>NC_087475.1:28865450-29491284 GCF_036417665.1 Passer domesticus
TCATGGGGCTGGAGAAATTTATAGTACTTACAAGGTACATGTGGATACTTATAGTTGAGAGGGACAGACTTACAGTCACCCCCTGCAGTTAAGTTAGACACATTCTCATTTGCGGTGACATAGACACAGCTGACCCTGGTGTCACGCATGACAAACAGCTGGCCCTGCAGAGAGCATGGCCACCATTCCTCCTGCAGAGTTCAAGTCTCCTCCACCATGAAGTTCCATAATGCATCCTGCTCCTTTTCTCTCCTTTTCCCATCCTCACAGATTGCAGCCTGTCTGAACATGTTTCTGCAGCAAAACTGGCATGAAGGCTGAGCGAGGTGCCAAGCAAGGTCCTTTACAGAGGCAGCGTGATTGAGTCACAGGCTGAGCAGCCCAGCTTAGGGCAGGGCAACGGTTAAAAGTGCCTTGGGCACCCCTAAAGGCTTGTGGATTTTGTATTGTGCATATGAATATATCCTGTAATATTCTCTAGCTTTCATGCAGCACTGTTCAGCTGTAGCTTTTTGATGGCCAAATTTACTGCTGGTATAAAATTCTGCTACCTTTTGAGGGATTACTGCACAAGATGAATTTGGAGCTAGATCATGTTTTAAATGATGATCCCTTTACTCCATGTACCCAGAAGCAATGGAATGAACTTGCAAGTTAGGTATCACAAACACAAATCAAAGGAAATAAAAATGGAAAGGAAAGGAGTGGCCTTATAATCAGAGCCCAGGGTTAGGAAATCTCAATTCTCGAGGCTTCCTGAAAAAGTCCCTTTTCTTCCGTGGGTCTCACAGAGGGGGATATTCTTAATCACCCTGCACAGCACCTTACTGCACTTACCCTTCTGACACTCACACATTTGTTTCACTGACTTTACTCCTTGTAATAAGGAGTTAACTCTTGTTAACTTTGTGAGCCTATGCTTGACTGAGGTCACAGTTTCTTACTGTAAACAAGCTCCATTTCTATACTGAAAAGAAGAATTTAATTCAAGAACACTTGCTCCTGCAGTCTTCTCCCGTGGGAGGCAAGTGTGAGAAAGAATATCCCTTACAAAGTGTGTGCAGGCCCACTACTCAAGGGGAAGGTTAGGTTGTGGAGAGAGATTTCTCTTCAGATTAAGTGTATTTGCTGGCAGGAGAACATGTTTTGACACATGAAGAAGGCACCTACCCTTCCAGGCAAATACCAATCTGCAGTTTGCAACAGGCCACTAGAACTTGACATAGAAGCTGCAGTAAAAATGTAACTGATTTAAAACCAACTGCAATCTTGTTACCCTGAGGTAACATTGGGGCAAAGTCACTAACTACAAGCTGGTAGAGTAGTGGGGGAGAAGGGGGAAATCCTCACATTTTTCATTTACAGAATCACAGAAAGGGCAAGATTGGAAGGCACCAGAATAGGTCATCCGATCCAACCTCCGTGCTCAAACAGCGTCATCCTACTGCACCTTGAGGGGAGACCTCATCACAGCCTACGACTTCTCACATGGTGGAGGGGCACGCACTGACCTCCTTTCTCTGGCAGCTAACAACAGGACCTGAGGGATGGCCTGAAGTTATGTCAGGGGAGGTTCAGGTGGGGCATCTCAAAAAGGTTTTTCACCCAGAGGGTGGTCAAGGGACCGGCTCCCTAGGGAAGTGGTCACAGTACCTAGCCTGACAGAAGCATTTGGACAATGTTCTCAGGTATGATTTAATTCTTGGGGGTGTCCTTTGCAGGGTCAAGAGTCAGACTTCGTTATCTTTGTGGGTCGTTTCCAACTTAAGAGTGCTCTGTGATTCTGCAAAATTGCGTCCACGTGGCTCTCCTTACTGCGCAGATATTGAAGGCGCATTGGGGACGAGCCAAACAGTGCTCTCAAAGGACCGGGCACTGAAGGCGCCAGCGCGACACACGTGTTGTGTATATATGTGTCCACATCTGCCTGCTCATTCCAGCAGGTCACCACCCAAGGACCACCACAGTGGGAGGGGACAGGTGACCAAGCCTCCCCGACCCTGAAGCACCCTGAAGGACCGGACGAGGCCAGTGGGAGGCTGCGGGCACACTCCATTCCCCAGGCCCCCGCAGGGAACGCGCGGCCGGGAGCGAGCCGCTTGTTATGAGGGAAGCACGGGCCGCGCGCATGCGCCGCCACCGCTCCGGCCGCGTCCGCGGCCCGGGAGGAACGGGGCGGGCGGGGGAGCGGGCGCGCGCGGCCGTAGCTGCGCCTGCGCGGGCGGTTCCGGGGTGGGCGGAGCGGGGCCGAGCGGAGCCGTGGGTGGCCGCGGCCGTGCCCGGCGCTCTGCGTGCCGCTGCCGCGGGGCATGGTGAGCAAGGGGCCGCTGCTGCGCCTGCTGACCGCCATCAACCGCAGGAGGATGAAGCTGCTCATGGGGCTCGCCTTCGTCGCCTACGTCGCCTGTGAGTGAGCGGGGGTGGGGGCGGGTCTGGCACGGCCATTCATTGCCCGCTGGCGCGGCGCCCCCCGTGCCCTCCGCCCGCCGGGGAGGAGAGGAGGAAGAGGATGAGGATGGGGAGGATGTGGCGGCGGCACCTCCCGCAGCCCGTTGCGCTGCCCGGTTGCGGGCGCGGCCCGGCGGGGCAGGGGCTCCCCGCGGGAGGCTCCGGGCGCGGGGCTCGGGCTCCTGCCGCCGAAACTTTGCCGAGAGCGGCGGGCGGCCGTGCCGGGCGGCCCCGGCAGTCGTCGCTCCGCTGCCCGTGCCGAGGGCTTGCGGGGAGCGGTGCGGGCGGGACGTGGCTCCGGGAGCGTTTCCGCAGCCGCTCCTGTCCTCAGACCGCGCTTTGTCCGCCCCGATCGCCACCTGGTAGCGGTGAGCAGCCCTCGGGGAAGTTTTTCCAGGGTAGGCCTCGTGTCTGGTTTTTGTAAAATCCTCCCAAGTCCTTTGGGGGCTAAATAAATGTTTGTTTATTAACTCAGCGCGTAGCTGGAGTCTTAAGAGCCAGGAGAGAGGCACAGAGGTACTTTAGAAATCTTAGAACAGCCAGTGACGGGGATGTTTATGACTTCTCTTACTAGCGGTGAGTCAGATAGGTTTAAAATGGATTTAAAACGCTGTCCTGTCAGCTCTCTTCCCGTACTTGTTTTTTTCTGTTGCAATTTTAACTTATTTTGTTTTAGCCCGTTTTGTTTTCAGACTCAGGTAGATTCTGTGTGCACAGCACGATACCTTGTCAGTTCAGGTAGGGAGCAAGCCCTTCTCTTGAGCTTGAAGGCACATAGGTATAGGTGAGCTAGGTTTGGGGGTGAGTGTGTGCATCACTTTTCAGAGCCTCCCTGTGGGTTTGGGAAGGTGCAGAGGTACAACACAAGCAATTTTGTTAGAGGAGTGGTGTTTCCTACGGCAGAAACACAGCAATTCTCTTCATTACCATATGTTGTTGTCTTTACTGGACCTCACTATTTAGGTACTTCTGTTACCATTGAAGTTGTGTTTCAGCTCTTTCAGGACAGTTTGTTTGTCCAAGTGACTTCAGGTCCCTTGCACCCTGACACCTTAATGTCAGTTCTTATTTTGAAAGGCTTACGTGTTTTGCTAAGAGTGATAGTTTTCAAAATGAAAGTTACTAGGCTGCTGTGAAAACTGGATTTGAGTGGCAGGTGATGTGGTCATTGGGACCTAGCTGTTGATTATATTCTCTGGATGGTAATTGGCATTTGCTTTCTAACTCTGAGAAAGGGAGAAGCCTTCGAACTGCTTGTTTTTTGATTCAGAAAAAAAAGCCTTCTGACTGCTTGATTCAGAAAAAAAGTGGAGGAGGAGAGGGACTACAGGTCACTGTGGCAAAAAAGTGGCTTGAAAAGGCAATAAGTTGCAGTCTGATGGGAACATGTTTTTTGCAAATCTAACATGCTGTGCTTTCCCATCTTTTGACTAGAGATCAAAAGTGGTGGTGAAATCCTTAGGTGTCAGCTACATAGTATGGTATGGTAGCAGATGCCACTGCTCTTTCAGATTCTGGAGAGAATATTTTTTGTTTGCTTCTCTCAGAAGTGATTATTTATAATCCCATTCACCTACCCTGAAAGGGTACTCCTCACAATGTTACTGAATCATCACTACGCTCTGCTTGCAGTCAGATAATGCCTGACTGAAATAGCAGAGAATCTGAGAAAACTGAGCAGCTGGTGTAGGTGTATGTGCTGGCACTTATTACATTCCTTCTTTCTGAAGTACTCTCCAAATGACTAAGTGTTTTTAGGCTGTGCGCCTCCTTTCCATGAATTTCCATTCAGTATTAGGGCATGGGCATTCAGATTTGGAGCACATTTTACAGGGAATGAAATAGTTGGCAAGGACATTATTTTTTTCTGAACTAGAGGCTAGGACTTTTTAAATAATGCCATTTTGTCAACCTGTGTGTGAAACCCTGAGCAAATATTTTGGGAATATAATTTACAAAAGTCTTATTTCCTAGAAATCTTTTGCCTTTGAATGCAAATTGGCTACAAAGGTGCCCAAAGAACTTCTCTGTGCAAGTTTGCAAACTAGAGAAAGAACTTTTTGCATACAGTTGAAACGCTGTGAGCTATTTTACTCTCAAGAGTCATTCAGCGGCTCTCTTGGTCGTTTCACACAGTGGTGCATGGCTGGGCTGTCTTCAGTATCACTGCTCCCCATCCGTACAATGACTGAAATGTCTCTGTTGTGCACCAGATGAAGGAGCTGGTCTGGACTGAGATCACCCTTGTGTGTTAAAGCCGTTTGACAGTGTGGGTATTCAGCTGTTTGGTTCCAGCTTCAGGAGGTGCACAGTGGTAAAATGGGATAAAAGCTGGCAGTGCTGCTGGCAGTGCTGCTGGCAGTGTTGCCATCATCCATCACGTGCTTTGCAGGTCTGCAATTAGGAGCCTGTCTCCGAAGGACTCCTGTTTACTTTGGTTGAAGTAGCATCATGACATGACATACACTGTTAAGAGTCATATTGTAAGATCCCTAGAACTCCTTTATGGACTCCTTCCCTTGGTTTCCTAGTAGCACTTAGAGCCAGAAAGATCCTTACTTTGGATTTCAATTAAGGTAGTATTTGATGCCTCATTTCTATAAGTCTAATTTATATTAGTTTTTAAAAATCATTCACTTGAAACATTGTGCTATTGTGTGTATAAAAATAGAATTCAGAAGGAGCATTTCTATGTAGCAGGCAATTAAAAGTTGTTGTAACCTAAGCAACTGTTTCCTGGGAAAAGGAAGTGAAAAAAGTTTAAATTTTACCTTTACCTTTTCTGTAGTCCTGGGTGAAAGGGGTGATGTAGTTCCCCACTGCCCAGGTGATGAATTTTGAGATACTGCAGCTAGCAAGCTGTCTGAATCACTCTGTAATATGTCAGACTGCTACTCAATTTTTTTAATACCCTTCATAATTAGCTTAGTTGACTCACCTTCAGTGCTGTCTTCGTCTGTGAACATTGCATGACTATACTGTGCTACATGTAGTGGGAAACCTTGCCCAGAGATTGAGTTTGCATTGCCCTTTTAAAGGGAAAAAGTCTTCTGCTCTAACTTTCCTCGATTTAACCCCCAGCAAAATAGTGCAGGAGTGCTAATGCTAACCAAAGTGGCTTGGAGGGGTGTGTGGAGGTGGACTGAAACAAATTCTTTCAGTCATGAGCTCCACTTATATCATCTTGAAGCTGTTATGAAACCACAGCTTCAGAACGTGAGGTGGTTATGAACAGAAGTGAAGTGGGTTTAATTGATTTTAGTTGTCTGTAATGAGAAATGTAGACAGATCATAAAAGAACAGAGAATTAAATCAATAATGTTAAAAAACTTCACCACAATATGAATAACTTATATGCAGGCTGAGAGTGTTCCTCTGTTTTTAAAAATCTGCGTGTTGGGATGTCAATAGATAGATGCCTTAAACTCACTCCCTTGGAAGTTTTGAGTGTATATTCAGTTTTATATGGACATGCAACCATGCTTCAGTGGTACTGCCTTTGCAGAATCAGAACCTATTTGAATTGTTGGAAATACACTTAGAATCTTGTACCCAGGATTTAAAGACCAGACCATCAGTCTGCATGGTTTGCTTTAATCTTGATGCTACTCTAAATAATCTGCTGATGTATGACAGGGCAGTTGCATGTTCTTAATGAAAAGGTTAAGAGCTCTATTTCTGGTAAAGTAGAACAGTTCTCTTTACTCATTTGTATATCACATGGTTCTCAGGAAGTATATCAGTAGGCTTGTTCCTTTTCCAAGGGGAAAATGGAATTTTAGGGTGCTGTCATGAGATCCAAGCTTAAGACCTCATTTCCTTTGTAAGATAAGTTATAGCACAGCTATTAGAACAACTTAAAAATGAAATGTCAAAAAAATGTGAGGCAACTACATCCTGTAGTGTAGTGGCTTGACTTTTCACAGCATTGTTAGTTTCCATAGTTGTTGTGCTTTGTTTTATAGGATTAGCCATTTGTTTTTGTCAGATTTTCATCAGCTAGGAAGAATACAATGTTCTCTTCTCAAAATATCGAGGTGTGAGTGAGCTTTTCAGTTTGAATCTTACCAGTCCCTTGCAAGCTGTTTGTCTTGCATATGTTCAAAACAAAGATTAAATGTTACTTAGTGTTTTGTTTTGATAAGCTTTTACTTCCACTTTTCATAATAGAAGAGCAGTTATCAAGTTGGTCCTGCCATATTGCTTCAGGCTGTCTCAATGTTATTCAATATCAGAAATCTTCCTTCCCCAGCCATTTTTTAACTAGATGTCATGATTGATTGGCCATGGAAGAGTTCAAAATGGTTGTGGAGGACATTCACCAAGTTGCCTTTCGTTTGTGGGTTTATGCAAATAAGTTCACTGTCGTAACAGCTTCCAGTTCCCTGCTTATCAGGCTTGCAACTAGCTGTATTCGTGTAGCTTATGAAAATTTGTTCATGCTTCAGTTGTTTGTCAGGAATAGATGGACTCTGACTATGCCTTGCTAGCCATGATGTTTTAAAACAATTTTTGGCATCTTGGAGAAATTAATCTTACAGTTCCTCTCTTACCTCCATTTAATATTTGTCTTTAATCTTTTACCTCCACTTAGTATTTGTTTCTTCTACAGCCTGTGCAGGAGACAGCCCTGTCATCATTCCACTCAAGGTCAGATACTCTTAGGGCTTCCACCTTCTTTACCCTCTGTTTTTGCAAAGGGGAATATTTCTCTGACATTTATATTGCTTGTTTCTTTTTTCTAAGGTTGGTTGACCAAAGCAGAGTTTTCAGCATCTCATTTATGGACTGAAGAGAGGGAGAGGAGGGGGTTATTGCATCAATTTACTTGAAGGGATTTGTGGAAGGTAGCTGGGAAAAGTGAGTTTGTTTCAGTTACAGTGTTGACCATTGGAACATTCTGTGAGTCCATTGAAAACAATCTTAGCTATCAACAGTGTAGGAGCAGTGGTAAAGAATGATATGCTGAAGATATGAGGTGGGAAGGAGTAGTAACAGTGAACAGAGAATTGGAAAAAAGACTTAATAGAAAATTTCAAGAGAATTTTCCATCTGGGAAATGAAGAACAAAATTCAGTCATAAAGTGATGATGCTAATTGAAATGTAAGAAAAAGTACCCTTGGCTACCTTCCCATGCAGTATGAAGCTCCATTAACTCTTGTAAAGAAACAACATTATGCAAATTTTCTATCTCACAGCTGTAGGAAAGTATTGGCTTGCCAAGGCTTAAGTGTTTGTTCTTAAGAGGGAGTGGAGAAATTTCCTGGTGATTGTGTTGCCTTTGTTTTGCTAGTTGATGACTAGCTGAATTGTTTACATAGAGTGGCAGTGGTGCTGTCCAAGATATAGAGAGAGCATCTTTCCCTTAGCAAACCCTGTGTCTTTGTGTCTAGGATACTTCTCATGTGGGAAAAGCTACAGTTCCTATCTGCTGTCTTAGGTTTGAGGCAGGAACTCTACTGTTGAGCAAGGCATCAGTTTGGCAGATGCAACAAGAACTATTTGCCATACAGAGATCTGTGTAGACTTACCAGGGGTGTATTTTTTTTCCAAAATCTTTTTTAATATTCAAGTTGTTGTACTTTCCCCAAAGGCATAATCATAAACTTCACTCGGGAAGGTGGAATTTTTTAATACAAAGTTATGATTAGTAATCGTATGTTGTTATCTCCACTAATATTGCAAAATACTCTCATCAGTAAAATAATTCTCTAAAGCAAATTAACATACTGCTGGAATTACAGATGGACTACAGTTGAGAGGGTTTTTTATTCTTATGGAATCAAAACTATAAAAGGTGATTTGAAATATATTGGCCAAATCATAGTGGTTTGGCCAATCATCAATGCAAAGTGGTTTGCATTGGATGAGACCTTTAAAGATCATCTAATGCAGTCCCCCACTACCCTGGTGGGATGTTCTACATCTTTCAGTAGAACAGGTTGCTTAGATCCCTGTCCAACCTCAAGTTGTTTACAGGTATGGGCCATCCAAAACTTTGCTGGGCAACCTGTTACAGGCTTGCCAGTCCCATAGTAAAGAATTGCTTCCCTGCATCTTACTTAAACCTTTAAATGGTGCTAGTCTTTCAGGCTAGCACCATTGCCTCTTCAGGGTCCTGTCACTACAGGCCTTGCTAGAAAGTTTTTCTTCATTGTTCTTAGAAGCCCCTTTTAAGTAAAGCCACAGTAAGGTCTCTTCAGAGCCTTCTCTTCTCCAGGCTCTTCTAGACAGCTCTCTCAGTCCTCATAAGAGAGGTGTTTTATCCCTCTGATGATGTTTGTGTTCCCCTCTGGACCCTCTCTAACAAGTCAATGTGTTTCCTGGCCTGGGAGCCCTAGAGCTGTATGCAGGTGGTGTGTCTCATGAGAGTGGAGTGGAGAGGAAGAATCACCTCAGTTGACATGGTGACCACATTTCTTTTTGTGCTGCCCAGTGTTTTTGATTTGTTTTCTGAGCTGAAAGTGTGTGTTGCCATTTCACGTCCAAATTTTCCACCAGTACCCCCAGGACCTTCTTGACAGGGCTGCTCTCAGTCCTCTTGTGACTCAGTGTATACTGATACTGGTGGTTGCTCCAACCCAGGTGCAGGGCCTTGCACTTGCCTTGAATTGCATAAGGTTTATGTTTTCCCTCTCCTTAAGCTTATCATTGTCCCTCTGGATGGCATCCCTTCCCTGAATACACTTACCAGCTCAGTGTCATCTGCGACTTGCTGGGGATGCACTCAGTGCTGTGTCTGTGTCATTAATGGGGATACTGAGCAGTACTGGTCCCAGTGCAACCCCTGATGGATACCAGTTTTTACTGATCTCCCTCTGGACACTGAGCCCTGGGTGCAGCCACCTAGCTGCCATTGCTTGAGTAGTCCATCAAAGTCATATTTCTGCAATTTAGCCACAAAGCGTTGTGTGGGAAATAATAGTTTCCTAAAGAAAATAATAATTTTCTTTATTATTAAATAAGTAAAGCAATTAAATCAAAACTTTAATGCAATTGTATTAAAAAGCATTTTATGGTTTCCCTTTGCATGTTCTCTCTTTTTGTTAGGTTTGAGTCTGGAAACTAAAACCTTATTTCTTCCAGGAGACTCAAGTTGCTGAATGACTGTGGAGAGTCAGATTTAAGCAAAAAAAAACCAAACAAACCCTTTTCTGAATGCTGTTGCATCTCTCTGAAATGGAGAGTTTGACTGAAGCAATTAATATTGGATTTTCAGAGCATATGAGTTTGCTCTAAAAATTCTGATTATGACTGTATATCAATTCATATTATTCCTGCATGCTGTATTTGTCTTGTAATCTCTGTATTTTGAGGAGCAGAAGTTGAAAGGTGAGTGATACAGGGAAAAAAATCTCTGTGCTTTTGGCTAAATCTATTTAGAGAAAAGTTTGTGTAAATGTTTCTTTAACAGTGTCCTGAAAATGCAAACAATAAAGCAATTGGAAAAGAATATTGTTTTAAAAGAGATTGCGTCTGGTTTTGGTACAGTTGGATCTCTATGGACATCACAGTTTTGCTTTTTAAAACATCTGTTTTAAAATATATGGGATGCTGAAACTAGTGATGTCACTAATAATTTCAGATTGAATGTATATTACTGTTGAGGGCCTATGGTAGTCTGTGACTTGATTTTAATGTCATTTAAAGAAACCCAGAGAAGAGGAATAAAGATACAGCCTTCTTTTAAGATTGTGGTTTTTCCCACCTTCAGGTTGTGACAGTGTTGTTTTTGTGGTTCCTCAGCCTATTGTGGATGAGTTAATTGTGGCATGCAAGGTTCTTTTAGTGTAGTAATCTGTATTTGATAGAAACCTGTACAAAAAGTATTATTACAGATGACAAATTCAAAGGATATTTAGATGAAAACATACATCCTATTCCTGTGTTCTGAGGATCTGGAAAGATAGCACTTGCCTGCTATGAAATGCAGCTGGTCAGAGTTAAAAGTCTTACTGTGATATTGAAGTGTCCATTTCATAGTAGATGCTCAGTAAAACCCCAGCCAAATATTTGGGATTTCTATTGTATTTTTCAAGTGTGATTTAACAGATTTTGTATTTTGTATTGTTGTGGTTTGGGGTTGTTTTTTTGTTTGTGGTTTGTTGTTTTGTTTTGTTGTTGTTTTTTGGGTGGTTTTTTTTTTGTTTGTTTGTTTGGGGATTTTTGTTTGTTTTACTAAATGTAGGCATGGTTGGTTTGTATACAAAGGATAGCTCCTGGACTATTCCTTTGCTGACAGTATCCCAGTCATTGCAGTCCTCTGCATTCAGCATCATTTCAGAATGGGACTTCTCTAGAAAAACTAAACAAACTTTTCAATTTCCAGGAACGTAAATACATTCAGTAGGAACAAAATCAACACCAAATTCTTTACTCATATATGACTAATTGCCTTTAAGGGAGGTTTGAGAAGTCTTGATAATCTATAACAATTTTACTGTAAGGCTGTGCCTGCCAGGTAGTTACAGCTTAATCTCAGTGTCTGGGGAAAGAAATGAAAAAGCATTTGGGTTTTTTACAAACCCTGAGGGATTAATGTTTAGTCAGATAAATGTAAATACCTCTTTAATAAAAATACTGTGATTGGAGCATTAAGAAACTTTTTCTTTTTTTTCTAAAAGAGGCTCTTTTAGAGAGTTTTTCATCATTTCACTCAAAGCATGATGTCCTTCTCTGGAAGCCTTCACTTTAAAGTGTAATGTCTGTGGAAATTATTAATGACTAATGTACTTTATTCTTCATGGTACTTGCAATTAATCCTTGCAAAAATGCAATAAAATTATTTCATTATTCTATGAAAAGGATGCAAAGGGGAAAAAAACCACCTCAAAACAGATGGGTGTAGTCCTATTTTTACTCCTCCTACAGGCCACTAAAACAGGCTACAACAATTCAGATATTCTGCTCACTCCCCTAATGCCAACTTATTATGATGTTCATCAGTCATTGGGTGAGGTTTACAATCAGTCTTTGAAAGTAGAACTCTTGTCTCCTTCTCTTGTGAGTGTCTTAATTGTTAGGTTACAAGTCCTGCTTCTGCCTAGTCCAATGAATCAGGAATTCTTCCCAGCACAGAGTTTTAGCAGATGGCAGGAAGGCTATGTTTATGAATGCTCTCTAGTTGGGTGAGTTGGAAGTTCTTCACAGAGGATGTTCTGTGTGGCTGTGGGGGGTGAGGATGTTAAATCTCTACAGTCTGAGAATTGGCACAGGACTATTATCCTGGATTAATACATTTTGGCTTAAATATTTGGCTTTAGACTTGAATTTTTAAAACTGACTTTTACTGTGAAGTTCTGGGTTGTGTTAGTGTTTGCTCAAATTTGGTCCATTAGGAGTCTCATGCTTTTCAAAGCTGGGTTTGTGTAGTGCCTAATTCATGACCTTGCTGATGTGGAAGATTTTTTTTTAACCATCTGTGTTGTTTGTGAGTTTGGGGACTGAACTTGATGGGCCTATCAAATGGTTTAGTGATTCCTGTAAGGATTTTCATCTTGAATTTAGACTTGTAGTTTTCATCATTCTGCTTGTGGGTTTGGACCTACTTACCTCTATGTTTCCATCATTCTTGCCTGAATGTCAAACCAGCCTTGACTTAACCTTTAGGGCAGGGAAATCCTCTGTGAGCCAGTTGTGCTTCTGGTTCTGCTGCTGGGTAAGCCCGTTATATAAACAGCTGTGTATTTGGAAGGAAAACAGCCAAACCTTATTTCCACTCTTGTACAAAAATATTAGCTCTGATCCCTTCAACTTTGCTGTAAGCTTCATGTGAGGACCAGTAGCCCAAGAGATCCTTTTTAGAATTGCACATTCAGATCCTTTATAAGGGCAGTCAGTATGCTGAAGTGAGTTTTTGCAACATGTCTGTACACATGAGAGACTTCACAGTTCTTCAGATCTCTCTGTGTGATAGTTCCTGCATGGTTAATTTTGCAATTTTTGATTTTTTTTTTTCAGTGGTACCCAATACGTTTCGTAAAAGTTTAATGGGAGGTCATGGGCTCCTACAGAACTGGGATATCAGAAACATATGAATGTGAATGCCTTTTTGAGCTTCCCTTCTCTGCTGTGGGCACTGAGCACACACAAGTTACATGTTTTCTTTAGGAAGACAGTTCTTTGTATGCCATGTGGCTTCACTGTCTTTGCAACAAAATTGGGAGGGTGGTATTTGTTGCAGCTGGCAACTCCTTTTTTTTCTTTTTCTTCAATCAATTCCTACATCACCAGCTAAACCTGGATGCTTCCTGCCACTACATAACCACTTAGATTATTTGTATGGATTTCTCTAACTGTAGAATTCTGTACCTGCAACTGCCAGATTGTCATCACTCATTAAAAGAAAAGTGTTTTTTTTCATATAGCATTATCATACATAATTTTAAAATCCTAGCCAGAGGGTAAATAACTTGAATTTAACTGTGCTCAACGCTGTATCTTGTTTTCACCACATTAAATTTACTTTATCTAGTTAACACAAAATCCAGGTTATTTAAAAATTCAGTTGGATTTTATGGGTCATTTGTTCTAATATAATAAAGCTTCCCTTTCTTTTTCTCAGAAGATGAGAAGTGGTTTTATGGTATCACCACAGATAACACAGAGCTCTCCTTCATCTTATTTCTTAGTCTGTCATGGATTCTTTTGAGTTACTCGTTAATTACTCAGCAGCACTCAGCACTTAAAAATAGTTCAGTAGCTTTCCCATCCCCTGAAGGCTAGAACAACTGCATTACTGAATCCTCATTTGTGTCCTCCCCACTCCTCCTTCCTGGGAATGTTTCATTTCTCCTGCCTGGGAGGTGCCTGTGACTGTAGCATTGTTTTTTGTTTCTGTAACACCTCATCACCTGCTTGAGCTCATTGAGTAATAGTGGTGGAATGTATATGCAGAGCCTAAAGGTAGGCAAAATATAGGTTATGAAATGTGTGGACACTTGAGAAGTTTTCTATATGTATGGTAATACTGCATATAGGCTACTCCCTAAGCCCCAGTGTAATATGGTCCTTAGCTTGAGCCTTGTCTCTTAAAGAGCAACTCCAGAATGATTTTCTGGAGATGTTTGGAGTATATTTCCTGTGTTGCTTGTTTTGCAAGATCCCTTGCATAACTGTTCCATGTTAATCTTGTTTGTCTTGATGATGTGAAGTTGTCAAGTGTTCCGTGTCATGGTTTATGGCTTCTAATTTTTTCACTTTAAACTTCATTCTGTTTCCTAGGTGAAAGTTAAAAGTAGTCAGTGTTCTGATAGTCTTCCAATAATCACCAAAGCCCTGACCAGTTACATCTATTACATATTTTGGTCGTTGAATTATATTGTGACTTATCCACACAAATAGCAATAAATGAGTTTTGTTTGCTTACTGAGGCGTTGTAAGTTATATTGCTTAGGTGTCTTTTGTGTTTACATCACATTATGTATGTATTTAGACACAATTATAAGTGGACACAAGGACTTGCTACCTTTAATGCAGGACTCCTGAGGCACGTCTTTGGTCTGGTTCAGCTCTAGCCTGTAGTGGCCAGTCTTTTGTCACTCTGCAGTTTCTAATTTGTGTGGTTCAGGTCCACAGGGCTCCTTTCTTGCTCTTGTCATTTTTTTCCAGTTTCCCTAATAAACAAGTTGAGTGTTCTGGTTTATCCAGTCTGTGTGCAGTGACAAATTACAGGTTAGATAATTCCTGCGTATTTTTTTTACAGTCCCATGTAATCTCATCAGAATTCCAGCCCTACTCTCAAACAGTGTTCTAGACACTTATATATGGGGGGTGTATATGTAACTTAGATAGTTTGTGATTAACATACTTATTATTGTCTTAAATTCCTTCTGATGATAATAAGAAAAAATTACCTCAGGTACTGCTATATGACATTATAATGTTTTCTCTCTTCTTATTTTCCAGCTGTATGGGGAAATGTTGTCAATATGAGGTAATGTATAAAATTTTTTGTATTGACTATCCTTATATTTAATAAAATTAATTTACCTTTCCTGTCAATATATATAAAGGAGGGAGAAAAGCAGCAGCTCACACTGTTGCTTGGGTGGTTGCTAAGCAGCTGATACCATTTTTTTTAAAATACAGGTGTTCAGTCTCAAAAATTGTTGTATATTTGATATAGATCTCACCTGGAATTTTACTCAACACTTCATTTGCTTTTCTTTGCACAAATTCATCCTCTGATTTTGGCCAGTTGGTTGGCATACCTGTTTCTATAGTCTTGGATTCTGCTTTTCCTCAGCACAGACATGACTGTATCTCAGTGATAATTTGGGCTTAAATATTGAAGAGCAGCACATTCTCTACTGCTTCCCATTATTATATTTCTGTACCTAGAATCAGAAATGTGCTTTGGAGAGTTTTTCCTCCTCCACAGTTAATTGGTAGAGAGTCTGATGGTTTAACTGCTGAAAAACAGAAAATCCTGCATTGTCCACTAGAATTTTTTCCTTTAGAAATAGAAAGACAATATGTATGCAAAACATGCAGATTTTCACATTTCTGCTTGCATGCGAGTTTGTCCTGCAGGAAAATTCACTGGGAAGACACAGCTGCAAGAGAAATTGAAGAGAATATGGGGACAGCTTGTTCCCTACAGCAAAGTCATTGTGTATAGAGGACAAAATATTTTACCATGTTGTTTTGCTAGTAAAGGGTTTTGGTATTCTGTTGCCACTGCTAGCAGCACATAGTAAGGAAAGGTTGAGACAAAAAGAGACTAATAATAATGAAATTTTCTCTAGGCTCTAGTACACCCAGGACAGCTTACCCTGGGAGTCTGTTCCTGTCCCAAGTGGTTCACTCTAACTCCTCCCACCCTTGATGCAGAGAGTGCTCAGCTGTCAGGCAAACAGCTGCTGGGCTGCTGTGGGTTGCAGATGGAGATACCAGTTAGATTACCATGTTATCATGACCAGTGAGCTATGGCAGCGTAGCAGCTGTTATATGAGCAGCTGAGCATTTCTTAACAAAGGACAAGAACCTCAGAGAGAGGTTTGAGGAGGACAGGTGGGTGTGGGATCCTGATATTCCTGTTTATTTCCTGATACAGTTTATTTCCTGATAAGCTGTCCTTATAAATTCTGACCCTATCTGCCTCTGAATTCTTATTTGAGATGTCCTTTTTAGAGCTGTTGAGGGTGAAAATAATTTATGAGGGACTGATATTGGTCCTCAGCCAGTAAGACTGTCGTTGTTGGGAGGAAATGCTCATTAAGAAATAGATTGCAGAGTTGCCAGTCCTTGAGTTGCAGGATTTGTGAGTAAAAAACAGTAGGAACTATTTTTGGGGAGACCTTTTTAAATTCTTAGGGGTTTTCCAAATTTTCCTTGCTCACTTGTAAGAGAGGAAATGCTATCTATTCCACAGTTGTTTGCATAGTTTTTATAAATTTCTGTTACTTGGGAAAACATTTTCAAAATCCACCAGGATAGCTGAATACCACTTCCTTATAATAAATTCATTCAACATTAGCTTCAGGGTTTTTATTCGCCACTAGTGCAATAAATGACAACTTGGTTTGAAAAGATGGTTCAGGCAATGTGTGTCTTAGTGTTGGAATTTACTGTATTCTTTAGAGATACAAATGAATCTGGTCAGTAAGGTCTTTGCCTCAGTAATATACAGAGTTGACTTTCTGAAAAAGTGAAAGTTTTTCAGAGGGTTATGAAGGGAATCATTGCTGTAACTTCTAACAGTGTGGTCTATATATATATATCTGCTTAACAAAGGATCTTCTGTTTCTCTAGGTGTAATAAGTTCAGGCCCCAAGTAAAGGAGCTCTGTTTTTCACTTGAAAGAACTGCATTTTATATTGGATACCCAGGATTCCTCTAGTATGCAAAAACTTAACTACTGTGAGATGAATAATTCCCCTTTCAGAAGGTTTAATTGAAAAAAAACCCCCAAAAGCAGAGTAACATAAATGTTAGGAAAATTGCATAACCTTAATACAAGAGGTAGAATTTAAAAATACAGATTCTACACTTGTAAAAGTTTACTCAAAAGTGAACATAACTGAGACACTTTACCCAATTAGAATCTAAATAAGACCACACAGCTTTGTGCAAGACACTGGCCTTTTAGACAGTACTCTGTTTTCATGAGTTACCACAACATACTTCATCCTTGGCCTCATGTCAGATGAGTAACATTTGTGTGAGAAGTCAGTTTGCCCATCAGGCGGTTGCTGAAGATGTGTTTTAGTGCAGTTGGGGTTTTTCCCATGTGTTTGGAAAAGTTCGAAGTCAAAGTGGGATACATTTGCCTAAGGGAAAAAGTTCTGTCAGCATACAGTAAGGATACAGAAGCAGAGACCCTCAAAGAGACATTTTGGGCCTTTGCACAGTAAATTGGCACTCAAAACCAGTAATTAGACACTTTTCTAAAATGCAGTTAATTTTTTATGTAAGATGAATGTCATTTTTATTGGTACCGTTCTTTCCTGTGGGCTTGGTGCAGTTTCTGCCAGACTGATGGATTTCAATGAAAATTAGACCATCCTCTTTAGTTTGTTCTAATTATATTTTTGAAATAATGCTAACTTGAGGTGCTCTGAGGATGCTATTTTAATATGATGCAGGTGCAGTGGAGCAATTATTGCTTAGGTGTGGATTATTTTTTTTCTTTTCTTGCCAACAGGTCTCTTCAAGAAAATGGGGATCAGAAGGTGGAAAGTAGAATAGAGGAGGTTAGTTCCCTAATAGTTGTAATCAGTTTTATTTTGAGGACTCCATTTCACTTATTTCATGTTGAAGTGGTTTATTTAGTTGTATCTCCTTACTCTTGATTCTGCTAAAACCGAATCGTTGGAATTGTGTCTCTACATAAGTTTTTGAACTGTTCTTTGCTCTAGTGGAGTTTCTAACATTGATCTCTGACTCCACTTTATTTTCATTAAAAGCTTTCTTGAAATTGATAGATCTGCTGATACATTTGCTACAGAGACTATGGTAGAATCCTCCCAAGAACTGTTTTATTTGTTACTTAAAGGATGTACACAAATTCTTTCCTCTGACTGCCTTATAAAATGTGAAGGTACATTTTACATTTACAAGGTGCATTACAAATTTGAGGGTGTCCAAAATTGCTTTGCTCTGTTCTTAACTAATGAAAAAATATAGCAATGTTTGTGGCTGGGGTGGGTGTGTAGTGCCAAGGCTTTAAGCACAAGTCCTGGCAAGTTCTGGAGTAGACATGGGGACTGAAGTTAATAGTGGTTCTGGACTACTGTACCAATACCTCTGAATTTCCATTTCAGCCTCAGTTTATTGTGAAATATTAAGAATGTGTGCAACTGATCTTTCTCCAAATGTTTCAGCCTCCCAGTCTACTAACAATAAAACCAAGTATGAAATAGATAGAGAGCTCCTTGAGGTTGATACCACTTACCCTTGTGTGGGGGTGTGTGTTCCTGTACTAGTGTAGCCTGGTCTCCATAGTGTCTTGTATTCCAGCAGATTTATATAGCAGTTGTTCCTCTGGACACAGTGAGCAGCCTACTGAAATTGCTTAAAATCAACAGAGACCCTGTCTTCTTAGTTTATCTTTGGATTCCTCTCTCTCTCTCTGTTTTTTTGGTTGGTTTGTTTGAATTTAAAAAAAAAAAAAATCTGGTAAGTGTTGCAACAAGCATTGTGAAAATGCAGTTGTTTAAGAATGGTGAAATATTTGAAATTCAATGTGTAGATTAGAGTTACTGCAAAGTCTGAGAAGTTGGGCATTTCTGGATCTTATTCTTAAGGTTGTACTCGTATAATGTCTAACACCACCAGAATAACTGTTTCAAGACTTATTTGCTCTTCCACAGAGCGAAATATTTAATGAATATAAATGATAATACCATATTATTTCCTCTCAACATGAATATGCAGCTTTATTCATTTTTCATTTATCTACTGAAATGTCTAGCTCTAACCAGAGGATTTGTATGAAACAAATTAATGGTGGTTGCTGATGTGCTGCCACTTAGTACCAGTTAGAACCTCTGACAGCTTTCAACTTATATATAGCCCAAGAGGGTAAATTTCGTGACAGGGCTTTAGTAAACTTAAAAACAAGAGTTCAGGGACTGCTGTTGAAATTCAGCAGGACTGTTAGAAATTTGGGCCCTGTGATAAAGAGATTGAAACTGATCCCAGCTTAAGTGATTCTCTCTTCTAAAGCTGTGAAAATGCAAACAGAAGTCTTAGTAGGTGAACTATATTTTTCTAAAAAAATTCCTTTCAATATTTTCTTCAGCCTAAACATTCTCTCAAATCCTGATGTAGAACATATTTAGGTATTTAAATGTGATTTATCTTTAAATTTGCATAGCATGTTCTGAGATAATTACGGTCATTTTACTGGGGCTAATGCCCCTCTCTCTGTGTCTGTGTCCTCTGTATGCTTATCTGTTGTCCATTTAAATAGTTGATGTTTAAATTACTGTCCCATTGTTCTGTTGCTGGATATAGATTACCTTTGACAACCTCAGACAAGTCACTTATGACTTCACTTTGTCAAATAGGAATCATAACATTGGATGTCCTTGTCAAGACTATGGTACTCATAGCCTTGAGATGTTTTTTTTTCAGTGGTAAGTTAAGGGATTTAATTCCACGCTTTTCTAGGTGATTTGATTTTTGGTGGAAAAGGTTCAAGGTTTTTTTTAATGTAAAGGAGGCTTTAAAATAGAAGTTTCTTGGAGTGTCTTCAGTAAAGATCTGCGTAGGAGACTGTTTGCCATGATTTTTGCTCTAAGGCAACTTCCTATGTGTATTTGTGATGTGAATCATGTTTTATTCTTCAAAGATTAAATGTTTTTCCTTTATTTTAGGCTGTTGCACCTCTAAGGGAGAAAATCAAAGATCTAGAAAAAAGGTATGTCATCTGCTGGATTTGGGAAGCAGCTCAAAGGCACAGTTTCTTTTCTGTAGCAGTCAGTTCTCTAGCTGTAGGCTTGAAATAAATTTTTGTATATAACTTCAGCGCCTTTGATTTGTTGTCATATATAAGTGAGGACAGGGCATTGGATGCTGAGACAGTAATGGTTAAGGTATTATGGCTGATTGATCCTACTGAATCAAGCTGGGAGTGCTGGACTCTGTAAAGTTCAAATCCTGTTGAGGTATTTGATATTGGGAATCCAGCAGATGAATGGATTACTGTGGTTTATGTCTGCTGGGACATACTGGTTTCATCTTCAAGAGACTTCAAGTATGTTTTACCACTCTTTTGCCATACTTGTGATTGGTTACTCTGCTTCAGCTACTGTGAGCAGTGATTTGCTTGTGCATCTTAGCCTGTGTGTGTGCTTTGGATGGGCCTGGCTGACCTGCTTTTCTCAGGATCAGTAAGGCAGTGTGTTACTCCTCACTCTGCCTGTTCACCTTTGTGTCACATCACTTCTCTGATCTGGATGTCCTTATGGATGATTTCATCACAGACTGAGGTCTGGTGTGGCAGTGGGAACTCTCAGCTCTGACAAGGACATGCTGCTTTTGCCAGTGTACTGTTTCGCAGGTGACACTGTTGGTGTCCCAGGCAAAGCAGAGAGGGCTGCATTGCAAAGGGTCAACTCTGGACTGTCCAAGCAGTACCAGTAAGCCCTCATGGTATGTTGCATACTGGTGGTTGTGTGCTCTTACTCTGGAGAGGGGGCAGCATGCCATTGTTGCTGGCCAGAGGTGTGCCTGTCACCTGCAGTACTTTGGTGTCCAGAGTTTTGCCTTGTCAGTGAGCAGCTGCCCCTCCTCCTCCCACCCCTCCTGGGCTGTAAGGAAAAAAAAAAAAGAAAAAAAAAAATCAGTTCTGTTTTTTACAATTGATTTGAAAGGTTCAGTGACCTGCCACATGCAATTTATTTCAGTGAGAATACTGAGCTGGTTGCTCATTTCTGAATGTGCACATTAACTTCGTAAGTTGAACTGGGTGTATATTGGCAATGTGAAACAAATTTCAGATTGTGTCACCGCCTTGCCAATTACAATATTAAATTGATATATTTAATCTTGTTGATAGTCCAGTAAGCCTTCAGCTTCAGTTGTGAGTAATTCAGGTATTTTCTTCTGCCATCCATGGAACACCTTTGTGGGAGGGTATCCTGATTGGCTCTTTTTTATTTAATAATTGTTATATTTTTTCAAATAAGCAATGAGTTGGTGAGTAGAACTATTGAGTATAACCATTAACTTAAAACTTCTCCCACAAGTGATATAAATATTATTGCCTTTTCATGTGTATTGATAAATCTTGTTTCAGAACTCTAGGAAAAGGGAGATGGAATCAAAATATTTTTTTAACTCTGTATGAGCCAATCTGTATACTGTCACAAAAGGGTTGCTCTTATTATTGTTTTATTATTATTTTTTAAATAATGTAGCCATTTGTCTCTGGTGGTTCAGCTGAATGTGGGTTGATGCAATTAATATTTTTTAGATTGTATATCTGTGTGAAGTGGCAGTAAATAACTACTCACTGTCAGATGCCTGAAAGCTGATCCTGCTTGCAAAGCTTATTCTAGTATCAATGTTTTCCTACTTCATAAGCTGATAAAACTTGAAAGCAAGCCATCTTCATGCTTCTGAGAAGCAGGAAAGACAAGAATTCCTTAATGCTAGTCTCATGACAAGAGATTGTTTAACTGAAGCTAGAGCTGTAAAGTTTTTATTAAGAATTTGCATACCAAAAGCATTGCCATGTAGTCATCAAAGCAAGCATCAAGTCAAGATAAACTCCATTTTGTTGCCAAAAGATTTTTGGCTTCCAGACTCTATCTCACTGCCTCTAAACTGCTACTGGTGTAATAGAAGGAGCAAAAATGGTTGTGACATCCTTTTGGCAGCAATATGACCCCAGGCTGGATTACTGCAACCTTAAAGTAGTGGTCTTCGGAATGGAGGAGAGACTTGTCTTGCATCTAGTTATTTGGCACTTAAACTTGTTTTGAACTCCATAAATCTGTTACGAGGGAATTTCCCTCTATCTCAGAAAGGACATGGATTACATGTCTGCATTGTGCTTGTGCACTGTCTTTCATTTCTTCAGCATAAATCAAAGAAATTGTTAGTGACCTGTATAGTGATGTAAGGCAAGTGTAGGTAGCTTCTTTTTCAGTCTCCCTGTGTGGCTAACATTGGAAGATTCCATTGCCATATTTCCTCAATCTGAGAAACTGAAAGCAGGTTTCATGCTGTGATGAAAATTGGACAAAGTACTGAAGCATCTGTGCTCTGGTGCTGAAGAATTCCTGTTGAGCCAGTACTGCAGGTTAGAAGCAGAGGAGGGGGTGCTTCAAGGTCACAGTTGTAGGGTCAGGTCAATCAGCAGCTGTTGGTGAGTAGAAGAAAATGTAACTCTTGGCATTTTTAGCTCCTGCATGCTACACCAGGCCATCTCTAGTCTGTGGACTTACTGGAGGAGAAGAGTAACCATAGCTTAATTTATGTGCAGTATCATGCTGATATTTTGTTAAGGAAAACATGAGCTATTAAATTGCCAAGACTATGAGGCTAATTACTGAAATAAATGAATAAAAATCATACCTTCTTTCAGAGGATTTTGTTGCTCTATGCAGAATGCATGCCAGGGAGGGAGAGAAGTTCTTCTAAGGTTTGAAGCATCAAGAGCTTGAGAGAGCACTTAAGATTCATATATTGCATAATTTTATGGGGTTTTTTTTTGGTTTGATTAAGTTTTTGTAAAGAAGATGCAAAAATTAAATTACTAGCTTGAAGACCATCAAATAAATGGCAGTCTAGTATGTCTAAGAAAATTAAGATTACTATACATACTGAATAAGCTGTCTTATAGAAATTGTTGAAATATCTTAAAATGTGTCTTCCAACATTCTAATTGTAAACTTTATATTGGTTTTTGTAAAATTTTAAGGCAAATTAAAACTTTGTTGTAAGTTTCACATTGAAACTTCAAGAAGTGTTTGAAGTCAATGCGGTAAGTCAACAAAATTTGCTTTGTGTTCAAGAGCTTTTAAGAGGATTGTTTGTCTTTTAAAACTTTAAAAATAAGGTATCCAGTCACTGCTCATGTTGTATTGTTTTAGTCTCTTGTGATGTCATGCCTGACACTAGTTCTGTACTCAAAAGATAAAAGTCAAATGGTTCATTATATAAAATCAGGCAGAAATTTTAAAAGCACTGTTTGCAGATGAATTTTGATATTTCAGCATGCATAGGCATTGTCTTGTGTTCACCCAGATCCTTTTTTAGAATAAAGGACTAAATATACTTACAGCAGAACTTTGAAGAATGGAAGGTTTTCCAAGTAGTTTCTCACGTATTAAAGAGAAGTATGTGAAAGAAACCAGGCTGAAACTTACTTAGTTTTTCTTCTTTGTTTTGAAATGTTCTGTAGTTTCACCCAGAAATACCCACCAGTGAAATTTTTATCAGAAAAGGATCGTAAAAGAATCCTGGTAAGTTTGTGTTTACTCAGAGATTGTTTTGGGGAAATACAAAAAACTTCCATGGAATGTAATCTGTTTTGTAGGATTAAAGACATGAGAAGGCCTGAAGGGCATTACCTTGGATGTCATATGTATTGCACAGGTTTTAGGGCACTGCTTCACTTATTTGTGTTGATCTTCTCAAACTCTGCATACGAACAATACACGTGGACTCTGTTTTTGAAGTTTGACTTGCCAACTAAACTGCTCACCCTGTAACTTCTCAGGATCACATTGCCAGAGAGTCTTTGTGTATGCTCCCAGATGGCTTAAGCTTTCAGAGGCTGGGAAACTTCTTAAGCACATCTTAACAGGAACGTTGTGTGATCAAATTGGGCACAATCAAGTCATAAGGCTAGAAAAGAATGTGCTCTGCAGGGAATGTTCATCTCTCTGTATCTTCTCTGTTGTTTCTGTTATTTTGAAGCATCATAAGCAGTTGAGGGTGGAAGAGGAGGGCAGGTTAAGTCAGGACAAGGAGTTGTCCAAGGCATTCTTAAACTTAGTGAATTGTGCTAGAAATCAGATTTCCAGTTTTGTCTGCAAACACTTTTGATGTTATCTGTCACCTAGATTTTTTCCTTATTTCTGTGTATCTTGGTGGGGGGGAATTGTC
Source organism: Passer domesticus (assembly GCF_036417665.1). Taxonomy (NCBI): domain Eukaryota; kingdom Metazoa; phylum Chordata; class Aves; order Passeriformes; family Passeridae; genus Passer; species Passer domesticus. The sequence goes on from NC_087475.1 coordinate 28,888,966, forward strand.
CTCATGTTTTGAAGGCAGAGAAAGTATACCTAATAGAGATGTGTAAAATGGAGTAGGAACTTCTGCTTCTCTAGTAATGAAAGAGAAGTCTACAACAAAACCCTGCTAACGTACCTAACTTAGCTGGTGCTTTTGTTTGTTTTGGCTTCAAAATCTTAAAGAAAAAACTGAAAAGATGCAGACAAAATTATTTTACTGCATATTTAGGCAATAATCTTCATTGCTATTGAAAAATTTCACAAAGTGTTACCAAATCAGTTTAGTTCTGCAATGGTGTTCTGTCGTTTTTATGACAATTAGAAGAAGGGAGATCTGTAGACTCCCAGAGTCCCTGTTGAATATAGAAAATAAACTGAGGAAAATGAGAGAGGTTTAATTTTGAAAATTCCTAAATTGTGTGCTTCGTGTGTTTGCAAGGGTATAAAGTAACCTTAATGTCATGTTTTCTGTGTAAGTGAGAATGTACTTCCAACAAAAGTGTCAGTGAAAGCTGTTAACAGGCTGTGGAGCTCTTAATGTTCACTTCCAGACTTTGCCACTGAAAAATACTGGGTATTTTGTTGAAATTTGTTGTTTCAATGGAGATGGGCAAGTAGTTGGAATAGGAGTGTTTTCAGCTGACCTGGAGGTGAATAGCTTTTTGGTTCCCTGTGTATTTTGTAGAGTTTAAATGACTACAGAGAAAGCCTGGCAAAAGGAGTGGCAGGTTGTTCTGACTAGTTTTGTGCCAACTTGGATGGGCATTCGTAGGCCTCCTGCCCATGTGGGCAGTTCCATTCTGTTACAATGTTGCTGTCATACTTTTAGGGGAAATAATCCCATGTTCTTTTGAGTAGCTGAAGGTCCCATAAAAATGTTGTATGACACTTCAAAATTCTCATTCACTGGCCAGCCAAGTGAATTTTGCTAGATCTTGTATTTTTGCTTTGTATTTTGTTAGTACTACATCTTTTTCTAGAATGCATTCTTAATTTAACTTTTTTTTTTTTATTCTCTCTGCAATCTCCAGCTCCAGCCTGGAGATCCCCACAGCACTGTCCTAACAGTTCTAACAGTTACTTTTAATTAAACAGCATCTCTCTGGAGATGATTTCTCCAGAGTGGTGGTATCTCAGCTGAGACCAGATATCCTGTCACTTTCATTGAAAAGAGATCTTCACTTTGTTGTGCATGATTTGTCTATTTCCTGAGTTCTCTGAATTGACTAGGCCACAGGCTTTCATATGAAAGAGAAAGAATTCTGTTGTGTGGAAGCTAGTGTTGCCATTGGTTCCATCTGTTGGGTGGGTTTTTTCTGAATTGAATATAGTAAAGTGATAAAAGCAGAAAACAAAAAAATGAATATCATTTCCTTATGGGGCATAAGATGTTTTGAATCTGATTGCAGACAGCAGAAGCATGTAATAAATAGACAAACCTGTAAGTGCCACTAGTGAAGATAATTATCTGTAATATTTGTGCCCTTTAGAAGGTGCTGAAGTTACCAAGCATATGTGCACTACTAAGTAATTAAATATTTTCATTAATGTTGTCTTAATAAAGAATTCCTTTTTAAGACCCAAGTGCTGGTGCTCCAGTTCTGATATGGATATGATTCATGTACAACTTATGATTATGTAGATTAATATGTCATTGTGATTTGCAGGAAGTAATATTTAGAAGTGATGCTTGTATGAGTAATTACAGGAAGGTTGTACAAAGAACTTCAGTGATAAATCATCTTTTTTAATATTGTATCAAGTGATGATAAAAAACATAATTTACATAGTTTTTTTACTTTTCCAGGGGAAGTTCAACTCCTTTTTCAATAATTTCTTAAGTTCTTTGTCTAATAGCCATGGAAGTGATATGTTAATAAAGCCAACTTAGATTCATCATAAAAACTATTTGTAGGTTTAAGGTAATTGAAAACTTCTTTCCAGACAGAATTGGTTTGTGCTTTTTTTTTTACCTTTTTTATGCTTTTTATGCTTCTTATTGTGTGTGTGCTTTTTTTCTATTCGTTTTATGCTTTTTTGCCTTTTTTGTTGGCTTTGTGATTTTTTTTAAGGGATATTGGGAAGAAGACACTTCCTTTTACTGCACCAAAGACATATGTTGCAAGCACTGAGTTTATCTTCTCTAGTATCTTGGCAATAGAAGTAGCAGCAGCAGATTTCCTTGAGCCTCAGTTGAAGGAGTAGGTTCAGGTCTTCTACAGAAAAGTCTTATCCAGGTCATCACAGAAAAGCCAAAACCCTTGGGATGCTCAGCAGGGCTGCAGCTTGTTTGCAAGTCAGGATAAACTCATGGCATTAGGTTTGCCATGCATGGGTTTGGTTTTTCCCTCTGGTAAGTGGTGACACATGGCAAGGGGATGTTCTCCCTCAGTTACTGGTCCTTTGTCCTCGTTCTCAGCATTCTGACAGAAACCTGCTCTTCCCTCCTCTCTGTTGCAGAATGTGAGCCTTGAGATTCTTTCTTTTGTTCCAGAGGAGATTTCTCCTAAATCCTGTTTCTCCTTCAGGTTTGTCAGGGAACTGAATAAGATGTTGAATCTGCCATAAGGAAGCCCTGACAAACTCAGAAGAATACTGAATTGACCAACTAAATTTTCTTCCACTAAATGCCATTTACAGGTGTTTTGACACACAGGTGCCCCTGAATTTTTAATAAGAAAAGGAAGGATGAGAATACAAGAAGTGAACATGCAAGTTTTTGTAAAAGAAAACAGATGTAGTTTTTGTATGTTTTTTTCCTTTTCAGTCTTTGGAGGTTTTCCTTTGCCTTTTTTCCTAGTTTAAAAAAAAATCTGCTAATCTTGCTTTTTAAAACAGTGGATGGCAGGGTAGTGAACAGGATAAATGTTTAGTATTTGACTAATGCAAAGTAAAAGACCTTAAGGCATCTCATCCTTTTCCATACATCACTTTGTCATTCAGTACACTATCCATTCATTAGATTCCTGCTTGATTCCACCTTGTCCTTTCATTGTTTAGTTAGTTGTCACTACAGCTGAAGAATGGACATCAACACCTGAATCAATTTTAAAATGTGAATTTGACCATGAAGATATATTAAATAGCTGATACCACATGGGTTTTTAAAAGTCTGCTTTTTCAGTGTTGTGATCTGTTGTGTCTTGGTTCTTGAAAACAGTTCATGAAATGCAGAGAAAATAATTGCTTCTGTAGGTAGGTCTGGATGTGTCACACAACTTGCAGTTCTGCTTATTGTGCTGACTGCTTCAGTACTGAATAAGTGATTTTTGTTTGCTTATTTACTGTTACTGTCTGTGGTGCAAAAAGAGAAAAATTAATGAACTTTCTTGTTTCTTCGATGAAACAGGAGTACAGGGTTTAAATATTTTATTTCTGCTTGTTTCTTTGCAGCCGAACATCAGAATTTCAAGACAGGCAAATGCTTCATGTCAGAGCTAATGGTATAGAATAGAGTTTTTTCAGTTGTAAGGGACCTGCAAAGATCATCTAATCCAACTGACTGACCTGCTCAGGCCAGGATGATGTAAGCTATGGATGCATTAAGACACAGAAAGAATGATTTTGGTTTAGGAGATATTTCAAATGAAAGGCCTTCAGAGAATTCCTTTCCTCCTTTCTGGGTGAAAACTTACAGTACTTACGTAGAACACCCAGCACGTCTTCCATGTAAACCAGACAGAAACTGGATTTGACATGTCTGATAAATCTGACATGAAAATAACCTGGCATTCTGTCATACCTTTTTTTTTCCTCTGAGAAATGGGATTTGCAGAAATTTCTCCTAATACCTTTCTACATGTTTTTAGGCTTTGCTGTCACAAAAAAGAGCACAAGCCAATTTGAAGGAAAAAAAGGAAAATAATGTAATCTGAAAAAGAGATTTTGTTGATGTGAATAGGTAGCTGACCTTCTAGCCTGACAGTGATGAAACACGTCAAGTATGTCTCTCAAAATTTTTAAATCTGTAAATTTTGGAAAAAAAAAATGCACATGGAAATGGAGTTGTTTCCCCTGGAGTAAGCAAAGATCTGAAACCTACTGTTCTGTCTTCATGTTTGTAGACTTTGTCTAGTGTTTCTGTAAAAAGAAAAAGAAATTTATACCAACTGTCCTAACGCAGATAACTGGAGGAGCAGGGTTTGTGGGTTCTCATCTTACTGACAAACTAATGATGGATGGCCATGAGGTTACAGTTGTGGACAACTTCTTTACGGGCAGGAAAAGAAATGTGGAGCACTGGATTGGTCATGAGAACTTCGAACTGATAAATCATGATGTCGTTGAGCCCCTGTACATTGAAGGTAGGTAGTCTCTGCTTGGGTATTTGCACTTTTTTGTTCCTTTCCCTTCTAAGTCTGTGTGTCTGTAAAGAAATGAAACCCACATGCTGACTTCTGGGTTTATCTATCTAGTATCTGTATGCTTTGTTTATTATTAGATTGTTTACTGTGACTAGTATGGAGTCAGAGGTTCAGAGCACTCTTGTCTGAAATCAATTCTTTTCTGAGTGGACAGGAGGAAAGAGACCTTTAAAACATCCTGATATGTCTGATTTTATGAGAAGGCAAGATGGCAGTGGATCAGTCTGTCTGTCCCATCCATTGTCCCACTTTCCTATGTGCCTGCACAGGTTTACACACACAGAATATGTGGTCCAGAAACTGAAGTGTAATTGAGGGCTGCAGCTACACTAGACCTGCATCCTGCAACTGTGTGTGGTCAGTTGGGAAGAAATTAACTTTCCTTAGTTGCCTTCAGTGTCTTCTGTGAAAAACATTGCTCCAGCTTTAGGTACAGGCATTCTACAACGTGAAGAGTTGGAAAACAGCAGCACTAAATTTCCCTGATTTTCAACAGAAAAAAAAAATACACCAGTCCTAAAGAAAGAAGTAAACAAACAAAAGCATGTTCTGCTTTAAAGTAGTAGCTCAACATCTGAACTGTCATTAACCTCAAACTATTAAATAGTGAGATTTTAAGGCACCATTAACATGGTTGTATTTGAGAGAGAGAGACATGCATTTATAGACTCTTATAGAAGTATCTAACCATATAATGAGTCAGTGAAAGCATTGCTCAAATTACACTGCTGTTCTGGTGGGTGTGCTTCTATCCTTCTAAAACTCTGTAGCAATGTACTTGTTCATTTTAAGAAAAAAAATTACTGAGTGGTTTGGGTTGTTTTTAATTCCTGACAAATTCTAGTGGATGAAATTTCACAGGAAATATCTCTAGTATTATTGCTAGTGATGAATTCCTGGCAACACTACTGAAACAGTCCTTCAAAAACACATGCTCCTGCTCTGTTCTGACAATGTGCTGCTTCAGTTACTGCATGTTATTTAGAAGTTATTTCAAACTTCTGCTTCCACTGACAGGATAATGGAACAAGGATCTTATTAACTGACTCCAGGTGCTGGTAGCTCATACCTCAGCCAGATCAATTTGTCAGCTTTTCTAATCTTTTCCATTCTTTTCCTTCTTTCTGACTGATTACATTTGAGACTTTCTCAGAGAATTATCATCACTGCTATATTGTTGCCCAGCTAACTAGGCACTAATGAATGGGAATTATTTCCTATGGCCTGTGTAATTAAGACACCAGTTCCCTATTTAGTACTGACAGCTAATTATTACATGTTATTCAGTGGGTAGTTTATTGGATGTCTTTTCATCTTCTAACAGTGTAAATTGAGGCCGGCATGGCTAAGTGTTAAAATAAAATTAACTTTCATACACTAAGAATGTGGTAAAATTTCATTTCATTGCAGAGTTTATAGTCCAATGAGGAAATGAGGAGACAGTTTTTTTAAAAGATCAGCAAGTTGGCCTATAGATCAGATACTTCTTTTCTTACTCCCAGTTTCTCCTTTTTACTTGTAAACAGAAGTTGGAATGACTGTGCTGTCATGATAAAAAGTAGGTTTGTGTCTGAAGAATTTCTCTGTATTTGCTGTCCTGTTTAAACCAGGTTATATAAGGTTGTTTGACAGCTCAGTTCCAGAGAGGATAATCAGTGCTTTATTTCTGAAAGAGACCTTATTTTTGGTCTAGAAAGAACAGTGTTTTCTCTTTGGATATGGAAAAGTGAATTTAGTCTCAAGATGGGTAGCTTTCAGCTTCACAGTGGTGCCTACGCACAATCTGCCTTGGCTGCGTCATTGTCTTTGAACCGCGACACCAAGTGGGACTCAGCATTCTTGGATCTTCATCTAGGTTGGCCAGAGACAATAATAAATCACACAAACACACATCTTTTAGCCTTGTGACAACTGTAGTTACCTCTAGTGCTGAATGTCTTTCTTCTCTGCGAGGATTTTACTTGCTTTAGCATTTGGAAATGTCAGTGGGAGATGCACAAGTTTTCACTTTGTTTTATTCAAGCAGAAGAAAAAGGATTTTGAATTCTTTAGTGGAATGAAAGTAGTTCAGGAATGAACTTGAAAGATGAAAAATAGTAAAAAAAGTTGGAAATATTAACCCTTCTATTCCTATTATAGTTCAGTTCTGTATGTTTAAAGATATTTTCATTTCAGCCTAACCCTCACATAGAGATTTAATACACTATTAAATGGGCACAGGAAGACGGGGTTATTTTTCTGAAGGCTGGTCTGGAAAGAAAAGAATCTTTTAACACTTTTTTTATATAATCAGGAAAAAAAAAAAAATACGCCTTTACTTATTTTCTGCCTCGTTCTCTACATTCATTAAGGTTACAAGTGCCCCAAGATAGTCACTTGAGAGCACTGTGGCTTGTGTTCCTACAAACTGTATTGTAAGGACACACAGATGTTAATTGGAACACAAATGAGAATTAATGCTTCGTCTGGTGTTACTGTGATGTACCCCAATTGTGAGTAATAGATAAACTGCATTAGAAAATGCCAAAGGAAATTCTGTATTAAATAAATGTATGTTATTAGTAGTGTACTTGTTTTACATAGTGATATAAGCATTAGTGCTGTTTTGTTTATGCTCACCTTTGCATTCAAGTTGTCTCTGTGTTTGTAGTAAAAAGTAAGGGTTTGTTTTTATATCACTTCAAGCCACCCAAGTCTGTATTTCTATTGTTATAGTGAAATATTTTGTTATATTGTTATATTTAAATATATGTGTTTAAAAAAGGAAAAAAAAACAAAACAGAACCACAACAAAACAAACAAAAAAGAACCCCCAAAAAAAACAAAACCACACAGCCTGTATACCCCACAAAATCCCCAAAAACACACACATGAAAAGCCAAAGCACTTTCAAGGTGATGTCATGTGATGGCGCATGATTATTCCGCAAACTGAATCCCTAAGCAGGAAAAAATCCCTCTCAGTTCTCAGTCTTGAGGTCTGGTTTTCAACTACCCTTAGGCACATACAGCAGTTGAATAAATCTGGAAGAAAACATCAAACAGTTATATATAACCCATATCCTTCTCCCACTGGTGTTTTTTCTTCCTGCTTCCTCAGCAACTTTTGGAAGGCTTAATCTTCTGTAAAGTGATAGGTGCACGTTTCCTTTAAACCCAGCTATCTGCAGTATCTGAAAAATATCCTCAGCTGAACTGCTTCACAGTTCACAAGAGCACACTTCGGCCTTCTATTTCTTTTTGGTTGCTTGGTACTATTGCTTTGTTTTGTTTTTACTACACCTTTCACAAATTTGAAACAAAAACAGCCCTGAAAATGCCACAGATTTATAGTCAATGGCAGCAATTGAGTGAGTTCAACTGATTTCACTCCCCTATTCAAAGGTGCACAGTATGTTTTAGAAAATACTGTAAGATACTTCTAAAATTGCAGTCTGTGGCAGCTGAAAGTTTGCTGCCCAAACTTTTTTTGGGCAGAGCAGTGAAGAGTTGTTCCATTCTGATGCTCAAAAACTTTTATTTTAAATAAGTGCATGTGCACTACCTAAGTAATATATGAAATGAGAAGTGTAAGTGGTAGGTAATGATCAACTATTTTGTGGTTTATGTTCTGAGATTAACTGATCTTCAGTTAAATAAAACTGTTCAGTTTTGCTCTTGGTTTGTTGTTCTGTTTTAAATCTTCATGCCAGCAGTCCAATTTCTGGAAAAACATTTCTTAAATGTTGGCTCTAATTTCAGTGACTGTTGTGAACACAAAGGTAATTTTGGCTATTTTGACTCTTGCTGAAAATGTTTTAAAAATGTTACAATAAAAACATGTTTTGCAGGTTGAGAGACAGGGTGTTAGCACGTGATACATGTAGTAGCAAGGATATTGGCTTTCAGAGCTTGTAAGAGTTGTTGTAGTTGCTAGTTACATGTACACACGTAAGTAAAGTAATGGTATTTATATAATTTTAGTAAATCATTTGCTTGACTGGGGCTAAAAAAACCCTTCTATTTCTAAGGACTTTGCTGGCTTGTAGGCCTGAGTTGATTTTTAAGGCTAAGACCAACAGTCTCACAAAATTGGTCAAAAGAATAGTCTATAGCCTTCTTGTGAGTAACAGCCTTCCAGATGTCAGGATGGTAACCTTTTACTAAACAGTGTTCTAGAGCATCCCAGAATTGTTCAGTCTTCAAGTCCTCCCACAGGTAGTTTAAATGCATGCAAATACAAACACAAAGGGTGTGTTTAATACACAGCTCTTTTTTTGGCTTCCATATTTCCATCCTAGATTTTTCCCTTCCTAGTCTTTGTTCTCTGTGCTTAATAGATTCAGCTGGCTGGTTTTAAATTGTATGGTCAGGAAAGTCTATGGAAAGGCAAAGGGTAACAAATACTACTTTATTTTGTTTGTCCAGAGCCAAGTGCAGTGGTGCTTTGATCTTGGTCTGGTGTGAGGCTCTTCAAAACTGCTCCAGTATGAGCAATATGGTAAATCTTTATGAAGTTAATCCAGTTTGCCTGACATTACAGACAACATGTTTAGCATCAGGTAAAAGAACTAGTATTTGTCCTTTTTAGTTCAGGGCAATAGAAATGTCTCCCTTCATTGTATCAGCTTCTTTGGCCTGACCTCCAGTAGTGAAATCAGCACAGCTGTTTGGTTTTTTTACAAGAAAAGTCCATACATTCAAGCTGTAGAAACTTATTTGTACGCTTCTGATCAAAGCTTTTCTGCTCAGTGTTTCCTGACTAGCAAATGCAGTGATGGATGCAGGTGCTTAGTGGACTTAGTGACCCGTTCAGTCCTTTCTGGCACCATGACACATGTTGAAGGCAGAAATCAAAGATGCAGGTCATTTCCTGTCTTGGGAAATGTGGTAGATTTCTCCCTTGCCATTCACTTAGGAAGCATGAAGAACATATGCAGTATTAGGGCTAGAAAATACAGATGATACGAAGGAAAGTAGTTTTATGGCAGTATTTTGGCATTTGACAGAGTATTTTGTTCTAGTCACCCTAGGACAAATGGTTTTATTGATCATTCTTGTCTAACATTAAGGAAAACACGAGACTGAATGTTTGTGTCCAAATGTAGGTATTGCAGATTCCATATATGCTAAATTTTAGGGATTTTTTTAACTTTTCACATAGAGAAGGGCATAATTGGCAAACATTAGCTGTTGTTTACCTTGCAATATGTTACTTCAACCTTATGTTGAGCACAGACTTCTATATTTGCAACAGTGTACCTTGTGTACCTGACTTGCATGTTTATGCCAGCTTCTGTGTCTGTGCTATTTTTAAATTAATTTGATTTTTTGGCCTTTTTTTCCAATAAAATTGTAACATAACAAGTTTGTTTAATTTTTCTTTATTGGTAGTTTATGATCCTATGCTTGCTAAACTGCTTGCTGCTGTCTTCACAGTTAGCAAAGTCCCAGTCTCCCATGTGAGCTACACCTAAGACTTGCAGAATTTTATTGTTATCATTTGTTATTCTGCTGTGGTCCTTAACAAAACACTTTGCACAAATGTTCACATGGTTATTTTCAAATAATTGCGCTATGACTTACTGTGTTTGTGGGGTGCCCCACGAAGGAAGGAAGGAAGGAATTATGAATCTGACTCCAGGTTTTCAGAAGACTAATTTATTATTTTATGATACCATATTACATTAAAGAATACTAAACTATACTATACCAAAGAATACAGAAAGGATACTTACAGAAGGCTAAAAAAATAATAAGGAAACTCGTGACTCTCTCCAGAGTCCTGACACAGCTTTGTGCCATTGAGTCAAAACAACTCACAGCAGAAACCAATGAAACAATCGCCTGTTGTCTCCAACCACATTCCAAAGGAGCAAAACACACAAGAAGCAAATGAGATAATGTTGTTTTCCTTTTTCTCTGAGGTTTCTCAGCTTCCCAGGAGAAAAATCCTGGGTGAAGGGATTTTTCAGAGAATATGAATGTGACAATGACTTTATTGCAAACCTAGCTCAAGGCTTCGTATTAAGTGTTGTAAAACTTCTTTACCTCATGTAACAAGAAAGAGTTGTGGAGGTCAATTACTAGGTGTATTTCTTTCTGTCCTTCAGAAGATACTGTCCCAGGCACCCAAGCAGTTAATCCTGTGAAAAGCTGTAGCTTGGAGAGCTTTCTCCATCTCTGGCTGGAACAGTTAAGTTGCCTGCTATCCTAAATAACTGTCAGCTTTGTGCTACAATGCACAAAGTTGTCAGCCAAGCTGGGTGGATGGCTTTGTCTAGCTGGCCTGCTGAAATTCTGAGAGTGAAAAAAAAAAAAGAAAAGCAGATATTTTTCAGACCTGACAGTTAATAGAGGGAAGGTGGAATGAGAAACAATTATTCTTATTTCAGCATTGTTAGCTTGATGGATCAAATACGGAAAGTTTGTGGTAGAAACTTTTCACCCTCCTGAAATGTCCAGCATTCTCCAAATGTTTTGGAAAAACGGTGATATTTTTCATTGGTCTGAGGCTTGATAAACAAAAGATTCCTTCCCAGGCAAGAGGCAGAGGTCCTGTAGCTGCCTGGTTGCCTGTCCTTCTGATCCAGAAGATGGCCATCTGACACTTGGCAAATTCCCCATCTTCTATCTCTCTGCCAGTTCTGCTCTTGCTGAACCTTTTCCGTACAGGGATTGATTTTTGCCTTTATGCATGGGGGGAAAGGTACTTTGAGGCAAATGAGATGGGCAAGACTGTACAACCTTTTTTTTCCCCCAGCTCCTTCTTAGTTTCATTTAAAACAATTCCTAGCTGGGAAACAAAGAAAGAATGAAGGACTAAAAGAAGCAGAGTGCTTTTTTTCTTGCTGTCTTGCTTTCTATCTTTATTTTGCACTGTTTTTCACACTTAATGTTTAAAAATAAGTAAATAAACTTTATATTATAAGGAGCTTTTGAGGTTTTGTATTTGATATGCATTTGTTTCTAGCTAACAGTTCTATGACCACTTGGAAAATCACAAGCCTAGCTGTATCCTTGTGGAGCAAAAGAAATGGTAATTTTTGACCTTCTATATCTGAATTGCCGCATGCCATTAAAGGAACCATTCCTGTATGGGCTGCTGTGTGTCAAAAATTAGCAGTATTTAAAAAAAAAAAAAGCAAAGAAACCACAAAACAAAATTAAGTGAAAGGAGAGGGAGGCAGGAAAGAGTTAATTTCTGCTTTGACAGGTTAGGATTGGGCAGTAAATTACTAACAGACAAAAATGTTTTTGAAGTTTTTTCTCTTTCCAAAAATTCCACCAGAGCTTGTCAAAAACCTAATTTAGAAAGGGTTGTGAAGGAATAAGTAGAAAGAAACAGCATAAAACTCAGGTCAGATTTCAGCTTTGAGCTGGCTATAGGTGACTTCAGCAATTATTTTGTTAATTTTTCTGCACCACTGTGTTTGAGTTATTCTTGCTTCTTGCAAGCATCAGTCAAGCATCTTCACAGGGCATTCCTTTTCCCAGCTTCCAATCTATCCCTTGTCTTTGGTTTTATGAAAGTAGCATACTGTGGGAAGGGGATACTTAAATCAAAACTTGAGGCAGTCATGTATTTTATTCATGTTCAGAACTCATCTGTAGGAAGTGTGTTGAAGTTCAATAATCCAGTTAAAATTTACCCCACGCTACATTTTTACATCGTTTCCCCAGCACAAAAAATTATTCCAGCTTTATTCACTGCTTAAGTTTACAGTGTCACAGTGACCAAAGTAAGGAGTACTTATTCCATGTCAGACTTCATCATGCAGAACAATTAACTAACTTCATGTTGCACATAGACTCCTACAAGTTACAATTGCATTAGCAATGCAGGCAAGGGCTTGGACTCAAGCCTGTGCTGGGAACTTTGTTCTGCCAGCTCTCACTGCATCAGGTCATCTTTGAATGCTGTTTGTGTTGCTGTTACAGGTGCCTTGTGTGACAAACACTCTCTTGATGCAACCAGGGTTGATAGTGGTTGGATGTACTATTTCCCGATCATTCAACAACAAATAGCAGAGAACCTGCTACATGAAATTTTACTTCTCTGTACCTTTTTATGTGAGAATAAATATTCAACATTACACATCTGCCAAAATTCTCTCTCTAGCTTTCTGGGCTGTTTTGACATCATCTAGGCAGCAATTCATCTGTGCTCTGTAGAGATAAACAGCTGTAAACCAAAGAGAGAATGGCAACGTAAAAGCAGATCTATTTCGTGGCATCTGCATGAGCATACTGTCAAATATCATTACTCTGTCAAGACAGTAAAACTTGCAGTAACAGTCATTAAGTTTACCTTAGGAGCTCATCTTATGTTTATGTTGATAGTTAATCGTTCTCTGGGGTGAGGTATGGCTTGAAAGAATTGCTCTTTATTTTGGTCACTTGACATTGTGAGTTTAATTAATCAATAAAATTATTTTGCAGGATTTCTTGTGTTGCAGTGATAATGCAGGGTTGCAGTATAAGGTAAATTTTAAAATGCTTCCTCCAGATGAACCAGTGTGTGCTTATCCAAGCTATGTTACATAGAAGTCAGGAGCTGAGCTTGCCCAGTAGACAATAGACACAACAGTTAATCTTAAAAAACTTGACTCATATACAAGCACACTTCATTAGGGATTCAGAAAGAAAGTAGGTTGAATATTTTACCATGCCAATATTGCTGGTATTTTTAAAGTGTTATTACCAGAACATGTGCTTATCTTAGAAAGAGTGTAATGTTTTAATGTGAAGGAGATGTTGTGCTTTGAAGGCTTACCTACTTTTCATTTTTTCATTGCTCAATAGGCTGTTGAAAAGTAAGGGATGACTTTCACATGGATAATTCACGCCACTTATGTATGCTCTTGCCCTACTAGTCTGCTTTTTTTTTTTAATAAATAAGAGGTCAGAAAGCAAAGGTTTGCATACTTGCTTTGCCAAATGAAATTTGAGAATGGGAGGAAGTCTTCAACAGGAAGCACATTCCTCTAATATTTCAGTGTTCTCAGCTAGTTGAAAACAGGTTATAACTTCATAATTGATATTTTATTTTTTCATATAGTGGTGGGATAAGGGGAAATAGCTTTAAATGTAAGAAGGTGGGTTTAGATTTGCGATAGGAAACAGAATCTGTAGTGTGAGGGTGGTGAGGCACCAGAACAGATTGTCCAGAGAAGCTGTGGATGCCTGATGAACACTTGAAAGTGTTCAAGTCCGGGCCGGGCTGGATGGGGCTTTGATCAGCCTGGTCTAGTGCAATGTGTGGTAGGATCTAGTTGATCTTTAAGGTCTCTTCCAAGTCAAACCATTTCTGAATTATTTTTTTCCCCTACTAGATGTAACTCATGTACAGCTTGTGCTGTTTAAGCTAGTACAGTTGTATTTAAATGGAGAAAAAGAAAAAAAATTTCAGTTTTGTTTTTGGGTTTGGCTTGTTTTGGCTTTTTTTGATAGTAAACGGTACTTCTACCCTGTTTTAAGTAGGAAAAATATTTTCACTGGAGGAAATAGTTCCTTATGTCACAGATACTGTGAAAGTTAAAGCCCCCAACAGAAAGCTATGAGAAATCAACTTGTGGTCAAAATACAGATTAATTTTTCATGCTGTGATTTTCCATTGCTTTTTAATAATAAAACACCTAAGGAAATAGAAGGAAAACGTTTGTTTGACCAGTAGTGTTCTGTTCTAGGGCAAGGCAGCCTTATGCCATGCAATATTTTCTTCTGTCAGAATAGCAACTAGCCTTGACTTTTCCAGCTTCTTTCTGGTTTCAATGTCAAGTCTTCTTAAAAAAAGCAAAAAACAAAAAACCCCCTAACTTTTATTTTAAAACACAATGGAGTTCTTTTCCCTTTCTTTTATCAGGCCATTCTAATTATTACTTCACCTTTTGATTGCTTTTCTTGAATGACCTTAGTGTAGGGGATTTGTTCTTCTTTAAACATCTCCTTTGAGCTTATGTTTAATTTTTACTTTTGCAGTTGCTTATCCATGGGTGGTTTTGTTTTAAGATAGTTCTGGCTTGCTGTGATTCAAGTTACATAGAAGGCAGAAATACATTAACATATTTACAACAGTCAAGTTATGAAAGGCTTGCAGGTTGAGCTTTTGAATATCAGATACTCTCTATGACACTGAATCCAGTTTTCACTGCTTTGTTTGTATTGTAATTCAACAAATTTGTTTCCAACAGTCTTTTGTTTCTGATACCTTCAACCTTCAATCATCTCAGGCAATGAATTTCAACTAGTTCTTTGATTAATTGTATTTCATAACAGGGAGTGGAGGAGTGTGTCAAAATCTCTGTACTGGGTTTTGATTTCTGTGTTTGTTTTTTTAATTAAAGCTGAAATACTGTATTAGTGAAAGCATTGCATATATGTGACAAAAGTAACGGGAAAAAAAGACAAAGTTGCATGCTTGTATCTTGCTATATATATTTAATATATAAATGATACAAAGCCAATTAATGTTTCATTGACAGATAATCTAGAAATAAAAATGCAGTATTTAATTTCCCCAAAAAGTTTCTCCTCATATTTAAAAGATGTTTCTACCATTTTTACTTCTCAGTCTATTATAGAAAAATACTCTGAAGCTTGTAGCCACTTAAAACTTGAGGATGACAGAATATTGCAAATATTTCTGCAGCTTCTAAACATTTTGGAAGTTCTCAGCTAAATTTTTTATAAGTGGAAAAGTGTGAACACCAACACAGATATTTATATCCATGCCAACAGTGTCAATATATTACATTATGCTCTAGGTTTTGTTTTACTAAAAATTAAGTTTTTCTTAGAGTTACAACAGGTTTGTGTACATACCATCCATGGGTAGTGAAACAGGAAGCGCTGGGTTCCAGTGCTAGGAAGTGCACAAAGGAATACTTGCTTCTTGACTTCAGTGCTTTCTCATTTAATATTTTATGTGGGAAAATAATAATGCTATCCCCTCTGTTTTTCAGTGGACCAGATCTATCATCTAGCATCTCCTGCTTCTCCTCCTAATTACATGTATAATCCTATAAAAACATTGAAGACCAACACTATTGGGACATTAAACATGCTGGGTAAGTGGAATTTTTTTATTACTTAACTTGGTTAGACATCATATAATCGTAACAGAGTTGCTGGGGAGATGAGAAGATGAAGTAAATGAGCAGTACATTTTAAAAAGTTATTTCTTTACACAAAATAAGGTTGGAGGTATTTCTACCCTATTTGAAGATTTTTGTTGTTTTCCTTTAAATAGATCTGCAAATTACCTCTAATAACATGACTCTCAAAGGACAAAAACTTTGTGCCTGTAAGTTGGCTATGGGGTGTGCAGTAATTACAGAAGTAATCGGAACAATTAAGAGCATGGGATTTTTATAGCACAGTTGTGTTCATGATTGCTGTTTCCACTTTGGTGACTGGAACATTCCCACAATTACCATTTGTGAGTGTTCCTTTCCACTTCAGCAAACGTTGGACAGGGTGGAACTGCACTGTTTTAAACTTCAGACATCAGGAGTACTGCACCCTCTTGTTCATGCCTTGGCTAGCAAATTCTAAGACAGTGTTTAATGTCTAGTGTCATGCTGCATAATTGCAAGGCAGTGTTTTCAGTTTTGTCTACTAGTTTTGATGCTGGGAAGGGGTCTGTGAAAAGAAGACCTCAAACCTTCACTACTTTTTCCTCCCATCTTTCTGCCATTTGGTATGATGCAGACTGATCTGAGTGTCAGTGATCCTATGAATTGTTATGAATCAGAAAAACTCTTGGGTATTAGCATAGCTGAATTTTTTATTTGAGTGATACTCTAGAGATACCGTTCAGAGAATCAAGTGATTCAGTAGCTGTTGAGGTACCAGAATGACAGAGGTGAGAGATTTGTTTGATTTGCCATGTCAACTTGAAGATCAGAAAGCCATTGAAATGGAATGGAGGATAATCTCAGGTGATGGGTAGGATGATCCAAGCAGTTTAAAAGGGCATAATAAAGGAGAAATTATTGATTCTTGTCCAATAACATGTTATTCTATGTAAGTTTCTTTACATGGCTTGCCTTTAATCTATGTAAGAAAGGATTTGATAATCATAATATACCATGTTGTTTCAAGATCTTGGTTTCCTAAGTGGAATGCTTCCCTGGCCTTTATTTAGATTGTAGTAGATTAAGTTCTTGGATGTTGATTCAGTACAACTGCTAGTGCCAGGAGCAGACATGTCACATGCAGGTGCTGCTGTGCTATTCTTAAATTTTCTAGTTTGGAAGTGGGAGCTATGGATGTGATTTACAGCTGAATTTGCCTACTGAGAGAAATCAAATTCTCTTTAAAAACATGTAAAACAGGATCACACGAAAGCAGCTAACATGAGTGAAAGATTCTTGCACTTGCTCTAATTATGTTCTTTCCCCATTGCCCAAAATCTAGGTTTAGCTAAACGTGTTGGAGCACGGCTGCTGCTGGCCTCTACGTCAGAGGTTTATGGAGGTAAGAAGAATAAAACAGTATTTAGAGCTCTTCTTGGATATGATTATGTAAAAGGATATTTACACATCTTTTGTCAGATACCAGAATGATAGATTTTCATCGCTGTCTTAGCTTGATTTTTAGGAGATGTTCTTCTTCCAGTTTAAAATGTGAGAAGGGCATTTACAGTGCTTGCTTTTTGTGTCTAGTCAAGAGTGGTGGCAGGAGACTTGTGGTGTTGTCTGTATCTTTCCTGTGTCCTGGTTTACGTCTCTTTTTCCAGAGGGCTTCTGGCTAAATTGAATATTGTACTCTAAAATCCAGATGCCATAATGAAAACCTGAGGAGAAAGATTTCAGTAGTAAATATGCGTATCTTTTTCCCATCACATTGGAATTGTATTGTTAAGGTTTAGCAATTGCCCTGGTGTGTAAGGGACAAAGGACGTAACTTCCAAGCTAAGAAAGTACTGGTTGTGCATGCAGGTTCTTCTGGTGTCTCTTAAAATATAATATTTGGCAATGCTCTCCATCTTCCTCTTACTGTTAAAAGTGAAGGAGTGAAAGAATGATGGATAGAATGGTGACTGGATGCAGCAAGAGTCTTCAGTACTTCCTAGGGTGTGTAACAGACCCCCCGTGCCTGCCAGAGAAACTTCCTTCTCTTCTGAACTATTGCATAATTGATAATAGCAGTGTTGCAAGATTAGTGGAGATACACGGGCACGATACTGTGCTCAGTGGGAGTAGATTTGAGTCTCAGCTGAAAAGAACAAACAAGTAAACAAAAATATGGTCCAAGGTGCAAGGTACAAAGCTTTGTGAGCAAAGAGTGAGGAAGGACAAGGAACATGGCTCCAGGTGTACACTTTTGGTGGAGCAACTTCAGAAGAGTAAATGCCCAAGCAAGAGATCACTAAGATGATTAGCCAGCCAAAGTGGCCTGAGCATGTGTAGCATTCCTACTGCCTCCCAAGCCTTAGATTATCTATGGTCAGGCTCTACAGAGAAAAATGATAGCCCCAAGGACTCTTCTGCAACAGAACAATCTCCCTTCTGGAGTATCTCCTTTCCCACAGCATCTTTTCAGTCCTTTTTAAGATTGTTGTGAGCTTTTATAATCATGTAAAACTGTGCATTTACCATTGCTCTGTGGCTGTCATATGGCACAAATTCATCCATAATCATGTCTGAACAGCATAAAATCTGGAAGCTTTAATCAGAACTGACTGTCAAGGTTGTTTCAAAAAATTAGCTCTCAACACTAGGAAATTCCATAGTGATGTGTGCAAACTTCAAACCCAGTAGAAATTATACCATTCTAAAGACAACAAAGGGGGAGATGTAACCAAGTGTTTATATTTTTTCAAACTTATAAAGCACACACAGTCAAGGTTCCTAGGTGATTGTTGTTTGATTGCTTGTTTTTATAATCAAGAACTTCTATGCTGGATCAAACCAAAGGATTGTCTAACCTGATTGTGCCCAGTGATAGCTAGTAAAAATGCTTTGGGTAAATAGAAGAAATGTAAATACTTTGTGGTGCATCAGTCTTACCTCTTTACAAAACACAGTGCATCTCCATTTTCTCTATTTTTCTTTCCTTGTTTCCTGTTTTATGAAATTTGAACGTTTTACTTTCATACATAACCTATAATGCCTCTTACATAACTGCTGCCTGCATAACCTGTAATATTTCCTCTGAAGTACATAAGGTAAAAGTTGTATTTATGCCCTTGAGGTAGTCTGTCTTTGCAGAGAAGAATTGAATTTAACCGTCTGTTCACACACGCTTTAGGGAAAGCAGTTGCTGGCTGTTGTTTGCTTGTACTCACTTATTTTACTAGTCTTTCATCTTCTGCCACTGCTGTTTTCATGGTTCCAGTGATTGCACTTTAAAGAAATTGTGTAAGATTTTCTAAAATGCAGAATTCAGAGAGAAGATGTGCTGGCTTGTATAACACAAATGCTCTACTGAAAGTTTCATCACATATAGTCATCTAGTCATCTTTTGATATATCATAATCTAAGGTGGTTTTTTTTTTCCCCATAGATCCTGAAGTTCACCCTCAAAATGAGGATTACTGGGGGCATGTGAATCCAATAGGTCCAAGAGCCTGCTATGATGAAGGAAAGCGTGTTGCAGAGACCATGTGCTATGCATACATGAAGCAGGTATTAAACTTGTATCAGACTTAGTGGTTTTTCTGTAACTACTGAAGGCCCAATGTATGGCAAGGCTGGAATATGTGTATTTAGGGGTAGAAGAGCAAAAGATAATGTCTTGAGTAGGAGCACTTATCCTGTTGTTGCAAATCTGTTTTCTTTAATGGGAAGGTTTTATTGCTCCCATCTGTTGTGTGTTTTCAGATGAGCAGTCTTCTTGTAGAAGATGTGCTTTAGTGTTCTTAATAGGTATAATATGTCTTTCAGTATAGTAAATAGTTTTCAGACAGATTAAACTGAGGTGACCTTAGTGTGCTTAGAAGTCAATGGGATTGAATAAGGCCATTACTGATAAATGTGTAATGTTGAAGGAGAATAATCAAAATCAGAATATAGAGGTAAGAATGGTCTTTAATGAGTACTTACATAGAAGCAATGTATTTTAAGCACTTTTGAAATGTCTTAAAATTATGTAGGTATAAATTACAGACCCTAATGAATATCTAGCTGTGTAATTCCCGTTTTCAGACAAAGACAGTAACAACAGGATAAAAATACAATTTAAAATATGTTTAAGAAATTATACATGCCAGTTTCCTTGTGTTACCTAACCAGCAAGTAGAAACTCATCCTTAACTAACATAACATTGACTGTTTACCTGTAAGTAAATCTTGCTTAATTGTGGTTCAGCTAAGCTCTAGGAGACTATTCAATTAGCAAATATGGCACACTAAAGAAAATAGTATCAGTATTTCTTGTTATTTGCAGCCTTAATATAAAAATGTATAAATCAAACGTAATATATTGTATAGAATTTTAAACCTTTAAATTATAAAATTCCAAATGCTTTTATAAACCTTGAAAACAGAATCAAGCTGAAGTGGTAAGACTTTAAGAGATGGTATAGAGTTGTAATTTTGTCTTATGTCTTCTACCAGACAGAGAAGGCAGAGGTTCTGTCTCATTTGTTCTCTTTTAAATCATTTAAGGTCCAACATGGTGATACTGCTCTCGTTCAGGATGGTGTCTCCAGTATTTCACTGTAGCAAAATATTCCTGTCAGTCTGAAAACCCATTTGCAGTTGAAGATTAAAGTTTTTATGAGAAATTCTTGTGATGTAGGGTGTTGCATTTTTTGCAGGTTTGTGGTACACACTGCAGTATTCTTTTAGGAGGGCATGAGTAGGTAATTTTTAAAATCATGGGCTATATCTTAAAACCACAGAGTGAGTCATGATAGCATCTCAGAGATTTTATGCAGGATTTACAATGAATAGGAAAGGTTTATAAGGTGGAACTGCAGCGCACATGTACATTAAGTAAAAACTCATTATGTAAATGACCTCTCTGTCCTAGAGGCAGCTCTGTGACATATTTCTTGTACTTTGTTATGGGTTGGTGAAGTCAGCCCAAGCTTGTCCTAAGTTCAGATACATTCTAAAACACTGTTGAGCTAGTGTGGGGAAAAGAGAGGGGATGAGTAGTGTTTAGGTGATATGCTGTTACTCGTGGAGGAAACCTTACCTTTTGAAAAGGTCTGATTTCCTCTATGCAGATAAGCATTGTGCTTTTAAGAGGATTTTCAGTAAGAGTGACCTAGCCCCAAACAGTGTGATTTACAGTATTTCAAGATAAAATATTTCCAGAATCTTTCAGCTTCAATAAAAATAAAAAACAGTTAAAGTTATTTTGCATTTTTTGGTAGTTTCTTAAAAAGATTTCCATCATCATGCACATTGCTAGGTACCTTAAATATGTAATAGTGATTACAAAAAATGTGAAGTGAAACTGAACTTCTTCATTATACTTCAGACAGCCTGTTTGAATCAGAATGGTTTTTGAATCTAGTCAAAGTTGACTGTTTGCTGTTGTCAGAGTTCCTCAGTCGTCTGTCCTGACCAAGGCATTTTTAGAGTGTTCTTTTCTACTGGTGGTGTTGTTTTGTTCACTTATTTTGACCTCGTGAATTAAGCATTTCTTGATGCTATCACCTGAAAAAGTGGTGAGAGGGGAGTTCCAGCACGCACTATCGCAGTGTGAATTTTGTGCTGCGTTCAGGACTTTCTGTTCGACCTTAAAAAAAACCTGTATTTGGCATTCTGGAGCTACCTGGAAATCTTGGTATTAATGATTGCGCCAATACTCTGGATTAATTTTTTAATAATTAATTAAAAAATTTTATTTACAATACACCTAAGCAGATGATGCAAATCCCTACCATGAAGATAGTATCTGATACTTTATCAGATATCAATTTAAATGCTTTGCATATTAAGGGTGTTTTGTGAACTAGATTTCTTTCTTTTTTTATACTACTGACCTGTAAGGAGATTCTCCAGAGCTGAAGAAGCACTTCAGGTCACTAGAGAACGTTAGAGGAAAATTTTTCTTCTCCTCCCACTTTCTTCATCCATTTTTTCATACCAGCTATGTGACTCTGAAAGCTGAAAGGTGGTAAGAGGTGGGCTTGGTTGTGATACAGCTATCACATTAAGTGATAGTTTTGGAATTGCCTTACAATAGCTGAAGTGTTGAACTGTAAGCATAACATTTCAACTGTAAAATTGTAGGCTGTGTTCAGGGACCTGCATTATTCCCAGAGTCAGATGATTGAGGCTATCCTTCCAAGCTTGTTTAGGAGCATTGGTGTTTATGTAATTCAGATCTCAGCATCACTGTTTCTGCAAAATAATTCTAAAAATCTATTAGTAACAGAGTGTTAAAAATGGCATTTTTTATACAATTGACAGCATTTTATAAATAAAATTCCTTGGACCCAGCCTCGCTGTAGAGTATTGTAGCTTAAACACATTGTAGATGGATTCAGTATACACAGTGCTAGTAATTCTGCTGTGATTGCAATTCAGAGGTTTGGGAACAATTTTGAGAGTTAATGATCTGTGAAATACATGGGAAAGAATATGAATCAGTAAAAAAGGGACTATTAGAGCAAGGAATGCTAACAACAACCTAAGTAATTTTGGCTGAAACACTGGTAAAGGTTTGTGTCAGGTCACAGTGATACCCCTGCTACTGTCCGGACTTCCCCAGCAGATTTTTGTAATTCCAGTTGTCTGCTGGAGAGCAGACATTTGTAGTTTTTCCTTTCCTGATCTTTTATGCAGGGAGGTCTGACTCATACTTGCTGTATTTAGATAGATCCACAGACTTTGCAAAGAAGGAGGCATTTGTAATTAATTAATAGGAGAAGCTTGCCTGATATCCTTGTGAATTATGGCCACAACATGTCATATTCAAATTGTTTTGGTTAAAAGAAACTTGGTATTTGAATTATATTGATCTATTTTCTAAGACAGTCAACACAAGGAAATACCTGTTCTTAGAAAGCTTATAAAATTAAAATATGTCTTTTTAAATTAAGAAGTCATTATAGCATCCTTGATACCCTTGATAGTTTCCACCTGGTATCTCTAAAACTAAATCACCAGCAAAAACTCATGCTGAAAACCATGGACAGCTTTGTTTTGCAAGGGAGACTGCATAATTAATATTACATTTTAACTAACAGCTATAGAATAGTCTTGAGTACTTATTCAGAGGAGGTATCTCTGTAAGCAATAACAACCTTTTCTGCTTCTTTACTGTTTCTTTTCATCTGTACAGACACAGTCTTTGTGAAGAAATTCATACTGATAAATAATAGAGTGAGCTGAAGTGTTTTGCTAGTCCACAATCCTACACTTTATGATCTTGCTCACAAGCTCCTTTTTTTGATTCCTTATGGAATTTTCTTTCTGATCAATCTGCTGTGGGAAGGCATTGTCTTAAACTGTGAGGCCAGAAGGCAGTTGATCACATTTTATTTCAGCATTAGGGATAAATCTAAAGTTCTCTTATGTTTAGCATATAAATATGAGCCAAAGTGGGTTTTTTTCTTTCTCTAGGATGTAGTAAAATACTGTACATAACTTACTGCAGCAAATCTGGGGAAATAATTGACTTTGATAGTGGGAATATGGTAGAGGTAGTCAGTCATTACATGTTACTGATAATATTCTGAGTAACAGGACATAGCTAAGACAGAGTTAATACAAAAAGGAGTAGAGTTACTCAGCATATAAAAAGGATCACTTCAAATGAGATGTTCATGAAACAGCAAAAGGAGAGTTACGACAATTTTTAAGTTACTGTCTCCAAAATCTCTTTGTCTATGGAAGAGTTTCTTTTGAGGAGACAGATTCCAGTTTTAAAGGGACAAATGAAAAATTAGCTGCATAGAAAATAGATTTTTCAAAGCAGTAGGCTGCAGGGAAAAGCTTTGCTAGATGATACTATAAATAAAATGTTACTCATTTTAAAAGACAACATTACAGTGTGGTGAGGTGAATAAATAGAAGGGAGAAGAAATAATGGGTTGATTGTTACTATGAGTAAGTGCCTACAGAGAATGTGTTGTTTTTCTTTTCTAGATCCCTTGCTAGTTTCCAACCAATACTGGAAAACAAGGCTGCTGCTGTAGCTTGTGCAGTGCAAGAGAAGCTTTTTGGTCAGCATTGTTGAATGAGTTATTTGTATCTTAAATACTAGCTTCCAAGTGCCTTATTTTCTGCAGTTGTTATTAATGGCAGTATCTGGAAAGCCCATGTGAAGTACAACCCCTTCTTGAAGGAGTCAGTGGCCTTCTTAAGATAACGTGCTGGGCAAAACAAAGGAAAGAGCAGCTCTATAAGAATATGTATTTCCAAATGTTGTGAAGGCTTTGGGAATGTTCTGTATTGTGCTGCTGGAAGTATACATTTGAAATGTTACATTGCTGTACTTTTTTAGCTAGCAAGAAATAAAGAGTATGTTCCCAGCTGATGCATTTTGCATGGAAAGGGAATTCTGCTCTTCCCAGGGTCTTTTTCAGCAGGAAGGACCCAGTGGATGTTGTGAGGTTATTTTTTTTGCCTCTGTTGTGGATACAAGCTTGTTGGACAAAGACTGTGTATCTTTTCCTGCGGCACAATAGTTACCTCCCTTGTTACTGTTAGTTTACCATTTAGTTGCAGTTGCAAACAAGGCTTGATTGTGACAAATTAAATCTTAGCTGCAGTTAAATGGAATTGAATGTTGTTTGACTTTCTGCATACTGGGAGGTGTTGGGCTTTACCCATACTACTTGGTGTTTCTGATTTCTCAACACCAAGTAGTAGCTGATGTATTGAATGTCCCTTTTGCCTGTTTCACCTGTAAAAAGCTAGTTCTACTGCTTTCACAAAACATCTTTGCGGATTTGTTTATGAATCA
This sequence comes from Passer domesticus, assembly GCF_036417665.1. Classification (NCBI taxonomy): domain Eukaryota; kingdom Metazoa; phylum Chordata; class Aves; order Passeriformes; family Passeridae; genus Passer; species Passer domesticus. The sequence goes on from NC_087475.1 coordinate 28,913,161, forward strand.
CTTGAAGACCTAAGAGAGAAGGTCACATTTTCCTGCAAGTGTCTCTTGTATGTGAAGCTACTTTTATTTCCAAGAAAAATGTGTTTCCAGATCTCTTCTGATTGAAGTGTGTGTGAGCTGCAGCTTTCAGCCACGGATGTACTGACAATGCACTTCTTCCACATACATCCTCTTCCAAGATGAGAGCAAGAATTGGTCTAAGCCTTAGTAAAATACATGGAAAATACAGGATGTTCCATGTATCCTCTGAAGGAATGTTTGCAACTCCAGAACACTGTGGTTGTGACTTCAGATGAATCAGAGCACACAGTTTGCTTCAGACAATTTTTTTCCAGTAACTGATACAAGGATGTCTTTTTCTGGGAGGTGGGAGGACTAGATACTATGAGGAGGATACGTAGGCCTGTACTGAGGTTGATACCTTCTTCCCTACTTTCAGATGGTAGCATCTCTCTGCTTACAGCATACCATATTGCTCTGAGCTCAGCAGTATCCTGTTTTAGCTCACAAGGGCCAAACATCCTTCTTGTAGGCTTTATCATAAACTGTGCCTTGTCCAAATGAACATGTCAATCAAAATAACTCAAGAGAGATTACTTCAGCCTGCAGTCTCTAACTGTTAAAATGCTTTGTCCAGAAAGGTTCCAATTTCACATATTTGTTGCATTTTGCTTTGAAGATTTGCAAAATATTCTGTAGAAAGAACTTCTGGAAATGATAAAAACGTTTCTCGGAAAAAACTATGCCATTGAAGACTTTGATTGTAATGCATGTATTTAAACAGCCTAATAAGAGGGGCACTGGAAAACATTGTGGCTGTGGTTACAAAACTGCTTTATGGCCTTTGTAAAAGATACTTTTCTGACATGTTCAGCTTTTCTAAAGTATGGACTTCTATAATCTATGGAAATGTGAATCTATGGAACTGTGTCTGCTGATTGTGAGACTTCACTTTTATGTGCAAAGAAAATAGCTAAGTCCCAGGCAAAATAAGTTGTTATTGGAAGGGTATTATTGAAAAATCTTAAAAGCTCGTAGTGGAAGAAAATGCACGTGCTAAAATCATGAGCTGTTCTAGCACTGATTTAGATTTGCATTACAAATACTGAGAACTAGTATAAATTACCTTGGTGTATGCACTACATTTTTCAGGAGGGCTGAGGAGAGATTTGAAGTGTTTCATTATTAGAAAATAATGCATGTTAAAGCTGAAGGAGGGATTCTTAAAAAGCTTTTTGCAGGGTAGAGTTTGCACTTTTAGGGAGATAGATGCTTTTATTAAGGAAGTAACAATTCTTTTTTTTTTTGGCTATAGGAAGGAGTTGAAGTGAGGGTTGCCAGAATATTCAATACCTTTGGTCCTCGAATGCATATGAATGATGGAAGAGTTGTCAGTAATTTTATCCTACAAGCTCTGCAGGGAGAACCACTAACAGTAAGTGATGATCTCCTGGTGATATGAAGAGCCATTTATATCTTGTCCTGATGTGTTGCAGATGAGAATAGATTTTGGACAATACTGATGTTCCCCTCTTACAAAATGTAGTGTTCCAGTATACCAAACTTAACTGTATGGAAATACATGTCTGAAGATGTGCTCTGTCAATGGGGTTGATCTTTCCCAGAAAGAAACCAGGCTACCAGTTGAAACTTGCACAAACATTTCAGCATTCTTTATATTGGGGATACAAACAAAATCCAATCATTGCCATGCTGACTAAACTTCAGCAAGAATGTTATTGTAATAGGGGTTAAAGTAGAATGTTCTGCCCAACATGACTGTTCTGTAGGACACATCACTGTAGGAAATACCTGTTTGATGTTGAAAATTACCGAATCTGAGAAAAGAAGGGGAGCATTCTTTAGCTGACCAGGTCAAATAAAATTAATTGTCAACAATAAGCAGTGACTGAGACCTAAAAAAAAAAATCACTCCTATATCATCACAGAATTTGGCTGACAGGAATACCAAGTGTGTTGATTTCTTCAGAAACTATGTATTTGGTCTCTCAGTTCAGAGTACTTGCTCAAATTGGGGAAATAATCTCTTGAGGAAACAGTGTCACTGAGTTGTAGAAATTGTGGCTTATGCAAACATGACGATGGTTGTTTTGTTATTGTAAAAGAAAGATTTATTAAGAGGAACTGAAAGATAGAATCTCTATTGTATTTTCCAGCCATTGCCTGTATGTGGGAAAGATAACCACATGGATGACCTTGCAAAAATAATGTACAAATACTTAGTTGTGTAAAACTTATCCCACATGCTATAAGTTAAGCTAAATGCAGGAAGCTCTACATAAATACATAAATGTGCTTCCTGTTTGTTGGGAGTCCATCAGGCTGATATTGTGCTCCTGGTGTGTTCCCATCTGAATCAGTTTTTGGACAAACTCTTAAACCCCTGATCTTACCCAATGCATGCTGAAATTTGAATTCTTTTGGGCTCTGAATCAGGCTTGGAGAGCACAAGGTTTACCAAGTAACAGATGGCCTGTGTACCATTGTACTGCCCTTTCTGTCCTCGAGGAAAACAAGCATGTTTTCTTTTCTGTCCTTCCAAAAGCCTTTCTGTTGCAGCAGGTTGATGGCAAAATGTGTTTGTTCCCCATTAAACTGAAATGTTTTCATCTCTTATATGTGTCTATCAATAGCTTTCAGAATGTAAGTATTCATGTTCTAGAGACTTTAGTACTGCACTCAGTTAAACTGTGAAAAAAATAATGGTATCAAATACCATTCTGGTTCACTTCAAGTATACATTAATGTCTGTTTGAACTTCAGCAACTTGCTCCAAAGTACCAGCATATAACCTGAGGAGACTTCTTTCTTTTCCCTCTAAGGTTTTGATACAAATCTGTACAGGTGACTTTGTGAGTTGTATCATCTGCAACTCTTTGCTTCCCATTTCCCTAGATAGTAATATTTAGAGCCACATGATTTTTGATTTTTATGTCCAGATTGCTTTAAACACAATTTTTTTAGTGACCACTAATAGTGGTCTCTTTGAAGCTGTTGTTAGTATGCAAATCAAAATTGCATATCATAACCACATCTTAGTAGTCTGAAGTTTGCTTTAAATGTTTGGCACTCTTTTCTGGCTGCGAGTGCAGGCTGCACCTTATTCCAGTGTTCCAGAAGAGGACAAAGCATCACTCTGTCCTACACCCCTGAGAAGGTTTTCTTCATGCAGAGTTCTGGTTAACAAATGCCTCGGGATATGTTTACTGGAGACAGATCCAAGAGGAAGACAGCCTTCAATGAACTGATATTTGCCAAAAGCTCTACAAGCACATTTTTCATTTCTGTAACATAGAGCTTGTGTCTCAAGTGTTTCTCCTTGAGATGGTTTTCTAGAATGGTAAGGAGAAGATAATTGGCTAGAGAGGGCTTCTGTATTTATTAACTTTTCTATTTTTCATATGGTTTTAGGTCTATGGACCTGGAACTCAGACAAGAGCTTTCCAGTATGTCAGGTAAGCCTTGTTTGTTCTGGCTGATAATTTCCTTCATGGTTCAGTTAGCCTTCTTAGGTTTGTATTCACGTGCATTTGCTTTACTTTTTAAAATAATTTTTTAATACAAGCACTCAAAAAACCATGCACCCATATAAATCTGATTTCAGCATTTCTCAGCTGCCTGATCTGCTTCACTGGAGCTCTTAGTATCCAGCTTTACTTTCAGAAGGGAGACATGGAAGTTTTTAAAAATATCAAGGAGAAAAGCATTAATTGATTTAGAATTTTACTTGAAATACTAACATGCTCTTGCCTTCCAGAGACAGCAAGTAACAGACAAGTTTTTAGTGCTAGTTTATCACTCCATGCATTTTAATGCAATGCTGCCACCTCGTGTCCTTGGGACTGCTGTGGTTGGTGTGCAGGCTGTGCACAAAAACAAAAAAACAAGCTAAAAAAAACCCATGCTGGACTTCTGAGTTGTTTTAAGCATTCTTTGCTCGGAAATGTTCTTTCCTTCTGCTGAAAGTAGTATCAGTGGTAATAAAGAAACCCCATCAGGTCAAAGTACCCATTCCTTTCTTGATTATAAGTCATAATGAAAAGCATCTGGATTTCTATGTCTGGAGCCAAGGTGCTACATCCGTGGCTAATAATCCAAAATAACTTTAGGTTATATTGATGGGGAAAAGTAATACCAAAACACTGGTTTTTTAACAAACTTGGTTTAAGAAATATTGAAAATGAGAAGACAATTCAAACAGCAGGCTGCAAAGCAGGTGGTAGTGTTATGTGCCTCTGCATTACAACTTGCTCTTTTCTGCTTGGAATTCATTGGCAATCAGCCTCTAGATATGTTTAGATACTGGAGAGAAGAGGAAATATTAATCATTTTTTAATACAAACACTCAAGAAAACATGCACCCATATAAATCTGATTTCAGCATTCCTCAGCTGCCTGATCTGCTTTACTGGAGCTCTTAGTAGTCACCTCTCTTTTTTAGACCAGGAATATTATTTATAGAGAAGTGAAAATTGCCCCAATCTGTTCTTCCCTCTTTTACAGTGATCTTGTGAACGGGTTGGTGGCATTGATGAACAGCAATGTCAGCAGTCCTGTCAACTTGGTGAGTATGAGTGCTCCACTCTCCTGAGTTACAGTGCACTGGTCAACACCACCTCTGTTTTCCTCCTTGTCACCGATACTGATTTCTAGAAAAAAAAATTGAACAAATAAAGGTCTTTCCATTATGAAAAATGTATTCTCCCATTCTCTTTATAAATAAGAAGGCTGAGCCCCTAGATATTGAGATCTTACAATTCCAAGAACAAGATAAATTTCTTGGAGTTTTTAATTTGTTTTAGGAAGAAGATATATGTAATTAGAATATGAAGGGAAAAAATGTGTGGGGCACATGTGCAAAGTGCACCAACAAAATGATTGACGAATTATTTTAGTGGGAAAAAAGCACTGAAGAAATGCTTAGCTCAAGATAACTAGAAATAATTTCATACTACCCTTGGATTCAAGGAAAATGTGATAGTATTTTGTGGTAGAGTTCTCTAATATTGTTTAAAACGCTTTGAACTTAACTTGTCTAGTGAGATTTTTGTTCTGTTCTGTTTGTTGTCACCTTATTCTTAGTACTGGATTTAAGAATAGAAAAAGGATGCATATCCCAAGTAATTTCTTGTGTATGCCGGCTTTTGCCAAATCAGATATTCAACTCTGCAAGGCAGTTAACTAGATTTTCCTTTTCTCCTGAGGCCATGATTTAATTTCTGTGTTTCTATCCAAATGCTGATATGTTTAAACTCTATCACATGCTTTGTCTTCAGAAAGCTCAGTATTTAAATCTATATGTATCTTAAGTACTCAGCTTTTGGTCAAACAAGATGTGGCGAAGAGTTTTGAAACAAGGAAAGCTAGGGATGGAGTCTGATGAAGGGGAGCTAATGCTAGCAGAAAGTTTTCAGCATTTGATTGTAAAATATTGATCAGGAAATTATGTGCAAGTTGGTTAAAAGAAAAGAAAAGGAATATTGTATAGGAAGGCAAATAGCCCTTACTTATTGATATGTAAGCTGTAGTAGATTCAGAAGCAATTGTTTGCAGCTGAATGAGCCTGTGTTCCTAACTTTGGATGAGACAAGAACTGAGCATATTTCTTCTTGATACCTCAACTGGGCACAGTCCTTGAATCCAGATCTCCAAATGATGTGGCTGTGTGGGCTGCTCAGTGACAAAGGCCTTCACTGTGATTGCCAGCTCTTTACATACTGATTTTATTTTTTGGGGTGGGGGGAGGCAGGGAACAACACCTCCCTACATACACGGAATTACCAACATGAATATAATGGAGGGCCAAATTTTCTAATGAGTAAGGAACTTATCAAAGTTGGGATTTTTTTTTCAGCAAAGTAGAATAAAGCTTAAAGTTTAGCTTTCTCAGAGTTTAACCTGCCCCTGTTGGAAGCATGTCTAGCATGTTGTAAGGTGTTTAATTGTTATTGAAATGAGCATCTCTTATATTTGTAGGGAAACCCAGAAGAGCACACTATCCTAGAGTTTGCCCAGTTAATTAAAAAACTTGTTGGTGAGTACAATTAATTCTTTATAAAGTTTCTGAAGTACTTAGTGTCATTAGATAATTATTACTTGATTAGTGTGTGTAATATGTGGATAATTTAATTAGTCTTTGGATTTCTTAATAATTTCATCAAAATCATTTAATCATATCATTAAATATTAATCAGATAACCCAAATAATCTCAATTTTCTGTAAACTATTGCATGAAGAGTAGAATGAATACATTTTCTGTGTATCTATGCAATCTATACCCATTAATTTTTATAATGTTTAGACAGTTTTTAGGTTTGTTTTGGCACAAGGATGATACAGAAATGAAATGTAAAATATGTGAATGAAAATGTCCTGCATAGCATCTTAGCTGAAATAGAGATACTTGAGGAAGGTGGTTCTTCACAGTTGTGCAGGCTGTGGTCTTCAACTACCATTAAAACCTCATACTGTGGCAACAATCTTCCTCTGTTCTTTTCACTGTTTCTGACAGTGATTCTTGAAAGTGTTGACAGCACCTGGGAAGAAAACACTGTGGCTTCCTCTTCATTCTAGCTCTGACACCTGTAGCAAATCAGAGCTCTCAAGAATGGAAGGAAATGGTTGCTCTTGGTCTTCTAGTGTGGCTGCCTAATGAGATGAAACATCCTGCTGCCATTAGCCAAGGACTTTTAGTCTTACATTCCAGAAGTGCTTCTGACAGATCTGAAAAAGACAAGTTCAGACATATAACACAGAAGCTGATGCATGTGTTGTTTCTAATAAGAGACTGTTCCCTATGGAAAACTTTTGTGAATTCACAGATCAGGGAAGGAGATGGAAAAATCACAGCACCAAACCCATCAGACACGTAGATTAATTGTCACCTCTGTTTGTCTGTTCACAAACAACTTGATGTGTTCCAGTCCATTCAGGGAGGCGGTTTAGTTCTAAAATGGCATGTAAACTGTTTGCTAGATTTGGGTAGAAGAATTGGCCTCTTTCTATGTGTTGTTCTGAGGAAAGGCAAGTGCTTGGTTATTTAAATCAGACTGGAGATTATGGGCAAAAAGAAACTGATGCCCTTTTGTAATGCCAAAGTGCTAACAATCATGGAACAAGTGAGGTTGGAAAGGACCTCTGGAGGTCCCTTGGTCCAACCCCTCATGTCAGGCAGGGCAGCCTACAACCAGCAGTGGCCCAGGACCATGGCTTTTAAGTATTTCCAATGGTAGAGACTCCTTGGGCCATATGTGTTTCACTGTCTCTGATCCTGTCACTGGGCACCGCTGGAAAGAGCCTGGCTTTCTCTTCTTAATTCCCCCCACCTGGTATTTATACACATGGATTAAATTCCCCATAGCCTTTTCTTCCCCAGACTAAAGGGCCCCAGGTCTTTCAGCCTGTCCTCATATTCCAGTCCCTTCATCATCACCATGGCCCCTCTGTCTCTCTTGTACTGGGAAGTCTAGAACTGGACCCAGTTCTCCATATGGATCTCATCAGTGCTGATTAGTGGGAAAGCTGATCTCCCTTGTCCTGCTGGCAGCACTTCTGCAGCGCAAAAATATCATTTGCCTTCTTTATGGCAAGTGCACATGGGTTCATATTCAGCTTGGAGCCCACCAGAGCCCTCAGTCTTTTCCTGCCAAGTTGTATTCCAGCTGGTTGGCCCCCAGCCTGTACTTCCCCAGATTCAGGACTTTGAACTCATTGAATTTCATGAGGTTCCTGTGAGCCCTTCCTCCAGCCACCTTTCTCGAGGTCTGGATAGCAACACAGTGCTCTGGTGGATCAGCAATTCAGTATTGATCCAATGTTGACCCTTGGGGTATAGCACGAGTTACCAGTGTCTAACTCATCACCACCCTCTGGGCCTGGCCATGCAGTTTGCAGTGCTCCTCACTGCTTCTCCAGCACTCAGTGAGGGTGTTAAGGGAGACAGTCTCAAAAGCATCACTGAAGTCAAAGCAGGAGATACCCGCTGCTCTGCTCTTTGCTACTGAAACAGTCATTTCCTCATAGCAGGTTAATAGATTGGTCTGTAAGAGTAGCTTAATTTTTGTGAATCCACGCTGAAATCTTTGTGAAATGCTTTGTGAACCCACGTTGCTGTGGGACAGGTGGATGACCCAGTTGTTGCATGCAGTGCAAAACATTTCAGTGATTGAATTATGAAGCAGAGAGCTGCAGAAAGACTTGCTGCTCCAGTTGGTAGAAAAGATGTAAATGCAAAGCATAGTGAATTGCAGATGATAAATCAGTGTCTTGTTTAACAGGCAGTGGAAGTGAAATCCAGTTTCTCTCAGAAGCACAGGATGATCCTCAGAAACGAAAACCTGACATCAGAAAAGCCAAGTTACTGCTTGGCTGGGAACCTGTGGTATGTACAAATGAATTACTGTTGCTGGGTGGTAAAACACCAGGAGGCAGAGGGGGCTGAGGAGGGGCCACATGGTAACAGTCCATTTGCCTTACTGGAATATCTGCCTAATGCCATCTCCAGAACAGTTTTAACATTTTAACTTTTTCACTTGCATATTATGAGATTATTATCTTTCTGTAAGCTCAATGAATCATTTGAAGAGCATGGTACATAGTTACTTACATTACCAAGCCCATAGCTGATGGGTTTGTTGGTGTTGCTGCAATGCTCATTCCTGTTGCTGGCAATGGGAGTTGGTTTGCTTGGAGAGGTAAAATCTGACTAATTCCCAGAAAAAGTGACTTTCATAGCCAACTCCCCATTCTAATTAGCACAATGGTTTGTACCCTTCTTTAAATTTGTAGACAAAAATCATTCCAGTAAACATGTGAACCTACCTAGTAAATGTAAGCTTAATAATAGAAAAAGATCCAGATCCTTCTGAAAGGATTCACAGATGCAACTGATATTGATAGACCATGTCTGACAGCACAAGGGGGGTAGCAAATTGCTGCAAACACAGAAGGTTTAACTTTTGTATTTCTGGCCTTCTGTGTTTGGCACAGGCAGCAAGAAAACTTGCCCTGAAGTAGCAGTACAGAGTTGGTACAGCAAGGCAAGCAGTTTCTGTGCTGCCTGTTTTTGTCTTCCTGTACTGATGATGGTGTCAGCAAGCATGTCAGAGCATATGGCTCCTGAGAAAACAACTCCTCTGTTGTTCCTGTCTCCATATTCTCTGCCTGTACTTAAGCACTGCAATTTGTAGGATTACAATTATTTGTATAGGATTTAAGAATATCAAATGAGATACTGGATGCTAGCTTCATACCATGCTGCGAAAGATGATCTTTAATCCTTACAAACAGAAAGGGCTTAAATGCTGGGCATTTGTCTCTTTCAATGCATTAGGAACTGAAAGTAGAATTATGCATGTCTGTTTTCATACAAAACAGACCCATCAGAACCATATGTGAGATTTAAATTTGTTGGGTTGTTCAACTTATGTCAGAAAATGTTTAAAAGCTCAGCTGCATCAGCAGTGAGGAGATGTAACCAGCATGTGGTGCTGTTAATACTTAGATTGGCTAAGAGTGAGATTCCCTGGCTCCCTTGTGATAGCTGTTTTATAAAAGATGCTCTTGTGAAATGAGCTGATGTGAACCTAGAGTGATATGATTCTCTCCTCACTTTTGGGAACAGGTCCCATTGGAAGAAGGTTTGAATAAAGCAATTCATTACTTCCGTAAAGAGCTCGAGTATCAGGCAAACAATCAGTATATTCCCAAACCAAAACCTGCAAGGATGAAGAAAGGAAGAACAAGACATAACTGAAGACTATTGGTTGGACAGGAAATTCCCTGCTTAACATTTGACGGATGTAATTTTTTTTTAATTTTTTTTGAGAGAGACTTTAAAACAGGTATCATGAAGAACGAACTGGAATTTCATTCTGAAGCTTGCTTTAAAGAAGTGGATGTGCCTAAAAATAACATAAATATTCCCTTTCCCTGCAAATCTTGCCTTGCACTTTTTAAATCTGTCTTTTTATGTAAAATAGAGTAGAAGCATCTTTTAGTATCTTCAAGTTTTATATCTTGATGTGAGATCATTTTGTTGTGACTGTCCTTGACAGTTTTATTTACTGGTTTCTTTGTGAAGCTGATGATAAACACAAATGGGATGGAAAATGCCAATTTATTTATAAAATGGGTACTATAAAATATGAGATGTTCTACTATGCATAAGAAAAAAAATAGTGATATTGTCAGGTGAGAGACACTGACATCTGCATATAGAAGAGTTTAAAAGAATTCTGTATGAGAGCTTTATGTATTCTTTAAAGGAGAGATTTTTTCAAAAGTTTAATTTTAGTTGTACACTTGAATTTGAGATATTTTCATTGATTACCATGGATAAGGATATTTTGAATCACTACTGTGTTGTGCGTACTCTGGGAATAAAGTTAATGTATTATTGGTTACAGTGGTTGAATATGCTATTTTAATAAAATACTGAAACTTCTGTTTGGTAGTTTCAAGGTTTCATTGTGGGCATTTCTCTGGATTTGCACATCTGTGGATTTATTGTGTATTAAATATGAAGTAACAGCCTGTAAATAATCCAGTCAAAGTTAATAACTTTGGTCTTACATTGCTTGTCTCCTAACAGATGTATAGGAAGGGCTGCAGGATGTCTTTGAAATAGATCAGACAAAACCATCCTGATTTATTCCAGTTCAGGTAGTTGATAGTGATGCAGGAATATAATATTTCTTTAAACCATGGAGCCTAACTTCAGCCTTCCTGAGGAAATAACTGAGGAAGTGTTTCTATTTTAAGCAGTTACTAAAGTGCCAGTAAATGCTTTCAACTTTGGTAGCTGTGCCCTGTCATCTTAGCAAAAAACAAAAAACAAACAAAAAAAAAAAAAAAACAAACAAAAAAAAAACCCCAAAACAACAAAACCGCCAAACTTCAATTCCCTTCCTTATTTTCAGTACTTCTCCTAGTTTTTAAAAGGCTTTTAAAAGGTATTTTGGCTTACTGCCACTCAAAATTGAAAATCCTAAACTCATCAAGCAAAGTGACTTGACTTTATCTCATTAGAGCTTGATGTTTTTATTAGCTTCTGAGTATCTCTAGGTTAATGGTACATTGGGAGTTAGCAGTAGCAGTGATGTTATGCCCAGCCCTGGGAAGACTCCGAGAGCAGTGTGGCATTTAGGCCCCTTTGAGCTGTCTGCCAGAGCCTCACAGTGTTGCCTGGCTTGCAGTCACATCCAGTCTGTGCTGAAGTTCCCAGGGACTCCAGCAGTGGCAGGGTTGCTGCACTCATTGCTGTGCCCTGCCTGGAGTGGGGCTGCAGGGATCCTTTTAAGACTAATGGGTTTTTCCTTGCTCACAAGTGCACGTTTTCTCCTGTTGGAAATCTGCCATACAGCTGAGATGGGGAGCCATGGTGCATTTTCCTGTCTGGATTCAGAGGTGGAATTTAGATATTATACATTACCTCCATCTTTTCACAGCCAAGCAGCTTGAGATCTGCTTTTTTTGTATTATGCCTTTTTCTAGGTCCTTGATCTGGGTTTTTATTCCATATTAAATTGCCTGAAAAGTACACCATGGTGTGCTGCTCCAAATGTGCCTGTAACCTGTCATTACTGAAACATTCACAAAGCACAGCCTCTCCCTGTACTCGAAGCCACAGCTGGACATGTGTGAAAGTAGTGCCTGCTTCTTCAATAGTTCTTTGGAGAGAACTGTAATCAGCTCCCAGCATGGAGGTTTTAACCCTTAAAACTCTTAAGATGGAGATTATATTTGGAGGATGATGCTCTTTCTTCCTTAGATTTCACTCCTTGTGCAAATTGTGCCATTGAATGTCAAAGTCTGTGCAGAGATGGGGCACAGGTACACCCCTGGTACAACATTCAGTTCAGCCATGGAGAGTAAATGGGAGCTCTGGCTACCAGCTGTTACTTCCAGGGCTGTTTTTATTTAATCCAGTGACTTCAGTACTAAGCATGTGAATTTGTACAGGCACAAGCATGCTACTACAAACTAGCACAAAATGTGTATGTTCAAAAAATAAAAATCTCCTGGGAACTCTGAACCTTTAGACACAAGAGAGAAGTATTTAAAAGCTCTTTAGGTTATGTCTCAGCCTGACTTGCTTCATAAAAGGAGCAAATTGGAGAGGCCAAGTGGCTGGCACAACCCATCTGTGAGTGTGTGTGATGCCTCCCACTGGGCCTGAATGACAAGACTGCAGATTTGCTACTTTCCTCCTACTGTTCCTGGTTTTAGTTCAGAGGTTCCTGATTCAGCTCCCATTTTCTTTTCTAATAGTGTCTTCCAGCAACAGGAGCTGAGGTAGCTGTTGCCCTTAGGTTTGAAACCAGTGATGTGGGGCTAATTCAAAAGGCATGAATCATGTTAAGAGTCTGCTGATGCTTGAGACCGAAAGTCTGGGGTACTTTGAAGTTGTCTGGTCTGAACTGAGTCTTCAAACAGGCAGATAGAGGTTTGCGTGTTGGTGCTCTGCTCCTGTCTGGGGTTAGACATACCAGCATGAAAAAGAGGCATCAAGTGTGTTGGGAACCACAGGTAAGAAAGAGCTGCTGCCTCTCGGGAAGAGCCACTTTTGATGGAGTAGTAGAATACAGCACTGAGAGCTTGGAAATACAGGATTTAGGAGTAAATGAAGCTAAGACATGCTCTAAGGATTTTTTTTTTCCTTTAGAAATTTTAAGAATTGGAATTTTCTGCTGTTGTCTGCTCAGGCAAACAAGGTAAAACTAACATGACCAAACTTGAGGTGCTTTTTTACTCACAATTTACTGTACAAATGGGCAGCTCAGCTGGTACTGGGTGCAAGTCTTCACTCTCAGGAAGAAACACACAATGCAGCAGAGGGAACCAGCCAGCTTGGTGCTGCTGAGTGGGACCAGCTTTCCAGAAGGAAAGGTCTGCAAGGCACCTGCTGCTGAGCATGCTTTGATCCTCACAAGTAGGACCACTCCTGCTGCTGGAGGTTACAACAGCATGAGATCCACAGTTGGATTTTATTATTTATTTCAAGCATTATGTATTTTTCCTTTATTTCTTTATGTAGGCTACTAAGGAGCATTGTCAGCCACATTGCTAGTCTACAGACAAGCTGCAGAGGGGCTTGCAGACCTAATTTATTTTAAGTAGTTCCATGAATATGTAATCTAGAAAAGCCTCATGCCTAACTTTTTGCTGTATGGGGAAATAATGATCTGGTAGTTTCTGTGTCTAAGGTGTTTGCAGCTTCCCTTAACCTATATAGACTGGTGGGTTTAGTAGCCAGTGAGTTCATTGCCATCTGGGTATTTATGTGTCTTAATCTAGTTTTTCAATAAATTTTAGAAACGTAATATACTGGGAAAAAAATCTTCACTTTTTGCCAGGGTTTGAATTGAGTTTCAAAGCTGAAAGAGGCATAATTGCCTTAGAGAGCAGGCTAGAGAGGGCAAAACAAGGCTTCGATTAGTTTGATGGATTGAGCCAGTCCCCAACCTTGCTAGTATTGAGTTCAGTGCTACTTGAGGCCAGGATGTCTCTGAGGGTTGTTAGGGGCTGGTCCACAGGAAGAAGATGTTTTGTTAACTGCAAGGGAACTGTACACTCAACACTGCTAGCCCTAACAACCATACATCCCTTCCCTGAAGTTGCTGGGAATGTAGCTGCCACAAATCCATAGTTCCTCTGTTGTGAGCATTTCCCTGTGTGGGGATTTCAGGTGGCAGAAGGGAATACCTTATTTGCAGCTCTTGACTCTGTAGAGCTACCATGAAGAGCAGCAATAGTTCTGAAGCAAAACAGAGCTCTATGTGACAGGAGGCTCCTGAATGCAATTCTGTATCAACAGGGACGCTTTGCTAAAATAACAATTCATATTTCTTGGAAAAAACACCAGATTTTGGTTCTCTGTTCCTTGTCTCAGTCCTTCTCTTGCTTATTTCATAATAGCAGATCTGACAAGTCTCTATTCATCTTGGTTTGTTGCCATATACAGCCTGGGACAGGAACCAGCTTGTTTATTCTTGCAGTGTTTTCCCTAGATGCTGACATGCTTTTCAGCAAGGAGCAGGATCCTCTGAACACTCTGGTCCCTACCATGGCTGAAACAGCTGGAAGATCCAAAGCACAAAATCACAGGGAACAGAGGCCTTAAAGTGCTGTCAAAGCCATGCACAGCAGTTTGGGCTCCGTCCACCCCATTATAGTGAAAACTGTTTTAAGCAAGAAAGGCTACATCTTCCACCTGGGAAATAGCTCTGGGATAGAAGTGTCAATCCCCCATCCCCAACATGTAGGAACTTAAAGGGAATGATTGACCTGTCCTCCTCCTCCTCAAAAAAAAAAAAAAAAAAATAAAAGGCACAGCCATAATACTTCCATTCTTTGGCAGAGTGGTTTGCTGGCAGGTGTTACAGCAAAGGAGGCAGCACTGCCCTGTGAGTGATGGTTCTGCCTGGCTAACATGGACAAACTCAGGGATGTTGCAGCATCAGGCTTTGAAACATGAAGCACTGGAGCATGGCCAAGCTGTTCCTGCTCTGAAAGGAGCCACAATGAACAATTGCTGCTCTTCTGTCTTGCTGGAGAGGTTATGTTATGTCAGTGCTGGGATGGCTGAGGGTGATGCTGATGTGAAGTGCTCTGTGCTGTCTGCACAGCAGAATGGAAATGCTAAGAGGAGGCACACAGTTCTGTCTATGTTTTGGGACAGAAATAGCCAAAGGAAATTAAACTTTGAAGCACTCCATGCATATCTGATGATTTTTTCCCCAGTAATCTTCCTCCTTTTGCCCAAGCCTGATTGCTCATCCTTGCTTGCTATCTGTCATTGCAACTGCTGCACTGCAAGGCAGGTGCACCCCTCTGCAAGAAGGAGGGTGCCCTCACCTCAGAGCTACTGCCTTGTGGTGAGTGACCCCAGCCAGCAGCAAAGTGCCTTCAGAGCCACTCCCTCCTCCTGCCCCAGTGGGAGAGAATTGGACAATCAGATGAGTACTCTTGAGGGCTGAGGTAAGAGCAGTTTAATGAGTGAAGTAAAGAAAACCCAAGTGTTACAAAGGCCACTTACCATCTCTCCCAAGCAAACCTGGTGCTCACCCAGTCTCTGAGAAATTACTTCTGTGGAAGGCAAAGCACCCACCCACCCTCCTCCTCCTCCTCCTCCTCTTCTTCTTCTTCTTCTTCTT
Source organism: Passer domesticus (assembly GCF_036417665.1). Lineage (NCBI taxonomy): Eukaryota > Metazoa > Chordata > Aves > Passeriformes > Passeridae > Passer > Passer domesticus. Next base: position 28,928,338 of record NC_087475.1, read on the forward strand.
CTTCTTCTTCTTCTTCTTCTTGGTCTTCTTCTTCTTCTTGGTGGTCTTCTTCTTCTTCTTCTTCTTCTTCTTCTTCTTCTTCTTCTTCTTCTTACTTCTTCTTCTTCTTCTTCTTTCTTCTTCTTCTTCTTCTTCTTCTTCTTTCTTCTTCTTCTTCTTCCCAATGTTTAGTGTTGAGCAAGCATTACATCGTTTGGAATTGTCCAGTTTGGGTCAGCTCTCACCCATGTACACTCCTGGCCTCTCACCCACTCCTAGCCTGACTGCTGGGGGTCAGTGTGGAAAACAGGCTGTGCAGGCACTGGTCACCCAAAGCAAAAACATTTGTGTTCTGCCTACGCTGGTTTAGTCACAAAGCTAAAACATATTATCATATGTGTTGTTATGTAGAAAGTTAGCTCTGTCCCACTCCTTAACCCTGCAACACAATATAATGAAAAGGATTTTTTTTTCTCCTCTTAGAGAATTCAGAAGACAGAAACCATAGATTTGGTTGTGAGCCTGCAAGGCACAGAAAGCTGCTAGACTGAGTCAGCCTGCAGGAATGGACAGAGTTTACAAAAGCCTGGGGAGGGATGGTCTTTATTTACAGCACTTTTTTTTATTCTTCCTTATTCAGCTGGTCTGAATTCCCAATTGTAAATTCTGGGAAATGATGGAAATTACCAGCATGGTTCAAACGTTGCCAAATTCAGTGCACTTTTTGGATAATATACAAAATGAAAGTATTCTTCTAGGAATAGGTGTTTTCCAACTGTGCAAAAGAGTCTGTGCTGGACTCAGAATGTGATTATTCCGTGTTTGGAATAAAGGCTCTTCTACCAAGGAAAGACACCAGTTTAAACCAGTTAAACTGGCAAGAATTCTGGAAACACACCAGTTTAAACCAGTTAAACTGGTTTAAGGCTTCTGCTGAGATTAAGCCTAGGGAAGGCTGAGGGTTTGGAGCATGTTAGGCCAGCGTGACTCTGTGTGTGCAGAGAAGTGACCAACATATTCATTGAGTTTGGCTCCCTCAGCAAAGAGCTGTCTCCTGGGAAGTGTTCCTGCAGGGAGCTGCGTAGTGCTGGGCTGCGCCTCCTACACACCAGTCCAGCAGACAACAAGGGCTTTAAGCAAAAGATTAGGAAATTCATTCAGAATTAAGAAAGTAGTGAAGCATAAAGAATGCCATCATACATGCTTTGGAAATTTCTTGTAAGCTTTAGATGAGAGACAGCTAAAGCATCCATGCTGTCTTCTCTGACTGCTACAGTTGGTAGAACACATTTAATCTTTCTTTATCCTGATTCTTTGGTTCCAGAAGTCAGAGAAGCCAGCCTTCCTCACCTGCCCCTTCCCATGCCTCTGCATTTGTCAAGTGCCAGCAGTGCTTTCCTCTGCCCAGCTCCTCCTGAAGCCCCTGACAAGCTGAAATCTCACTCCCACACTGATGTTGCTGTGATACAAAAATTAGTTGTGTTTCAGGATTCTTAACATACATGATGCCAGCAACAATCCCTCTTCCCTCTTTAATCCACTGTGTTTCACTAACAGATGCCTGGTTTCTGATATATCTTGATGCTCAGCTTAATGTGCATGTTTCAGTCTGAACTGGGGTAGAGGGAATTTTGCAGTAGGAAATTATGATGTCAGGGAATTGTGTTGGATGCTGTGTGACACTAACTTAATTTTAAATAGCTTACTTTGTTGTTTTATTCCCTATTTTGAGCTAGGCTGAAAGCTTGACACTAAGTGGAATGGACACAAAGGGGAGTATTCAGCAAACATAACCTTTGGGTTATTGTGCCTGGGAGGGGTTGGGCTCAGGTTGGAAGCTCTGTGCCTCAGCAATTACTGCTGAAGTCAAGTTCCTGCCTTGAGCCTGTTCCCTGGAGGATCCTTTCACAGGCTTTGTAGGTAGGCAAGCTCATCTGCCCTGAATTTAGCTTTTGTAAATGTCTGTGTCCTTGACCCAACAGGAGCTGCAGAAGTGCCATGTCAGGCTTGGAGGGCTGCATGCTGTGGGTGTGGAAACGGCAGAGGAGGCAACAAAGCAGCACTTCAATTGACAGGAAACCTTTTGTTTCTTTTCTCCCAAGAATAATTGGATTTATTTGTTAATAGAAATGTGAATGGGAAGGCACATCTTAAATGTACTGGCTAATATTATGTATTCTATATGCCAAAGTAGATGATATAATGTAATTTTGCAATTGATTGTAGGACAGCAAGAGAAAAAAACCTCTAAAAAGGAATCTGTAGTAATACAGTTGGAATTAAACTTGCTATTATGAAGTCTACTAAATAATGGCAACCTGATTATCAAAAAAGCTTTATTTCTATAACACTTTTTGTATATAGTGTACTACTAAGTAATGATAGAAAGAAAGACTGTTATCTGTAACCTATTAAAAAACCTTTAAAAAAAAGTCATGTTGCTCTCATCAAAGTCTGGCAGATCCTTTCCTCCTTCTGTTTAACATGAGTAGAAGAAAAAGCAGGTCATCCTGACTGGGGGAGGGCTCGGCCTCGCCCAGTGCAGCAGGGTGAATGGCATCAGTAATCGTCGTAGTTGACGCCTGCCCCGTGCCTGAAGGTGTGTGGGTTCCGTGGGCCAATGGGAGAATCTTCATCGTAGTGGTGCTGGTAGTACCCACCGTAGTATTCATTACGAGCACGCCCCAGGTTGGTCCAGTAGGAGATGTCATCTTCAAATTTCTGCCAGAAAAAAAGACAGCATTTCCCTTCCAGCCTGAAACTACAGTGATGAGATCAAACTGAAGTGGTGCAAGAGCCTCTGTCAGAAATTTGGATCCTTTAATTTGTCATAAATGAAATCTTTAGATCTAAGGGGTTTTGTTACTTGTACATATGGGATTATCAGGATCCTGTGTGCAGGAATTGTCCTGCCCAGCCTCACCCTGGACCCAGCCCCACATCCCCTGCCCACTGCAAAGTGCTTAAACTGAGAGCACCTTCATGTGAAATGTGCACCTTTAATATTTCAATTACCTTGTCAGTGGTGGACTGTAGAATTTTTTCAGTATTTTACAGTAAAAAATCTAAAGGTTTAGTTCTCCCTTGCCACGTGCCTTTAGTTGCAATGTCCCTGACTGGGGTGCAACAGGCTTTTGTTTTCTGTCTGATCTCTCACCTTGCACAGGTAAAAACAAAGGTGCAATGCAGCCTTCCTGCTATGGAAATGCAATAAGCATTTCAGTTCTGCTCACAACAGCAGAGGAAAAATAGTGTGCAAGGATATCAAATACTTGCCAAGTCAAAGCCTTTCCATCTGAATGACGCTTTGGAAATATTTTTGGCTGAGATTTGGGGGGAAAAAAAGGTTTTGCAAATACACAATGGATAAGTATGGACCAAGTCCTTTGCTGGAGCAAACAGTTATTTCATTGTTAAGACTGTGTCTTAATACTCAAGAAAACCTACTAAGTGGATTCATTGTATCCCACAACAGGCCTCATTTTGGTTTTTGAAATGCAGACAGGAACTCAGAGGAGAATTCACTTTTTCTGCATGGTTTGTCTTTGTTCCTTTTGGTATTATCCCCCAGTCTTCACCTTCCAGTGTATATAAAACCAGTTTTCCTATTTTTCCTATTTCTATTAGTGAAGGGGGATGTAGCCATGCTGTTGAGAAGTGACTTTCATCCACATAATATCCAGGAGAATTTAGAAAAAAAGTATCCTTCATTATTTCAGCTCAAGCAAAGGATTATTTTTCTAATTGTTGCAGCTTTGAAAATGAGTGCATTCATCTTCCAAGCAATCCACATAGCATGAAGCTTTAAAATGTACTCAGCTTCCCTGTGCCAATGCAATCTCATTAAACATATTCATGCAGCTGACAGAAGCCAAGAATTCAACATCTATAACTATTTTTACCTCTTATTAAAAGCAGAAATTATTCTACATGTGGGACTGCAACCAAACACACTTTTTTGCCCTATTCCAGTATCTATTTAGTAGAGCTTTGTGTAGAGTTTGATTCCACTCCAGTGTTTTTACAAATAGAGTGCTTTTAAAAAATGTGTCCTTCTCATTTGCAGGGAGGCTGACTGAATATTATCCAATGGTTTTCCTTTCACATATAGAGTGGAGGCACAGCTGCCAGTTCATGATGGTCAGGAGCTGCCCACGCTGTGCAGGCACAAGTGTGCATTGGGTGCATGTCAGTGCCATTTCACTGGGGAGTGCCAGTCACAGCCAGCTTGGTGTGGATTTCTCAGAATGTTTAAAAGCTGATCAGGTTGAGGCGGACAGGAAATTACTTTCCTGAAATACGATTGATTGCTTTGAGTCTGGCCACCTATTCCACAAAGCAACCTTTGTTCATATGTCCAATTGCAATTTATTAAGCTTAAGTTTGATAGCAGGCAGGAAGTCCATACAAAACCTTAAAGTAATTTTTTTCTACTAATACAATAATGCAAGAATCTCTAACATGTAACAGAGGTTATATTTCTGTGTGACATTTGACACTTTAAAGAAGAAATCTGGGTGGGGACACCCTCTGCTAGACCAGGTTGCTCAACGCCCCATCAAACCTGGCCTTCAACACTTTAGAGGAGTGGGGCATCAACCACTTCTCTGAGTAATTTGTTGCAGTGCCTCACCACCCTCATAGTAAAGAATTTATTCCTAATATCTAATCTAAATAGCTCTTTTTTTTTTTTTTTTTTCATTTAAGCCCAATCTTCCTTGCTCTACTCCTGCCTATTCCCCTCTCTTTTTTTATGAGGCCTCTCCATTTCTGACACTGACCTGCTCATCGAAGCCCAGGTACAGGAACTGCTGGTACCACTGCTGCACGTCGGGCTGGCTTCTGTCCCACAGCTGGCGCCTCTGGCGCCTCAGGCTGCTCAGGAACGCCTTGGCTGCCGTCTCCTTCACTGACACCTCGGCCTTCGCAGCAGCAGGGGCTGAAATTAATCCCCCCCACAAAAGGCATGCCAGGAAATTTTTGGTCAGCCTGAAGTGTATGCTTGCAGCAAGTAAGAAAATGATTCTCACATCATGCCATTGCCTTTGTGCTTGCCAGTGCAATGCCTGTAGCAGAGTAACAGTAATAAACCCAGGAATCACCCATGCAATAGGATTTCACTGCTACCCTCATTCTCCTGGATTCTTCAAAAGCATTTCTGAGCTCAAGTACAGCAGCTAACTGAGGAATTTAAATAAAAGCACCCAAATTCAATGAGCATATACACTGTGTGTTTGTGCTTTCAGGAGAGAGCAGGAGACTGGCCCCAAGTGGTACAGTTGCAGAAATTGGGTTGAAGAAGAGAGGTGCAGTTAAAATGGCTAAGGAAGCTGGAGAAACACTGTTAACATATTAGAGTGAAGGGAGAAACACTTAAGAGGATAGATATTTCTTGAATCAGATGTGTAAAAAAGTAGCATTTAGATGAGTACTACCCAATGCCCTGTATGCCTGGAAATGAAAGCCCACCAGGTTTTCACAGCAGCCTATATGAGGGAAATGCCCCCAACCTGCCAGACCCAGATGTGCCTCCTGGCTTGCTCCATGCCTGAGAACAGTGTGCTGTGGGTGCTACAGGAATTGATACACCTCCTAAAGTCATGGATGAGAGGAAATGTCCTCAAGTTGTGCCACAGAAGGTTTAGATTGGATGTTAGGAAAAGGTCCTTCACTTAAAGAGTGGTCAAGCTTTGGAACAAATGGCCTAGGGAGGTGGTGGGAATTTCCATCACTGGAAGTGTTTGAAAGACACATGGTTTTTTGGGGACATAGTTTAGTTGTGAGTGTGGCTCTGTTGGATAAATGGTTGGACCTAAACTTAGAGATCTTTTCTAATCTAACAGTTCTATGATTCTGTGACTAACCAGCCCCTGGCCACAGACAGAAATGATAAAACATGGTATTATTAATCTGGCTGTGAAACAATAAGTGTGTAGGAGTAGAAGTCTTGCCTTCAGATGGTTCATTTCAATGAGGGAGAAATCAGGAACATGGGTGTGCATGGGATTTTTGGAGGATGTGAGGGAAGAGAGTGGGGTAGACAAGGAAGTCAAGTGGAGATGTGAAGAAAACCACTGAAGCAGGAGCTGGGCAGACTCAGAGAGGAAGGCAAAGGACTGCAGAGAGAAGGAGATTCTGAAGATGAAAGTGATAGATGAGTTGTTGCAGTAAGTGGGAAACAGGAGGCTGTCCTGCAATGGAAACTGATAACTCACCATGAGCTTGAACTGGGAGGGACAGCTAAGTTATTGCTGGGAGGGACAGCTAAGCAAATGTCCCATGAATGAGCCCTCACACAAGGGACACTGCCAGCAAGGGAGGCAGTACTGTGTGCTTGGCCTGCTCACTTTAGAAACCAACCAGAAAATGGGAGCAAGGCTGGAATTAAAGAGGCTGCATATTCCCTGCATGATCAATTTTGCAGTTCTTCCTGATCTAAGCCATGTGGTCTGCATGCCCCAAGAGCCCTCCCTGGGCAGTCCCTCTCCCCAGGGGACCTGAACAAAAAAGTGGCCACTGCTGTGGTGCAGGAGGGTCACTCCTATCTTCCCAAAAGCCCTGCAGAATGGTACCACAAGGACCCCACACACAAGGAAAACAGAGGTGGGTGGGATATTTATTTTAGTTCTGGCAAGAGGTGTGGAGTGGTGCCAGAAAAAAGCCCCAGAACAAAATTAGAAAGCCTGGCAGGAAGTTGAAGTCCCCTCTGTGGGGGTATAAATTCTTTGCTTCAGCCACAGAGCAGGCTGAAGGGAGGTGGCCAAAACTTCTGGGATGTTGCATCTGCTGTGGTGCAGGATGTTCCCAGTTGGCATCGTTTCCACCACCTTCCCTCAACCAGTGAGCCATCCCATGCTTCTGACTGCTGGGCCTCTGGCCATCATCTATCCTGTAAGAGAGCAGTCTTCCAAAAAGGAAGCACATGTGGGGCCAAGAAGACAAAAAGAGCAAGTCAAGGCATCAGAGGCAAGCCAGGTTTGCACATATTCTTCCCTGTGCCTGAGCCAGCAGTATTTCCATGCATTCCTTGGAAAAGTTTGTAACTGCCCCAAATAGATAAACGCCACGTCTGCCATGCACACATTGGAAAAGGTTGTGCAGAGAAAAGGCAGCATGCCTGAGGCTGGGAACCCCAGATTTCAGAGGGAGCTGTGCTAAGCAGAGCCTCCAGCCCAACGTCCCAAACAGGCATGCAGGCAGAGGCTCAGGAGGTTTTGGTGTGGCCCGTGGTGAGTGTGGCCCTGTGCTTGCAGCCTCCTGCTCCATCTGCTCTCCTGGAGCTGGAGGTACAGGGACATCCACAGCTTCCACTGTAAGCAACTGACTCCGAGGAAAAACAGAGGAAAGCACTTTGCTGTCTCTTTACTTACCTTCTCGTTTCTGAAGCATCAGTTTAAGCTTATTTCCCCTTGAAGCATCTAGACAATAAAAATAAAATGCATATATCTACTGAGAATGAAATAACAACAACAACCACCAAAGATTATTTCTCAAAAACTGCCAGAAGTATTTTTGTCATAGCTCCAGTTCAAGAGGCAAAACAGAAACTTGCTCTTTTTGCTCCCCTTTCCACACTTGAATGCAATATACACTGCAGGGAAGCTTCTGACCCTCCAGCATCTTCTCCCCAGCTCTCTTGGCAAGGTAAACCCTATAATGGCCTTCTTCACCAAGTAAATGATTCAATTTTTCATCAGAAAACTGCAGCTGGTGCCAGTACCAGCGTCCAGAGCAGCACGATAACGCTGAAAGCCCCTGGTCGCTGGGTGAGGGCTGTGCTGACAACCAGAGCGCTCCAAAACTCTGCCTGGCATCCTGCCCCGAGGCACACCGAAGCAGTCATCCTGCTGATCCCCAGACTGCCAGCGCAACGGGAGACCCGCAAGCGCTCGGCTGTTCCCAAACGCTTCAGTCACCGGCAAAGAAGCATATTTTCAAAAAGATGCCGGACTGGCGCAAGGCTTGGGCGTCCGGAGGCTCTCCCCACGCGGGATGCCAGGGGAAGGTTTCTCCCGCTCCCCAGGTTGCGCTTTCCCGAGTCCCGCACGCCGCGCTCACTCACCGGGGGCCGCGCAGAGCAGCGGGAGCAGGAGGAAGAGGAGGAGGAGGAGGGAGGCTCCGGGCAGGGCCCCGCGGGGACACGGCGGCGGCATCGCGGCAGGGACGGCGAGCAGAGCACAGGAGAGCAGGGGAGAGGAAAGGAGAGGAGAGGAATGCCACCTGTGCGGGAGGAGACGGAGAGGATGGAGATGGGGGCGGGACGGGGGAGCGGAGGGAAGGGAAGGGAAGGGAAGGGAAGGGAAGGGAAGGGAAGGGAAGGGAAGGGAAGGGAAGGGAAGGGAAGGGAAGGGAAGGGAAGGGAAGGGAAGGGAAGGGAAGGGAAGGGAAGGGAAGGGAAGGGAAGGGAAGGGAAGGGAAGGGAAGGGAAGGGAAGGGAAGGGAAGGGAAGGGAAGGGAAGGGAAGGGAAGGGAAGGGAAGGGAAGGGAAGGGAAGGGAAGGGAAGGGAAGGGAAGGGAAGGGAAGGGAAGGGAAGGGAAGGGAAGGCACCGGCAGCCCGGGGATGCCGCGGGGCTCCGCTCTCGGAGCAGCCCTTGGGACATTCCCACGGGCAGGACCAGGCACCCACCCGTCTGCCCGGCCACTTCCCAGAAGAACTTTTTTATTGGAGTTACACAAAATCGATCCGACGAGACTGGTAAAGACCTTTCAGCGGTTTATGCAGGCTTTTCTGATAGGGGAGTTTAAAAAAAAAATAAAAGTGGCTGTAGCGTGTCATTTCACATTGCTCTCGATATAAACCCGGTTTGTCAGATCCTTGTAACAGTGCATGGAAATGGAGAGATTGTCCTGATGGAAAAACTAAACAGAATCAACCAAAGGTGACTTAGTTCAGGGTTTTCTATGTCTCCCTTCCCCTCATCGCCCAAACCCACAGACAATCACAATGCATTTTACCTGATTAGCTTTTTAAAATAATTTGGATATTTTTCTACATATGGGCAGTTTTAGTTTGTTGTAAGTACTCAGGGACCAAAAGCCAAACTGACAAACTAAGAGCTCTTGCTCAGCAGTTCCATTACTCTAATGGTGCCTAAACTTACTCCTGCCTTTACCTAATTTGGACTTGAACCTTCCCTTGGTGAATTAATCTTCTATCAGTTTGTTCCCCTGCAGATGCCAGAAACACCCCAGATGAATTCCTAATGAATTCCTCACCCATCCTAAGACACAAACCTCTCTCTTCCCTCACAGCAGAGACCCACAGCACTCAGACCATAATGAGCATCTCACCTCCTGCTGAACCTGTGCCAGCAGAGAGCAAGGGAGAGCCAGGCTCCCTCTGTAAACCACTTGTGAGAAATCTGGCAGGTGCTGGGGCCTTGGCTCTGTGATAGAAGGATTGGTTCCAGATCAGTTGCAGATGAATACACACACACAGAGTGCACATTCTATATATTGCAGTTGTATATAAATACGTACATTGAATATGTGTGTGTATATATATACATAGCCACGAGTGCATGGTGGGGGAACTGTGCAGTGGCAACTCCCTGAGATGAGATGTGGAACACAGACAGGCACAGCAGATCTTGGGGGTGGGACCAGACCCTATGGCTGGCTTCTCCACTCACTGTAAAATGCAGAAGAATCACCAGAGCAGGCTGGTCCCTCAGCAGTGTCCCAGCCCCAGCCTGAATGCTGCTTCAGGAAATCACTCCTGTTTTCCCCACATATCTTTCCTCTTCTGAAAAAAAAAAAATCACTTGGATCTGCACTCAAAGCTTTTCCCTTGCTGCCCTTCATCCCCCAGCACCTCGGAGCTAAAGCTCAGGCATCTCTGCTCATCCTTTTTTTAAGGACTTGTTACAAGAGCATAAAGTGATAGGAGAAGGGATAAGGGCTTCAAACTGAAAGAGGTTTCATTTAGATATTCGGAAGAAATTCTTTACTGTGAGGGTGGTGAGACCCTGGAACTGCTTGCCCAGAGAAGTTCTGGATGCCCCATCCCTAGAAGTGTTCAAGGCCTGGTTGGATGGGGCTGTCTGAGCAACCGGTCTTTGGGAAGGTGTCCCTGCTCATGGTGGGGAGGGGTTGGAATGAGATCATCTTCCAACCCAGACCATTCCATGATTCTAGTATCACAGTTCAAGTGGCAGTGTCAAACAACAGCTCCACACAAAGGGCCTCTTGCTCTCTACAGGAGCCACATCATCCCACAGAGAGAGAAAGCAGGAGGGAGCAGAACCTTTCCGATCCCCGTCCTGGAAGCACTTCAGTGCGAGGCTGGGGTCCCAGCTCAACTCCCTGCAAATGTGAACCAGAACTTGTTTGTCTTTTCTGTCACTGTTTTTGAGTGGTTTTCCCCTGTAGCCCCATGCTTCAAGTGTCAGCAGACAGCACCGTGTGCTGGAGCAAAAGCCCCTTCTCCTGAATCAATGCACTCTTTCATCAGGTTAACGCTGACAGCCAGTTTGCTCAAACCACCAGAGCTTTTGGGATAGCTATTTGCAGAATATAGCTAGAAGGGACAGAAGTGAAGAGCACATATGCAAGACTACATGGAAAAGCTGTGATGGAGTTAATTTATAAAACCAGGGCAGTAATTAATGAATATTCATGGTTTACTGCTATACTGGTAATGGCAAAGGGTGTTTTGTTCAGCTGGTTGGTTTGTAACAAGCCTTGTGTGAGAGCTGGGGCTCTGCAGAACTTCAGGTTCTTTGTGCCTCTCAGCCAAGGAAATATAAAGTACAGAATCTCTTCTGGATAGTAGATACACCATGATGAGTCAAGAAACTGCTGGGATGAAATGTAATCTTGTGAAACCCAGAGAAAGGATTGACTCAAGTACAAGGTTATTGTAGAAATTCATTGCTCTAGTGATGGAAGAAGTGACTGACAGAAGACTATAACCCTCAGGTTTAAAGTGAGTGCAGTATGTTCGAGAAGAGGTCACTTTCTCAGTTCAGGGGACAGAAGTTTTTGACATAAAGTAAAGAAAGCATAACAGCATTTCTTTTCAAAGGTGGGGTGAAAGGTGACTGATGTTTTCCCAGTAGCAATCTCTATTTCTTTTCAGGTTGTAATAAGGACTTGAGGCAATGTTGCCCAAGTATTGAAATAAGACTCATATTTTTCTGCTGAGCCTGCAACTACTGCATTGTTATTCCAAGTATTTACCCCCAAGTGAATATCCAAGTTTATTTACATGCCTGCAGTACCCCTTCCTGTTATTTACCATGAAAAACCACAGTTGCTGTGTGTACAGCTGGAATACTGCAGTGTTTTCCTGGGATGTCTCCATCAGCAGTGACACTGCTCTCTTTAAAACCTCCCTTTCTTCAGCATCACCAAGATCACCTTGTTCTTCTTGTAGGTGACTTTATCCTGCAGGACATCTGCTGGAGACTTAATACAGCAGAAAAGAGGCAGTCCAGAAAGTTCCTAGAGTGTGTGGATGACAACTTTTTGTCACAGTTGGTGAGTGAGCCCACCAAGGGAGGGACTGTGTTAAACCTTTGGTTTGCAAATAGAGATGGGCTGGTGGGAGCTGTGGTGGTTAGAGTTTTTGATACTTGGTGAAATCAGGAGGAACATCAATAAGACTTTTACATTGGACTTCCAGAGGGCAGACTTTGGCCTATTTAGATGACTTATTCAGAGAGTTCCTTGGGAAGCAGCCCTAAAAAACAAAGGTGTTCACAAAGGTGGGTGTACTTTAAACCAGAGACCTTGATGGCACAGGAACAGACTGTCCCTGTGTGCCAAAAGATGAGCTGACAAGGCAAACATCCAGCCTGGATGGACAACGAGGTTTTGAAGGAATAAAAAGAGGATGTATCATCTTTGGAAGGAGGATCAGATATCTCAGGAAATACTTAAGAGGGTTTCTAGGGCATGTAGGAAAAAATTAGAGAGGCCAAAACTTGGTTGGAACTTCATTTGGCAACTTTTGTAAAGGATAATATAAATTTTTTTTACAAATATATTACTGGCAAAAGGAAGGGTAAGACCAGCCTCAGTTCTCTACTGAATGGGAGGCAACTTAGTAACTGCAGATGAGGAGAAGTGTTTAATGCCTTCTTTGCCTCAGTTTTTAGTGGGAAGATGGCTTATCCAGACAACTGTCCTCCTGGGTGGGTAGATGGTGTCAGGGAGCAGAATGGTCTCCCTGTTATCCAGGAAGAGGCAGTCAGAGAACTGTTGAGCCTCTTGGATGTTCATAAATCCATGGGACCAGAGGGGATCCATCTCAGGGTGATGAGGGAGCTGGCTGATGAGCTTGAGAAGCTGCTCTCCATCATTTATCAAGTAGTCCTGCCTCACTGGTGAGGTTCCAGAGGACTGGAAGCTGGCCAGTGTGACACCCATTCATAAAAAGTTTGGGAAGGAGGATCCTCGTAATTATAGGCCAATTTGCCTGACCTCAGTACTGGATAAGGTTATGGAACAGCTTATACTGAGTGTCATCACACAGAATTTGCAGGATAGCCAGGGTATCAGACCCAGCCAGCACGGGTTTAGGAGGGGTTGGTCATGTTTGACCAACCTGGTCTCCTTTTATGACCAAAGTGACCCATGGATGGGTCACTGGATGCAGGAAAGGCTGAGGATGTTGTGTATCTGGACTTCAGCAAGGCCTTTGGTACTGTCTCCCACAGCACACTCCTGGAAAAGCTGCAGCCCAGGGCTGGGACAAGAGCACTCTGTGCTGGGTTAGGTACTGGCTGGATGGCCGGGCCCAGGGTGGTGGTGAACGGTGCTGCATCCAGCTGGGGCCAGGCACCAGGGGTGTCCTCGGGGCTCTGTGCTGGGGCCAGTTCTGTTCAATATTATTGATGACATGGATGAGGGTGTTGAGTGCAGATGACACTAAGCTGGGAGCATGTGTCAATATCTTGGAAGGTAGTAGGGCTCTGCAGAGAGATCTGGAATGTTTGGATGGATGGGCAGAGTCCAATAAGATGAAGTTTAATAAGTCCAAGTGCTGAGTCCTGCATTTTGGCCACAATAACCCCTTGCAGTGTTACAGGGATGCTGTGGCTGGGGATGCTGTGGCTGGGCAGTGCCCAGGCAGAAAGGGACCTGGGGGTGAACATGAGCCATGTGTTCAGGTGACAGCAGCTGAACATGAGCCAGCAGTGTGCCCTGGTGGCCAGGAAGGCCAAGGGCATCCTGGCCTGGATCAGGAACAGTGTGGCCAGCAGGAGCAGGTAGGTCACCCTCCTTCCCCTGTACTGGGCACTGGTGAGGCCACACCTTGAGTGCTGTGTCCAGTTCTGGCCCCTCAGTTTGGGAAGGACCTTGAGATGCTGGAGCACGTCCAGAGGAGGCAACGAGGCTGGAGAGGGGCTGGGAACACAAACCCTGTGAGGAACGGCTGAGGGAGCTGGGGGTGTTTAGCCTGGAGAAAAGGAGACTCAGGGGTGACCTTATCACTCCCTGCAACTCCCTGAAAGGTGAATGTAGTCAGGGGGGTGCTGGTCTCTTTCACCAGGCAGCAGCTGACAGAATGAGAGGACACAGCCTTAAGCTGCACCAAGGGAAATATAGGTTGGGTATTAGAAAAAAGTGTTTTATGGAAAGAATGATAAAGTACTGGAGTTGTCTGCCCAGGGAGGTGGTGGAGTCACCATCCCTGGATGTCTTTAAAAAAAGACTGGATGTGGCACTCAGTGCCATGGTTTAGTTGGGCTGTTAGGGCATGGGTTGGACTGATGATCTTGAAGGTCTCTTCCAACCTAGTGATTCTGTGATTCTGTGTGTGGAGGTGTTTAAGTCTTGTTTTAGGCCTTAATTTTCCTCCATTGGCACACCAGTGCTGGAAGCTCTTTGCTGGCATGGTTGGGCAGCATTCTCAAGCATGAGCATTAGGTAAGCAAGTCTGCACCAATGATGTCATTTGGTTAAATGTCTTTCATCACCACTGGTGACAGTAGTAGACCCTTGATGCTGAAATTTCATTGAAAGATGTTAATTAATGCTGTCAGCAGGGCTGTTCCCCAGACAGCTCTGGAATGAGGAGCAGTGAGCAGGGCCCCTTTCAGCATGGTGTAAACTCCATCAAGCCCCTCAGCATAACAAAGACCATGAACTGGAAGGAAGCCTGCAGCAGGATAGCAGGATAGAACTGGTGGGTTCATTACTTTCCCAGCATGGAGTTAGACTGAGGACGATGGTCTTGCAAGCCTGAGGCAAAATTTGGGAGCAATCCAGTGGAAACCACTCTGAACCTGACTTCAAGAATATACAGGCGGGAGCAAGGCAAGGACCTCACTGAAGAAATTCTGGTAGACTTTTTTTTTTGGGGGGTGGGGGGGGGGAGTGTAATCTGTGGGTCAAAGCATCCTGAATTTTAAAGTGTTTTACTATTATTACTGTAGTTAATATTCTACATTTTGCCTAAAATTTTGTACAAAGAGATCTCTGAATAGGAGAGACACCTCTGCTTTTGCCTCTCATCACAGTAGCTGTTGAGAGAACTGTGGTTTGTTCATTAAAATGTAAGAGATAATATCAGTAATGGCTATTCAAGGATATTCAGTAATTCCAAGCACAACGAAAAACACACAGAAAAGATTGATCTTGGTTTCTTTCCCACTTTCTTTATTAGGATTCATGATTTTAAGTGTTTCAACACAGTTATGTTCTTAAATACAGTGCAGCTTAAATGCGTCTATAATCAAAGGGCTCCCAGTGTTGGATTTTCAAGAAAACCCTCCCACCAAATATAATGAGAGTTAGGATAAAATAATGAGGCACAATGTCATCATAACTTGATAGGCAAAGAGATAAGTTGGAAATTGGCCAGGGAGTGAAAGAGTTGACACTTCATCTTTTACAAATAAGCACCGTGTAGATTTTAACAATCCACTAAAATGATCAATTTGATCAAGAACATGGCAGCACTGAACAGTGTTCCTAACATGCAGAAAATTATTACTTTCTGCTAATAAGGTTTCCATAAAACTCCCAGCCATATTGTCCAGGTTGCTTGCCTTAGGGTAGAGGCACTTGGTACTCCAAATAATTTTCTTCAGCCTGTTCCAAGAAAACTGCAGGAGCCGTGTTTTCCTTCCAAACAGAAGGAAGAATATTTAAATCATCAGTCAGTTCTTTCCAAAATATTTTGAGTTTCATACTATTTCTTCCACTGCCCCAGAGAATGTCCTGGCAGAGGCAGGACCAGCCCCAAGACCCAGAGCAAATATCTTTTCTTTAGGAAAAATTTATGTTTTGTCAGCTGTAAATCTCATTGTCCTCGGCACATGGTTTGGGACACATTTCAGCCATTGCATCTCAACTGGTTGCACTATTTCTTTGGTCCATTTTAGTAATAAAATATTTTCCATACAAAATTGCATAAAATAAAGTTGTTGGGATTTTTTTTATTCGGCTTGGCTACTACTGATATTTTCCTCAGCTTCTACCTGAGCCTGCCAGATAAGAAATGGTGTCAGTTGGTCTGTCCATCCTCCTCCCTTCACTGACTGACAGTACTTTGCTGCCCTCACTGCAGAATTTACCTTACTGCTCTGGTGATAAACCCAGTGAGAAGCAGATTAGTTCAGCAATGTTATCAGATCATGGCTGCTTCCTTTCCACAGAGGGATAAAAACATTCTCTCTCTAAGAAATCTTTCTCTTTTTTCTCTTCCACTGCCTCCAGCATACGTTTAGGATAAACCTGGAAGCATATAGCAAGGGTGTATGTCAGATTTAACAGGAAAGGAGTTGGAGAGGGATTGTATTACATTAATACCTGTTTCTCTGACATGGCCTGATTTCATTCAAATCATTCTTTCCTTTACTGCTGTGATTTGGGATACTTAGTTTTTATGCTTCTTATTTCTGAGCAATATTTTACTTGTGTTCATTGCCTTATTTTATTATTCGCATCTAGACTGTACACACACTCTCATAAAAAACCCCGAAGAAATGAAAAAAAAAAACAAACAAACAAACCAGACCCTCCCAACAAACAAGATGCACCTACTCAAAGATTATAAAATGCAAAATACCAAAAATCTTAAATCTTAGTGATGACAGCAGTTAAAATGCGGGCATGTTCCAGAGTGGATTTCAGCCTGTGCAGGGAAGTTCAGTAGCAGAACAGGTTTCCCTTCTGAGGGGCAAAGAGCCTGGGACAGTGACAGGTGAATCTGTAACAGGTCTGTGCAAGGTTTCCCTCCCTGTTCTCAGCCCCCACAGCTCCAGGAGCTGCAGCAATACTGGGCATCAGGGCAAGCCCTGTGCAGCTCCAATGTCACCTCACCAGCACAGCCATGAGCCTCAGAGACCTGCAGCAACGTGCATGTACTCAGCACGTGCTGTAAAAATTGATGGGTTTTATTTCAAATAGGAGAAATTGTGTGCAGTTTCATGGGGAAGGAAAAGGGGGACATCCCAGAGAGCTGCTGCCACCCTTGGCTCAGTTTGAAGCTCACGTTTCAAAGCAGAGGAGCAGGAACATTGCCTGGAGTATGCCAGGCATTTTCAGCATTAACAAAACAACCTGCTTTCCCCTGCCTGCCTTCTCAGACAGGTTGGGATCACATGGGCTGCAGTTTCCAGCAGCACTGCCAGCCTGCCCGAGGCAGGCCCAGGGGATGCAGAACGTCTGCCCAAACAGTTGAAATACAAAATGCAGCAGTCACCTGCAGCAGAGGACAGGTGACTCCTCTCTCCTCGGGTCAAAAATGAGCCCTTGGGAGCCTTAGGAACAAGCAGTGCATCGCAGCTTGGAGCATGATTCTCAGGTTATTAGAGCAGAAACCTCACTTGTCTTCCTGGCTTTATCACACATGACCTTACACCTCTCTTGATCTGCTCTGTGGCCGCTCTTGCTGGCTCTGCTTTATATCTGTGCTTCCTGGTTTCACCAATGCCCTGCCTGTGAACAAGCCCATTCTTCTGCCCATCTGATGTTGGATTAACTCTCTGATTTACAGTTCAGTTTGTTTCCAGGAGAATGCACTCTCTGTACTACCTCTATGCTGCTGCTGAGTAAGAGATAGTGACATCTTTAATCTTCCCCCGTGAAGTCCCACTGCATCCAGCTGTCCCTGGACGCCAATGACTTCAAAGGGTGGGTAGCTGCAAGCTGTGGAAATTTGAGGGGAAGTTTTTTGCCTATTGTGACCATTTAGGTACCCACCCTGCAAGTATTGGTGCACACATGCATTTTTAATCACAAAAGCCCTAAGAAATCCCATTTATCTCAGAAAGATTAGATCCCACTCTATGTCTGGACATTGCAAAACACTGTTATACAGAAACGTGGCTCTGCTGGAAAGGTGGGCATTTCATCCCCATCTCTTTGCTCTCCTGAATCTGTGTTTGGTGAGGGGCCTGACCCAGCTCACAGTAGCTCTCCTCATGCTGGTAGGACTGCACAACTCCTGAACCCACGCTGGCTCTCCATCAACCAAGCAGAAGAGCCTGCCTGCACTGGTCAGTGTGGAGAGGCCTCTGGAGTTCCTTGCTCACTCCTTGAGGCACTGGCATAATTGCTTTTTGCCCTGGAACCCCTGCCACAGAGGATGGCACAGAGGAGATAAGATGCTGCCATCTATCTCCAGCACGTTGTTTCCCTTCCATCAAAAATGTCCTGGCAGGCATGACAGGTTTTTTGGTCAGATCACTCAGTTTCTGACCCAGACCAGATATCAACTTTAATCTGAAAGTTAATCAGCTTCAGAGAGAGGAATTCTGAGCATGTAATTCTTCAAGTGGGAATGAGCACTTCAATCACTTATCTTTACCAAAACCAACACAAAATTCTTTCACCTCCTCCTCTCTCAAGATCTGCCATTACAAATCTTTGTGTCCGACTCCTTTTTTTTATTTTAATGAGGACCACAGTGATTTTTGCTTTGAAGAACTTTGTTCTGGTTTAACACATTTTCACATCCTTCATGGCAGATCTGAAGTACTGTTCCTGAGAGAAGGACAGTGACTGCTTTTTTATTAGGTAATGTTACCACCTAATGGCTACAATCCAAAGATGCTTTTACCTGGCAATTATTTGCTAAAATGGGCTGCAAGTGTAGTACATATTCCTGAATGGCATTTGGTACTGGGGAAGACCTGAACTAGATAATGCCCTGATGCCACCAATCTCTTTCTCTCATGTGTGAGTCCAGGTTAGGGTTTAGCCATACAGCAGTGAGTAAACACCCAGACAAACTCTTGAGGATTTATTTTACATTACAGAATGACAAGGGCACAGTAATGACTCTATGATAGATTGGGGGAGGCCACACAGTGGTATTAGACTCTTTATTTTTACTAACTTATAACTCGAATAGAAAAATCTTCTTAAAAATGGTCACTTAAACTTGTAATTTTTATGTTGATTAAAGTAGATGTAGTGTCAGCAATATAATTTTGATGCTGGAAATCACATAGAATATGGTCAACTAAACCATAGCAGTGCCATGCAGTGCCATGTCCAGTTGTTTCTTGAACACTTCTAGGGATGGTGACTCCACCATCTCCACAGGGAGTCCATTCCAATGTTGTTACCCTTTCTGTGAAGACGTTCTGTTTTCTGAACTTCTGTTGTTGATAATCACTTGTTAACCAGACATGGTAAGATCACTGTATCATAGAAACATTGAGTAGGGAAAGACCTTTAAGACCATGGAGTCCAACAACGAGTTTTCCACTATTGAGTCCACCACTAAATCATGACTCTAAGTGCCAAATCCATGCATCTTTTAAAAACCTCCAGCGACCATGACTCCAATGCTTTGCTGTACAGCAGGGAGGAGATAGGAGCAGATAGGAAGCTTTCTGCTGTTTGTTTGGTTTTTTTTTTTTTTCATGCTTTGAAGAACACCATACCCATTACGATAGCACAATTTTCAGAGACTGGGCCTGACCAGCTGCTCTGCAAAATTTAGGCATTTGGATAAGAAAAGTTGTGGTTCTGCTATTTTAAATACAATATTGTCCTTGGGTTTAGTAAAGCCAATCCTTTACCCTGATTATTTCATATGAAATTTTTGTCATGGGGTTTGAGTTGGCCATGTCATGAAATATTATTTTACACTTTAAAAAAAAAGCACCATATGCAACCAAATCACTGAATCATTACAAAGCCACTAAATATGTCCATGGAAAAGCTTTTCCATAATACCAATCTTACACGGTTTACTAATTTTATTTTGTACTTAAAGCGATGTATACTGAGATGTTTGAAGAGGAAGGAGAGAATTACACAAAAGAGACAAGAAATACATAGCAGAAGAAGAGAGAACTACAGAGTGGAGAGAGGACTTTTTGTCTGATAAGAAGGAACACATGTTGTAAGGTATGTATTTTAGTAAAGAAGCCAAAACCCTCAAATCTCCACTGCTGTCACCATTGTTATAGGATTCCCATCAAACCTACAGTCTCAATATATGAAACAATCCATCAGTGTCCCTAGCCATGGATAGATCCCACTGCCCAAGGCACAGATTGATTTCCCTGTGAGCGTGCAGGCAACTCCAGGCAAGACTAAAAAAAGAAACAGATTAAAACAAAAACTGACAAAATACCTTCATTTTGGTTTCATTATGAACAAATTCCAACCCTTATTATTTCATCCCTCTCCCCTATTCGTCTCCAGTCTCTACTTAAATATCACATATTTTCATTTAAAAATAAGCTCTCATTACAGAGGACTAAACTCTTATATGTAAATGAACAATACAAACGAGGAATATTAATCAAAGATCTGAGCACATTTTCTGCATAGCAAATATGTTGGAAAATGTATCTTCCTATTCCCTTTCCCTACCATATAGGCAGCTTCAGGAACAAATTATCCTAAATTATCTGAGGCTGAGTTTATGACAAGAACAACTACACTTACGAAACATATGTATTTTGCTTACTGATATTTGAATTCTGTGCATAGACAATGCATGTCCAGGTAGTGGAGCAGCCTCTCTTTTGAAGTAGTTTTAACCTAATTGGATGTGTAATGGGCTCGGAGTCTAAGGGGAAACATCAGATGGATGTTAACAATATGAGAACAACTTCTAAAGAATTGTCTTGGGCTATGTGGATCTTTCTTAATTAAGAGGTTTTCTTCTTGTCAAAAGACAGTCTCTGTCACAGGTACTCTTATTGATCCTGAAATATGACTTTATACAGGGATGTCAGAGGACCTGAATTATGCATGTGGTCAGCCCAGAGTGATGTCATCTAGCCTTAAAATCAATGCATCTCTCTTGAATACGAAAGGAAGGAGCAGACAGGTGGTAGTGTAGAGTTTGTGCATTCACAAATCACCTATAAAGTGGATTTCTCCAAATTTATACAAAAATGCCAACTGAAGCCAGCTTTTCTCCAATCTAACCAATATAGTTTTCCTGTCAATTGCTCAGCAGTGGCTTCAGGCAATACCCAAAGAAGGTTGGTGGCTGATGGCAGCACTACAAGGAACAGAGAGGCTGCTGTAAGAGGCAGAGGAGACAAAGGGCACTGGTGTAACAATAGAAAGGCCAACAGGCAAGAGTGATTTTACAAGGCCTTGACAAATTCCATTTACTCCTCAAAGTTAAAGACTTGTGCTTGTGCCTCCTGCCTAGAATGAAAACTCATCCTCCTGCTGAGGATGAAATCTGTGTGGTGAGTGGTAAGAATATTCTCTGTAAGCACAGCAAAGGAACACAGATGTGCAAAGGAACACAGATGTGCATCTTCCATAGCTACACTGAGACACAACCACCAGATTTAATGGCTGCCACAGGGAAGGACTGACGTAAGTGCTTATCCTTCCTATAACTGAAAATCCACGTTTGATGCTCTGTTAACTGTTCAGTTCCAAAGGTTTCAGCATCTTTTCTCAGTAACCACACTTGGCAATCAATATTTTCAGAGGCCACTGACACAGCCTTAAAGGCATCCCATCTGTCTGTCATCAGAAAGCTTCTCATCTCTATATATCCACATTAGTATTCACAGGGAATGAAGCCATATTAAAAAAATACATTGAGTATGAGGCCTTTAAAAATGCCTTGGTGGATTTATTACAGAGTGTCAATGTGTTGGAACACACAAATGAACATTCAGGTGAGAAGCCCCAGAAAACAGCAGACCCCACACAGTGTTTTACAGACAATGCTTCTTTATATCAGTAAATCTTCCCTATAGTAAATCAAGCCAAACACAGCATGCAAACATTTCTGTATTTCAGCCTGTGCTAAATAAATGCTTTTTCCTATTGTTTTTTAATGACAGATGTTTCCCTTTGAATTTTCATGCTGTAGCACAGATCATTCTACAGTCACCTTAAAACTCTCCAGGTAGACATACATGAATGTATGTGAATAAATTGCAATGGTAAAATATGCAGAACCTCTGCATGCCAATTTTTTAAAAAACATTATCTGCCCATCACTGGTGTCCTTCATGGTGTCCTTCCACCCTACCAAAACTTCCCTAAACAAGACAGATTCTTTAAAAAGTCCAAAGTAAGACTTATTGATGAGAATGGTCTTCTTTATTAGGCACTTGTTTGAGGCCAAGAATATAGCTTGGCTGAAACCAAGACCTTAGGAGGTCTTAGCATGAGTTCAGTTCAAAGAGTTTAGGAGCAGCCCGTGCCTGATTTAGCCACATGCCTCCAAACAGCACATACAGAGCAGGCTGCCTTGCTCCAGGTCCTCTTGCCCAGCCTGCAGCACAGCATTTTCCTGCAGGATTATGTTGAGCTGTCACTTCTGACAATTTTAATCAGTCCAGCTGTAGGGATGCTGTGGCTGGGTTGGGACACATGTGCCCTTGGAGCACTGCAGCTGCAGCTGCATCACTGAGTTTTTAATGTCTTCTGCAAACCTGGCTCAAGTCTTCAGGCTATCTGGACTATGAGTAAAATCCAGCCTGAGGAGGTGGGGCAAACACATTAACTGATGATCAGAGTTGAAGAGTAAAAGTACACTCTGGCTACTGCCTTCAGCTTGCTTTTAGGAATCACAGTGAAGCTGAACCACTCAATTGTCAAGCTTGCTTTCGTTGCAAATATTCTCCCTTTATTCCCCAAACATGGCATTCTTAATTGTACCTATAAATTACTTCTTCAGTCCTCTTGTGTAGCAGCATGAAAAGCAAGTTTTAATATGGAATGTGACAAATCTAGAGAAGTACACAAACCATAAGACATCTGTGTTACAAACTGCACATTTCATCAAAGAAGTGATTTTTTTTAGTTACTTTCTCACTGGTCAGCTGCAACAAAGATAGTAATAACAAACAAACATTAGATTTCCCAGAGACTCTGCTAATATCCCCTCTATGGGGATCAGTCCGCTCACTTCTAATACTTTTGGTCATTTCCTCCTCTGCAGAGCACGCATTCACACCCCGGTGCGTACACATACAAGCGTGCACAGACAGACAAAGAGCATCCTTCCAGCAAGGAAAATGTCCTGCATGAGGCTACAGATCACTGAAGGCTAAAACTTTTCTTTATGACACCCCACAGTTGTTGTCAGGGAAGGAGTAAGACGCCACAATAATTTTTTCTAAAGAACATTGACACGTTTTTGACATTCCTCCCCTGCTTCCAGCATACAAATATTTTATCAGTTTACCTTTAATGCAATATGCTTCCTGTCTCCTTCCCGGGATGGGAATGCCTGGCCAGAAGAAACGACCTTTCCTGCCACAGAACAAGTTTCTCTTTATTTCAGCATGCCTTGCCTCCTGCAAGCAGGGCAAGAAGCGACCAAGGCTGGGAGCGCGGGAGCCGCGGGACTGGAGGGGATGCCGGGCGTGAAAGGCGCGTTTATTCTGCCTCTCCCAAATCCCAGCCCCTTGGCTGGAGGCTTCTACCCAGCACTCCTCGGACCAAGTGTGGAGAATCATATTTCTCCTTGATCAGGCCGGCTGCCTGGAGGAAGATGATTGCAAGCAGATGTACCCATGCTCTCATGTGAAAGGAATTTCAGCTTTTGTGTCAGCTGTACTGTACTGGAGCACCCAGCTCCAGGGAGCATTTTAGTGATCTTTAATTCCTTGCAGGTGCTGGGAACCAGTATGTGTTGGTACAGCAGAGCTGAGACACAGGACAGCACACCTGGGGTCAGCAGGAGGGCCAGAGGTCAAAGGCATGACCAGCAGCTCCTCTTATTGCAGGGAACAAGGCTGGGGTTCATAAAGACCCCTTTTCCTGGTAAACACCCATTGTGCTCAAAACTACATGAGGCTGTGGCAGAAAACTGTGTTTTACCACAAGTGCAGCAGTTTCAACTTCTTGTTATAGATGATCCAGGAGGAATAAACAAGATGGACATCAATAATATCAAATTAATTTATCTGAATATCTAGCTTACGAGGAACAGACAATGAGTGTGGCATTTGTATATTAAAAAGCTCTTTTTTTCAGTAGGATATCCCAGTAATGTTCCAAATGGCCTAAGAAAATTGCAATTAATTTAAAGAAACACTTGATGCAGTTACAGCTGTGTTTTGGAGGTACATTAAATATTCTTAGTGCCAGAATGGCTACGATAAATATCCAGACATTCAGTGGAAAGGGATGTACCCTTTGGATCATACTTCAGGATGTCTGGCCACATCAGGGTGAATATTCCTGCTCATGGGGCATACCTGGACACACAGTGGCAAAGCAGATGTAAGCAGCCCATGAAGGCCCAGGCACTGCACATGGGGCTCACCTCCAGAAAGCCAGCCACATGTCCACCTTCATGTAGGAGTACTGGGAAAAGAGGCTTCACTTACTGCCACCACTTGGAAATAACATGATCATGCAGACTTCAAAAGCACCACCACTGGGGCTTGCTGTTTACTCAGCAAAACCCAGTCCACCTGGCACAGATTTTTAAATCTAAAGGAACAGCACCTGGAAGCCACCAAAAGCCTTTTATTTGCTGATGCCACAGAAAATATCAGTGCTTACTCAAGGAGATGTCTTCTTAGAAAAATAAAATTTAGCTTCAGGTCTGATATGTGTGAAGCTCCAATGTGGTGAATGCTTTTTTAACAGCAAAGGTGGGTTAAGCAAACTCTGCCCTGCTTTTCCCCATATTGCTGTGTCTGCCCTTCACATAGTCATGTGGTTGTCCAGATCAGGGAAGCAGCTTTGGCAGCAAATACCCCAAGGGAAAAGAGAGAAACAACCTTCCCATCATTTTTCTTGATCTCCTGATTCACCCTCCTACTGAATGAGACACAGGGGACAGGAAAACACCAGGCGATGTTGAGAGCCAAGTCAGATGAGACTGAGACACACTGGGACATCTCAGCACCAAGAAGAGCCTCTCTTCTCCCTTCATCCCTTCCAGGAGCTACTCTCACCACCTATACAACCTTGACTCCAACATTGCATCTTCACCCACACAGTTTAACTCACTAAATCACCAGAAGAATAATCTGGCAGAAGAATAATCCAGCAAAAACTAACCCAGCAGTAACTAACCCTGCTTTAACTGCACAGCAGCAGCAGCAAGACCCTTTGTGATAAGGGTTGTACCCACACATAGGGGGGCATGCTTGCTGTAGGTATTTCTTAAGAAGCTCTCATAACATTTCAGCCTGTCTTCCTGGAAAATGAAGACATCTCTGCAGAGATACCTGCTCAAAAGCCACCCAGTTGACATGTCCCTCCAGCATGTTGTCCTGTAAGGGCTTTAAAATACCTGTCCCTCCATCTGGCCCAAAGGTTCTTGACTTTGTAGGCATTTCCCTGAAGCAGGCAAAGTGCTGCCAACCTGAGTAATCTGGAAGAGAAATCCAGTCCTTGGAACAATTTTGGGCTGGGAGGTGGAGAGACAAATCTGTCACTAGTATTATTTTTACAGCAACAGGAACAAAAAGGGATTCCAGTGGCTTGATTGCTTTTTATCACCTAGCTGACTCCAACTTTTGCATCAAGAAGAGAGTGCATGTCCTTGCTTGTCCCCACGGACTCACTTTCATGCAGGTTTCTGTCTGCACACACCTTGCTGGCTATTTAGAGACTAAAGCACGTGCCAAGGAGTTGCCTTCATGGATGTTTGTCAGTGTGCAAGGGACACATGCCTGCATTGCCCATGGAGGGGGTTTCATGTGACTCCCTCTACTGCACACACGCAGCTCGTAGCACCCTGACCCTCACTGTCCAGGTACCATAGAGCAGGGGATGCAGAGGGCACCCAGCCCTCTGCCACAGGCCCTCGTGGAGGTGTAGCTGATGTCACACTTGTGGATGAAGGCCACTCATGGGGGAGCTTTGCTGCTCCCTCTTCCTGGCTGTCATGGTCCACGGCTGTCCATGACGGTCCATGACTGTCCTCCAGCCAAAAGAGCCGGATGATGCCCCAGTGTGTCACTGCCAAGGGTGAAGTGAGATTGCAGCTACACCAGAAAGGCACCTCAGGGAAGCTCATGAGCAAGAACAATCCTGCCAAAGGCTTAATCCAGGCTCCTTCTGCAGGCTGCATTTCCCAGCCTGAACCTTCAGCACACAGATGATACAACAATCACCTATCAGACAGAAGTCTAATCCCCTGTCTGTCTGGTAAAATGGTGATAGGTAGCAACTCTGGGACAAACCTTCCATAATACAGAAACCAAAATTTCAGCTAAGAAAAAACTGCATAAAAGGATTTCTTTTGTTCACAGCCACATTTCTTATAGAGCCTGTGACTCTAAGACTGCATTTTTTTGCAATCAAAACTTTCCTGCAGAAACCCAGTGTCCAGAAGAACAGCTCTGAAGCAATACCCCAATTCAGAAGTACAAATCTTTATATCTTTAGAACTAGTTGCTCAGATAATGTTTTTCAAACACTAAAAAATAAGGATTAGGAAAACAGTCATGAGACAAATCAAGTAAGACTGGGTGAGAATTTTGCCTCGGTACATAGCCTTGTGTTATTAAACCAGTAACTGGAGCAGAAAGCTCCTTCTAGACACATGCAAAAGGCAAAAAAATAAAGGGTGTTGACGAGTCATTAGTCTGAATTACTGGAAAGTGGGCAGCAAACTGACAGGTAGCTTCCAGCAAATTTCTGTGTAAAGGTTTAGTAGAACTTT
Organism: Passer domesticus; assembly: GCF_036417665.1. Classification (NCBI taxonomy): domain Eukaryota; kingdom Metazoa; phylum Chordata; class Aves; order Passeriformes; family Passeridae; genus Passer; species Passer domesticus. The sequence goes on from NC_087475.1 coordinate 28,954,350, forward strand.
CCCAACCAAAGATTTGAGACTTTCAGGATTTTCACTTCTGAATGCTAAGAAAGGCTTAGACATTACCCCAAGGAATCTTCAATATTTAGAAATCTGATAATGCACATGTGATGGGGAAATGTCAGCAGAAGGTGACTACTTTTAGAACTGTAGGAGATGGACAGAAGGGAATTCTGTTCATTAAGATATTTTATTTCAGATTGCTTGATCCATATTATCTAAATAGTACGTCAGCCTGAATCAGAAAGACAGATCCCTTTTTTATGTTAGTGATTTGGCTTTGTGCTGTCCGTAATTGCTGTAAACAGATCCTGCAGCTACTGAGTTATATAGTAACTAAATCATTTATCTTGGGGAAATTCTTCCTCTTCTCCTGCCAACTCTTTATGGCCACCTCCCTACCACCTCACATTCCAGTCATGGCTCTGTTTGTACTCATGTATTTTTCACAGGACCAGTGGCTCAGACTGGAACATATTTGCACCTCTCTCCCTTATGCTAATGGACCTTGCTATGAATGGCCCCTTCTGTGAGGACACGTGTGAGCTCTCAGAGCTCAGCAGCATTTTGTTGGGGGCATTGACACCGAGGTACCCTGCTGCCAGCTTTATTCCATAAATAACTACAGCATCATTTTTTGGAGAGGGGTGGCGAGAGTGGCGAGAAACCACAGCATCTCTTCCACCATCACCCTGTCCCAGTTAAATGAGTGAATTCCATCAAAATCCTCCTCCCCTTCAGACTTCAATGCTTGTCTAAAGCAGATGGCCCCATAAATAATACATCCTAGGAAACCCGATCGCTTACCTCTGGGATGTGCTTGAGCTCCTGTCTCTCGTCATATCATCACTAGATTAGCTCTGGGAATTCTTTTAATTTAATCCTTTTAACAGGTCATGTGTGCAAGAAGCAGTGACTGGGAAATTAGATGCATTTGAGTGGGCTGTATTGTTGGTAGCCTGAAGTCAGCAGGTCCCCACTCAGTCCTTTTGGGGATTTTTTGGGCACTGCACTCAGCTGCTCATCCCCCACTACCCAAGCCCGAGGCAACGAGGCCCAGGACTGGTGTGGCTGAACGTGGGGAGGCCAGGGGAAAGGGGCCAGGGGCCAGAGTATCTGGGCAGCGCCATCACATGTGGCCAGAGTGTTCTCAGCAGGAAAACTTTGAGCGTGGAGGTACTTACTACCTCCACTGGGAATGGAAAATGTCGTATTTATTTTAGGATGTAAGACAGAAATCTGTAAATTCCATTGTCTTTGTCTTCAGTTCCCTATGCTTATTCAAATTACTCGATTTTAGCAGGGGCTCAGAGACATCCCACAGGATTTATTCCCACATTCATGCAAACCTCACTTCAGGTAAGTGGGAAGAAATTCTGGGTACCAGTGATGAGGTGGATCCTTTTTACAGTTATTGCCATGGTGACACCAGTCCTGGGGTTTCCTGCCCTCCCTGCCCTACCACAGCCCAACTCCACACACACTGGCAAAATGTCCCTGCTTGGTTTGTGTTCATTTCATTGGAATGCCCACAAGGATGAGTGTGCAGGGTGAAGCTGGGGGAGATACGGGGTCTGTTCACATGGGGAACAGAGGCAAGAATAGGACAGTTTTCCATGCCCCATGCCTGTGGAGCCACAGCCTGGTCCATGTGGTCATACAGGCTGCAGCAGGCAAGCTCAAAGCTCCATTTCCAAAGGGTTTGGAAATCACTCTGCTTTTTTAAAAAATTGGTACCGGAAAAGAAGAGCTGGGCTTGAGTCCTTATCTGGAAATGCCTGCAGGATGCAAATATTTGAAAGTAGCATTGCTAAACCAGAATGGCTTTTAAATCATAACAAATCATATCTTGCATTTCTGCAATGCCTTTCATCCTATGTTCTCTTCACAAACATAAACACATGAAGTTCAACAACACATCTGGCAAAGCACTGTGCTGTGTGGGAGCTTTCACATCCCAGTTTGGCAGATGAGCAGACATGTGGGGTCAGTGGTGGCTGCCTGCCCCACATCAGACAGGATATCTGCAGCAGTGGCCGGAACATGGCCAAGATCTCAGCTCAAGCTGGGAGAAATCTTTCCCTGGTATCCCTGGGGATTTATTTGTCAAGAGACTTGGTCACAAATCCAGAAAATAAAATCTTGAAGACTGCAGGGGACAAAACAAACTCAACTTTTCCAGCTATCTTTTTTGAGCTTTTCTGTGTCCATCCAATGCTTTGGCAGTGTGGAGATGTCACCACATTTAGGTTTCTGTCTTCTGCACGCCCGGTTGGTATTCTGCTGGAAACCGATTATCAAGAGACACATTTACTGTGTGGCGAATCAGAATTTGTTATTATCACCACCCCATTAATTTCCACACACATCTGCTAGAGTACTTGTTTCTGCCTGTGTCTCACATTTATCTTCATCTAATCCACTTTTTACTGCCCTTGTCTTAGTGCCAGCAACTATCATGAGGCACTGTAAACACTTGTTAGTTAACCATTTATGATCGCCAGTGCTTCAAACTCCACATCACACTAGTTGTTAGAGTTTAGTGAGTTTAAAATCTCCCATATCATTATTATTTTTCTAAATTATAAAATAAGTCACAAGTAAGCACCCTGACATGGCCCCAGCCCCCCAGGGGCAGAAGGGAAGAGGAAGTTTGGGATTTTCAAAGAGGTCCAGGAACTGAGGAGCCCAGTTCCTCCTGGACATCTGTGGGGCTGAGCTGAGCACAGTCTCTGCCAGCTTCTTCCAGAAAGCTAAACCTAAATCCTTTGATAAGCAAATAAGTCAAGCGATTTTGCACATCCTAAGCCTTCCTCAGGTCCAACACCAGCCCAAATGTGCCCTGGCAGATCCCACTCCACTGGTTGCTGCCACCCCTCTGGTGCAGCAGGAAGGTGGAGTGGTGCCAGCTGGTAGGAAACATCAGGCTCAGCAGCCTTTCATCTCCTGTCTTTCAGCCACTGTCCAAATAGGACTTGTCCTCAGTGAAGGGGGAATGTTTCTTAAAAGACAACATATCTTGCTCTCAGAAATGGTGGCTTCATATCTGCACCTGCTTCCTACAGGAAACCTGAGGTTAAAATAGCTTCTGCTAAATCAGAAGTAATTTTTCCCATACTACTTGACAGTGTCTTCCTCTGTCAAATGCAATTATTTCCCATTAATTAAAGGGCTGCACCCAGGCTCAGCGGGAACCTGGAGAAGTCCAGCTCTCAACTGAAAACTCTTCATTTCTGCTCAGCATTCAGGTACCCAAAGCTCAGGAAACCCAAGCTGACTCCCTCCACGGCGCTGCATCCCATTGGCACTCTCCTCTTTGGAGACAGAAGCAAAGCCTGGGCTCCATCATCTGAGGAGGCCGTGGGGGTGTCAGACAGGAGTGGGCAGCAGGAGTCAGCATGCCCATGCTGGCCTCTCCTCAGCGTGGTGGACACCAGCAGATGTTACTCAAAGGTTTCTTCTGGTCCAATTCTGTATCTGCCAATGAGCTAAATAAAATGCAAAAGAGGTGTTGATATCATCTCTGAGCACCAAATGATTGCCTCGATGTGCTGTGATCCATCCTGTTTGGAATTACTGCACCCTGTTGGAGTTAAATTTCCTCTTTCTGCCTTTTTCTGAAATACATATACAGTAGGCAAACATTAGCAGGATAAAAATATCTCCCCAGAACCTCCCAGGCAACTGCTTGAAGCCTGGATGGAGGGAGTTTCATTGCACTAATGGCCTCATCAAGACTTGCTGGCACTGCCTGGACCTGTAGCGTTCCCAGCCTCTCTGTGGAGCAAGCAGGCACCAGACAGAGGAATCACTGCATTTTCATCCACACAGCCACCTGTAGCAGTGGCAAATAACAAGTATGTGCCTGTACCAGATCTAATCTGCCCCAATATCCCCTCTGCACCTGATCCCCTGTGCCTTGGCACCTCCTGCATGCTCGCCACTCTGTGACTCTGTATGGATTATGTGTAGGTGATCCAAAGAGAGTAGAGTGTTGTAAAAGGCATGTGTTATCACAAACTGGCAGTGGTACCCATCTTCTTTCCTCTTCAGGCTCTGCAACATCCCATTAATTTCAGCAGTAGGAGATTAGTTCTTGTGTTAAGGTTGAATTCACCTGACTTAAATTTCTACCCACTGGATTTTGTTATCCCCTTGTCTGTAATTTTATGCTACCCCACTATTCCCTTATCAGGTAGATTTTTACGTCTGCATGAACATAAGGCTGCTGAGATTTCTCCTAGGTGAGAATGACAGCCTTTCTGCCTCAAGTCAAACCTGGGAAGGATTGGTCTCCAGACTGAGGGTCACCTGGACTGTTTTCCTGTGGCTCTCCCAGTATTTCCTTGTTCTTCATGCAGCATGGACCCCATACCTGGGCATCTCTCTCCAATGTAGTCTTCTGCATGTTGCACAGACAAATAGCAACGTGACTGCTTCTGTTTGGTGCTCCTCTTCTTGTGCAGCATTGCCCTGGGAAGTTGTGCTGAGGACGCTGCTCATAATCACTCTCATGGCCTGCCTGGGACAGATTCTCCTGTCTTACAGGTACTCCTTATACTTTCCAAGCCGCTATGTGCCTCTATTTTAAAAATATTTAAACATGTTTTGGATGATGACTATTAACCAGACATTATTCTTGCTCACTAACCTGTCATTATCACTGTAGTTTCATCCCCTAACTTTCCCACAATCCATTTTATTTTATAGCACAAGTTGATTATAGCACTTAATGATTTAAATAGTAGATGAAATATTGCTAGTTACAATTCTTTAATGTTTTTTCTTTTTGAACAGGTCTTCTTCACTATAATTAAATATGGATCTATTCCTCTTGAAATCTGTTTCTGGTGGTGGCTTAGACTATAATGGTGGCTGCCAGAATTCTGCTCCAGACTCTTGTAGTGTAGAAGACAAGAATATTGTTGATCTCCATGCCAAAAATAAATCCCAGTGGCTTATTTAAAAGCAATTTAGCTTCTAAAGTTAAAGTTTAATTACTAAAGTATCTGAACATTTACCAGGTTAATTAGACTGGATCAGCAAAATCTCATTCAGATGTAGTGGTTTCCTCATTTCCATTTAGATATGGATCTCTTTTGGCTTTATGCTGTGCACCTTCATATCCAAGTCAGCAAAAATGCTTGCAGCCTTTTTTCTCTTCTCACTTGCTGCTTTTTTTTCCCCCTCTTTCTAATTTTTGTCATTACATAATGGTATTATGCTTCACTCCCAATGCATTGTTCTATCTGAAACTCACTGAAGCTGATGAAAGTCCTTCCACTGCTCCCAGAAGGCCCTACCTGAGGCTCATAATTTATGCATTACCTCGGCTGTAAGCATCTGAGATATGTAAAGAATATAATCTCTTTCTATCATGTATTCTTTTTGTTGCTTCTATTTTTTTCAAACACTCCATACAAGCTGTTAATGGAGCAAATGACATGGAAACATAATCTGTATTCCTGCAGGTTTTGTGGCTGTGCTTGCTGCTTATTCCTTATCACCTGAAGTGATAAAGCAGTGTTGGTGATACCATAATTGAGTTAGTGGAAGTGATTTATCAAGTTGCCAACAGAGAATGAAAACTTTCTGAATGGGGGGCACGGGGGGAAACAAGCAGCAGGAGAATATGGACTTTTCAGAAACAAGAATCTTGCAATTTATGCAAATGGTTATGTTAATGAAAATCAAGGGGGGGGAACCCATAATCACAAGAATTTTGCTTACAGAGCGGATGATAGCTTATCTAAGGAAAGGGCTTTCAAAGCTTGCCCTGAAATGTCATGTGGGTTTCATTATCTCTCTGATAAAGCCTACTGTGTAGGATCTGTTCTTCACTCCTTGCTGTTAACTGATTAGGAACAAGTCTATAATTCTTCATTATGCAGAGAAAATGTGGAAGAATCCTATACTTTAATGCAGGAACAACATACTTCTAGTGTTTCTTTCATGGAAGAAAAAATTTTTTCTCAAGAACCAAATCAAAATCCTAATAGCTTCAAAAGAAAAGCCTCAACAAAGTTTGAGACAAGCTTTTGGTTAGTTCATTTTCCTATTCCTTACTTCTATAAATTAATATCCAATATTTGCATTGTAGGACCACTCAAAAGCCCCAAACTTGGGGCTCCATTGAGCTAAGCTCCAGATAAGCATCAAGACGTCAAATTTTGTAAGTGAATGTGCACCTGACAGCTGCTGCAGCCTGTGGAATGGCAGAGCCCTGCAGCCTTCCTCAGCAGCCTCAGGCCTGGTAGTTCCCCCTCTGCCAGGGCCTGGAAAAAGCCAGGTGTTCACAAGGGCTGCTGTGGGGACTGTGACCTCCAGCCCATCCTGGAGGTGACACCAGCGGGCAGAGGGAGCAGCTGCCCACGTGTCCTGTACCTGCGGCCAGGCGTCTGATGAAACTGCACCTCAGCAGTTAATCAGTGAGCCAATGAGTTTAAAATTAAGCTGATGTTCAAATGTTGCCGAACGGCTCAGGAGAAAGTGCTGACACCGGGCAACAGCACTGCAGTTTGAGAGCTCATACAGCTTCTGGGCACTGGTGTCTGTGGAAGCTGCTTACCTTTGGAGATCACCACCTTCCTCACCAAGCCCAAAATAAATCCATTACCACAAGAGGTTGAATTTTATTTGGCTGGGGAGTCATTGCTTTGGAGAAATTCTCCCTTTTATTTAATTAATTGTTTTGTTTGCCTCTCTACAGGTACAGGAACTGTGAAACAACCCTATCAGTTATTCCTAATTTTGATAAATTAATTGTCTCCCTGTAGAGTGATTGATTACAGGAGATGCTGAGAAACACATTTGCATGTTTCAGAGTGCCTCAAATTAATTAATTATTCCACTTGAGTTACAAGTTAGCGAGCAGGATGAAGAAAATACCCTTGGAATAACTGCAGCTCCCTTGTTTTTAAATAGGGAGCTAACAATTTACCGCTCCTTCCTTTTCACTTGTTTGTTTCATTTAAACTAAAGAGTTTATTAAACTAGAAGATTAACAAAGTTTTTAAACTCTGTTAAAATAAAGTTTGTCAGGGAGGAGAACCTCAGTCATTCCTTCCAGTTTGATGCCAGGGCCAGCATGAGATGCCCAGAGCCTGGAGAAGGATCGCGGGTCATAAGGAGAGCACCTGAAGGGCAGCACAGAGGAATTCCTGCCGCCCCAGCCAGTAAGCCATCTATCAGGGGCCCAGCTTAAACACCTCTGTTCAAACACACAGCACGGGACTAAATGAGGGGAGTTAGGGTTGTGTGTGCACCTGCAGAGATACAGTCTTGTCAGCATCATGGAGACATGGCTCCCGTGGCTGGGGTGCTGGAATGGAAGGATACAGCTCTTCAGGGGGAACATGAAGGAGGGGGTGCTGCTCTCTGTGTCAGTGACCAGCTGGCAAGGGAGGGCATTCTGCCACACTGCCCCGCTCTGTAAGACCCTGTCTGGAGTGCTGATCCCCTTCTGGGGGCACAGGAAGTTTGTGGACTTGTTGACATAAGTGCAAAGAAGGGCCACAAAGATTATTAAAGGGCTGGAACATCTCCTCTGTGTAGACAGGCTGAGATCGTTCAGCCTTGAGAAAAGAAGCCTCCAGGGAGGCTTTATAACAGCCTTCCAGTTCCTAAAGGGAAAGGTGGAGAGGGACTTCTTACATGGGCATGTAGTGATAGGACAAGGGATAATGGCTTCAAACTGAAAGATAGGTTAGATATTAGGAAGAAATTATTTATTGTGAGGGTGGTGAGGCACTGGAACAGGTTGCCCAGAGAAACTGGAGATGCACCATTCCTGGAAGTGTTTAAAACCAGGTTGGATGGGGCTCTGAGCAACCTGGGCTAGAGGTAGGAGTTCCTGCCCAAGGTGGAGGGGGGTGATTGGAATGAGATAATTTTTAATGGCCTCTCCAACCTGAACCATTCTATCATTTTATTATTTTTCATATGAAAGACAATGCAATCAGCTTTTCTATTAAATAAAAAAAAGATGAGGCTCCCATTTTTAAAACACATTCACTGGCATCTCTCTATCTCTGCAGCACAATAGATGTTTTCTAAACCTTCTATTTCCCATTATACTGTGCCTTTTTAGTTACCACTTTTTCTCTTAATATATCTCTAATAGATCTGTAAAATTTCTGCGGCAACATTTTGACTCATATTTTCTTCTTTTCTTTGTAGACAGAGGTGTCTTACCTCCTTGTAAGTCATTCCAGAAGCCATGCAGGGCTCATTACCATGGGACCAGCATGGATCTTCCTATCTCCCCTAGACCTTCCATGGGGCTACCTGGAGAATACTGCAGCACAATCCCCTGTGCTTTCCCGTTCAGAAAAGCCACCGAGACACTCAGAGGCACTGAGGGTGCAGCGCAGGAGGTACCTGTAGGCTGTCAGAGTTCATGTGGCATTCAGACCCATTGGGCCATGTGAATCCATGATGAAGCACTGAGGAGCAGCTTTGGTAACTCTCCCTCAGTCCCTTCATGTGCCCTGATTGTTTGTTCTCCAGTTCCCATGCTAGGGCAGTGCCTCCTGGCCAGAATAATAATGCAGCCTTGCAGATTTGTTAAACATCTGTGGGGTGAGGACACCTCTACCTGTACAGTGTCCAAGAGACTGCATGGTCCTGCCTGATGAAAGATGATGAAAGAGACATGACAAACAAAGGAGCATGGAGGGGGTGATAAGAACTGTGATAAGTTCTCCAAAATCCCAGCAGTGAAGCAGGCAAAGAAGGAATAGTCCCACAGCGAATTCAGCTAAATCCTGCTGTAAACTCGTAGAGAAAATAAGGAAGGGACTCTGTATCTTCAGGATTGTGGTGGCTGCCAAAAGTCCTTCCTGTTGATTCTTGAATTTTGGTTTTATGATTAAAGTATTAAGAGGCCTCAGGCAGGTTTAAGACTGTGATATGCAAAGAGACTCCATTGCTGCATGGGGAATGAGAAAGACTTTCTCTAAAAAATCCAATTCAGAAGAAGAGTCAAAAGGTTTCAAATTTTTTACATCTGTGGACTTCAGGCAGTAGACTTCAGCTCCTTCCTCTGGGTCACTTGTGACTTCCAGAACCGATTACAAGAGTCCTGCTCCCAACACAGGCCTGAATGAAAAGTAAAGCATAGTCAGGGCAATAATCCAAATTCTCCTACAAGCTCAGCCTGAACTACTAGCTAGTATCAGTAATACAACTGGAAGAAGCCTTTGAGTGAGTAATCCAGTCTTTGGCAGTCACAGGCAACCGAACAAAGCAAGGACCCACACCCTTTCCTTGCTTTGCCACAAACACTTCATTTATCCATGAGAAAATCAAGATTTTGGTGCAGAAATAAAATATGCAACAGCCACCCCAAAGGACCACCGAAAGGCAGCAAAAAGGGTCCTAATGGCCTAAGACAATGCCAGAGTAAGAAGCATGTCAGCAGAATGAGTCCAGATGATATCTTTAGAGGCAACTCATTGGTTCTTGATTTGATTCTTGTTTCTGAGCTGGCGATCATATCAGTTCTGTGTTGGAGGACCAGAGAGATGACTCATCACCCACGAGGTTTCTTGGTTGCTTGGTCCTACATGGAGAAGCTTTGCCTCTTGTCCACCTTCTCCCCTCCTGCTGTAGCCAGTCTCTGACCTCCAGAAGCAGAGGAGACACAAAGACTTCTTGTCCAAACCTTCCCTATTCCCCCTACTCAGATAAACTGAGCATTATGGGATGCCAGGATGTGCCCTGGGTCCTACAAAGGACTGTCAGGAGCATGGAATTAACTAATCCTTATCCCACCCTAGCAGAAGTCCCAACCAATGGAGCATTTTGCCAAGGAATCTGTGGCTGAGGATCTAGCTGCATTTTTGGGATAAACCCTGATTTAGAAGTTTAAATATTTAGCTGATGTTGAACATCTCATATTGAAACAGGAAAACTATGGGTAGCCATACATGTTAGCAAGGGACATGGCAGGCAGGTAGGAGGCTTATTGTCTATAAGATTATTTTTTCAGGCAAACTGATTAAAATCAGGGTTTGGGAAAAGAAAATGTGAAAATGAGGACACCTTTAAAAGTTCCCCAGATACACTGTTATTTCCCTGCATTATGTCATGTTCTTCTATTTTATGTGTTGCTACTACAGCAACAATTTGATGTCACAAACATAAAATAATATTTTAAGGAGAGAGAGACATGAAGTAGGAGCAGATGACCTCTTTAAAGTTAATAATAATCCTCTTTTCCTGCAAAAACCTTTGGTGACAAAAAGCTAGGAAAAAAGTAAAAAAAGGAAGTAATATACAAGTCCTAGAACTGTCACTAAAAAGTGGGGTTTGTTTTAAAGCCTTCAAACAAGATGTAAGTGGGTCTTTTAGCCTGTAGCTATTGCTGCACCAAAAAAACCCAAAAGAAAATAAAAAAGATTATTCTTTCTACTCTGGAATTCTTAGCAGAACATGGTCTTGAGCACCACATCAGCACAGTTCCCACAGAAGACAAGGTCAGAGTTTGACCCTTCACTTTATTTTTAAACGCACTTTTTTGCATTTGAACATGTAAGTAGTCGTAGTAGTAGTAGTTCAAGGCAAAAATAAAAAGGTCCAGATACTTGATGGAATATCAGCAAGGAATAAGTTGATTTTGCTTCTAGCTGGTGCATTTATTGTCCCTATTGCCATGGTAGGACACCACAGTATACTGGACAAGCATACACAAGCAGATACATTATTTTCATTAGGGTGAAATAAATGTCTCAGAAAATGTAGAATAAAAATTTGAAAAAAGGAGCACCAGATCATAAATTAGGGCAAATTTATGATCTGCCTTGAGTCAAGAGAATACAGAAGATAGATCAGGGAGAATTGAAGGATGTTACGTGCTGTTCTGAAGGTGGGCGAAAGAAGACTTTTCATTGAAGTGCCTTGAAAGAAAAGAAGACTTTGGAAAGAAAAACTTCTTAAACATCAAAAGATAAAGGACACCAATCAGGTTTAGTAAGTCAGTCTTTGAAATGCAGTAACAACTTCTAAGTCAGCAAAACATGTGCAGATTTAAGTAAAACAGCACAATGTTCTCCCATACTTATGGAGTTATTTTCACAAACGAGACTGCATGTCTCTATTAACAAAATTCCTTTTTCTGCAGCCTGCATATCCAAAAATAAACCAGTAAAGCAGAAAATCCTCATGTTGAGAGAAACTAAGAGGACTGCCAGAGCAGCCTATTTAAAATCTCTCCCAGAGATGGATACATCCACTTGCTTACACGTGCTAGTGCATATCTAATGTCTGCAGTTAACAACCCAGCTGCAGGATGTAATCCAGGCACTTCCATAGCCCAGACTGAGTGCATCAGGTTGGACATGGAAGCACCTTCCCACCATTGCCGTCAGTCTACTTTTGGGAGGATATTTTAGCACTAAGACTGTGAAGCTCAGTGAGAGGAGCCAGGGAAGGAAGTTGCAGTGCTGGTTTTCTTGCATGGCTTGTGAGTTTAAAGCACCCAAACAGGGGACACACTTAAACCCACACCCATCCAGACACACACATCATCTGTGTATTGCCCTCCATGAGATAAAAGGTTTCATTTCCAGCTTGCAAGAGATGATGGCAAACAACCTGGAGAACAACAGAGCTACTGAAGTGATTTTGGGGTTTGTTTGAAGGTGCTGAATACAGCAGCAGAAAGAAAACCACAGTGAAGTCTGTAAGAGGAGCTGTGCACATATATTGTAACAAAAGTATGTTATCACATAAACAGTTTCTGAGGGACATCCCTGCCACAGCAGGGACATTTGTCCGTAGCCCTGTTTTGCATATGAGTTGAGTGTGGCACTTCCTTGAGCCACACCATAGGACAGCACAAGCTTGGCCACCTTCCCCTCTGGCAAAACTTCTCAAGGGAAAACTTCCACAAATCCAAAGAAGCAAGACAGGGAGGCTCATTCTCTATTAAAAAAGGGGGGGAAAAAAACCCAACAAAAACAACTGGTTCTTGTCCTACTAAGGAAACCTGGATAAAGAAGAGACAGAAGGAAGGTATTTACCTATTAAAAATAAATGATTCAGACATTAATTTTTGAGACTGGCACCATATGGTTTGAAAACATCTAAAGGAAAAAAATTTAATCCTCCTGAGACTGAATCTCTGTTTGATAGGAACTTGAGCAAGGGTGTACTCCCTGGGGGCCTTTTAACACTCCTTGTTAAAGCAGATGCCTGGCTGCTCACCTGTAGTACCAGCACATGGCTTTTCCTTTCATCAGTGGCTTGTGTTACTTTGGAGGTGTTGGGTTTGTTGCTCTTCCAGGACTATAAAAAAACATCATTTGTTGGTTCTTTCCCTATACACTGCTCTTTCAAGCAAAGACTAGACAGCATGCAAACCACATGCTAAATAATATACATGTCATCTTAAGCACCCCTGTGGTGAGGAGGCAGGTCTGTGCCAGGGTGGCACCTCTGAACTGCTTTGGGAGGAAAGAGGAAAGGAAAGGCAGCAGGCATGGTGCTGCTGGCACTGCTGGGACATGGAGAAAGGGCCAGGGGGTGCAGCCCCCACATCTGCACTGCCCAGACCTACAGCTTCTGCCAGCCCTGAGCCTGAGTTTCCTGTCTAGGAGACCTATTACATCACTTCAGACTCCTGTCCAGGACCAAAACAAACATACTGGATGGACTGGGAGGGGGTGGGGAGCAGAATTGGGCCAGGCTAATAGTGGGTTTGAGACTGAAATTCCCGGTATGACTACATACATGCTGAATGAGAATACAGCAAAACACAGGCAGGCCAGGCAGGCCTCATCCCAGGATTCAGGATCAGACATAGGAGAGCCCTGACCTTCTTTCTCACCTGCCCATGAGGGACCAGACTGAGCAGAGGGTCCATTTTACTCCATCCTTTTACTTGCATCTTGCATTGTGAACGGCTGCAGCAGGATGCACCAAAGCAGCTGAGGAACAAAATTTAGTCTTGTGTGAGGTTTTAGCTCAGACATCTCAATGAGGTTTTAGCAGCTGTAAAGTAAGGCATGGATTGTAGAAGGCAGGCACCTGGAAACAAGGGATGAGACCTGTTGAGGAGAGCTGCCTCTCGTTTCTTGCAAAGAATGGGTTAACAGCATGATAGACAGGTCCTGTATGTATTCTAATTATGTGCAATTTACTGCTTGAATCATGAAATGTCAGGGTCTTGCTCAGGCAAAGACACTGCAGAACAATGGAGGGAAAAACGTCTTTGGGAAAAGGCTGTAGGACTTGTCTGGAACTAGTAATGAGAAGAGGCTCCTGTGTGTCAGTAATGCATGAAGGACAGGGCTGTGGGAGCACCCCAGCAGCTGTAACACAGCTGCTGCAGGTCTGGCAGGTGATGTAGAGACCAGATACTGTGCAGCAGCTGCTCCAGCCCCTGGAGGGGATGTGCACACCCCATGCCATGCTCTTTGACCTTCTGGCTGTCACACCTAGGGAGGCTCATGAGGCTGAGAGCAAGTTAATGATTTTTCAGAAGTGAAGCCTCAAGTGAAGGAGGGAATGTGAAGCTCTCTGCCTACAGGAGGTGATTATGCCCCAATTCTTTAAAAAGAAAAGATAGATGAGAGGTCTTAGCCCAGGTCAAGCTACCCTAATATGATCTGTGAGGGATGGCAATTAATCAGCAATTAGCACACACACACAGACACAGGGACACACAGACACAGGGACACACAGACACAGGGACACACAGACACACACACACACACAGGAGGAGGAGGAGGAGGAGGAGGAGGAGGAGGAGGGGGAGGAGGAGGAGGAGGAGGAGGAAGGCGAGAGCATTCCTGTGGACTCAAATCTAGCCCTGTTTTTTGTTCTCCCTCCCTGTATGCAGGACTTGCAGCCATGCCAGGTCTCATGCCACTGCCCCAAACCCCAGAGAAGTTGTGCTCCCCCATGCAGGCCACTCTCACCAGCCTTTGTTTCACAGATTTTTTGCACAAGGTTTACATCCTCTGGTTGCTTTCCCTGCCCCCATCCTGCTGCTGCTTTTTAAGGCAGTTTCTGAAAGGAGGGTCCATCCCTGAGGATGGCCAGAGCCCCAGGGACCTGATGTGACTGCAGGGCTGGCAAGCTGTCCTGTCCTGGGAGTACAGGCACAACCCCATGGGTACAAGGACACACAGGCAGTTGTGGGGCCTGGATACTCTTCCTTTGTTTAATATTTTTCTGTATCATATACAAAGCTGTATATGCAGCACAACAGCTGTCACAAGGGTGGACACGTCCTGTCATGCAATGCTTAGCTCTCTGCTGCTGCCCCAAAGCCTGATCTTGCAGCTATTTCCAGCAGTGGGACAACAGTGCCTTTTGTTTGGATTTGCTTTGAGCAGCTGGGCCTCTGAAATATGAATGCTTACATTTTCCTCCTTTCCTTCTCCTTCTCCCATTCTCAGCAGGCTCAGCTGGAGTTCTGGCATAATAGATTGAGCCTCTGGCAGTCCAGCATTTGTGAGTTTCTTGTGTGACCATCTCATTCCTCCCTCTGTACCTTTGCTTTGTGACCACTGAGCTGCTGGCAGGACCGGAATCTCTGACACAATGATTGCAGGTTATGAAGTAGTATCTGCCTTGCATCACTGTTCTCTTCTACACACAGTGATCTGTCACCACCCCTCTTTGTCCCTGTGGCAGGTGCCTGAGGTAACTGTGTCCCCAGCACTGTCAGACCCTGCCAGTGTCTGTATCTGCTGCTGAGAGTCCCTCAGGTGACACTTTGCATTTTCTTCTGCTTCTGTCAGCAAAAATAATGTTGCCTTTGTTGTTCCTCCCCTTCACTCACTTCTGCCTTCCTGCCAAGGTGTTGCCACACAGTAACCCCCCTGCTCCCCCAGATGTTAGTACAGATCCAGCTGCCAGCAACCCCCTGCACTGCAGAACCTGTAACAGGCCTTTTGCACTTATCTGGATTATTAGAAGCTATTAGTCAAGTACCTGAATGTACTGGGCTATGCAGAAAGATAATTTTCTGTTTGCTTTTTCTCTTCTGCAACAAGCCTTCCCTCACAGCAGCAGTCAGATGCCAAACTCCTACCCACACAATTAATTTATGGATGCCTAGAAATAGAGAAGCTAGATTGGAAACCCTTTTTCACTGCTGCATCTGGCAGACATTATCAGCCAGGGGTCTGCAAGCTTTGATTCAGGTCAGCTGGCATCAAAGGAGACTTGGGAGTGTTTGCTTTCAATCCCAAGGTTGAACAATATAATCTGTTCTAAAGCTCGGGCCTCTGCCTGCCCCTCATCAGGGGTCACTTTGTGCAGGGAGAGCAGGGGAGAGGAGGAATGGTGTGCAGAGCAAAAGTCTCTGCTTTGTTCTCTGTGCTAGGGCTGGCGTCAGCAGACCTCGGAAAGAGGGAGGTAACCATGCTACCACTTGTTCAAATATTTTGAATAATAAAGGTGTTAGTTTAATAAATGTCCTGGAGGAGGAAGAGTTGTCCAGCAATAACAGTTCAGCATTTTCTCTTTTGAGGCTGGAGAAGCTGCAACCAATGGTTAGTGATCTGAGAGGGAGGGTAAAGGCAGGATGGGGATCAAGATTTAATTTTTGTAAGAGGGCTCTTTTGGCTTTGCTTTCAGACATGGTAATCACTCCTGCAAGCTCTTCCCCGACTGATCTCTCCTTAAATACAGAGTGGAAATGTGCAAAGCTGGAAAAATATTCATATTCAAGCTCAGGCTCTGCTTTTGCCCAGTCATTTACCTTCCTGATTAGGCAAATTCTGCATCTGCTAATAATAATAATTTTCAGCAATTTTGTATATTCTTTCCTTCTTGCCATTTTCCTACACTTTAATATTTTGTTGTGCAAAGGGAATCATTCACCCTGATTTCTGAGGATCAGCTGCATTCTCTCCCAGGCAGAGCTGAACAGGCAGTAACCCTACATTTCTGTACATTCCTGTACATTCCTGTACATTTCTGTACATTTCTGGCTGCGATGGAGAGTAAGAAGGGTTTGGAAGGGACAGCAGACACAGGTTTGCTTCCTTAGTGTCCTTTTGTCTCACATATGGAGAGCAGGGCCAACAAATCTCCTGTCTCCTGTCCTCTCAGAGGTACAAGTAACTAATCAAAAAAATGGTCAGAACCCAATGTGATTCTTGAAGCCGTCAAGAGTAAATTGTTGTTATTATTATTACTACTACTACCAATATTATTATTACATTTGCCTTTGTTTGCTCTTTTTTTCTCCAGCCAAGTGACTACTGAAACAAAGGGAAGCAGTTTCAACAGGAAAGTGTGAGAGATGAGCCCAAGGAGCCTGAGGGAAAGAGGAGGAAGCTAATCCCTATCTGCCGCATACTGGACTAATCCTGGCACTTTCTAAGGAAAGAGAGTCCTCTTCTTCCTCCTGATGTACTTTTTGAGAAAGACTTGGTAAACACATTTCATCCAATGCATCTCCCTCAGCACTGCAAAAGACCCTGAGCTGGGGAGCTGAGTGTGCACAAGCCATTGCCCTGACACCAAACACAACCCCTGCTCAGAGTAACCACCAGAAGCAATAATCACTTACTCCTGGAAGAATAAAATCTACCTCCATGCAGCTAGTCATTTTAGAGGCCCACAGATTTCCTGGGGCTTTCTAAATGTCACCCCAAATGCTGTGACCAGAGAGGACCATAATTTAAAAGTACATTTTCAGCTTGTTGCATGGGTGGTGGTCATGCATGTCCTTCATGCCTCCTGCTGGAGATGCACTTCCTGATTTCTATAATGAGAATGAATTGTTGTTTGGTTGTGGATATATAATCTAAGAAATTCAGTGTCTTTTCAAATCTAAAAAAAATGTTCCTTAGCTTAATTTGGTCCCATGAGCAGGTTGTGATCTCCTGTAACCTTTTGTGAGCACAATTAACCAAAATACATCACAAAAAATATTGGCAAATTGTTATTTCTGCTGCTTCCTCTGTTTTGCATAACCACTGACTCAAGTTTGAAAACACCATGGCAAGACAGGCTGAAGACCTCACCCCAGTCTACCCATTCATACCACCACCATACCCAGTACAAAAAAAAAAGGATTTTTAAGCTCTTTTTTTTTTTCCCCCTAGTTGCTGCTTTGATCTGTGTCACAGCATCATGCCCAGGGGACAGGGGACCTCTGTCCTGCAGCACCACTGCAGAATTCACTGCCTCATCAGATCATGGTCTACTTGCTAATTCAGTTAAATCACATGAAAAAGTGTTCTGGCTGAGGTGAAAGGGTCAGGAATAAATAATACATCTTGCTTCACAGTGTTATTTCTACTAAATTGCAACACATTTCAGGATACAATGATTTGATGAATAAGTCTTTCATCACTGACCTAGCCAGCACACGAAAAGGCCAGATAAGTGCCAGGGCTGAAGATTCATGAGTTTACCAATGGCTTTACCCTTGTACCCACCCCACCATTCCTTGCTCCCTTGGGCACCTTTCCCATTGCTGTCTCCTGGAGAGTCCTTTGGCAATTGCAGCCCCATCAAACCCTGCCTCAGCCCCTGCTCCTGTTGGATGTCACCCTGCACAGCAGCAGCCCCACGGGAGGGACTGGCAGCACGGTGTCCATGTGCTCTGCCAGGACAGCCCTTCCACCTCGGCTCACCCAGCCTTTCACCTCCTGCAGACCCATGGATCCTTCTGCTCTTCGTGTCAAGGAGCTGGGAAGATGAACATGCAGCAATACAAAGCTTTTTTTTTTTTTTTTTTTTTAAATTTTGTTACAGAGGTTTGGTTTGAGTTTTTTAGTGATTTGCTCTACCTTTGGTTACAGACTTGTGACTGAGTGGCAGTGTCACCACAGTGTTCAAACTTGTGCAGGTGGTGGTTCTATCAGCTTGGAATTTTTTACATCCACACAGCCCTCTCTATTAAATGTGTGGGAATTGGGTCCCATCAGTCTAACTGAACCCATGCCAGAGGGACATCCTGATTTAATTGCTGCAGATGGAGTTACAGCACTACCAAAATGTGTAGGTAAGCCCTTGTGTATCACATGGACATGCAGCAGGGCTCTTTCTGCTGAATGAGGATGCTCAGTGTAGTATATTACTTTCCACCACAAAATAACTCAGAGTTATGTTTGGGCAGTTACCATTCATCAGCACTCATCCTGGTATTTGCCTACAGAAATCTTTACTACAGCAATTTTATTTCCTGTCACCGACTCTTTCAATTTTTCCTTCCAACTTTCAGAGCCATCCTCCCTTTCTGCTCTCAAACCCTCAAGCTCTCTGAAAAAGCAACACACATGCTGCACATTTACCTTTATTTCCCCTGCACCAGTCTAAATTCAATCCTACAGCTCTGACTTGTGGTACAGTCACAGCTTTAGATGCAGTTAGGCTGATCTCAAGGAGCAGATTTTATTCTTTTGCTAAAAATATAAGAAGCTACAGGAGATAGCCCTCACTCAGAGCCATCTGAAACAATAATTACCAGAGAGCACACCTCAGGGTGAGGACCTGTTAACATTCACTGTTCCATTTTCCAGACACACGTGGCTCATTCCTTTCCCTGATGGAAAATACTTCTGGGGGTGCATGCCCCATTCTTCCCAGCATTAAAGCAAAATAAAGAAGATGCAGAGGTCCTTGAGAATATTGGAACACATAGTAGAAGTTACAGAAATAATCTTAATATGGGAAGCTTTTTATTTTATTAATGAGTGACTTTCCAAATGGGCACACAGATTTGAAGGGGGTGGAAGGAGAGCAAAATGCTTGCAGGATTTAGATCACAGGGATCCATGGCTTGCTCCAGCAGATGGGTGGGGGACTACATGAAAATAAACACGTGGTTCTTCTCTGGGTGCTGTTGACAGGAACAGCAAGAGCCGGATGCAAAAGAACAGGGAGCTGGTTTGATCCTTCTGTTCTTCCAGCTGGATGCATGGGGTAAAGAGTGCAGGGCCTGTACCAGAACAGGCAGGAAGATAGCTGGTGTCTCAAGCTCTTGTCCACACCACTTCATGGCACAGTCCACACGGGTTGTAGACAAATGTGCTCATCTCACGAGGATGTCATCTGGCCTTCAATCCTCCCCATAATTAACCACAGACACAGAAGTGCTATCTGGCAGAGGTGTTTGGGTTTGGTATTTTCCATTAGAGAGGAAGAACCCTAAATGGGGCTCACAAACACACTAGCAGTACACGACTGTTACCAATCCTAAATTGTGCTGAGCCTGGCTGTGGCATTAAGAGTCAAAAGAGCACAGGGCTTAAACTGTAAAAGCAAGTCACTGTAGCTGGAAGGAAGGCTAGAGACTGTCAGAAGTCCATAACTGGAGTTATGTGATTATCTCTTGAAGAGCCCACTTTAGGGACAGGGATAAACCTCAGGTTACAGTGACATTGTTTAGGAATGGGACAAAGCCTAAAGCCCCAGTTGGCATTGGACTGCCAAAGCAATGTATAGGCTGAAAAAATATTACCCCCAAACAACCTTTTCCCCTGGGCTCTAGGTAAGCTGAGTTGAGAGTCTGCAGCAGGGTTAGGTTTGGGACAGAAACAGGGAGAAATTTGGGACAGGAGCTCTGTTGGCATGGGGCTGCCAAGGGGATTCTAAAGTAAGGAGGAGGAAAGAAAAATATTTCTTCCCTACACTTTTTCATTTTAATTATGTCCCAGGGCTCATTTCAGATTTAGTGATAGGATTAGGGTTTGGGTTTCCTGAAAGATTGCTCCTTGAACATCTTTGTTGGGACCACAGCAGGTTATCCTCAACTATAGTTAACTCAAGGTCAGGCTTTTGCTTTAGGAGGGTGATGCCCTGAAGCTTCAGTGGATGCTGCATTTCCCACAGGCTGCCAGGAGAAGCAGCAGTCTCCTGGAATGTCATTCCTTTGACAATGCTTGATTTGGGCTTCAGTTCCTCAGCAAAGGATTACCCCATGCACAGCCTTAGAGCTGAGCTCACTGCTGGGAAAGGGAAAAGCCTGCAGTAACAGTTAGCATGGCACTGGTGAGGGACTTCTGCAGGGAAGTGCAGGTCACAGAAATGTTTCTCCTCTGATTGCTTTTTCATCTGGACCATTGCTCTGTGTGCTTGACTGAGGATCAGCTGTCCTCAGGCTTTAGGGCTAAGGATGGAAGAGGGACAAAGCCTAGCGCTCCAAATAGCAAAGGTCTGCAAAGGGTTTGGAAAAGGCTGGAATGAGCAGTAAAAAATTTAACCCCCTGCTGCACTTTCTATCTCAGGCACAGATGAGTGTTCTTAGCTGTGAAGCAGCCCACACCTGAGCTTAGGGTTACAGTCTGAGCACTTAGAGCTCCTACAGCTCCAGCTGGCATGGGGTTGTTAAGGCACTGCCAAAGGCAAAGGAGAGGCTGCAAAGAGCTTTCTCCCCTCACAAGTTTGTTATCTTGGCCAAGGCTTAGTCTCCTTGGCAAATGCTCAGTTCACACAGAAGGTTTAGGGCTAGGGTTAGTTCAGGGCAATGTCAAAGCCTAGAACTGCATGTGATGTGGAGCTGCCAAGCAACTCCCTCAGAGGGAGGGACTGGATTCATTAGGATTTTGTCTCTGAACATTTCATCATTGGTGTGGCCTGTGATAATCCAGCCAAGGCCAATGTTTAGGGTTAGGAGAGGGAACACTCTTGAACTCCAGTTGTGTTGTGGCTGACAAGGGAGAATGTAAAAATATTTCTCCCATGATAGCTTTTGATTTCTGCTGTAGCTTGTGATCCTTGGAAAAGGTTTAGTCTGTGCCTAGGGTTAGAGTTTGGGTTGGGAAAGGAACAAAGTTTAGAGTTCTCATTTGCCTAGGAAGCCTGGGGTTGCCAACAGAAAGAACAAGCTGCACAAAGACTTCTCTGGGAACCTCTTCATCTGGGCCCATAGCTTAGGGTCCTTGGTTGAGCCTCACTCAAGTCCATTTATCAAAGGATGTTCACGGATTTTTTTTTCTAAGTAAGTGGGAATTTGGTCATGCCCATTAGTTTTATTTTCCTCCAGGGTTAAAATCAAATCTTATTTTAGATTGTTACCTGGAAGTCCTTTAAAATAAAACTCCCAAATCTCATAAACTTGGCTGTACAAAATGATTGTTCTCAGCGCTCAAAAGGAGGAAAATATTATTGACATGAGGTCAACACCAAAAATAACTCCATGAGGCTGACTCTGCTCAGTTGTGCAAGCCAGGGGATATGATCCACAGACAAATTCATAATTTTCTTGAAGTGGATAGACGTCTACCAGAACTTGCAGATTCTGGTCATAACTTCATACTTGCAAGTCTGTTGACATTTCCACTTAAGCAGCACCAAGTAATTCCCTACTGGGATATGGTCAATTCAACACTGTATTGCCAAAACAATTGAGCTCTTTGGGGGGCAATCACACGTGCAAGAGATCAGGCAAATGGGCCACAGTACACAAGCTTGGGCAGGCCAAGAAAATTTCTAGCCTTCAATTCTTCTCTTTTTTTCAACAGAATCAGTGGGACAGTTCACCATGCCCAAAACCTGAACAGTACCAACAAAATGTACTCTTCACCCAGGGAGTGGAAGGAAGTAAAGTAATGGTATGCTCTTACAACCTGGGCCTGCTAAAAGGTGATGAGGAGGGACAAGCTCACTCTGAGGCACTGCAACTTGAGTCCCGTGAGGAATATAAAAAGCACTTGAAGCTAAACAAATTCTTCTTGGCAGAAATTAAGAGAAGATGGGGGAATAACAGGGTGAAATTATGAGGAAATTATCAGTGGGGAAGAGAAGGCTGGGGGCTCTTGTTAATAGGGAAGGTGCGGGTGTGGGATACAGGAGATCCCTCAGAGCTCCTTCTCAGATCTGCAGTAGAAAAGGGGCCAAGGAGCAAGACTTGGCTTATGGTCAGTGGGTCAGGAGTGTGAGTGGCCTAGTGGGTTGAGAAAGGATATTCATGTACTGGCACTCATGCCTGGCACTTATCTGAGGCAGGATGAAGGCAGAAATAGACTTCACAATTCATAGGTTTGCTGGTATCAAAACCATCAACTAATAACTGCGCCTAGGGAACACTAAAAAATTGTGATTCATAGGAAATCCTGCAGAAAAATGTTCACCCTCCTCTAGTGTTTCACAGATGGCAATCTCCAGGACATCAGCACCTGTGCTGGCCACTGACAATTGGCACGTGGATCACTGGTGGTGCAGGAGCTGCAGGTGGCCTTGCATGACGAGCCAACCTGTGCTCAGATAAGTGTGCTCAGGGAGCAGTGAGACCCAGGCACAACCTCCTGTGCTGCCCAGAAAAACTGCTCTCATGGCCAAAGCCACAGTGCTGCAGGTAAATCACGGCAGCTACACCCATCTTTGAAGGTCAGCAGGTGAAATGCAGGGACTTGTACCTTCACTTAGTATTTCCTGGTTTGTCACCCTGACCTTGGTGCTCTGGGAAGATGTCTGTACTCAGCACTAACAAAGACTGGGCCTGGCAGGGGCACGTGGCCCCAGAAGTTGCCTTGTTTTTTCATTGAAAATGCAGTTTAGCACACAGTGAGACGTGCCAGGAGGTCCCATCCTGAGCCTGCACCTGCACGCAGTTAAACGGCTTGTTGGAGCAGGGCCACAAGGAAAAACTTTGCTGAGGTGGAAGAAGAGAAGAGCAAAAAATACAGGATTAACACAATGCACTTGGCTTTATTTCAAGAGCCTGTTTTGGTGCCACAAGGATCCCAGCCCTTCCCAAAAGCACGGAGGGCGCAGCTTGTTTCAGGTCATGCTACAACCTCAGCCATGGTATGGGCTTTCAAGTGCCAGACCAGCCATCAGTTTTTAGAAGCAAGGATGTAAAACTAACATGAACTGAAAGAAAGATGTTTATGCCCTCACACAAAAGCATGACATTCAAGTCCTGTTCAGAAGTAGCCCTGCAAAAATCAAGCAAAATTAATAGTTCATATCAAAGTTGGCCTCACTTCAGGAAAATTTCTGTTGCCTTGGTAAACACAGCTGAGTCTCCATTTTCCTCCTTCCTATTGGCAATGTACTTCACTTGCTAAATAAAGATATCTAAACAATCTCTCTTTGTACAATAATTTTTATGCTTTCCCCATCAGTCTGTTTCAGTCACTTGCCCCTACTCTGTGCAGTAGAGTGCAAAGCAGCATTCAGAGTATGCATTAAAAAAAAATGTTCGGGGTTTTGGTCAACATACTAACAGGAAAAAACTGAATTTATCTAGATGTAAATGTAAGGTTCTCTTTCTCTGAGACTGTTTTCCTTACAAAAATCTCTTTTTTTTCTGCACAGGACCAATGGTATAAATTTACTCCTGCATACAATCTAGCATTCAGAATCTATCAAAAGTACTTCCACACATAAAATATTTCATTTTTCTGTTTTATATCCTAAGATCTTTATTACTGAATACCAATTAGTTATTTCTGCAACATAAATACTTACCTTATGATTAAATTGCTTTCATTTTTGCCTTCCCTTGGAACTCCCTATAACTAATTTCCATTCATTCTCCACCCCCAGAGGGGCATTATCCTGGGCAGAAATATCTGTTCAAGGAGAAGTGGAAACTGATTAACTTTCTCTATTCAGTCATTTCAGCCTTTATGGCTATGAGCAGAAATCCCTGTTCATCAGTCTAACACTGATTTTAATGGGTCTTTGGGCTGAGAATAATCCCAGAAGCAGTTTCTGAAAAATGCCCTACCCAGGTGGTTATCTGGAGCTACTTGCCAGCTTCTCCAGCAGCCCAACAGCAGATGGTACATAATGGAGCAGCAAACCTCTCCCTGCACCTCCAGCTGCAAAGAGCAGCATTGCTGCATCCAGCCTTGGCTTTTTCCACCCCAAAAATCCTAGAAAGCCAAGAGCATCATTACCTTTGAATGGAGATGGGCTAGGCCATACTCCTCACGCACTCCAGCCTTAGTACAGCAATTTCCCATGTGTCAATCCAACTTTTTTTCCTAACGATCATCCTGAGACGAGGAAGAACCCTGTGAAACAAATTGTTATGCTGCTGGTGTAGCCTGCTCCCTATTAAAATAAAATGGGGGATGATGATGAGAGGGCACACACATTACTAGGTCGAGAGAGAAGAAAACTGTGTGCTTGCCAGTGGTGACATCTGAATAGCAGCACAGGCTCTGTAACTGATACATGGCATTTTAAGCATGCATGAGCCCTTCTCTTGTGCTGCAGTGCAAAAGCAACTCCCCTGAGACTAAGAAGAAGGATTTACTTGCCTCCCTATGCCTTGGCTTATGAGTGCATGTCATTAATTTGGTTTTAAATTACTCTGAATACTGTGCACAGTTACTGCTTCATCTATTCAAATAAATAATTTGGTTTTAAAAAAAAGCTGTTGTCATTTCTATCCAAGAGCGAGCACTTCTTGCTTCACCAGCTGGACAGGCAAACCTTTGTTCCATAACCCCTGCAAGCTTTTCCAGTGGTCAGCACAGAGGGACAGACTGTGCCTGGCAGAGAGAGGAGGGTGTGGAGAGCATGCTGCTGGTGTGCCAGAGCAGTGGCTAACCATGGTATGGATGAGGGGCAGAGCAACTGTGTCAGTGTTGGATCTGCCAGATTTCCTTAAAGGAGATGGTTTTCCCTATGCCCACTCCTCAGCCCAGACCAAACTTTGGCCCTTTGTGAGCGTGGCCTGTTGTCAGCCTTTACCCAGGTGCAGCAGGGCTTGTAATTCAGCTCCATGCCTTGGTCACAGTGAGAGAGGTGAAAGAGAAGAGCTGCATACAAAGGAGTTTGATTTTCAAATAGCATTTTGATAGCATTTTGTATTGCAGCACTGCTCAGTTAGGAGAGAATGAAACATCTCATGTTATGCTTCTGGAAAAGGAACGTCCCCTGTGTTTTAATAGCCACTGGTGCTGGAAAGGGCCATTTACCCTGGTGCTGTTGTCCTTGTGTGAACGTGTCCTTGTGTGAATTGTTCTTGTGTTGTCCATGCTTCTGCCTGGGACCAGAGAGAGATGGGGACCCAAGCCTGCAAAAGGGATAGGTGCAGACCTCTTGGAAACTGTTCCACAGTTCAGGCTGGGACAAGTACCTTGTTGGGACCCTCCACAGAGACAGCCATGGTCTGTCTCCAGCCCTGTGTGCAGGAGGACACTTGATTCATATGCTAGACACATGCCACTGTCCCCATGCTTCAACAGAGAAGATGGTAAGCATCAGGAGAGAGGAAGATGAAAGGTCTGCCAGATTTTTGTAACATGTTCAGCTTCAAATGAGCATCAGAAAGACCTTTTTTCTCCATGAGAAGGTATAAAAGGCCTAGAAATAAGCAAAAATTATTGGTTCCATCTGCACTCATATTGCTGGAAATTATTTTGAGTCACAAACGTAGTAAGGGCACCTTGTGCTTTTACAGAAGCAGCACCACCCACAGAGTGATTCAAAAGCAAAAGGTCTGGTTTAGCCTCCAAGCTGGACTCATTGGTTAAATAACATTGTTAGGATTCAAGTTCTCCCCACCTGTTTTTTTTTCTTTTTAATGTAATTAAAAAGAAAATGTAGAAAAAACCACCAGGCTCAAGATTAGACAACAGGATGTTTTCTCAGCAAACACATTACTGAAGCCCAGCAGATGCAGAAAGTACAAAACCTGCTATCAACAAGAGTAAAGAGGCAGGGGTTATAACCAGTAAGTAGTGACATGGATGGAAGAGCAGCAATGCCACCAGTCAGTTTACTTCAGTCAGCTGCATAACTCCTGCATCATGAAAGTTCATGCTTGTGCTGAAAACAAAATTGCTGACTTTTCTCTGCTGGCATGGCGGTTTCTTCAGAAGAAATCAGAAGTGTTCAAGCACACCTAAACTGGCAGTTTAATTCTGTTCCTGTACAGGACCTGTTTCATGAACAGACAGCATCTACATCTGGAACTGCCAATCCAACCTCTTCAATTTACTCAGAACTGAGAACACAAGATTTCATAAGGGACAAAACAAAAAGGGGGTGTAAGAATACCACATGGCAATACCTCCCATTACAAACAAGTATCTGCAAAATTATAATAAGAATGCCTCAATCACAATGCTCATCTTACACAAAAGTAGAATGACAAGAAATGAAATAGAACAACCTATTTTCTGATCTTTTTCTGTCTCTTCTAGTTGCATTAGACACGCAGACTACATAATTTGCTTTTTCAGACGTACACATGCAAGACAATTAAGTCATCTTGTCTGTAGCAGGTTCTGGGTGCCTACTTAACATGTTTTACTAAAATTTCTGTGTCAGCCTTTCAGCTGAGCCTGAGACAAAGCATGGTATGAAGCCCGGGTTCACCGACTTTGCCAGATGCTCTGTGACACAGAACCTTGATGTTCAGTGTTCACCTCTCCTCTCAGCCAGAGCAGGGATGACACCAAGCACCAAGAGCTGCCTGCTCAGGTGGAAAGCCCTGGAAGGGGTGGGTGGCTGCTGGCAGAGGCAATTCCTCCAGTACTTGCTGTGCCTCAGTACACAAACTGGGGGCATGTGGAGCGAGATGTGCTTTCGTGGCACTGTGAGAAGGGGCTGTTTGACTACAGAGTTGGTTAAAAGTTCAACAACTTCACAGCAGGGTCAGACACAAAGAGGCTGAAGCTGATTTCACAGCTGAAGAGGAGTTGAAGCCATAGAAGAGAAGGACAAAGATCCTGGTATTTCAAAAACATCTCAGACCCCAGAGCAAAGAAAGAAAAGACAACTATCAAAAGGAAATTGATACAAGCCCATCAACAATTTCTGCCATAATTATAATTGGTTTGAGTGCTCACCAAGTAACAAAAAATAACTGGTTTTAGAGGCCTTTCCCAGGTGGCTGGCTACTACAACAGCAACAAACAACCCTGCATTTGTGAGGTCAGACCCCAGCTGTGCATGGAGCAGCCCCACTCACAGCTACAAGAAAGCCCCACAGTTTCAGCAAATACCCTCTCAGAGGGGATGATGCTCTGCCTTGCCTCCCCTTCCTGAAGCTCTCCAGAGTCATCACATACCAGCCTGTTAAGAGACACCAAACTGATTATACTTGCTCATAAAATGCGTTTACAGATCTTCTTAATTCCTGTTATTAGCACTTGACACGATGGATGGTTTTCTAGACACGACTGCAGCTCCACACAGCACTCAGACAATCCCCCAAGAGCAATCCTGAGACATTCCTGCAGCTCACCACACGTGGGCAAGCTGGGTCTCACCTCCAGGCAGGCTGATACCAGAGCCTGAGACACATGCAGTGCTCTTAGCTGTACGTGTAGCATCCTTGGCACTTGCCAGCTCCCAAAAGTGTTAAGTGTTTATCTGCTTTCTTACTGCTGACCAGTGGGATGATCCACTTCTAAAAGGCTTCACTGCTGCACTGTACATCTTAAATTATATATACAGCACTGTGCCATGGGAGAAAAGCAATCAAAGTGATTTATTTCTGGGTGAACAGAAAGTGTCCCCTTTGCCTCAAAACAGTAATTACTGTGGGCCACATTCCAATGCTAGCCTTAGCCATGGCAGTAGTTACTAGAACAGAGATTATCTGTGGAGTAAGGTATTTCTCAGCAGGTATCAGGATGCTGGTTTTCAACCCTAAAGCCTCTACATTAAATACCACACCTTTAATTATTTCAATTTACCTTTAATCAAAGGATGTGAAACTAGAGTGCCTCCCTTTCTCTTTGCTGATAGCTGCTCCCACAGATATTCAGAAAAACAATTAATTACTGCAAATTTTAGAACAGAAATAGCTATGCAGGTATCTGTGAAGATGTTAAAAATGTCATGAGAAAAGTGAGATAAATGTCAATGTTATTAAAAAGAAATATCTACTTAATGCAACATTTACCTAAATGTTTGCCAGAAAACAGCAAATAAGGAATTTAAATCCTGATACAGCACAATAACATACTGAGGGTAAACTCCACCTCTGCATTGAAAGGCAGAGCGAGATGAAAATCTCATTCCAAGCCCTGATATCATCTGTGCTAGCCCTCTGGACAAAAGTGGATTTTATCCAACGTACAGTGGCTTTGTAAACAACCCACTTCCTTTTTACCAATACCGAGTTTAGTTTTCTAATGTTTCCTTCCACATCTACAATGGTGCCTTATCAAACCCCACAACCTGGCAGGGTGCTGGGATTTATACTCCCTTTTCCATCCACCAGGGCCTCTTGGTCACTGCTCTGCTGGACCAAAGCCTCAGGCACCTTCAAGACCTGCTGTCTTGAGTTTAAATAGAAGACCCTGTACCAGACAAAAAATACATGAGTGTTCCTTACGTTCTCACAGTTTATCACATAATGTAGGTGGCTCTTACAGTGAGCTGACTTAGTTATTCTCTTGGTTGTGTCTGGTCTGCAAGCACCTCTACAAACTGTGCCAGCAATAATTTCATGTTTTCCAGCAAGCTACTGACACAAGTGTTAAATAGTAAAAAGCCAGCAAACCTCTGAGGAACCCTATTATATACACCAACAGCTCAGAGATTATTCCCTCCATCCATCTCTACCTGGAGATCATCAGGGTCAAAACCACTTTCTGTTGGACACTGCTCATTTTCTCTCTGGATCAAGATGTGAAGAAGGCCCATTCAGGCAAATACCACAACTTCTATCAGACAAGCTTGTACTCTTGATCAAGTAAAATACATTGGGCTGATTTGATAAGATTCATTTTCCTTAGGCTCAGTAGAGAGATGCTAACAAAGTGCTGGTCCCTATATTTGTTAATAAAGGACTCCAATTTCAGTAGTTCCATTGTTTTGCTTTGGATCAATGGATAGACCTGTACCTAGCACCAGCACTCAATTTTCATAGCCTGTTAGCTGTACACTTTTTTCCACTCGCTGACTAAAAATCAACATACAGAGATCAACTGAGCTCCTATCTCCAGGTCTTTAAAATTTCATGGATACAAACTTTTTGGATTAAGAATTCTAAAATGTCCAGAGTTAGCAGTTGTCCACAGTAATCTTCTCTAGCTCCTCTCTCAATGGAAAATACTTCGATTTCATTATCTGTGATAAAGCTACATCTTCTATTTGTTAGGCCATGCAAAATGTATATTAACACTGTACTGAGAACTAATCTTAATAGAAACAATCAAAACTGAGCCAGCTTCTTGGCTGGACAGTCAAAGCTTCCACTTGCAAAGCTCCTGAAAGCTTTCAGCTCTGCACAAGCTTATCTTCTCAGCTCAGTGACAATAAGCTCTTTTCTAGAACATCTTTAAGTATTTCTAGCCAAGCTATAACAATTTCTTTGATGCTTGTGTGATGGACTAGAAGAGAGTATAGAAGGCTTCATGCCAAAGATTTAAACCTCTTCTAAACCAGAATAAAATACAAGCTTTGTTTTACTTAATTTGGGTTATGAGCAAGATATTGGATCACTTCCTAATTTGAGTGGCATGATTTATTTCCCCCAAAAAGCTGTGCTGGAAGCAATCACTGTAACACCAGGGTAACACTCAACTTCATATACATGCAAGAACAGTGACAGAAAACAGCAAATGTCCTCACATGCACTGGCAGCTCCGAAACCTGCGGGGGTTGCACTGCCTGACAGGGAGAAAGCTGGGACCTTGACACTGTTCAAACTAATAAGCACATGCTTGACTAAGATTTGAACAGTGGTTGTAATTGCCATCTGCATTATTTGCCTCTGCTGTGTAAAAACACTGGCAGCCCCACATTTTTTTGAATATTAATGGAGGAAATTCAAGATGTCAAGATGTGCCTTCACAGACTGCCAGGTCAGGGCATGCAACTCACATTGTCCCTTTCTTTTCACACACTACCTCCCCTCCTTTGGATCACGTCTGACAATGTAATGCCACAGTTCTTAGCAAGCTTTAAAAACTTATCATTCTCATGGAAGGCAGAAGGAGATATCTGCAGACCATAAAAGATTGCATTTGAATAGCTTAGATATTATCAGCTAACATGGAAACATAACATTCTTCCTTGTATCCCAGTAATATCTAACCCATCCTAATTTCCTGTTCTTCACATCAGAACATCTGTGGCAGCAAATACAACCCTCAACAAGTTGGAGATGCTTGCACAGAGAGCTCCTGCACTCCAGTCATGGGAGTTCCCATGAAATGCCTCCCATTCGATACCTGTCAGCAATCCTTCCCTCTCCATTGCTTCAGCCTACTCCCACTGCTTGATGCACAGGAAAAACAATGCCCAAGAGCCAGACAGACTTGAGTGAACAGCACAGTTCTTAAGAAGTTTGCATTGTCAGAGATACAGCTCTTCATGCCTCTTGGAGAAAAAAAACACTCCCTCCACAATTACATTTTAAAAATCCATTGTAGATTTTACTGGCACTGCTGCCAATGACAGAAACCACATTGTCAGTAAGAAAGATGAAACTGCAACGTAACATAAGAATGAATGCCCACTTTTGTGCAAAAATGCAATCCTAGAAAGCTACAAAAACATTCAGAAACAACAGCTCTTTTATTTGGCCCTGATACTGCCCTCGTGTACAATCCAGTTCACCAGAACAAGACAACCCCCTATCATTAGAGATGATCTCATGGAAAAGCAGCTCCTAGCAAGTTTTCTTGCATGGGAGGCTTTAACTGCCAGCCCTGATGCAGCCTGACTGGGAGCGGTGTTTGCTCAGCACATTCTGGTGGTTTCAGAGACAAAGCCAGCATTCCCAAGGCTGGAGATAATCAAGCAGATGAAGTCATGCTCTCTGAATGCTCCAGAAAGAGAAATGGATGGGGGGGGGTGTGGAGGGTGGGTGTTGGAGGCAGGAATGGGGGACCATATTTAACATTACCACACATAAGACAGGAAAAATGTTCCTCATTTAATGATTCACTACATTAATAACATGCTGGCATTACCAATACGATATTATTTGTAAGAATGAACCATTTAACCCCAAGAGGAGTCAGACTTACAGGCAGCACATCTAAATGCAGGCACTATAATGCAGCTCCTACGTGTTCTCCCCAAGGACAGACCTTTGGTGGCTGCAGACAGAGCCTAAAGCCAATGAGGTCCTCTCAGGGACCACACTTAAGCACCACCTTGTTACCATCCTCATCTCCTTTGAGGAAGGTACTGCTAATACCAGTCAACAGCATGTAGAAGTAAAAGGTGAAGCACATGCCAACAACAAACCCTTTCATTCAGAGCCTGCTCAGGGAGTAGGCCAGGGCAGAGAAGAGCACAGAGCAGTTCTCAGTGGTGATACTTCAAAGGCAGCCCCAGGTTGGGAAACAGGCTAGAATTAGATACTGATAACCACCAGCATCTTGGAAAGCAACTGGTGTTTCAGGAGCCTTTGAGTTCAACTACAACTGCTTAAGGGAAATAAGATTTCCAGCCCTTTCTAGAAACCCTGTACTAGCTGCTTAAAAACTGAAATCATTGTATTGACCTATCCCTGAACTCCTGTGACTTTTTTATATTCATCTCTGCCTGCAAGCCCTCCAGGGATGGATCTGGCCTCACACTGCAGCATATTTCTGGGGCTTACACTGCAATTATTGTAATGGACATCTTTCTCTTCAGATTTGGGGAGAGTGTGGTGAAAATCCTTCCCATTCTCATGTGTTTTCAATCATTTTTTCCTCCTTTTTACACACACGCATCTCTTCCCAATTCAAAAATGTATCATTTCCCTGCAGATAGCACAGCTGGATGGGTACAGCTCATTAGTTTCTAAGAAGCTTTTTTTCTTCCAACTTCCCTATTTTTATTTGAATCCTAGCTTTATGCTTTCTTCTGCCTGGGAAGGGATTATGGCTATGGTCTCTGCTGCTGGATGGAAGTGTAATATATTCCAGTTATCTGCTGCATATTAGATACAGCCACCTCTGGATAAACTGGAAATCTCCCAAGGGAGCATTGCTGAAGCAAAGCCCATGCCAGGTACCATGCCAGAATTTCTCTCCTTGAGAGACAGGCAGCTGCAGTCAGGCTCAATTCTCCTATTGCCACTGAAATGGCAGCAAGAAACTCTACCAGAGAAAGCAGTTTACACTTCAGCATTCCAGCCAAAGATAAAACACAGCTAGCATCTCTGCTGTCAAACATCCTGCTGTCTCTTGCCACACTGATTTCACTCCGTGCTGAGTCTAGTGGCAAAATCCCAGCACTAATGAAGTTTTCACCAGTGGGAGTTTCACCAGTGGATTCAAGAGGGCAGAAATTTCACACTGACTCTTAAGTCATAAAATTCCCTCTGCTCACCTCTGAGCTTAACAACTGTGCCCGTTACACCCAGGACAGAGGATCTGGGGTTGATCCAATATCATTTTAAGTTAATGGAAAGGCTCCCACTAACTTTAATGAGGACTGAGATAGATGAGTTAGTGGATGAGGAGAGCATTTTATTTGAGAAAGGGAAGATTATGTTTCACAGCCACTTACATTGTCTTTTTAACCCTCATGTACTATTTCTATGCTTCTCTAATCCTGTGTTGATGTCACTTGTTGTCAATACTGGTTTTGCAACAGTGAAGGAACATTATAAGCATTCAGGTTTTTACTCTTCCCTCCTCCTACCACTTAACATGAGCAATAACAATTGAGAAAGTCAGACTATCAACAGAAGCATTCAGTAGAGAAAAATAGAGATGTAAAAATGCACTATAAAAAAATTGTCTGCATAACCATGCTTGAGAATATGCCATGGCCTCAGTTATGCCTGCAGCTCACAGCACCCTCTCTGTATCAAGGTAATGTCTTTTGTTGGGAGCACACATCAGTAACCAAAAAGCTGTGACAGCAGAGTTGTGCTTAAGAGAAAAGCATTACTTTTGTATCAGTGCCAATCAATAGACCCGATTTAATGCTCTTTCCTTTCTGTGTGAATATCAGTGGAAACTCATTCCTCATCCTGATTTTTCTTGCTCATCCCCCACCCCATGCTTGCTGCATGAAAAATTCACACTTGTGTACCTCTGCTTTCTCTTGTTCTTCCCCATGATCAGTTTTTTTTCAAATACCATTCCACATGGCACCTTTTTAAAAAGGGCTTACTTTTAATATTTATTCTAAATGCTGCCCATTTGTTTTAAATCTCAGCCTAGAACTTGAAGCAGTTTCTTTTATTCTGGATGAAGCAAGATGGGAGAAAACAGGTTGCACTCATAATCCAGGCAAATTAGGTCAGATTCAAGTCTCAGAGACTGTTGGAGGACTGTGGATGTCAAGTGATGGCACACATCTCATATGAACATCTTACAAACCTTCACCATGGTTCCCCTCAATCAGTGGCATGAAATTGGCATTTACTAGTATTTCACACCTTTATTTTCACTGCTCTTTTTAAACCTTACCCTCAGTATTACGGCATGCTTGAAAACTGAGCAGAAAGTCTCAAAGCCACGTGAATGGTGGAAATGACAATCACAGTTACCTGAAGGATCAGCCTGTGGGTTTTAATGCTGTGGCACTGAAGGGAAACACATTTGAGCCCCAGAGTTCCCACCCCCAAGGCCCCATGTCTCTATTTTTTAATTCTTTGGATTCCAAGAATATTCTCAGACCAATGTATTCAAAATGGAAATGAATAATCACCAGCTTAACAACAGTCATTAATCCCCTGTAAGCACACTTCTGCATGAATCTATTAATTCTCATTTCCAAGTTTTCAGAATTAGAGTGTTTGATATAGTACATGCTACTTATTCCCTTTAATTAAACAACCTCCCACTGCTAAAGCAGATGAAATATTTCATCAGTCAAGAGCACGCACAGCCCTCATGGAAGAAAGTTTCCAGGCTTGCCTGACACACAATAAAGTACGGAGCATCAGCTGAAGTTTCTTGGCTCACCTTAAATCCCACTTGTGGCAGAAGCAGCAGGGGAATTAATTCCCTGCCTTCTTTACAACATGTACCTTAAGAGAGAATTGCACAGTTCAGATTTATATTGAATGTGTGTACCCTCTGTACCCTTCCTCACAGCCTGAAGTGTGGCTCTGATCAACAGCAGAAAGAAATGACAAATAACATCGCTGAGCACCTGAATGACAGCAAATCAGTGACCTACAGGAAACTGTTTTGCATCACCAAAGCAATTCCACATGAACAAACATCCATTCATGTGATGAATCCATGTGATTTGCCACTTGGCAACTCTGGCAATAAATTTGAGTAGCAGAGGGATACACTGTCTAAGCAGTGCTGAAAAAGGAAGAGACTAGCTGTGTTTATACTTCTCAGTGCTGCAAAGCATGTGGAAGAACAGGAGCTCTAACAAGCCAATGGCAGAAAATGCACAGTACCATTTAGTTTTTCTAATTCCTTATTTAATTCTATTTTGGGGGGCATATACAAAGCATGTATAGAGTGTACAGAAGTAATCTTATGATATTTGTGATTCATTATCGTTGTCATAAATAGAAAATGGAAACGCATTACTCTATCAAGAAAGTGGATGGACCTTCACACATTCAAGACAAGCTGAAGTTTGTAGAGGCTTTTAAAATGGTGTTTCATAAGTAGGGCCCAAGGTTGAGCTTTCAACTCAGTATGTGATTGAGGAATCTCACATCCTGAGCACACAGATACGAGAGGAGGGCACGACAGTGAAAGCTGTGGGGTTGTAGGGGTCATTTGACATGGGTGCCTCACATCAGGACTGTGACCCTGCTGCTCAGAGGAGCTTAGGACTAGAGAAAAGCAAAAAGGAGTTTGGCATGGAGCAAGCATACTTGTCCAAAAGAGCACAGGCATTTGAGGAAGTCATGTTTTTGAGCCCAGAACTGAAAAATGGTGATTCCTTTGAGACTTTAAAGATTTTAGGTCACTTTGAACAAGCTTCCTTTAAGTGTGTGCAATGCAAGTCATTCCTGAAAATCCCAGAGGCCTAACACCATCCCCTTGATGGAATCAGATTACAAGGAAAACTTGGGTCATTCAAGAAACATCAACTAATAACAAAGTCATCTCTGGCAGTCCCAGTGGACTGCAGTGTAGGAGGCTGTGAATCACTGAAGACATGGGAAAATGGCAGCAAGAGAAACAAAAAAAAAAGACCAGCTTGCAGCAGATAAACAGGTGTAACCTCACTAAATCCTTGTCTATTAAAATCCTCATCAAACTAAAGCAGTTGTCAGGATCTGATCCCTGCCTGGAAACTTGCTGCTCTTTTAAGTATTTAACCCCCCATACGAAACATCTTATAATTACTGCAATATGAAGCTTCTCAAAAGGGCATGTAGTGACAGCACAAGGGGGAAATGGCTATAAACTGAAAGATGGTAGATTTTGATTAGATATTAGGAAGAAATTATTTACTTATGAGGGTGGTGGGGCACTGCAACAGGTTGCCCCAGAGAAGCTGTGGATGCCCCATCCCTGCAAGGGACCAGGCTGGATGGGGTTTTGAGCAAGGAAGGCATCCCTGCCCATGGCAGGGGGGTTGGAACTAGATGATCTTTAAGGTCCCTTCCAACCAAAACCATTATGTGATTCTTTGAGCCATCCAGAATTTATTTTTAATATTGGCTTATTATAGATGAAGAAAACTTGCAAAATCTCTGTGGGATAGGAATGGAAGGTCCAAGTACATAGGCACAGCAATATCACAGTGCTCCTTGAAGAGCTGGAACAGTATTTGAAAGGTGAAATATGCTGAGAAAACAAATAACATTCTTTTTTTCTCCAATTTGAGGTTTTTAAGTCCCAAAGCATAATATTCTTTAAATTCTTACTATTAAGGTTTTATCCATTAAAAATATCTAACACTTAAAACACATTCCCCATGGTAGGATCAAATAACATTAGACAAGGGAGCTCTGAAGTTGGAGGGCTGAAGTTTAATAACCAGAAAATCTGAGAAAAGCCACAGTAATTCTACAGCAGAAAACTTAGGAAGTCAGATTTAGATAAAGAACAGTGCAATAGTTCATACTGAAGTAAGCATGAAATCCCCTTTCATATAACATTCTCTTTGCAGATTTGGCATTATCTTCACTCTATATACTTTTTGCAAGATTGGTAAACTAAATATGCCTTGCCTAAGATATTTTAGAAAACATAGATATATAATTTAGTCAGCTGCTCTGGAATACAAGTTAACATTTGTGATCCCCTATATCTTCTAAAATTAGGCCTCTTAAAATCATAAGTGTAAGTGCCTTAATACCTTCTAATATCAAACACAAGTCGGGGAGAAATGAATTGTATTAAAGTTTGAGCCAAAGCCAAGTCCAGTCATTCTGATCTTTCCATTAAATTTCAGCCTGCCTTGGTATAAGCCCTTAGAGAACATGTAAAATAATGTTGATGCTCTTTGTGGTTATTGCATAATGTTACGAGGTTCTTTGCAAATAATTTCCTTTTTCTCTATCTCAGTTTGTGGCCACTGTCCATTAAAAACAAAAGTATTCTCAAACTAACATTCAGGATGCCAGATAATGTGTGCTTCTCAGTGTAGGCAGCATCACTGAGGAGCAGTGATTTTTGTCTGTGCTCACATAATGACAGACAAATCTTGCTGAAACATGCCTGTATGTCATGCTTGCTTAACAAATATATATATTCAAAACATGTGGTGAGTGTAAATTGTAATAATTTACCAGAAGACAGTACCAAGACTGGCCAGTTTCCTGAGTTCTAGGGGAAGAAATTCAGAGGATGGTGGAAAGTACTGTCAAACTTCTCTATTAGCTGGAAAAGATAAGTATTACAGGAAGGGTGAATGACATGCAGAGAAAAATAATGTCTTCATTAACTTTTTTTTTTTTTTCAGTATCTGTCTATCATCTTAGACAAGCATAAAAATCTATAGCTCTCTAGATCACAATTTACCATGACTTAATTTCAAGACTGTTCTTCCTAATGTCTGCTGACAGAGATAAAACCTTCTGGAAAAATCTCTCCACTTTCTTTTTCAGGCCAGTAAAAGACAGCTTTCATGGCTGGGAAGCACAGCAGCTGAAAGCCCAGGGGAGGATTAGTTCAGAGCATCCTGTTAAGAGTTCATGAACTCACTTGCACCCATCCTGACTGGGAAGAGATGGGTCCTATTCAAATGTACAAGGCCTCACAAGGACTGATGAGGACCCAGCAAAGAGACAGGTCAGCCAGTATCACTAACAAGTAAGGCATATTTTAGCTCAGATTCACATGCTCTCTTGCTTTGAAAACAAGAATCACAATCAGTCAGTGTTCTTAAGGCCTTGCATCAACCTCATGTATGTGTACTGGTAAGTCTACTCTTACAACTGTATAAATAGAAGGGCCAGCACAGACATTAAGACCTCTTCATTGAAAAAGAGATGATTCAAAATTGATACACACCATATTTTACCTCTCCTCATCAAGTTTTATGCATCACCAGCTCCCAATCCAACTCATATCCATGCTGATGTCAAATGACTTAGTATTGACAGATAGCCTCACACTGCTCTTCCACCAGGGTTGGGGCAGTCCTGTATTTTCTGTGTACTGATGGCAAGCAACACATTGTTCTCATTCTTCTTATGGCAGTGGGCAAGGAGGTTCCCTGGCACGGGTAGGACTGCTTAAGTACAGATGTTTTCCATATTCAGTGGGAAAGGCTGGTGTGAGAAGAAAACTCAAGGTGGGTTTTTTCCAAGTATCAGACTTAAACCAACTTGCTCAAGTATCAGGGCTGCAAAACATAGCACAGAAGCCAAATGGGTATGTGTCCCCAAGTCATTGGTATGGTGGGGAAGGAAGAAGAGCAAAGGAGTTTTAATGCAATTATGTACCCTAATAAAATTGTTGAAGTATTTGTTCTCCCTTCCTGAGGTATTGGGCTCACCAAGGATTAAGACAACCATGTACAGTCTGGGACAAGGTGGATTACACTCATGCTCAAGGGTAATCAAACCTCTCCCTGGTGACTAGTCTGCTATGGAAAGGCTTGCACTGATTGTGAATGGAGAACTGAGTTAGTTCTGAAACACATAAAATCTGAAGCAGTCTTTTTAATGGAGGGAAAGTAAACACACACACACACACACATCTATCTGGGACAAAGGGGATTTCTTAGATGTCTTCATTTCCTGCTGCAGAGGCTGACTGCTTATTCAAGCCCACTGCTATTTATATCCTGCCTCCGTATCTTGAGAGAAAAAGCACAAACTTCTTCAGAGTGAAACTGAAGTTCCACTGGCCTGGGCCTGCCGAGCCCAGTCCCTTAGCAAATGCCTTGTGCAATCATTTTGAACTCCACTCCAGCTCACTGGTGCAAACACATACATCACTCCATTCGTGTGGGTGAGCACACTCCCAATGGTGCTGTCACCAGTCCTTTCATGCTGCTTCATTCCCATGGCTCCTTGGTGTATGCTCTTTGTCTGCTCTCCATCAGCACTGTACAGTGCATAACAATTACTTTGGCTCCTCTTTTCCGTTTATGCTGTTCCTTCCTTTTGTATGTGAGCTGGGGGCTATTTTTTTCTTTTCAATTAAAGGGCTTTGTTTATGATATCAGGTTTTGAATGAAGATTTTATAGCATGCACCATAATTGTAACAGTCCCAATAAACAGCACAAACTGGCATTT
The DNA here is from genome assembly GCF_036417665.1 of Passer domesticus. NCBI lineage: Eukaryota > Metazoa > Chordata > Aves > Passeriformes > Passeridae > Passer > Passer domesticus. Next base: position 28,992,809 of record NC_087475.1, read on the forward strand.
ACTGCTACAACACAGTGTTATAGTTATATGCCAGTGTAACAATTCCACAATATAAGCCTAAATATGGATTGATGCATTCAAGTAAATCACATCTCCAAAGCTGCTACTGCTGAATTGCAACTCTCTTGGAGGAATCCTTGCTATTCTCTCTGTTCAGTGCTGGAAAATACCAGCAAGTAGGTCAAGAAGAAGCTTCAGCAAGGACGAAAGAAGGGATGGGCCAACACTCCCAAATACCAACATAAGAATTTCACTGCCCCTGTTTTGATGAGCATGCTGTGTGGCATTTGTGGTAAATATGCAGAAATACTGGCCATGTATTTTCCCACTCCCCATTTCAGAATTGCAGATGCTTAACCTGTTTGAGCACCTTCCACAGTGAGAACACATGCACTGAAGCTCCAAAGTCAAGCTGCTGATTCCAGTGGGCATTGCACCATCCAATAACACCCTCTGTGAGCAAGAACAGGTTTGCTCAGGCCATATAGTTATTTGCTTGATTATCTGTTCCCTGATGCTCCCACAGCAAAATACAGCTACATGCAGGGAAGTGGACCTGCTCCTCTGCAATCTGAGGGTGTAAGGGAGAAGTATGGAGCAAAGCAGTCATTCCTCTTCATTAGGCAGGCTCTGAATATTAAAGGTTGTAAATGAAAGGAGAGCAGAAATACCTGGAAACAAGAAGAAGGAGATGAAAAACTGAAGAAGCTCTAGGGCACAAGAGAAAACAGGTGAGAAAAGCAAAAAAGCAGAGTAGGAGACCAAGCACAAATGAGGCAGGAAGACAATGCAGATGAATAAGGCACAGGACAAGCAGGATTCCTGGAAGCTCAACCAGCTTCAATGAAAATTATGCTGGACCACATGCAACTGCACTAGGGAAAAACACAAGAAAAATTATTCACCTGAGTCATCATAAAAGTAAAATCATTGCAGTTAACAGTAAAATAATAAAAATTCAAGCTAGGTGACTGTGTGGTGCCCTACCCTCAAAGATTCAGATCTGTAATATGCACAGCTTGATCTCAGATATATTCCTGAGGTGGTTGGGTTTGTTCTTCAGAAATATTAAGACTATTGCAGAATTAACATCCTGCTACTGCTGAACAAAGTAATTTCCTCCTTCTATAAGTAACCAAAGTAGGTCCTGACATTGCATTATATAATGAACTCTTCCATTATTACAGTTTTAGAATGATTTGCAAGCTTTTGCAGAGCATTTAAGTTAAACCGGAAGGGTAACTTGCTCCCTCTTTTTCTTTGTTTCTTTTCTAAAGAATGACCAGAGTTCATTCTATTGGGACAAAGTGCTTCCCAGAACTATCATGAAGGAGGAAAGCACCTTTGGATCTTATTTCCCCAACACAGGATAATGCAATTCATCATGAAGAGTATTATTTCCCAAGAAGCCAACACTGGCTGGAAAGGCCATTGTTCCAAACAGTCCACAAAGTTCCAGAATGGCAGCCAAGGACCAGAAGACTTTCCAGGAACTAAAAAGACTGTAAAGACAGATGCACATGTATTTCTAAGGAAAAATATTGGAGAGGAAAACAAAAAAAAAGACAAATCTGATGTTAATTTCAGGAGATAAGTGTCCAAGACCACTGTTAAACAATATGTAATGTTGCCATGGAGGGGCCCATGGCTACTAATCTAATGCTCACCACATGGCAAAGGACTGAGTTGGGAATGGTAACTTTTGAAACATGCTGAGACTTCTAATTTTTACAGAAAAAATAATACTAAAGAGCATCAGAATGCTGACAACATAGGTATGATTATATACAGCACCAGAAATGCCAGCTAAAATGAAGACATAATTTCTCTTAAACTACTCTGAACTTCATGGCAGAATGATTACACAGAGACAAGCCAGAGAAGTGGCACATCTGATCTGTTAGCACAAGAAACAACCCTGAGACATATTAACACAAAACATCCGACACTGACAATGTCAGCATTCACAGCTGAATTAGTAAGGGCAGAGGACAAACACAACTAGGTTTAATGAGTTCTCTGTGGCACCCACACATTCCTGGTGGGTTCTTCAGCACCTCGTTCTTCTCTGCACTCTGTGCTTAGCCCAAGCCTTGACAAGAGCCTTGACACTATGGAAATCTCTTCTAACACACTCACAGTTGCCCTGTCTCTGGTGGAGACAGCTTGTGGCAGCACAAAGTGAGGCCAAAGCCAGTGCAAAACCAAGGAACATGAATTAACACCCATTTTTCACTGGGACATAAATCTACAAGGATTTTCATTAGGAAAGCTGTCATAAACACTAGAACACTTAATTTTCCTGGGGCCTCAACATTCACATTCTCTCCTGCAGTGCTAATTCCTGCGAATTTACTTATGCATAAACACACTGTATACCTAAAAAAGGGTTAAGTTTAACTTCTACAAATTAGCTATGTATATAAATGAAAATAAACATCCTAATTCTACAAAGAGAAACCATCAAGACACTTGGCTAATGATGCCAGAGCCTGTTCTCTCTAACTGTCTGCTGGTGCCCTTACCTGCAATTCTTTATGGCTGTATTATCATCACCATCATCTCTGGACTTAGTATTCCAAACATACCAGCTGCCCACAACTGAAGGGCTTCTTTGCATTACCAATTATAACTGCACTGAATGCACTACTGGTTCTGTGACATAAAAAGGAATTTAAAAAAAAAAAAACTCATCAAGCTTATTTCAACTTGAGAGAGTTGAACCCTGGTGAAAAACTAAGTCAGTAACCCACAGAACCCACTAATTAATTTCCATATAGATGTATGTATCCAATCTAATGGAGATCAAAATTAAAAAAAAAAAAAAGTAGCCCATTATTCATCATCAGTTTCAATTACAGGTGGGAGAATAATTCCACTTAACACATTCCCTGTGGCCTGGCCCACACTCAAGAGATGCTTTTTGGGAAGAAATTTAGAAGCAGAATCTGGCTTAAAAACTGGAGCAAGGCACCTCTTTTGAAGTCCTCAATCAAAACACACCACCACCACCAAAGCAGTCCCTAAAATCCCAGTTCTCCTCTTCTTAAGATGACTATTTTCTATAATAAGACATGGAGATCAACAACTTTATCCATCAATTCCTTCAATAAAATGGACTAAATCAGCATTAATTTGTTAATCTTTGTATTATTTCATGCACTCATGCCATATGATATCAAGCTAAATTTCAAACAAAATCCATTTAAGAAAATAGAAAAGAATATTTCTTACCTTTACACTTTCCTCAAAACTGTGGACTCCCACTGCTGAAGATAATCTGTCAAGTTAAGAGTCTTCTTTCTTCTTTCTTTTTGTCTAACCTCCCACTCTTAAACCATTTAATATTACCACAAGGGAAAGAAAATGCAAGGAAAAACTTGTCTAATGTGTCAATGGCTACATGCCACTTCTATTAGTCAGCTTCTGTATCAGCCTGGGTGGTTAGTTCAAGTAACAACAGGAGAAACATTCTATTTTCTAACAAGAAAAGACACTCTAAGAATATACCAGAAAAATAAATACTTTTTAAAATAAAAAAGAGCATAGGGTTCCAGCAGCATGCAAAAGACCAGAAAATACTACAGTTTTAAGTATAGTATATATAAAGTATTTTTCACATTATGTCAATTTAGGTCAAAAAACATTATGTGTTGATTTCTCCAACAAATTGTAACTATATCCAACAACACGAACACCCACCTAAAAAAAGAGAAAAAGACAGCAAGCTATTGCTTTTGCAAGACAATGGCACAAGAACATACATTAGGCCTTGTTATCACATACTAAAGCTGGTGCACATTTGCGTTGCAATTGCAGTATACTTTCTAGAAGAGTATTGCACAACTGATTTGCTTGTTAGCCAAAACAGTGAATGAGTGGCAGCATTTACTTGCATCCTTTCACTCACGTGGTACAGGTAATGCTCTTCAGGACTATGCATGCTGTACTCTTGCTGGCTTCCACTTTGCCAACTTCATAAAAAAGGCACTGAATTTTGAATGGACTGAAAATAAATTAAGTTCACTGTTCCTAGAGCTTTTTAAGAGATTAGTGTTACTTCAGCAATACAATTCTCACAGCTTATTATATGTTAACAAGTTTCCATTTAAAATTTAGTCACCCCATCCCACTGGAGTAAGAAAACAGAACCTGTCAGATTCAGATTGTAGCTGACCAAGTTTCATTTACCTCTGAAGCACTGAATCAAACTACCTTAAGACCAAGAAGAAATTAAAGCCCTTACAGTTATTTAGTAGCTTTTGCCAAGTAAATTGTCAGACCTAGTTCAAAGGACCTGTAATCCATTTCCTAGTTTTTTATTTATAATTTAAGCAAAAATCTGACTCATTTTTATAGGTCAAATTGTATGGTGGCATTTTGAAAGTACTTCAACTTTGTGATGCAACAGAAGTTACTGTTCTAAGTGTGGAAGATCTCTATTTCCCCATAGTGAAACCATTAAACTATACACCAAACTTTACAGTACAGAAAAGCTGCAATAAATATTTGGAGGAACAGCTGTAAACTTTAAGAATTTAATACACATTCATGAGACATGAAGATCTGAATGGAGAACACTAAGCAGAACCATTCAAGCGTGGGACTTCAAAGTTTGTTCATGCAAAGACATTAAATATCCAACTGCATGTCTTCATTGCCTCTTCTCTCCTCCAAAGCAAAGAGTAGGCAAAGGTTTTGCTTTTGTAACACAGTAGGTCCATGTGAGTTTACCTGGCATGTTCTCAGTGCACTTGTGTATTAATCCTTTACTAATTTGTCCCCACCTAATATGTGATACCACAAACAGTCAAGATAACATCAAGTGGGAGCTTGTCATCAAGCTCCCAGAGGTGAAATTATAAACATGGATCTAAAATTTCTGTCACTGTGTGGAAAGTACAGCAACTGTTATGAATTCACAAGTCATTCACATTCCTCCAAAGACACCAGGAAGGCCAGAAAACATTAACAGCTGTACAGGAATAGTACTTAGAAGAACAACTTTATGAATCAGGTAGGATGGCAAAAGCCAGACTAAACACCATAAAGAAAAATCACAAATTCTACTCCACCAGAAATTATTTGAGCCTTTAATGAATACTGTAAGCAAAGAAATTCAGGTCACCATGACTCCGCTCATATTTAAAAAAAAAAAACCCACCCCCACAACAAGCTTTGACAAAGAGGCTCTAAGTAGTCAAAAAAAAAAGGTGAGATTTTGTCAAATAATTGAAATGTGAGTATAAAATAGGAAAATAATAATAAAATCCATGTCTACTGCCCCTTTATGAAGCATATCGTACTGAAGGTTATTAATGCTTAAGCCATGTCCAACAAATGAGATCAAAAGGGCAGGAAAAGGTGGCAAAATTCATATGAACATATCTCAATAATGATGGGAACAACTGAAGAGCTATTAATGAGCTTTTTGAATGGAAAGCATACTGATAAAATACAGCATGGGAAAAACCAAGGTGAGACTTACTTGAAAAAAAAGAAATTACTCAAGCTAGTAATTTACAGGTCATAAACTAACTAACTGCTTCCAAAACAAAGTACTTTACAATTTACACCTCAAGACACAGAAGCTGTTTACAGAAGATGAGGTAACAAAAAACAAGCAAAGAAAATCTGACAAATCCATTAAAATATAAGGCATACAGTAAAACTTTCATTCAGATGTCTATTTGATTTAGTTCGAAGCTACTAAGACTAGAAAGGAGTTAGGAACTAAGAGAGCTTCTAAAAATGCACTCTAGAAAAAAGGGAAAAAAGATTGCAAGAGGCATATGAAGGCTCCTGAAACAGGAAACATAGGGAATATTTCACGAAAAAATGAACACAGGGCATGAAACGGTAATTAATCTGTTTACTGAAAAGGTAAACCATTCCCATATATAATTTTTTCAAATACTACCAAGAGACAATAAGACTGAAAAGCAATTCACTCAAACCTGAAAATGCTCATACAACATATAGCTGACTTTCTTAATATTATTGCCATACCCGGTACATGCTTCAATTCGCCTCAAGAAAAAACTAGGTATTAGAAGGCAAATCCCTACATTCTCTGCAGAATTCACTCATGAGGTTTAAGAAGCCCACTGTGGAGTCTTTCTGTAGGTAAGTTGTAAACAACTGGTATTTCTCACCAACTTCCTAAGGAAAACTTCTATCTTCTTAGAAGACAGTTGGGGGTAGATGCTCTTCAGGATAATGCATGATCATTTTGGATTGCTCTGTATCACTGCTTTCTTTCATTAAGCTTTACCAAGCACAAGTGTCACCGCCCAATTTTAAGTTAACGTACATACAGAAAAATACATTTTTTAGTTCCAGGACACGCTGTCAATTCACAAAATCTTACAGAAATAAGATTTCAAGAGTGGTGGAAAAATAGTACGTGCATAGAACTTCAGAAATTGTACTTGCCTCTTGGATCTGAGCAAGACTGCAGGTCATTGGCAAAAGTGCCAGTGCAGTCTCCTGGCAGTGGCATGACTTACCCCAAAGCAAGTCAGACAGTGCTGGTATCTGCTTAACCTGCTCCAGAGTTATACACAGAGGTAGTTGCACTACTACTGGCTGAAATACATAATAGGTAAGAAATGTGTTTTAATAGCAAAGAGGTACCAGGAAATAGGTTCATCTTGCAGATTTCATTAAAGCTGTGAGTGGACTTAATTATCTCAGGAACAAGAAACACAGAGCTCATTAGACACTGCCTCATATCAAAACTGTCCTCTGCAGTCACAGATGATTTCTTTTTAGGCCACAAAAACTCCAAGACAAACAAATTCATTATTAATTCTATTTCACCTTGCTAAAATAACACCAGGACTACCACCCAAGGATAAATCCAGTACTCCATCATGACGTAATACCTTTTTTATTACAATATCCAAAAAAACTGAGTATGCAAGATTTTGAAATCTCATGATCCGTTCTCCAATCTCAGGAATGTGCCATCTAAAGACTGTATATTTAAACCATAAAGGAGTTTAAATGTAAAGAAAAGAGAAAAATGCATTTTCTTCATAAACATTCTGTGCGTCTCTTCCTACCAACCACACCATCCTCTGTAAAACCCGAAGATTTCTTTCTGTAAAGCAAATATATATATAGTGTTGGTAGCCCGCCCCACCCTGTCCCAAGATCAGTTTTTATTAATCTCCTGTATTAGTGTCAACAATCAGCTACAGATACATATAACTTTGAGAATTAAATACATAATCATTTAATTCAAACAAGCAGAAGGGCAAGAGGAAAAAGCATTATGTGGATGGCACATTTGGTTGTAGATTACCGAAACATTCAGCCTTTACAATTCAATTATTCTTCTCTAGTAATCAACTTTCAAATAAAATTTCTCTTTGTTGCAATTACAGACCAAAATACACTAGTTTTCTTTTACTACAATCTTACCATAGTAGTTTAAGAAGTACTATTACAAAATGCTTTTAATTAGTGTACTCTTTACGAAGAGTCAGAGAGGCAATGTAACAGCAGAGTACAGTGTAAAGAGTGCTTCTAGGAACTAGGAGGTTTTGTATTATCCTACTCGGTAAGCAATATAGCTACAGAACTCACAGCCACACTGTTATGTCTACTCTCTCTCACTTAAGCAGCTGCAGCTTCAGTGCATTCAAACTGTGCCCGATGTCTCTGAACGGAGAGTTCTGCCTGCATGAGCAGTCTGAACAGATTAACACTGCTTTGAATTGAAAACGCCCCTCCTTGATCTGAGCTAACTATGTAAACGTACACAGGAGAGGGGCGTTTTGAACTCTGCTGGGAAGGTGAGTGCTCGCCATGGCCACCCAAGGGAAACTCTCAACCTGAAGAGAGGTGGTCAGAGGTTAACAAAACTGGAACACAAAGAGAGGCAAACAAAAAAAAAAAGGACAAACAGCAACTGACAGAGCAAACACTTTAGAAAGAGCCTATTCCTTAAGCCTGCTTCAGATATTGCTCTGCTCTATAAAAGTGAATTTAGGACCTAAGGCTTGTAAGTTATAAGAGGCCCAGGTGGCCAAGTCCATCTTCAACGTCACTGAAGTGCTTTCACAAGATATAGCTTTTCCCCGTGTTCACTGGTGAAGATGGGAGCCTTTTTGTAGTGTTCCACCAACTCATCCATAGTATTAAATCGCCGCTGCCCAATACAATAGACATTGTCCACGAGCTGCACCTTGAAATGTTTGTTCTTCCCCGATGCCTTTAGAGATACTGAGAAGTCACTGGGCTGTTGAGAAGAATTGAGAAAGAAAGAAAAAATTACATAGAAGAGAACAAAATGACAGCATAATTTTGCAGTTTCAGGAACAAACTGTGTTATATAGCTGACAGTAATTTACATTAGCCACAGCTCGGTGCTTTAGCTACTTAAGAAACCCAACATCCTATTATTCAATAAATAATTACCATTGTTATTAACATGAGTAGTTAAGTCAGTTAAGTGAAAGCTCCCCAGATGCACAGTCTGAAGTTGCCAATTACATGACTAAATTGCAAATATTATCTTAGTTACTCAATCTAGAAGCACAAGAATGTCAAGGAGAAGGAGAAGAATTTTTATCATGCATATCTTCCTCACTAGAGAGCCCTGGAGAAAACAATTACTGCAATATTGCTTGGGCAAGATGAAGAAAATTCCCCATTTCGCTTTTTTTAGAGCCGTGACCACTAGAGGGCCATTCTTGCTTTGCATTGCAAAAGACAAAAACACATGCACCTTTTATCTTCATTACCACATGTATGGGGAATAATTTCTCCCATTGAGTACACTTTCTTTGTAAAACAAGATAAAGCTACAGAAGAGAAACACCGTACAAATCTCACCATCACACCACTACTCACAAAAGACAGAATTTATGCACTAATTAAGTTACTCAGGACATAACAATTTCTAATGATAAATCTCTTCATCCTAGCAATCAGTTGCTTTAACAAGGAGAGTGCTGTCATCCAAACAGCCAGAATGAGACCATTCCACATTCCACAAGCCACCATAGGAGGGTAGAAAGGACACAGTGTCCCTTGCTTCCAGCTGAACTCGAGTCTCCAGCCACCTACTGCTGCTGGCTGGCCACAGAGATGGTGTAGAAGCCTGGGCAATAAGGATTTAATGTGCTGCTATCTATGCCTCAAATACCAACGACCATTCAAGCAGGCAAGTTAGAAAAGGATGTGGCTGGAAAGGGGGAGATGTGCAGAGGTAGGGCAGCACCCTTCTGCAGCCAATTTTTCTGTTCTGGACCATGCAACACAAAACAATGCAGGCATGGGAATGGGGTCAAGGAACAGGCAAGTCCAGTAGAGGGGGATCAAGACCACCGAAAGACCCTCAAAGCTCCCCCCATTTCCACAGAGGTCCAGAACAGTACCTGTGCTGATTAATTTATGTGAAAAGCAAGAAACCTAATACCAGGGAGGGGAAAACATACCTATGACCAGGTAGCCCCACAAAGCCTTGGTAATGTGCTGCCCATTGATCCTCAATCCAGGACTGCAGATCTCCTTTCCTCTGCAATCTGATCTCCCTTTCACTTTCTCCCCTCTTTTCTTTTATTATTGCTCTTACTATTAGAGAGTAGGGGCAAAACATCAATTTCTATGCAAACTGTGTAGTTTGCTAATAAAAAACTTCATGAGCTTCTTTTGAACCCTTGTGTTTTTTGCCATTCTTTGATGAATCTTGGGTGCTCCCTTCCATGTAGGACGGGGATATGACAGATGGAAGCACGGGTTTTCCCTGTGAGTGGTGTATGGAGCTAGGTGTCACCAGCCAGCAGGAAAATGAATAAAAAGAACACACTGGAGTTTGTAACAAGCATTTAATGGAGTTAAGTAATGCCTGGTGCTACTCTGGAGGTACTGCTGCAGTGTCTCTGCCCACTGAAGGCATGGCTTCAAGCACAAAGCACTGAAGGCACGTGCCAGGCTTTTGACACAACCTTAGTGTGTCCCTTGGTCTCTCCCCACCATGCTGCTGCTTTGGCTGGGCCAGCACTGCAAACCTGTGCTTGCCCAGGTTAAACAAAACCCACCTGGTTCACAGCACTGACTTGGGAGCAATCCTGAGCGCAGCCGTGGCACAGCACAGGACCAAGTGGAGGGGTCAGGAGCCCTCACATGTTACTGCTGATACCAGACTTCACAAAATCACACCCTGAGTCCTCTACACTCATTTGTGAGGGGTGAAACACACACCGAGCACATACCCAAATAAGCTGGAGGACTTTCTCAGATATGCTGTCTTTATTCCTGCAATAAAACAGGTCTCTGCCCACACGTCCCTCATGCTCTGCCTATCCCAAAAATCTCACCTCTTGCATCTCCCCTCACCTGTCTTAGCACTAACGCTTTCTCTTTCTTCCCTGTGACTCCATGTGCCCTGCCCACAGCAAACAAAGCTCCTGCCATTGCCATGCCTGTTGATCTGGCTCTGGTCCAACTCAGGCTCAAGGCTCGGCTTTGGGCAGCAGCTCTTCTCCTTTTGTACTGCTAAAGGCAGAAGCAACACCCTTGGCCTAACCCTCTTCTACCTCAAGCCACTACATTCCAGGTCAACAGGCATCACTTCTTTAAAAATTATTTTAGGTAACACCCACAGGATAATTACTTGTTCTATCTATAATCCAGGGTCACTGGGCCTTGACCGGGTCAGCACAGGCTCCATCAGGAAGGCTTCCTCTGGCATTGAGCAGCAACTGACTCAAAATACACGGAACACTCTCTGTGACTGCCAAGAGGGGACTGGGAAGGGTGGGAGAAAGTGATGGAAAGAAATGTGCATAAGAATGTATCTTTGGGATTTCCAGTGCTCCACCCAAGATACATTTTGTGCCCTGTCCTCCATCCCTAACTCCAAGTATGAAAACTGCTATTTTAAGCCAGCTCTCTCTGATATTAAGCCCTTGCCTCAGCAGCATCATAAAGAAGGCTGCACAGAACTCACACCAAGACTGGCTTATTTTCAGCACCTACCCCACTGGGTTAAAGTTAACCTGGCTGTACAAACACTTTGCTATAGTTAAAGCCCTGAATGAAGTGTGGACAAACTCTCCAGCAGCCATAGCCACACAGGCCTGGGACCTGGTTCCAGTGGAATCTCCACAGCTCCAAGCAGAAGCCATTAAAGAGTAACAAAGCACAGGCCTGCACAAAGCCCTCCAGAAGCTTTAGGACCCTGGGCTCATGGAGGAGAAATATAGGGCATGGGCAGGGTGCTGATCGCTGTGCCCTGAACACAGGCAGATCTGTAGGGTCTCACCAAGGACAGACTGAGGCAGCAAGTACAGATTACCCAGTTAGGATTCCAAAAACAATATCAAATCTTGCTAAGTTCTGCTGCTTCCATGATGTCTACACCAAACAAAAACCAGCAACCAAAAGGCCCTCAATTGAAATAGAAGAACTTACAAATGGGAAGTTCATAATCTGAACTAAACATTTTTCTTTGTTTGTTTTAGGAACAGGAAACAATGTTATGGCAAAAGTTTAAAAATAAGTTGAAATAATCACTTTGCTCTCAAAAAACTTTTAACATTTTCTGACAAAGCAGTTGTTTTTAACATGTCATAATTATGAGTTTTCAAAGCTCCTTGTATCTGTTAAGTAACATTATTTCTAAGCCATAAAGGATGTGCTAATGACACACAGAGAGATGCTGGACCTCTGACCTACTGTCCTATGACCCAGGCACTGGCCAGACTTCTATCTTTGTGAGCTGTTCCACACAATATATTAAATACTATTCCTGCCAGTTTAATTATAACCTTAGTGAATGAACATTTCTCATGAACTATTGTCTATTCTCCACAGCCCTGGAGCCTGCTAGTTAGATTGATACATAAGTAGAAGACTTTATCATATTTTCTGCAGAATATGTTTCAAAGTTTATTTTTTCATTATCTGATTGAATTTAAAAAAATGTAAAAAGCGGAAAGGCTGATCTAACTCTTTTGAGAGTCATCATCCGGTGCAAAGAGATGGAAGAGCTCAAACAGCTGTTGCAAAAATCCTGAAACCCTTTATTGGTCTCAGAGCAGTAACTTCCATAGGACTCAAGAATGAACAGCAAAAGCAACTGGAACCTGGTTTTGTTTTTATTTCGGTTCCTTCTTGCCCTAACAAATGCAAATTCATTAAAAATACTATTTTTAAAAAATCTAAATAAACTATTGCTCTTAACACTTCCATTTCAAAGTATGCTGGTTCGATGCAGTTTGAATTGGTTCCCTGCTGTCCTCCTTGGATTTGCTCCAAGTCTGTTTATTTTATTTACTGTTTAAGCTATTCTGTTCTAACTGCTGGCCAATTTTTTTCTCTTCTGCCTCTTAAATTAATTGCTACATTTGGATGTTTACACACTAACTTTTCCAGGAATAAAAGACTCACATACACCAAATAAAGGCACATCAGAAGTAAGCTTTAATCCCTTAAGTCTACAGAGCAGTTGATGATTCTGCAACAGAGTTACAGAGCATAGATTTGTGGCAGGGAAACTATGAATATTTCTGCACCACCATAACTGGAAAGACCTAAACTTGAAAAACCTAACCTGAAGTTAAATCAATTCCTAAACCAGAAAATTAAAGATTAGCTCGAATGCACCTACAGTCCAGGTGTCGTAGTACTTTGAATTGCTTTCAATTCCTTTAACACCTGCTTATATCTAGAGGTGACCATGAGCTAGCTGGTGCCTATGGCATGTGGAAAACAAATGGCAGGAAGTTGTTTCTTTATTTCTTTGGTGAGGAATTGAATGATCTTTAAAAAAAATTTTTGAAAACTATCACAAAAACTAGTGATAAAGCAATAAAAGGAAAAACAAGTGAAACAGAAAAAACAGAGTTCCTTCTTCATATTGAGGAATTTGAGAATGAAATGATAATTTTATCCTTTATAAATGGCAAGGTTGTGAAAAACAGTTCACTCTGAAAATCTTTTACTGATCCTGTAACTTATTTCAAATTTTCCCTTTCAATCCAATTCTGTCTGCCAATGCCCTTTCCCCAAGAAAGATATTCTCACACACTCATTCTTCAAACTATTCTAGACCCTTTGAGCTCCCATCAGTGAGCCTGTCCAGGGACTCCCCTACTCCTTCCACTTCCATATCCAAGTTTTCCCTCATTTCTCCTCTTACTCAATCACCCAGCCAAAAAAACTCAAAATCATGGCTCAAAGATCTAAGGTCAGGCTGGAAAGAGACATCTGGGAGAGTTAATTCCTTTTTCTACCCCTTCTGTTTCATTTGGATATAAGCAAATACCATTCTCCTCCCTATGTAACGGTCACGTTCCAAAATCAATATTACACAGGTCACAAATATGAATTGGTTTCATCGATCTTCAACTACAGCTGTAATAAGATTTCTATTCTTTCATTTAAAATAAGCCACTAGGATATTTCCTTACACCTGTTTTCAAAGAAAAACTTTCTGCTCATGTCTGCTGTACTTACCAATCACCGCATGTCACAGAACATGACCAATGTTCACTTTTTAAACAGTTGCCACATTTCATTGCTTCTATCCAACAGCTGCAGGATTAAAACCCCAGGAAAACATGGGACACTGAATGTTATAGAATTAGCACCTCAAACAACATACAAACTCTGAAGCCCTGCCTCCTCCTTCTGTTGTCATTATTGCTAGACAAAGAATGGAGACACTAAATATTATCTCAAAAACTGGCAAATCCAGTCACACCTACAATCCTCAGTATCACTTTAATAGCCTAAAATCATAATCTTAAAACTCTACTCTGCAACTCTGTTTAGGATGGGCTACTGTAATTTGAATGCTGTGACACTACCAGCAGAAGGTAGCATTACTTCCTAATGAATAACTGCTCCTGAAATCATCCAAAAACTTGCATAGCTCACTCACAGTCTGAGAAAAACAACACCTTCTCTGCTTCACGAGAAGACCTCATAGGACTACAAAGCACTGGTGTTCGCCTGATCACCAGTTTCACACCCAGCTGCAGAGGACTGCAAGGGGCCCACAAGTTCTGACAGAACTCCCTTTGAAGTTTAAGGGAGTCTGCAGCAAAGGCTCTGCTCAAAAGCTGGAGGTGACACACTACTGCTTCCTCTTAGCTGCAGTACTAGTTAGCACACTTGTTTCCTAGTGTGAATCTGAAAAAAACAACCCTCTCCCACTTAAATTTGCTTCTCTACTCAGTGAAATCTGAGCTCTTTAAAGCATGACAATCACCCACCCAACCAAGACCACCAGTATCAGCCAAGACCTGTTTGTTTTGGGTTAGGAACTACACAAAGAGAGCAAAATCTGACTGCCGAAGAGCCTGCAATCCAAAAAGTGGCTCTAGAGACTGGATAGGTTAAATCTGCTTTTTTTTTTTTTCATTGTTTTGTTACTTAAATTAGACAAACCTGAGGTTTCATTTACCTAGCAGCCTGCAACAGGGAGAACAACTAATTAGCAGTATTTCTAACTAGGCATGTGCCCAGTTCTTTTAGATCTCCAAAACTAAGGTGACATTACTTAGGTATAACACAGTTGGCAAAAACATTATCAGTAGGGAACTGTGCCTGTTACATAAACTATGGGCTTAAATGGTTCAAACAAGTTTATGGTTCTAATAATAGTATTTCGTAATTAATGAAGATAATCAGCCTCCTAGCTACCTTAGAAAGTTCATCTCAGGTTATTCTCCTCTATGGTAGTATCCTCTAGATCTAGATGAGGAAAATATTTTTTGGCTAAAGAAATCTAGCTGTGAGATAAACATCTGGCAAGTTAAACCTAGAGAAATATTGTAAAATCCTGCAACTACTAACACTTGAAACACGAAAACATGACAGTCTCATCAAGTAAATATCGAATAATACAAACCTTCATCTATTCAAGGACAGCTTTTCATAGCTCAATAATGAGCAAATTTGAAATCTAAGGAAAACTTTTATGCAGACCAATTTTTGTAACTATGGTGATGGAAGGCTACAGAAAACTCTAAAAGAGGTCAAATCAGGCACAGGATTAAGAGCATGACTCACAGTTTTATCTGTGGACCTTTCTAGAAAGGAATAACCCCTGCATTCCTAGTGTTAAAGGTGAGTTATCAACACAGTGCAGTGGGAAGTGCTGGTCTGGTGGTCAGATGAGCAAAATCAGAGAGCTGACAACTTGGCTCTTCTCAGTCTGTTCTCTCTAATCAAGACCATCTGCTCAGATTGTGAAGACACTCCTGGTGACTTTTAGCCACAGCATGAACAACCTCTGTAGTCACATGTGTGAAATACAGCAACTGTCAGAAATTCATGAGTCATTGCTAAACTCTCTCTTTATTCCATACATAATAAGTTTGAAATAGATTTTTATGATCCTTTTCTCAATGCTAGCAAGTATGCCCATTCACTTATTATATCACTTTGGGTACTCGAGGGAAAAAACTAGAATCCCCAGTGTTTTATAATTCACATACATAAACACACTTTATGATGGAATGATACATAAAGATTAGGGCAGATGAAAGTTTGAGATGCAGTAAATTATTTATTTAAACCTAATAAAAACTAAAACCCACATGCAGTACAATGCACAGAGGCATTTATGTGCATAACTGCAGTTTTCTAATTGCTAAAAAAAGTCTCAAATACAGGGTTTGCAAGACCAGGTAAAGAGTACAAAAAGCAGGAAAAAAGCTAAGTTCCTCAATTCAGTGCTTTTTTCTTTTCCTGCAGGTGTGCAAAAAACTTGCTGTGATATGAACTGAATAAATTTTCTGTTATCTCACTAAGCGTTAGATGCTAGAAATAGTTTGAAGAGCACATTCTGAATGAATCTTTTTGTACTCCAAAGCAATGATTTCTCCAGCAACAATGCAGGCAAAAAATTTGAAATTGCTTTGAATGCAAGGATTTAGTGTTATGACATCACATTAAATACTGTGTTCTTTTAAGGTAGTTCATTTACTCCAAAGATAGAGGCAGAATCTTAAGAGCTAAAAAACCAAGCTGTAGCATATTGGTCACTGTAAGATCTCATGTCCTGAGAAATGGGTAAACATTTTTGTATTCTAAGTAATGTAAAAATTTTCAAACTCTCCTTCTGGCACTTTGCCAAGAGATGAAAAGAAAATGATAGCTACAGTCTCAGGATAAAATCACAATGCAGCCTCTAGAGAGCTTCTACCTGCTGCACTGACATGCCAAGAATCCACCACATTCAGTATGCCTCTATCTGACAGGACGTTGATAGAAAAATAATGTTGGAAAAAAAAGGAATTACTGTAATTTAATGATTACCATAATCCTCCAGTGGCTTTCTACATTTTACAAGACTGTGTGTCCCAGGTCAGTTTTTTCTTCTGTTGACTAAACAAACTCGATTCCTCTCAGCCTCTGTAAATCAGTCATGATTTCTAAATTCCTATTTTTCTTCCTATCTTCCTCTAGTTTATTTTTATTTAATCTCTAACTTTTTTCCTGTTCTCCTGTGGTTTATTTGCATTTGCCTTTGTTTAGTGATTGCAATTAAGCAGAAATAGGAATTCAATAACACAGAGCATCAAAGAAAGGGTGGTTCGATAGCCATCATGTTTTTTGCAGAGCAAATTCATCAAGGAGAGGCGCCTGAAATTTAATCAGACAATATTGTCTTCAGATAAAAATATCTGGGACTGTTAAAAAGTTGTACTTCGTCAATTTTCTCAATGTTATGTATGATGTAAGATTAAAATCTGTCACCTTTTCTGAATCACAGTCAAAGGATAATTAAATTTTAGTGCTTTAACTGTGAATTCTCTGGCCTCAGCACACATGAAAGTCCTCTCAGCTGAATTCTAAATCTGAACTTTCAGAATGACATGAACCATAATCAGCATTACTCAGATCCCTCTGATGCCATCAAGGCTCAATTTACAAGGCATATGAGCTGCCAATTTGACCCTCTCTGTTGTATATAACAACTTTAAGGACTAGATATAATAATACATTTACCTTATTACAAATTAAATTATCTAAGTAGATTAAAAATACATTAAAATGGAATTTTAACTAATAAAGAAACTATGTAATTATTAAATTAAAAGCAGAACAGAACTGACCAATGCAAAGATTCTATTTGAAAATAGCTTTAAGATCAAATCAACAACCAAGTTTTCAATCACCTAGAATTATTTTATCTTGTAGTGGTCTAAATTTGAGGATTGCATGAGAAACACATGAAAAGCTAAATGGAAGCCTGAAATATTTACTTGATTGTCCACAAACTTAAAAAACCCCTGGATAGTACAGACCACAGCTGTTAAATTTCAGTGTAAATGTCACTGCATTTCACTGACAGACCAATTCTCACAAGGAAGGAGGATATTGGTTGGTAATGCTGAAGCCCTGCTCGCTTCTTTAAGGGTGAAAAGACAGGGAAACTGCTAAGTGCCGTGCTTGCTAACCCGTGCATGGGGGGTGACAAACCTGCGGGCTGAGCACCACTTACCGAAGATTCACTGTCTCTAACAAGGAAATCTCCCTCCACTCCCCTTTCGTTCAGGGCACACTCTGCTTGGTGCCGGGTAACGTTCCCGTAATACCACTCTCTTCCAGCAAATCGTCCGGTGGAAGATGGTCCCGTGTAGCTTATCTGAGGCGGATGGGAAGTGTTCATGGAAGGACCATCACTAATGATTACTACATAGTTTTTAGGAACAAGACCGATTTGCCCTCTGGAATTTTTACATTTCCACCATTCTGGGTCATTTTCTGGCTTTTCAATGACTTCCATCGTTTCCCCTTTTTCAAAATTGAGCTCTTCATCTGTGACTGAGCTGAATGGGTACAGTGTCTGAACGATGTGGAGTACTTTGGTGCCCTGGCCGTTACTCATGGAAGCGCCTTTCCTAAGGCTGAGAAAGCTGGGTGAATCTGCAGTCGCCTCCTCAACCTCCTCTACCACATAGTTCGATGGGAACCAGCCGATCTGTCCATTGTAGCTCCCTCTCCACCAGCCGTCGCTGCACTTCTCCATGACAATCACTCGGGACCCTTTAACGAGGGACAGCTCATCCTCCCTCTCGGCAACATAGGCAAATTTCACGTAGGCAGGAATGTTCAGGTCGTAAATCCGGTCGGCGCTGCTGCCGTTGGAAGGGTACTCTGCGTCTGTGCTGGGAGTGGGGGAGGCGTCTCTCGCACTCGTCTTTCTCTTGGTTTTTCCCAAGCCTGTTAAAGACAGAAATGTAAAGTGGTCACTTGGAATGCTTGTCCCCAGACTGCAAAAGCTGGATGTGGTGACATGCTGTACCAACACTGCTAAATGGAGCTCTCTTCTCTAATACTACATAGTCAGGACATAGCATCACCTTTAAGAGATTCTTGTTAACATCCAGCTAATGCACCATTAGGTAAAGAGCAATTTGTGTTATAATGACTTTTATTCTCTTCTCAGAAGGAGTAGAATTCAAGCACACTTAAACACAGTGATTTCTTCACTGGGAGAACAGCGAATCACTGAAACTGATTCTGAGCTTGCTGTTATGTATCTTTAAATTCCAGCCAAATGACCATGCCTTTTAATTCTGGAGATTACTTCAATTTGGCCCAAACAAAAAGTGAAAGAAAACCTACAGAAATTAACAAGCACAGAAATAAAAGCTTCTCTGCAGACAGAAATACAGTTTCTCTGCAGACTGTATTGCTCTCTTTGCTCTGGCAGTACCCAGGCAGGCATCACTGCAATTCCTTCCAACTGCAACCTCTCTTCCAAAACCCACACCTCTTTCACCTACATTTCATCACATACTGTAACAGCAGAAATCTGATGGTGAGGAGACCATTATCCATGTGTTTCCCTGTATAATCTGTAAATTCTGGTGTCCTGTCATGGCTTTAATTATAGTGTTAAATACAATACACAGAAGAAACAACAATAACATTGAACACTACTTGTTTTTAAGTAGAGAAACCATACTAATGTCTGTTTAAATGCAGAAAAACTGCACAACATACTTGGTGTACTTTTCAAAATTTTGCAGCAACCCCTGCTTAAGCTTATATATAAACAAAATAATAAATAAAGTGAACAAGTAGCCCTCTCTTGTGAAATTCACTTATAAAATTTCTGAAAAACAAAAGACTATGTCAGAGTATAGCAACACCCAAAATGTCATGCAAGGGACAGAAAGCAAAACCATCACAGAAATATGAGCATTTGTACTTTTCTTCGTACTCATAGAGCCTGGGGGGCAGGTGAGAGATTTAGTTGAGACACAAGAGCACACATGTTGATTATAGAATACTTAATGGAGGGAAAATAAATAAGGTACTTGGTTTCTTCAAATAATCTGAATAAAGACATGCATGCTATTTCTTTTTTAACTATTCAGGCTCATTCAATCCAGACACTCCACTGCCAAAAAGTGTTTTAATATATTTAGATATATATGTACTTGCATATATAAAGGGCATCTTCAGCAAAGCTGTTTGTTCACCACAAAACTTTATGCTTAATTCACAGTTATCTGTACAGCACAGACTAACAGTGCACACACAACCATGCAGGGATCGCTGTCTGGAAGGGTTAAAAATACATTAATGAATACGTGGTCTTATAGTCTCAGAAGATGGCAGAAAATTCTGATGATCCAAAAGTGTTTCCTGACCTTCCCCAGCAGGGCCTTGTTTCCTGCTGGAGCCTGCTACATCCTATTGTCATTCTGACTACATCACTCCAGCCAAGAGCCAGTGGCTGCACTTTGAGGCAAAATGAGGGAGGCAGCTTATTGTACTAGGGGAGACAATCACAGGAAAAGAGTGTACAAGTGAGTACTAATCAGAAGCTGGTCAGGCTCTGATCTCTGCCAAGAATGGAAATTTTCATTAGTTTAGAGAAAATTTTTAACCAAAAAGACAAGGATGTTTCAGAACTAATGAGCATTAAATTACAGTGATATAAACAAACACAACTTAAAGGTCGTTCTCTTAAGAAAAGGGGGAAATTACTTTTATAAATCCATGGAAAACAAGCAACTGTATTTCAATAGATTCACTCTACATAAAGCCCTCCACTGAGACTAAACCTTCCAGATTAAAAACTTAGGCTTTTATTGGCTCACTAATGAAGATACACAGTCCACTTCTTGGAATTACAGCAAAAAAAACTAATGAAAAAAGCAGTAGATGGTGAGACAGCTGGCCTAAATAGTTGAAACTCAGAGTACAGAGATAACTGTGAGAAATGGGATGCAGAGTGGCAAGAAAATGCCATAAACTTAAGTATCTAGAGAAAAAATTGTTGACAAATAGATAAAACCCCAACATTTCTCAAAAAATTCATCTGAAATCTGATAAAGGTATCTAAACATTTAGGAAAAAGTTATCATTCAAGCACTTTCATTTGGAGTTGCATAAATTCCCTCTGTTTTCACAGACCTTCCAATAGTATATCTGATATTTCAAATGTTGCTCCCTATCATGCCCATTAAACATAAATAAGTAAAAATTTGGGAAAATAAAAAGAAACATAGTAAAGTTTCTAATTTTTGTCAATAAAGACAACTGGAGTTCTTCAGTTTAATCTTAACATTTCATGTGAGCAAACTTTTTAAAGTTGACAGCATAGTAATGATTAACATTTTGCAATAGCAGCAATGTACACCAAAGGCTTTCCAGTTGGTTTGACCAAAGGAACAAACCATGCAGAGACCCATCTGCAGTCAGGCACAGCAAAGGGCATACGCATTATCTAAGAATGATTTTTAATGTGAGCTTGCAACATTCATAACTGTGTCCATGACTGAAGAGGAAACAAGTTGTTCCATGAGCAGAATGAAGAAAATCTGTTCCTGTTTTTCACTTTATACCTCCTGCTGAGCTATTCCTCCTCTTCCTCCCCCTTCTCCTGCAGGATTCACAGTAAGTCCCCCTACTGTATGACTGCTTTCACATCCCCAGGTCCTTCTCATATCTCTAGGACCCCACTGCCATCTCCAAAATGCCCTCAAAGCATAATCCACCTCCCCTGGTGCTCCCTCCTCCCTACCTTTGTTGGGCTGGCCAGCCAGGCACAGCGCCTGGTGCCCCCCTGCCTCTCAGCCCTGCCTGGACTGAGCAAAGGGCTAGGGTTGCTCTGGCTTCTCCTTCAGTGAGGGACATCAGCAATGACTCTCCCAGGCACAGACTTGGAGAAAACTAGTTAGTTTATCTCTGCCAGTCTGTCAAGTTTGCCTAAAATTGGCTGAGTTATCAAGGATGGACAGATGGACGGACTATGACAGCTGACTGTGACAGCATGACTAGTGTAAGCTTCATTTCCTTAGCAAAGTCTAAAAATACAGTTTAGTGGGATGGCTCGCCACAGCTAAGCAAGAATAAAGTTAGGTCAATTATAAACTTTGTATATGCATCTATAACAAAAAACCCAACTCCATTAAAAAAAGAAAAGTACAATCCACATGAGTCATCTCTAGAAGAGTAAACAGCACCATTCGACTAACAGAAATGTTCACTTGCTACTATTCATAAGAGGATCCCTATTTTTATGTCCGAATGGAATGAAACACATATAAAGAATTTCATGGAAAACAAAACATTCAAGCACTTTGGGAGTCATGTGTAGAAAAGCTGAATATACTTGCAATTGCAGTCACAGTTTTGGTGTGTTTTATTGTCTTTGTTCAAATGAAAACCTATCTACTGATCTATCTACCTATAGCTACTATAACTGTGCTTTTCGTATTCTGACTCACTGGGTACAGTTCATCTGTAACCCATAGAAGCCACAATCCTTTGTAACACAAATAGTTGTCGTAAGGAGTAATCTAAAGCAAGAGGTTGGCTTTCAAGGGAGAGGAAAAATGTGGAAGGAAAAGAAGCATTGCAAAGCAGCAGAAAGTCTGTTTTGCTACTGCAATTTGTAGGAAGTGCAAATTTCACAATCTACAATAACCCACAGTAAATTACTTCATTTTCACTCTTATAAATACATTGCCAAGTGATGTGAACTGGTGTAATTCTTAGGATATATTACTGAGACAAAAAAAAAAAAAAAAAGAATCAACTGGTTAGCAATATTTCCGGAGATGGACCCACTGCAAATCCTCCTCTCTGCAGTGAAAGAAATCCTCTGGCCCCACAGTAAGTCCTAGGGAAACTCAGAAACGTGCCTGTCGCATCACTATGTGCTGTCTTCCTAGCTCAGCTGTGGCTCTAAAGAATAGCTTGTTTTTTGAGCAGCAGGCTGAAGACCAGTTTCCTATGAAACTATTTGCTTCCTGTCACTTAAGTTTCCATTGTGCAAGCACCCCTTCATTACCAGCTTGTCCCTGAGACAGTCTTTCCATTGTACCTATAAGGTCCTTGAGCTCGCACCTCCAGCTCCCTCTCCCCATAGCATTTCTAGCCTTCCCACCCCACCCTCCTTAGACTTCCCTAGGAAATATCTTGAGCTTCCCCAAGCCCCAAGGCTCAAAGCGGTGGAATTTCCCTGTGGTTGATCCCCTCTGGCCCATGCTGGGCAGTGCCAGTTCCCCTACCCCTAAGTGTGTCTGCTGCCAGGCTGGCCACACTCCAGGGCCAAAGCTTGGCTGCCTGTCAGCACAGACGCCCCAACTGCCCAGGTGCTCCTGCTAAAAACACAAGGATTTCTCTCTCTCTTCTGCCTTCAGTGATGGCACTGAAACAAGGCTGCAGAGCTATGGAAATTGGTTCAGAAGATAAACAAGTTTAACTATATTTAAAACGATCTTAAAACATACTTAACACATACACATACATAACACTTGTATATAAAGGGATTCTTGCCACTTTTATAGATTTGTACTCCATTTGCTAATTATTTTTTAATATTCCATACTACCTTTACTAGGAAAAGCCTATTTACAAAACAGACAACTTCCTAATTTTACAAAGATTTATTTAACAAGTCTTTCCATGTTCCTGCAAGCTGGTATCCTTGTCTGAAACTGATGAGCAACCACGTTTTGTATTTTAACTGCATTTGATCATCCCCAGAGATGAAAGAACATCTCCACAGGCTTATCCACACTCACGGTTATTAACTCCTGCTTAAGAATAACATGAACCAAATGTTAAAGGTATTTGCAGTCAAATTCTCTAGGATTCCCTTCCAAAGACTGCTCACTCGATTTGTAAATTCTTGTATGTAGCTTAACTTTAGACTAAATACAGTTGCATTTCTTTTTTGAAGGAATTTTAAGTTGATGTGATACCTGACTTTTTCTAAAGTTGATTTGCTATTAATGTCTTTTGATTTGATATTACTGCCTTTTATATTTTCGCCTCTTCTGTGTACAAAAAACATTATTCAGTACCAAATGACAACTTCTGAGAAATTGATGTGAGAAACTGTCTCTGATTTTAATACATAATTTTAATATAAAAATGATGAGCAAAGATATTTTTTGCAGCTCACCTGCATATCAAATCAAAATCACAGGAAAAAAACCCCCAAAACCCTTTCAGAAAAACATTGCAATACAAGAAAACTACTGCTTTGAGTAATTGTGAGACACCAAATTTCCAAAACAGAAATGCACAATCCAGAACTCAGTGAAAAAGACAAAATACTACTAAATACAACAGATACAACTCCTTAAGAATCCTCTAACAGCTTCTTATTCAAATATCAAGAACAATTAAGGAAGGACACTCTCCTCCAAAAGTGACCTTTAAACTACAGAATACACTGCAAAACCAACAAAAGTGTCTCAATACAACTGAGTTTTGAAAACTACTTCCTCTTTAAGGGAGTAGAGTTCTATTAAATGGTGTTCTTCAAATATTCTCTGTCAATGTTGGAGAAGCCAGTTTTAAGTCTAAATATGCTGGAAATATAAAAATGGAGGCTGCTGAGTAAAGCTGCTAGTTCTCCCCATGGCAATTACAAAGACAACTATTTGTGTATTTTAATCTATTGCCATATTTACATACCTTAATAGATTTTTTTATCATAAAAAGTAAAAACTAATTTTTCTATAATGTATTCAACCCTTTATGATTGAAATTAGTTTTTGATCAGTTAATATATATTACTACAAAGCTCTAAGCTGGCAAAAAAGTAACTTGAGCAAGAAAAGAGTCAAATAGATATCTGGAATTAATAGTGCATCAAATACCAACGGGTATTCTCTTTCATAGTCTATTTACAAACACAACAAGCTTTTTTCCCAATTAAAAACTAAAATATGCGGTATCACCTGACCAAAACACAGAAACTGATACTAGGGCTGAAGAGGACACATGTACGTGCACGAGTCTCACACATGCTGTCAAAGCATGGGCTTTAATCTTCACATGAATATTTGAAAATTCATTTATGGGAAAAAAATAATTTAAAAAATCTTTCGTGGGAAATATGAACTAACCAATTTTTTATGAACTAACCCAATTTTTTTAAATATTACTGACCTTTACCATCTAAATTTAAAAAAAAACCAAAACAAAACCAACAACAAGAAAGCAAATGCAACAAAATCCCCCCAAAACAACAAAGCAATTACTTGTAAAGTTTTTCATACTAATTTGATTGCATTTTAATTTAGCTACCCTCACTCTAGAGTAAAATGCTTTTAACAGAACCACTTGCTTTATGGTTAGAAAACAACCCCAAAGAACCCCATAAAATGACAGAAGCCACACAAAGAACATGTGCACAGTACAATTTTAATGGAAATATTTTCATTTTAATCATTTTTATAGCAATGGGTTTTGCTCTTTAGAATTCAAACTGAAACAAAGCACTCCAGAGTGCTGAAAATTTTAACCTTATTATAATATTTGAAAACAACGACTTTCATTAAAGAGATGAAAGATTCAAGATGAACAAGTTTGAGGCTGATAAATTTGAGGAAGTCACACAAATGAACTAGGAAAACTCCTAGTATAAATACCAAGAGCAAAAAAAAAAAAAAATTAACATAATGGCTGCTAATTTTAGAGTTCTATAAAATGTTAAAAAATAAATTTCAGCTGAAATTGAGACATGTTTTAGTTCCCCTAAACATTAAATCAAATTTTACAGAACAGCTCTCCTGATTTTAAAGTCTTCACAGGCAAGGCAACCAGAAATTTTCATTCAATTTACCAATCTAGTTTTTTTTCTGTTAGATGCAACAGAAACAAGCAAATTTCTCAAAATTAATTTTTAATTTAAAAGTAATATTTCTTCAAAATTTTAGCCATTTTTAAGATACCTAAAATTATTTTTCTTGTGTATTCTAACAAAATTGAAATTCCATCTGACTTCATACAGATGCAGTTCAAAACAATGACCCTTTCTTGTTTAACAAATAAGTTATTCATCTCTGAATATTACAGCAATGAATTATATTGCATATTAATGCATACATTTAATAAGAGTGCAAAGTGTACAGTGTCTGTTTTGAAATAAACTAAAAATTGCATTAAGAAAGAAGCAATTAACTTTTCAGGAAAATTCTTCAGAAAAAACCCACAATACAATGTAAATTAAGTAATTCATCCATTCAGTACTGTGCTAAACACAACTTCTTGTCAAGAGGAATATTCAAATCAGACATTCATGTAGTTTTGTTACTTATTATTACTTTTATAATTTCAAATTAACTTGTCTTTGCTTCTTTATTACTAAGGAATTCAGCAGACCAAAGTTTCTTCTGTTACACAGAAAGAAAAATGAAACATTTCTGCACATTTTCAGACTGCAACCTCCCACTTCTTCTTCTCCCCCTCCACCTACATGTCCAGTTTCCAAGAAAACGTTCAAAGGCTAAGATCCATATGGGATAGTCAGTGTTTTTGAAGCAACATATCCATCAACAGCACTCTTTAAAGGACACTGCTATAAATTCCAGAAACCTTCAACTGCATTTGTAATACAGAAACAGGGCTTTACAGCTCAATTAATGACTTTCTGTAGCTTCTCTAAGAAGCTCAATATCAAAAAAAAGCCACACTAGAACAAATCAGAAAATGGAAACTCTTCTCTAAATGTCAAAGTGAAACTCTGACATTTCAACAACCAGGCTGCTTTATCACTGCTTTTCAAATACACAAAAAAGTTTTCCATGCATCAAACACTATTCAGTCAGGAGGCTTCTGCAAAGAAACAAACTCAACAACTACTGCATAAATTCTTGTAATGTACACTGTGCTACACATGCCTGTTTGTGATTAGGAAAGGTACACTCAAATTCCAGTATCAGGTACTGAGTTTTCTGTACCTAAAGCATTTTAGAGCAAAAGGTTAAAATTATAAAGATGTAATACATGAACAGAGACAAATGCATCATCTCCAGGCTTCATGTATGTTCCTACCCCAGTAGCAAAGTAAAGTGGAAGACTGATTAGGCAAATGTAAATGGTCCTAGGGTTTTAAATCCTCTATATAACAAGAAAACAGCTGTCTTGGCCTCAAATAGAAGGCATATAAAATGAATGGGGTTTCTCAAGACCTACCATTCCAATTTCCCTCTACTTATTTAAATTTGGGCTTGCTTGCTTTAAATAGGCAGTCTCTGCTTTCAAGCACAAATGAAAATATTTCCACCTAACTTTTAATCTTATAAATTATGCTAGATGTCTTGAAAGATGTCTAGATAAGGGAATATAACCAGAAATGCCTTAAATCTAAGGCAGCCCTATAATTCTAAGAACATATCTATAAAGTGTTTAAAGGCACAGTAGCCATGCAGGACTTCCCACTGCTTTCTGTTCCCTTCAGGTAGAGAAGAAAAGCTACACTGTTTTGCCTCTCCTTCACAAACACTAACAGAGGATATTGACATAAGAAATCACTAATATGCATGAGATGCTCCAAACTGTCTACCTCAATGCATA
The DNA here is from genome assembly GCF_036417665.1 of Passer domesticus. Lineage (NCBI taxonomy): Eukaryota > Metazoa > Chordata > Aves > Passeriformes > Passeridae > Passer > Passer domesticus. Next base: position 29,019,617 of record NC_087475.1, read on the forward strand.
TTCCTGTCCCTCAGGAAGTATATCATAGCTTATGTTCCCTCTCCCAGCATTTGGTGGAAAGATGATTTATATTTAGCTATCTCACACTTATTTGAAGTGAAAGAGGTGCACATGATAGCTCAGGATACAAATTTGACTTCCTAACACTAACCCACTCAATTAAAAAGAAATTGGGGGAGGAAAATACAGCAACATACAAAGTAGATTATCCTGAACGCAAGATGACAACCCTCCAATTTAAAGACCCTTCCAAATAACCAAGATGGAATTATTCTATTTTAGATACACATAACTATAGTTCTAACCTAGTAATTTCACTTCTTGTATGCTCAAATTTACTCTCAATTCTGTATCTGAAAAGCAAAGATGTAACAGATATTATAGAGACTGAAGTTTGGATCACCAAGCCTAAACCTGAACAGACAAATTACAAAGCAGCAATTATACAGCCCAACTCAAAGAAATACTTTAGAAGACAATGGTCCAAATACTGACTTATCTCAGCAACAAAAAGCTCAAGACAGTCCCTCCTTTCTGAAAGTACAACAGTCATCTACTCTTTGAGCTTACAGTGTTTTACTCCAGTCGGCCCATACCAACTCCAAGCAGGATGTAAAGCCTTACTAATTCTACCATAAGGCCAGAATGCCCATGTTATGCTATGCTAACATTTCCTAACAGAAAAAAATTGTTACAAGAAAATACAAGATGTTTATTACATTTTCTCTTTAGAAACCTCAAAATTCCTCAGAAGCCTGTCATTGATACTGCAGTTTTCTTGCAAACTTGTTTTAGGAAGTGGAAAGCAAACTAAATATAATCTTTTCTGTACTAACCTCCTCTGTGAATTTCAATGTACATAGCGTTGTTAACCAAGGTCTCTCCAGCTCTGAAGGGGAAGTAACAGGATGAAATGGCTCACTTAAGAAAACAGCCCACCTCCTCTGAGGTTTAGTCCTCACAGCCAAAACACAAAACCCCAGGACTCACACACAAGCCCAAATAATTTCTTCTGTACATTTAAACTCAGTAACTATAGAGTAGTAAATAAGTAATACATTTATCTCCTGTTCTGGAGAACAATTTCCTGAATGAACAATTGAAAAAATATCTTACAGGAAACCAGTAGAGCCCATATATAAGAAGAATGACCTTTCCACCACATCAAAACACATTTTTCCTTTCTGTTTTCTTTCCCTTTCCATGTCCTTTAATTTACAAAATCCCAAAGACTGCAAACAGGCATTATGGCAATGACTGCATACAATTTAGACAGTCTACATCCTAATTCCTAGATCAATTTCTAGTGTAAAATACAGCTACAAATAGTCATCTTTTACAAAGAGCAACCTTAAATGTCCACCTGTCCAAGCAGACCATCCAGAGAGGTGTCTCTCCAAATGAACTCACTGAGACCACAAAGTGAGTAAACAATCACCACTGAAGCAACTCTCAAAAAAAGCCACCTGTGCCAGAACCTTTCCCCTTAAAACAACAGAGGTGGGCATTCTCTCCAGCACTGTAGCTTTGTGCTTCATGCCTACATACACTCCAAGTATATAAATTCCTGTTTTATGGACAGACTCTATAAAACAAAACACTTTTGAGACTCAGAAAATGGAAGGAAACATTTCCTTACACATTCTAAGACAAACCTCAGTTTTCTTTTAGCATGAATACTAATTTACAAATTCTGTTTGCATGGTATGAGAACATGTCACTGAACCTATTGTTCAGGTCTTCAAAAAACCTGAGAAACAGAAAGCAATGGAACCCAAATGGAAACACGTAGAGAAAAAGAAACAAATTAATACTTAAAAATACCCTGAAATATTATACCTCAAGACAACCCAAGGACACACACACAAAAAAAAAAAGATCCAGTAATACTGAAAGAATTACTTCAGGTTGCATATTGAAGGAAATAGCCACATCTGAAGGAAAAGAATTCCCCAATGATTCTAAGGTGGGAGAAAGAACAGCCACTGTCACCTACGTATTGAAAAATCTCTTGTCCTTTGAGTCACTGTAATTCCTTGGAAAATGGTGTTTTCAGAGTACATGCAGAGGCTATTGATTTTTACCAGTTACCTTAGCCCGGTCTTTAGAACAGTGGCCCAGCTCCACACACCAGGCAAGGCACACTGTACCTCTAATACCTCGGCTACTGTCATCTGTTTCTTCTCTCTGCTACCACCTTCATGTGCCAGGACGTGAAGCCAAAGGGGATGACAGTATGCAGAGGACACAAATACCCCTATAAACACGTGCTTGTGGAAAAACCCAGGCAGACAGGTACAGTGCAGTGACCCTCACTGCAGCCCCAGTTCTGCTGCCTCAGCCAACTTCAGCTCTCCCAGGAACCTGAAGGAAAGGAAGACAGAAGGGAACACTGTGCAATGAATCCAGTACAAAACAGTACTTGGGAAAAACCACACTCTATTTTCACTGGTTCAGAAGAAGAGACATAATTAGCAGAACGCTTTAAGTATTTTATTCTTTATAAAATATGAAACATCAAAAGAGTTGAGGGTTCAGACACAAACTTTTAATGCTAAGTGAGTAAAAGACTGCCTCCACAGGAACAGGGCGTAGGAGGAGCTACTGGCAATGGAGTATCTCTCTTTAATAGTGAGCTGTGAAACTACCTTGGGAGCTAATTTTTGGGCTTGCTCTAAGGCCAGACATTACAGGTTGAAACATAACTGGCTCAGAGAAGGGCAAAACCAAGGGTCCTCCAAGGTGACAACTGAGAGAAATAATACCAAAGACATCAGTACACACAGCCACACTGAGTTAAGGGGATCCTTTTATCTTTTCACACATAATTATGAATAAAATAAAGGCTCATTCTTTGATCTGTAAATGCCAATGTACCTCCAAGCACATACAGACATTCTGCATGGGAAAGGGGGGAAAAGTATACCTATTAGATAAAACTTCTAACACAATGAACAAACTTATTTACTCAATATATACTAAATAAGAGGACTTATTTATGCCTTCAGCCTTGCAACATTTTACTGCAACTGTCACAGTAGAAAAATCTGCTGAAAGGTACAACACATCATGGTTCCCATTATAATTTTCTTTTAAATTCCTGAAGCAGCACATCCTTTAAATGATCTACCCCAATAAAGGTAAAACTTCAACAGAATACAATATATACAATTGTAAACTGAAAAAAGCAAACTTCTGAACCATTACAAGCTAGCACTGCAACAAGCTTCAGGTTCTGCATTCACTGCTGCTTTTGGATTTTCACTTCGGAGCAGATAAAGGGCCTGGTGCATATATCCAGCAGAGAAACTCTTATCAAGCAATAAAAGAAGCATTACAATGTACCATAAGTTCTCCAGAATAGTCACCAAAATGCTTTGCTTTCAGCTCTTTAAAAGGCATTAAGTTTGTGTTTAATTTTCACTGGGGATTTTTGTTGTGGTTTTGTTTGTTTGTTTGTTTTGCATTAGTCTGCTCTGCAACTTCAGATTTTTTCCTTCTCAAGCAGATGTTTCTTTAGAAATTACAACACAGTATTTTTTAGAAAGTCTGATTTCAGTTCCACCAAACAGAGGCTTGGATTCCTTTAATGTTACTTTCAGTGGACATAGTTGATATGCATACCAAAATTATTTAAATATTTATGGCTGTACAGTAGGTTAAAAACCATAAATTCCTGAGTCTGTTGTGCATTCTAAATAAATATTTAAATGTTTTATAAGTAACACTAATTCAAAATTAATGTAATTTTTGCGATTATGTATCTAATTGATAGTCAGAAGGCACACCCTACCCAGTCATCAGCGTTCTTATGTCATTTTCCATACATAAAACTACTGCTATTGGGTATGTCTCCATATCTTCAAAGTTAATCAATAAAGTGAAAATTACTACTTTAACCAAGTCTAGGTTTTAATGATGATTATGAGGCAGATATATTTCCAGAAAGCAGCAAAGTATTTAATTTACATATTATACAAATCACCTTCTACCACTCCAGTGACATCAGCTAACTCCACATGCTCTAGAAGGGAATCTAGAAGAAATCTCTTCCCTGTGTTTGAAATCATTGTGAACATCTCCCATTCTTCCTTTCTCAGCAACCTATGTAACCATAATCATCTATTATTACTGTGAACATGGAAGAAATGAAATTGTTCCAAATATTTTTCCCCCGAAACTAAGGACGCCACACCTAAAAGTAGTTCACATCACTTCTCTTACTACCACAAAACCTCCTCAATTTCATCACTGGTGAAGAGTCACCACTGTTGCCACACTGTCTCACAAACAAACATGTTCCCTCTGAGCAACACCGCTACAAAGCAGGATGAAGCACAGCAGAGAAAGTGCTTCTGTTAAACAAAATCAACCATGAAATGAGCTATTCTAGGAAATTGAGCAAGAATTTGTGCTGTATATAAACACTTCCACTACTTCCTCTGAATTTGAACTTAAAAGTCCTGTGTGGCAACTCCTTTAAAGTGCAAATAGAGATGACTTACTCTCATCCCATCCTCCAAGAAGCAAAGCAGACATGCCACTACTGTCATGCCCACATCTTCTCGCAAGCTAGAAAGCTTCAAAGCAACAATAAGTGACACAGAAAAAGTTCTTTTACTGAATTCTTACAAGGGGATTGATTTTATCACTAATTTCAGGTAGAGATGTTTGGCTAAACAAAAACTTCATATAATTCCTTCTTAGGAATGTTTATACGTAATAAATAATTTGACAGGTAGCTATACACTTTAAGAAGTTATTTATTTTTTAAAATCATCTTTATTAAATGCTGGTTTCTGAATGGAGAGACTAGCATTTCTTACAAGTCGGTGACAAGGAAGGCCAAAAACACTGGAAGCTTGGAGTTCTAGAGATTCAAGACTCTGTCTTGGAAGGTTGACCTGTTTTTATTAACATAGTTTGTATCTACAAGGCTTAAGAGGCTGTGCTATACAACAATACACTTATACAGTGATACCATATTTATTTGTATTTCCACCATTCTTTCATTCTGTGGCAAATTTTATGCCCTTATGGTGTCCGGAGAAGACTATAATTGGAAATAACTAATTAAGAACTAAGAAATGTTTTCAAACTGGTGCTTGGTTCTATTACAAATTTAATGTGTTTTCTGTGATCTTGTAGATGAGGCTCAGACAGGTCACTGACAAACAAATTTATCAACCAAAGAGTACTGGAGACTCAATTTAGTGCTATGACTTTGCCAAAAATACTGTGCATACTCCTTATGATTACACACTTTTAAAAATTAGTGTGGAAGAACTGGAAAATATTCAGCTAAAACCTGCAATGTTAGAGTCATAAATACCTTTCACCAGTGAAAGACTTTAGTAATCAAATTTCAATACTTAAAACAAGATTTAGAAGCTATCTGATGAATGTCAAAATATCACCTTATACAGTTAAATCTGCCACACATATCACATCAGAGCTACCAAAATTGGATCACTAAGACATTTTTAAGAAGTCAAAATCAAACCAAACAAGAAAAAAAATAAAATAAAGGCCAGTAACACACACACCAGAACTTAAAGGTTGGTAACTTAACTGGTGAATGAGATTTCATAACCATGTTATACATAATATGATGGCAATTGTTTAAATCTGAGTTGAAATATTTATATGTAAAAAGGAAGTCCACCAAGCCTCTTAAGCAACAGTAATGAGGAACAGTTTTTCATTGCTAAAAAAACCATTGCATTAAAGAGTGAGCCATTCCTCATTTCTGCTTCTTACTAGGCAGTGACTCTGCAAAGAAAAAAGGGTAACTTCCCTGTCAATTTCAAAATGAGCACCGAGAAAGCAGTACTAAGTAGCCCTCAAATGAGAAAATATGAAGTTATAAATTTGAAAAAAACCCAGTATTTCTATAAAAATAACTGGGGAGAGGATAGAGATATAAAACTGCTGATTCCTGAAAGCACCAGTATATATTGCATTCAGGGACTCCTGCAGATCTACAGACTGATCCAGGTAGACACACACCACAGGGGTTGACAAACACAGGAAATACTCCTGGATGCTCGTAACACTTGTGAAATAACCTGCTAGGAACACTGATGCAAACAAGAACTGACTTCTCTACATTATATATCGCTTGGCAATCCTTACTTTCCAGATCTGGCATACTGAGTGAAAAGTTACTGAAAAGTTTTGCAGACTTCCAGAAGCTCAATAAAGGATCCATTAAAAAAGCCTCTCATGCAACTCAAACATGTCTGTGAAATGCTATCAAGATTACTGTTATTTGTCATCACCACCAAAACTCATCTGTTTCTATTGTTCCTACAGATTTGCAAACACCTCTCCTGTATTCTTAGTGCCCAACATTCTATTAAACCATTTTCTTTTGCAGGGCACCTGTTCAAAAACCCATACCAAGAGCAGAGTAGAAGAGTCCTCAAGGTTTCTTATGTAGTTGCTCACTAAAGGGAACACAACCAGAAATTTGTAAGAAAAGCCTATATGCAGCGCTGGTTGTGAAGCAAAAGCAGCAAAAACAGCAAAAACATTTAGAAAATCATGGATTCCCATGAAAATGGCACCCTGCTGTTGGATCACACGCTTCAGTCACTAATGGCACGCTGCTGCCTGGGGAGTTGTGCTGCTGCCAGGAAAATGACTTGCAAAGGGATGGAAAAAATGTAGAAGTTTTATTTTGAGTACACAAACAACTGACTTCTCAATTATTTTGGCTTCCTTCAGATAAGGTTTCTGTTTGGCATGACAGAGATGAGCCAGCAGGCATAGATCATCTTTGCTGCAGACGGGGAAACCCGTGGAGCTGCACTCAGAGGCAGCTCTGGGGGTGGTGCTGGCAAACACCCACTCCAACCAAATGGATTTGGGAATTCCTTTCCACCCCCCAGCACATGGGAAGAATTATGTTACAGAAAATTACAGTTTAAAAGATGCATGCTGGAGGTCTCTTGCTTAGTAAGACTTATTCAAAATGTATTGAAAATACCCTCCCCGCAAAAGAAATACTGTAAAAGGAAACTATTTTAAGCTTCATTATAATGAATAAAGATGAAATTTTAATCACAGGCATGGAAGCTGGCTTTTGCCTTAAGAATAGTAATAATTACCAGATTTCATTTAATATGAGCAAACAGAAGACAGCAATTTGAAATGGCCAAACTGTCATTAACATTTTACTTGCAGTATCACTCAGTTAAGACAAAAAAAGGAATGAGAAGATGAATCATTTAAAATACTCAATAGGTGGCCTACACTATATTTCCATAATTAAAAGTAGAACATTGTAGCTGGGTATTCATTAGACCTCACTCAAGAAAGAGATTTAAGACACAAGTAGAAAAATGACAAAACCAAGACATTCATCAATCAAAGAATTACAAGACTCAAAGTTTCTCCAAGTAATTTAAGAAAAGTTAAAAGTTATGGAAAATTCCCTGGTGTCAGGACTAAAAGAAAATACAATGGAATAGAGAAGCCCTTAGAAAGGCAAGGACAAAATGAACGGTGTAGAAAAGGCTACTGTTTTGTGAAAAGGCATAGGATGATTCTAAAGTATCTCTTCAGAAAGTACTGGGGTCATTTGAGATTTTGGGTGAGCTGTTTTTCAGTCCACAAGAAACTGATTTAATGAACATATGCCAAACAAGTGTTAATCAGCGTTTTAATAAGCACCCAACACATTTAGGAGAGCTGTCTCTGAACACATTTTGTTTAAATTTTTTTTTTTTTTTTCAAAAAATGCCAAAATAAAATTGAAGTTCAAGAAAGCCTTAAGATATTGCTAAAAATGGGCTGATATTTTAAAACATCAAGCTGCCTATTCTAGGTAGCCATATGTCCATCAACCTTCTACCAACCCTGAGCCAAAAAAACTGTAAAGCTGATAGGACTCTATTAATAAAATATTCAAGGGTTTAGATATAATTAATGACATTCAACAGTTCATGGAAAATTATTTTTTAGCATCAAAGAGGCATTAATTAATTCTCTGATGAGATTATACGTTTTCCCAATAAAAACAATTTGGAAAAGATAGTAAAATTTCTTGGTGTACTTTGGTTTTTGTGTACAAGACACCAACATAACTGGTGGCATAAAGTTTCATTAGAACACAGATTGCCAGAGATGAACAACTATTCAGATGATGCATCTTCAACAGCAAATGAGGGGAACTATTAATTAAATAGTTATAGCTCCTATGGGGTCTGCCACAATTTGAGCTATGGCTGGCACTTTTCATATGTATTGAATATAGAAATATAAATCAAGCACCAGTAATTATGTGGATAAGCATAAGAGTGGCAGATATCTACAGGTAATCACATAGACAACACATGACATCATTAGCATGCCAACGATGCTTTCAGATGAATTATTTTTTAACACAAGGAAATGTAATCTATTAAGAAAGAGGCAGGGAAAAGTGCATCTCCATGGGAACAACCATTCGCTTGAGTGACACAAGTATGAAAGGGGGGTGCAGGTACGTCACTGGAAGCAGCTATGAGTCTGCTGTTGCTCTCCTGAGATTTGACGGGATTCATGATTAATTACTGACTATTAAGTGACACTGTTTTGGGGTGGTTTTTTTGTTTTTGGGTTTTTTTTTTTTTTTTTTAAGTTCAGTACCTGATATTTTGGTAGTACCTCCAAGATCAAAGTTGTAAACAGATTTGGTTTAACAACTAACACTCATGACCACCATTCCCAACTGTGCTGGGTTAGGACGTATTTTAATGAGAATTTTCTTGTGATCTTTAGAGAGGCAGGTGTGATGATACATTAGACATATTTGTATAAAAAGAACTTAAGAACTTGCTTCACTGGGCAAAGCAAAACTTTCAAAAGCTGTTTCACTAGATGAAGCATCAGTCTTGCAATTTGCAAGCCTTTGTTTAAAAAGGAGTACATTTTTGATGGCCTCTCAAAACAATGGATCCTCTAAGGAAGGACACATGCTCTGCTTGTTCTGAATGGGAAATTATTGTACAGCAAGACAGGAAAGGCTTAAATACTACAGTTTAGTTGAGGACACTGATTCAGGAAAGGTAAAAAAGTTGTACAGATACATAGATCACAGCACATACATGTTTCATTATGGTAAGGAGTTCACAGCACTTTAACTTTTAAAAAAGAAAACTCTTAAGCACCAGCTCGTTTGGGTGGATAGTAAGAATATTCTGAATGCTTTTGTGAGTAAGGTATGCCTTAGGCACTTTCTCACTGTCACAGGGTACATGAGCATAAAAGAGCATGAGAGGTGCTTTACAGTCTGGATGCTCACCAGATAAGTGTGGCCACAGCACACAAAGTCCAGACTCCATCACAAGGCACTTTCTGCCTCAGCTGAACAAACACACAGACAAAACCATTAGAAAGGGAACAAGGAATGCATAACTTGTTGTAACTGTGCTTCAGAACTTAAAAACCCATGCAGGTGTGCACAAAAGGCTGAGGCTTAGGAGATGTGACACCTAGGGATGGCTCAGCCATGAAACCACCAAGCTTTTTTCTCATAGCTTTTCATCACTCACCACCAGAGTGAAGGGAAGTACCCTGCACCATGCAGTTTTGCTAAGACTGAAAATAAACACACACATAGGCTAGGACACACCTCTATTCCTTCACTTAAATAGATTTCTCTTGGACATAAATAAAAACGTCTTTGCATCAAGCAAATATTGCCCACATTTTACATGAACACTTGATATATTATTACAACAGGACTACAATCCTTTCCTAAGGTACCTTTCAGACAAAAGACATGCATTGTATTTATGTTTTAAACAATATAAATCTGTATAAAAGGAGCTTAATGTCACAACTGGGAGTTTAATCTTTGAAAAGGCATAATCACACTTCCTGGCACTATAATCAGTATGTTCCAAAAGTATCTGTAGAAAGGACTGTGGTACTAAATATTACCATGGTAAATTTTATTATGACCTTGTTTGCCTGCCACCCATCCTCTAGTCCCCAATTTCCACGTACTTTATGGCAACTCAGCAGTGGAAGACATGGTAATGAAGGAGTGACTAAGAAACAAAGCCTGTTAGAAACAACATCAGCACAGGATAATCCTGCATAAACTACTGCCATGTTTTAAGTGAACCTTTTAACTTTCTAGTAAGTCCAATCCCTGAATCCTAATTTTTCTATTGAAGAGTCATTTTGTACAGCAGTCAGCAAGAGAAAAAATTCTCTATGTAAGACTTCATAAAACATAGGCAAAAAAATCAAAACAAAAGCAAAAGAAAACCCCTCAAAACACTTTTAATGTGCCTGTTCCTGTTTTATTCATAACATCCTAAAATACCACTAGTAGGCTTTCCTGGCATAAAACAACAACTTAGCACTATGGTTATAACCTTTTCTAGCCGTATGCAAAGCCCTTTTTAATCAGTCTTTAAAAATCAAAGAGGAAAAAAACCATTTCACTTGACTTTCAAATAGATTTCTTTAAAATACACAAAAAAATTTTCAAAGCTAGATTATTTTATGTGTATGAGATACTGTTGTGAAGACTTTATGTGCAAGTTGAAAACAGAATACATACTGAAGGACTTGGAAGCCGACAGAACATCTCAGACCACAGAAACTTAACTGTATATAGCCACACTGTAAAATCCCATTCATAAAGTGATTTAGCTTTGGCTATGATACCTGTGCTGAACAATCCAGTTAACATCCTTCATCTTTCAAGTGAGAGGAGTTAGTATGAAAGGAGGGGATTCAGCAGTTGATATGTGTATGAAACTCAGTTTTTCAGCCACTGAAAACACAGAACCTTTGAAAACTGTAACAAAAGTAACATCTTTTTCTCCTGGATGCAATGCAAGGAAACATATTACAGATTTTTACACCTGATTCTCCACCCACACCCACTCTCTCTGTCTCTCCCTCAATCATCTACCCATCATGTCACCTCAAACTAAGCATAAAGACAATCCAAACACGCATGCTAAAGAATACTTATATTCACATTACATTCCCAACCTGAAACTCATCAAGTCTACTATATTTATTCCAAAATACAAAAGGACTTACCCAATGTGTCTTTTAGATTTTTAACCAGAGAACCTTTCTTCAAGCTGTTTTTTCGCTCCACATAATTTGATGGCACATATCCCGTTTTGTTGGCCGCGTTTCTTACCCTCCACCATGTCTTAGAATCATCTAATAGCCAAAGACGCTCATTTTTCTTGATGTCAAGTTCTTGGTCCTGCTGTGCAGTGTAATCCCACTTTGCAATAACAATAACTTCTTCTGTCATCTTTCATGGAGTCCTTCTGCAACAAAATAATAAAACATCCTCAGTAAATGTTGTCATATAATTCTTACTCATTTTCTCCTTTGAATTCTTCCAAAATAAGTAGGAAAAAGGCTAGGGGAAAATGAGAATATCATATAGGGAAAACCCTCTTAAAAATCAGGGAAGTCATAATGACTTTTCTTGGTTTTTCAGCCACTAAAATAAGGCAACATCTCGATAGTAAATTCTAGTCATTATGTATTACATTCACTTCCTCCAAATGTATATAAAATGTTATAAGGATATATACTAACAGAAGCTTATTTATATAATCCATTTAATTTTTGCATATAGCATTATAAAAGTATTGCACATGTGGCATTCCAAGTTCTGATCTGAGAAAAAAAAATAAAACAGCAGCATTGCAAAAATGTATTTTCCCTCTGCACTAGTTCTGCATCCTCATACTAATTTCACACGTATAAGTTTTCTGCATTTAAACAAAGTTGTTCACCTTTATTCAGTAGAAAGTTAAGAAATAATTGAAGAAGGAATGCAACCCAGCAGGGAAGTCTGCCATCAATAAGAGGGTACTGTCTTTAGCAAGCCTTTGTTCACCGTTTTGTGCAGGCAGCACAAAACTGCCTTTAAGAGTCGTCACCCCTCCCTTTGTTCCCAGGAAGATCCCAGCTAATGTCCTGCACCGGGCATTAGTCAGCAGGGTGGAAAAGAGCACCCACTGGATTTCACTTCTTCCCTACTTGAAACATATCCAGAATTCCATTAAGACTGAATGAGCTGTCTTTCTCTCACTTACCTGTAAGAACAATGATATTTTTCAAAGCTATTTGTCAGTTGCACAAAGACAGCTGCATGCCTCCACGTTTTCCTACGCATCCCAGCAATTACCAGGAACAATGTGAGGCAGCAAAATAGCATGCAAGAAAAAGTCCAATGCTAGTACCAATGACATTCAAATACGTTATAATGCCAACAGAGACACGTTGATTTTACCTTCTAAATTCTGAGAAGTCACCTAAAATGTTCTAATTGCTGCTGTGGAGGCTGGGAGAGAGGGAAGTGGAGGAGGACAGAGAGAGTAGGAGGTGAGAACATATTTGAAAATCAATGTATACGATTTTGGGTTTTTTTAAATAAAAGGTGTAGATTTCATTTAAACTACAGATTAGTAGAAAAAGGTGCAAAAGTACTTCAAACTATTAATGTCCAAAGAGTTCTGTAATATTTGACTTTGTTGCTTAGGTCTCGGAAGTCCACAATCCTATATTCTCCAATACCTAGTAGTTTATGTGACAGAAAGGTAATTAAAAACCAAGCTTCATTCAGAAATTCTCTTTAGTATATAAATTATATCACCTATATGCCAAAAGGATTCCTTCTGCAGTCTGTAAATACACACACAAGCAAACACACACTTCCCCCTTTAGCTACAGTACAAACTGTGAAAACTGCATGCCAGACAACCCAGCTTATCTACTCTAGGAAAAATAAGTGCTTTACTTATTTACTCTATCATCAGAAAACATAATAGTGGACCCTATCATAAATTAATAGCCTCTTCTTATAATGAATTTTGTTTCCAGGAGAATGTAATATAGGCCTGAGCTACAATTGCTAAACCATTTGACAGCAAAAAAGCTATGCTTGCCATTTGCTGACAAACACCAGCAAAATAACCCTTCATAGCCAAGGCAGGACATGATTTTTGAAAATCTGAAGCTGAGTCGAACAGGCTTAAGTTCTCATTTTCCAATCAAAAACCAGAAAGAACATACAACAATTAAAACATTATTCAAATATTCATTTGCATGGCTGAGGTCCCCAAGACGAATTTAAAAAGGACTATGATGCTTTGAAGAGCTGAGAAGCACAGTCCTTACAGCTCAAACAGGCTGTGACTTATGCAGTGGAAATGATAGTTTTACAAGAAATAAGTCAGCAACCATTCAACCATTTTTTCCTCCTAAAATAATAATCCATTCTGACAATGATAGAGAAGAGTCTGAACTTTGGACCTCAGTCTCCAATAAACTGCCCTGCTTTCTGACTGACATAAAATGGACAGAGCCTACAGGTCGATAAGCTGATGTAGCCACAGGGGACTGCAATCAAACATGTTCTGGAGGCTGATGTTGTCAATATAATCTATCTCTCCAATTTAGGTTGGTTTATTTTATCTCAGCAATTGTAAAATGGTCAATTCTTACTATTCCTGGGGACATGGAGAACATGAAGAAATAGGACATCATCAGTGCAGCTGGTTGATGATGTTGCCACTACATGGACTCCCCTTCTAAAAAAAGTTATTTTCACAATACAGGCAAGTCAAAATTATCAATATTACAGCATCTTATAACAAAAAAACCCACATTAGGAATAATATTAGAGTGACTAGTGGAAAACTATTATACTCTTCCTATACCTCTAAAGAAAAAAACAATTTGAATTGACCCCTATGGTAAGACTCATCAAGTATTTCCCCATGGTGTTGGGCAAGGACAGAAGCACAAGAAGAAACTATCTACCAGGGCTGACAATGTCAACTGTAGTCCTCTGAAACTACCCAGGACAGGGTGCTCAAACCTACTCAATTTCTTAAATTCCCATTAGTGTAGACACGTCAAACTGTCACAATGCCTGAGAAATGCTGTCATTTCACAAGCAGACCCCTTGCATGATGCAATTTTGGCAGAAGCATTCTGGTATAGAGAAGTCAAGTTTCCTGAGCACCATGCTCACACATAACCCCTTTCAGTGATGTAGTCCAGGTTTTAGTAAATGTTTAGTGGCACAAACTTTCCTTCCCAAGTGGAGACAGGATTTAGAGTCAAAATGCGTAATGTAATTGCAGCTAAATATTTGTCCATTTAAAGCTGTGTACATGTGTGTGCAATTCAGTTGTGTTGTGTTATTTTTTTAGTTTTAAGTTTGTTCTTTCTGGGGGAGCAAATTTTGTTTTGCATTTTGGGTTTATTTGCTTGTTTTGTTTTCTTTTGGTTTTTTTTTTTATGTGGGAAAATACATTAAAGTTCTTCAAATTATTTTCTTATGATTACATCATTAGACCGCCTCCATCAAGGCCAATATGGCTCTTCCTGTGACATCAGCAGAGCTAAGATTACCTAGTATACAAATAAGGACATATTTGTTTCCCAGAAGGAATGCTGTAGAGGTAATAGTTTTGAAACGCTCCTGCAACACAGCCCTGTGCCAAATAAAAGATTATAAGCAGACAACATAACAAGATTTGGGGGAAAATGAAAAGAAAACACAATAACACACTCTCCCAAAGCATCTGAGAGTACCGTAAAAACTTGACACTGACTGAAAGCATGAAATTTCTTCAGTGTACTGCTTATGTACTGCAAAATAAAACATACTACAGTACCCAAAGATTTTAATAGCAACATAAGATTCCTTCACATCAAGAAAATGAAAATCCATTACTGCTAAAAGTGTACAACATTTTGGAAAGTTCCTTCTCAAAAAAGCTCAGAAGTCCTAGTGCTGAAATACTAAGTTGTCTTCTCCTACCTGACAGAACAACATTCCACACTAAAAGCACTAGTGAAAAGCTTTGAAATATAGATATAATACAGTCCTGCAAGGAACTGTAAGTCTTTCCTCCATACAATATTGTTTCACATGACACTGGCTTTTACCTTACCACATCAAGTGGTCATTTGTTTTACTTCTATGGCAATCCAACTTCCAACCTCAAAAACCAAAAACAATCCAAAATGAAGACACCACAGTAAATTAGAGCAAACACAACTCCACAACCCAGACCTTCAAAAATTAATTCTTGTAATAATAATACACAACTCTAATTCCTTTTAATGCAGCAATTCCTTCACTGCTATCAGTCTCACAGAACTAATTTATTTTACCAACATTGTATTTTTGCTGAAATGTTAAAACTAATGTAACTTAGATTGAGCTGATGTATTTTCAGCCACTTAGTTACTTCCCTTCAGCCTAGGTTTTGTTAGGAAAGGAATCTTGTCTTCAATGGAAGCTGCCCTACTGCAGAAGCACACATGAAAATTTTTCTACAGAAAATTATCCTTGGGAGAGAGTGCAAAAACTGAAAAATTGCACAGCCAAGAAGGTAATGAACAAAAACTCAGCCAAAGTCAAGGCAGTTATGGCTGTACTGAAAGTCTGCTCAGACAGGTGAGGAACATTAACTAAGCATATGGCAGAATAAATGCAGACATTGGTGGAGCACCTAGTACTGTAGCTTCTGTATGACTTTATGAGAAGGAAGTCCAGAAAGGAAAAGGTTATGTTCAATAAACTATCAACAATCCAATAACTTAGCAATGACAGGAAAAACAAGCTAAACAAAGAAACACCTATACCATTTTGAAGCCATCCTTAAAACTGAACCATACAAGTAATATTTGAGATTATGGAAATGTAAAGGTAGAGGAACTTAAGTGAACTTGCTCCAACAACCTTGTAAATCTACTAGTGATTCTTCATGTGCAAGATTTATTCAGTTGGTGTCATTTTAAATACCAAAATGCAAACAATTGTTATGCAGAACCCTTCTCTTTTTACCAGGCTGGGATTCCAATCCTCACTCTCTCCCCCTCCCCATATAGGACTAACACATTTCTCTCACAATGACCAAAAGGAAAGGACTCTTACCAGCATGCCAACCAAACTGCAATCTTCTCCTACAGACTGACACAAGTTAACACTACAACTAGTTTAATGCCTTAGTCCAGTGGGTACAAAAGCAGCATCTTTTCTTGGCCTCAAGAGGAAGGCTCATAGTTATATCAGGGTTAGTTAGGACAGTATAAACAGAAGGCAAAGATGCAGTGAGAAAGGAAGCAGTTGCTCTCCTTGTTCACAATTTGTTTTGCATAAAGGAACATCACTGAAAAATGACTGACAGTAATGCTTGAAATGTAATCCCTCACCAAGGGAACAAGCAAAAATTCTAATAATAGATTGATATAACAGACTGTTCTGGAATTGGATGCCTTCTTAAGACACATGGGAAGAAAGGGACAGAATTGATACAGAGGTTTTTACATGTATAGCATCTAATTGCTATACAACATTAAGTAAAACATAAGTACTATATGATATTTAGTTAATTACATGGGAAGAATGGAAAATTAACTAATGATGTATCACGGTTTTCTATAAGATTTGAAGGCTGAACAACCTGTCCTCCTGTCCCCAAACTCTGAAAAATCAAAATGTGCTTTGAACGTGCAGCATTTGTTGCTGACAGCCTGGCTACCTAGTGCTCAACTGTTTAATCTTTCATAAGCTATGGCAAATAGGCAATATTCAGTCCTCTAAGGTAATACAATTGCAGAAAATAGATTTTCAAAAGTCTGTGTTTATGCAGACTTGTTTCATAGTACCTGGATGCGCTTACTGTGTTCTGCAATTAATAACTTCTGTTAGATCGCTTCATCTGAAGTACACTCCAAATCTGAAGCTTTCTTGTTTATGATGATGCAATCTCTGGTAAGCCTGCCTACATTTTCAGGAAATCTGAAGTTTTGTTTTCACCAACAGTTTTTTCTTTGTTGCATGAGTGGGTGTGTGGTTAATTTTCTTAAATCAGCCTAGATGAAGTTTTGACATAGAGAAAGATTTCAAAAAAGACATCTTTACATTTGAAATTGTTTTGTTCAGTTCTCAAGGACCAGTAAAACACTAACACAAATACAGAACTCAGAAGGCATTAAAAAGAACCAGTAATGTGAATTCAAATAAACACTTGTGAAAAGGAATACACCTTTTGGATATACTTTTAGCTATCTCCAGTAGAAACAGGAAAATATCACCTCCTTCATGAAAGGTCAAAGTTAACCCAAACCAAGGAAGACATATCTCTAATGATTTCTACAAGAAAATCTCAAAATGAAGTGGTTTAAAAAGAGTAAATAAATTGACCCAAATTATTACCAGTTGTTATAATTATAACCTTTGTTTTAACTAGTAGAACCCTTTCCATGCTTTGTTACTTGAGCTATTTGCTGGTGCTTGGACAAATAGAGATGGAACACATAAAGGCCACTTTATCTAACTGCTTTTGCAGTTTAACACTTTAATACTTCATATAATGTGTGTCAACTCACCCCAAGAGACACATTTCTTTGGAAAGAGGTCACTGCATCAGACTACTCTCTCTCTTTTAAAGGAAGTTAACTAAATAGTTGTAGTGAACAGGCATTCATCACCCAGCTATGTGGTTCTGAGGTGTCAAACCCATACCTGAGCAAAAACACACCCCACACCAAGGCAGCCTAAAATAGTTGACCATTTTAGCACAAGCTTTACAATTAATTTGGGGGATTCACTATTAGGTCTCATTAGGATGCATTGATTACAGAACTAAAAGTGATAGCTGAGTAAGTGCAAGTAATTATTATCTAATTTACTTTGATGTGCAAACTGAAGACACAGTCACAATCAATAGATGCTGCTGTCTGTATTTTAGGGGGTCAGTTTTCCAACACTGAAAGCAAAGATGAGTGGAAGGCTGTGAAACAATAAATGTGAACAAAGATGTAAATAAATTCATCCACTGCAAAGGAGGAACATTTTATTACAATTTGCAACCTACTCTCACAATTTAGCACTTACAAAAGAACTGGTTACAAAGTAATCTGTTAAAAAATGAAATAAAAACCTCTAGAGGTTTTCTGTGTTCCCTCTCCCTGGTCCTTTCCCTGAAAAGGAACAACTGACAGCAATAAGCTCAAGTCCAGAAATGCAAACTGAAAGTACTGAAAATAAAATTCAGCTCATCAAGAACTATAAAAAAGGTATTAAAACTGCCTTGGAATAATTTAAATATTAGCAAAAGTATAAGTACAGAATTAGATAGAATATTAAGTTGACTGCATATGATGCAGGAAAAAAAGGTTTAATACTTATTTCTACATATGGGATTATTTTTCAGAGACAACCATTTTCTTCTTTGTCATTAACTAGCATATAAAAGTAATAAGAAAAATTAAAACACTTTTAATGTTCAAATGCACCCCAAGATATCAGAAACATCCACAAAGCTATTACAGTTTTAGCTATTCCCTGAATTTGTTTTTTCCACTTCTTTTGAGATCCTGGTTTACATCTACCTATCCATCCAAGCTGGATAGATTTATCAATCAGCTGAGGGATAGCCATAATGCAGGAATAACTCAAAGGCAGGCTCAGTAGATGCCATGAGCTTTTCTGGCAGCACTGAGACATTTGTTCTGAAGCACAAAAAACACTTGGTTTCCTTTCAAGTCACTTAGGGAGAAAAAAATTAAAAAACAATCAGAAAGGCATAAATGAAAGGGTGAAGGTGATCAGGCTGGTGTAACACTTAATGGCACCAGAGGTGCTCCAGCCTGTGCACCAGGCAGGACAGCCCGGCCACAGTCTCATTCTACAGGCACAGAAAGCATGGGGCTTTTAGACGATAGTCTTTGTTAACATAATTGGGTGGTATATCTCCAAAAGGGTGAAGGATCACTCATAATTAACCAGTAGTTTAGAGCAGTACTAACTTGACCTTGCTACCTACACACCTCCGAGCCTGTCCCCTTGGTGTGGCCAGCCACCATTTACAGGCACAGTGATACGAGGGCTGGAGCTTGTTTCTGCAGCCAAATGCCTTTGACAGCTGCCAGGCAAGGTTGGCCTCTCCCAGCCCCACAACAGATCTGATAACCCAATCTCTAATACAGCTGCAGCTACACGCCGGCACCTTGTATCTCTCATTGCAGAACAACTGAAAACAGGAAACCTCAAGAATAGTTTAGTGGTAACGAATTTCTGCATAGCTCCAATAGAGCACAGAGCTTAAGCACTTTTTTTTTGTCTTGTAAGTGGCTTAAAAGTCTTTTTAAAAGGCAGACGAAGAAATAAAGGAGAATATATGTTAGAAACACCCACAAATACATCTTTCCTGCTAAGCAGTCAGTATAGCATTTCACATTCAACAAAAACAAAATCTTTGTGTGTTTATCTAAAAACATATAAAAAGATGTTAGTAAGAGAATTTCTTATCCAATGTTTTCATGATGTCAATCACACAAATGAGTCTGCTCAGGTGAAATAAGCAAGCAGGGACTGCTTCAAATGTAAACTCAACATTTAAGGAAAAGGAATAGTATTAAACAAAAAAGGCTGCATCTCCTAAGCAAGACTCACTTATGTTTTGCTTGCAGTCGACATTCCTAGTCCTGTCAATATCTGATGGCTGTAGGTTTTTCCAGCTCTCTAAGCTCCACTTCAGCAGGTAGGTGTAGCACAAGTGCCTGTTGTACAGGACCGGGGGAGGATGCCCTAAAAGAAGAGACTGCCAAGCACAATGAATGCAGCAAGGGCAATTTTCCAGCTCACATTTTCCTTCCTTTCTTGAAAGCCAAAATCACTTCGCAGTCATAGCTACCCATTATTCAGGCTAATACAGAGTCATAATTTGAGGCATACAATGTCAAAAGCTGCAAGAAGAAGCACAACATAAGACTTGGAGAATACCAAATAGGAATAAAATTGCTAATGGTTTTGTGAGAAAGTGGCTTTGCCAAATGCAAGCCCTACCTGACCAACTTAGTGGCCTTCTATGATGGAGTGACTACAACTACAGATAAGGGAAAGGATACAGATGTTGTCTGTCTGGACTCCAGTAAGGCCTTTGACACAGTCCCCCACAACACCCTTCTCTCTACATTGGACAGATATGGATTTGATGCATAGATTACTCAGTGGATGAGGAATTGGCTGGATAGTCACATCCAGAGGGTATTTGGACATTGATCAATGGCTCAGTGTCTGGATAGAGATAAGAAGCAAGTGGAGTCCTTACCGTGATCAGCACTGTTCAATGTTTTCATCAGTGACACAGATGGGGGAATTGAGCACATCCTCAGCAAGTCCACATATAACACCAAACTACAGCTGACAAAACTGAAGGATGGGATTCCATCCAGAGGGACAAGGACAAGCTCAAGAACTGGGCCCATACTCACCTGAGGAGGTTCAAAAGGGCCAAGTACAAGGTACTATGCCTGGGTCAGGGCAACTCCACACCAGTACAAGCTGGGGGATGCAGGGATTGACAGCAACTCTATAGAGAAGGACTGTGGACCATTGGTAGATGAAAGCCTGGACATGACCCAGCAATGTCTACCTGCAGCCCAGAAATCCAACTGCATCTTGGGCTGTATCAAAAGCAGCAGGACCAGCAGGTCAAAGGTGACTCTGCCCCTTTACTCTGCTCTGGTGAGACTCCACCCAGAATACTACATCCAGATCTGGGGCCCTCAGCACAGAAAGACACGAACCTGTTGGAGCAGGTCCAAAGGAGGGCCACCGAGATCATCGGTGGGTACAAGCACCTCTTCCATGAAGACAGGCTCAGAGAGTTGGGGTTGCACAGCCTGGAGAAAAGATGACCTTATAGAATCTTCCAGTGCATAAAGGGGGCCTATAAGAAAGATGGGGACAGATTTTTAGCAGGGCCTATTGGGATAGGACAAGGGGCAATGGTTTTAAACTAAAAGACAGTAGATTTAGACCAGATATAAGAAAGAATTTTTTTTTTAAATTTTTTTTTTACTATGAGAGTGGTGAAACACTGGAACAGATTGCCCAGAGGCGTGGAAGAGGCTCCATCCCTGGAAATATTCAAGATTAGAAAGGGCTCTGAGCAACCTGATCTACTTGAAGATGTCCCTTCTCACTGCAGGAGGGGTTGGACTCAATGACCTTTAGAGGTCCCTTCCAATCCTAAATATTCTGTGATTCTAGGAAAAGTAGCAGATACTTTGGGCTGCTAACTTCCCTGGTGGTACAAAGAGAAAGCCATCCAGGCTGTTATAACGTAGGCTGCTGCAACAACAGAACGCAAATCTGAGTTCTGGCCTACTAATCATGCAATACCACTCTAATTTTATGCGCTCCTGTTTTATGTCGTTACTTTCACACAAGCTAACTCTCCCAGTTCAATATTTTTTTAACATTTTCATTAGTAATACTGCTATACCATAAAATTTCCTCATCTGGTGCAGTTCAAGATACAAATGCTTAATCAACGTGGCAGACTTTAAAACACATAATACTAAGTACAATCTTTTCTATTTACGTGATTAGGGCTCTGTTGTCTCAGGATGCTGATTTTTTTAAAAGTCTTTTGATGTTTTACTTGAAAAGAATATTTCTGTAGCCTTTTATGGAACAGTGTGACTGTTATAAAGTAGGCAGTGCTCGTTTTCAGCTTCTGAAAGATGATTTAAATTTAAAGTTCTATTTCAAAGTACAAAAAGCTGGTATTCTACAGGAACAAGTTGGTATTATAGCAGCTCATGTTACAGTTACACAATACTAGCTACAAGCCTTATAACCTACCTATGCTTAGAAGATAAATAGGACTAGTAATAGAAATTACAGAGAAAACCCTACATCAAGTCTTTAAGTTTAGTATAGTCACCAACAGACAGGTAAAGGGCTTGTGAGAAAAACCTAGCTCAAATTCTTTCCATAAACATAGGATGACAACCTTAAGGGATTAAGAAAACCAAACAAACATGTTTCAGTTTGTTTGGGAGGTGTGATGTTTTCAAGAAATGTGTATCTGTATGTCATTCAGAAAACAGGACAAAAATTAACAGACAGTACCAGCAATATTCTAGATATCAAGCAAAAAAAACCCAAAAAACAACAACAAGAGGATTTTGGCAGTTAGATTATTTTTACTGTTTCATCGCAGACTGTATTTTTGGAAGAAGGTATTTCCCTTCCCTTTGGAAGAAGGTATCTTGAAGACTTTCCATGCCCTTTTATTAGATACTTACCAGAAAACACAGGGAATGTGAACTGTCATCTTTGCTGATTTTAATTTGTTGAAAGATGAGAAGAAAAAAAAAAGTCTGAATATAAAGCAACTCCAACAACAGACAGTTGGCTAAAATCCCTCTTCTTGGCCAGCCCTTCCTCCAGCCTTTGCCCTCCCTGTGCTTGTGCCATCTGCCCTCAAGCTCCTTTCCTGCACCTGCTGCTGCAATCCCCAGCAGCAGGCAGGGCTCAGGCAAGTACAGGCAGCAGATGCAAGGGTTTTTTCTGCCTCCATCAGCAGCTTAATGCAAATGCAGTGACTGTGAATAACCCAACCTGTGGTGATTTTTTCCACTACTAGTGCAAAAAGTCTTCTTGCTTTATGTTGAAGGCAACCAAGAGCAATGCTACATTCTAGACAGCAGTGGGAATACCCAGACTGTGCAGAGAGAGTGTCTTCAGACCTTTTGACTACAAACAATATGAGACAAACAGAAAGGCGGCAGCTTTTTTGGCCCATTTTTCTTGGCTGCAGAGTAAACACAACAGAATCTCAAACTGCCTCATATTTAGATATGGCAAGAGGGCCAGAAAAGAGCATTGGCTCACCTTTTCCTGAACTCTTTTAAAAGCAGTTCCAGAAAAAATGATGCAGTTAATAAACTCTGCAGCCCTAAAGAAAACTTTAGGAAAGGTGACCTCATCTCACCTCTAAAACAGCAGCAATGATTAATGACCATATCTCTGCATTGGTTTATGGGTGTTTCAGTGTTTCTACAAAGTCAGAGACACAGATAAGCTTAATGTTTGTTGCTGTTGCTCTGGATGGCTCTCTCCACTTCTCCCAGCAGACAGCATTTAAGTTTACCTCTCTATTCATAAACACATGAATCAAAAAACAAACAAGATAAAAGAGAAGGGAAAGTCCAGGAAGAATAAAACATACCTTAGGTGTCTACATAAGGAAAAATTACAAACCATTTCACACCTAACAACCTCTCCACAGCTCTACAAAAACAGAGTAGGAGGGAGCCAAGTACACAAGGTCAGAAAAAAACCCCAGATGCTCTACTGAGAGGACATTTAAGTAACCTTAGCTGTATGACAGACTGGTGATCCATGCTCTGAGAAAGAAAAAATTAAGTATACTCCTGTTCACAGACTTTCATCCTTACTATCAGTAAACGTTCCTTCTCAAAATTAAACCAGCCAGCCACTCAGGACATGGTGAACACCATGAGATTTTATAAAGGAGACATCCTTGAATTTCTTTCAAGATTACAAGAAAAAAAAAAAAAAAACTGTTTGAAAGATTTTCTTCCACTGCTGCTTCTTTTCCCATAGCTCAAACATTCAATGGTCTGCAGGAGTTATACTTCACTGGCAGTATTAGTACATTTCTGTATTGTATAAACAAAGAACAGTCCTCAGACATAAGAAGTTTAACCTTGATCTCGCACAGAAGGACAAAGCTCAGAATCACTGTGGATTGCTATGTTTTACTGCTAATCCCTTGAAACACCGCTACCTACTTTTCAAGGGATTTCACTTTAAACTGTCTATAAAATGCTGAAAATAAAACTGAACTGCTGACCTTCTGTTCCCCAATGGAAAAATCATATATTCACTTTTTAACTAGAAAGAGGAAGAGATGTTTGCTCAGTTCAAAAACCCATTTATTTCCAAAGTTTTTAAATGGGAAAAAAAAGAATATATTGGCCATTTCTAGACAACATTCACTCTATAGTCTTAAGCAATTTATCATTTGGTTTTCCAAAAACTGCCCCATCAATCTACCTCAGAAGGAAAGTGAGAAAACAATTTTAATTGTAATAATTTTAAACTTTCTAGTCCACAAAGTACTAACTAATTTAAAGGTCTTGTTCAGACTCTGCTCCTGCAAACTTCCCAGCTTACTGTCATTTTGAATGCCAAATAAATTCCTAGATTTCGGGATTTTCTTTACAAGTCACCCGGACCAGAATTTTTATCCAATATGAAAGGTTGCAGGTAGCAGTGGGGGGAGAAAAAAGATACTCCCCAATTTAAATCTCAAAGCAAAATTCCAAAGCTGAATTGCAGTTAATGAACACCTATTTCTCATATCTAGGAGAGTTTCTCAGGCAAAAAGCTACTTTCTAGAAGCAGGGTCTTTGAACAATACAGGTAAAAATAATCACTGGACATAAGATACCGTTCTTGATTCTGTGCTTATGCATGTAACAACCAAAGAGGCAGCTTGAAAGATGCAGTGTTAGATTTCATTAAGAGACAGCTAATAGTATTAAATTTATTCCTGTATAAATCTGTACATCTTCCTGAAAACAACTGGAACACGAGATAGTTAATCAGAAAGCTATGCTTTTAATTTCCTGACAGGACATGCACCCAGTGAAAGCACAATTTAAATAAAGAAACACTCTTGGATCTTTTATGAGATGCTGCAGCTTCACAAGTCTTTAGTCAGCCACACTGACTGCTGTGCTAACCAAGAAAGTATAAGCCTAGGCAAGAAATGGCAATCCCAGTCTCCCCTTAAAATTACTTATTTTTCCAACTAACGGCACTTCAGAGTCAATACAGGAATCCTTTCTTACTGCTCCCAAAACACAAATGTAGAGGAAACACTATCCCTCAAACTTTCCTAAACAAAACAGGTTTCAAAGTGACTTGTCCTATAACTCTAAAAGAATGTTTAAATTTAAAACCAAGACCACATTTTTGGTCTGGATTGTTGGTAGCATTCATTTATTTCAATCAAATTATTTCTTGCATATCTTCCTCCAGTTTAAATGAGGACCTCTTCAAAAAAATTGTACTTGTGAGCGCCCTACTACACAATTACAGCAGCTAGCTATTGCTAATTCCTCAGTTGATGGAGAGGGACACAAAGCCAAGAGAGAAACACCTTTCAGAGAAGAGGGAAGGGGATGAAAGGGGATTTTCTAAAACCCTTCTTCTAAAACCCCAGGAGTGCTCCAGAGAACACATGCTTCTGTAAGTACGTTAGGAAGACGCTCCTTATTCTGAGCTCTTATGTTGCAGTTCAGGTGGCAGCTGCTCTAAGACGGCTTACACAGACAATCTCAAAAGTTCTTCCACTGCTATTAGTCCAACACAATTTTCCACTGCACCAGATCTGCTGCTCAAAAGGATAAGCTTTTGAAAGCAAATTTTCACTGTAGGAATATCTGACTTCTTCCATAGAAACAGTTACCCAAAACCAAAATTAAGCAATTAGAAAAGTCTACATTTCTAAGAGCAAAATATACATTCAGGAGAGACCAACACTGCCTTGTGATGCTGGACTCTCATCCTCCTTCATTCCTACTCTCACCTTCAGTGTTTGAACCAAATGCCTTTAAATCTCCTCCTATTATTTTTATCTTCTGTCAAATTTCTCCAAAGCTTGCTTTTCCTGAATAAAACCTCCCTGCAATAACTTGGTTCAAAATTAAGCATTTGGTTTTGGCTGCTACATCACATTCCCTTTCATCCAGAAATGTTATGTACTCTTGCACTGATGAGACATTCTACCCTCACACATTCATAGACACATTTTCTTCCTTACTCCTGCCAGATAACAATAAAATGCATCAACAAAAATGAAAGGGAAATAATAGCAGCCAAGTGATTTCCAAACATGGACAGAGATTGTGAGGATTAACATCTGTACAACAAAAAAGATTAAATAAAAGAAAAAACAGGTTCAAAACCACAGGTCTGAAATATGGACCTTTAACCACAGAGTTCTTGTTCCTTCTAGATTAGTACAAATTAAAAAATTCATACTGCTACTGATTTTCAATAAAAATGACTATGCCATTGCTCTCAAACACCAGCTGGAAGCCATACAAAATACTACAGTACTACAAGATGCTGTCAAGTACTAAGCATTACTTGTAGTCAATATCCAAAAGCAACATACCACAACCCTGTTAAAAGTAACATTACAACGTAAGTAGACAATTTCTTCATTATCTAACTCAGACCTTACTCAAAGGAGACAACAGCGTTACCAAATCTGGATCAAGCCTCAGTGAAAGGCATTCTGATGGAAACCAACACACATACTGGAAGCTGTAGTGCAGTGTATTGACGGAGAAGCAAGTTACAATCCCATGACTAAACAGAAACAGAAGCCAGTATGTAAAAATTCACAAATCACCTTGAGGTAAGAGAGAATAAAATTGAATGTAGAGAAAATAGAGAAAAAAGAGAATAGGGACAAGTAGGAAGATATACTTATCCCCTTCTTCTCTGGACTCCAGGGAGAACTTATAGAAGAGACATCCCTTTTCCTTTCCTCTACCACAGAATCCCTGACTGTTTCAAGTGAATAATACCAAGTATTTTTACTTTATTTGTTCTTTAGTTTCTTGCAAAATAAACTCTGAGGAACAGGTCTTGGTCTGAATTGTTATTTGAGTTCAAAAACTCCACCTTGAAACCAACAGTCTGCTACCATCTGTAAAGCTAAGCGGCACTATGTAATTTCACCAAATATTGCCCTCAGTTTTGTTTCTCTTACTTTCAAGAATTTTTCAGCATTAGTTAGGGTACAGACTCAGGATGTGGAAATGCCAAAATGCCCAGCCACCCACCTACAGGCCAGAATCTTTAGCTGACCAGTGATCTACTTTGTGCTGTCATTTTTCTCCCCTTCTAAACCACAGACAGGAAGCAAGTCACAACAACCAGCAGGCTTAAGATCTCTCTGCCACCACTTTTTTTCCTGAAGAATACAAAGCAGCAGCTGCTCTTCACACAATGGACATAAGCCCAGCACACAAATGGGACACCCCCATTTTAGCCACATAATGATGTGTGAGCAGTCACATGGAAGAAGACTTACAGCTCACAGCTCAAGACTTCCTGAAGTTTCAGTAATTCACTGCAGTCAGAAAGAATGTTACAGCAGCCATGCATCCAAAGAGTGCCTGAAGTGCAAGTCAGCAGCTGAGAACGCTAGTTTCCATCATCCCTTCGACAGTAAATTCAAATTCTATGGAGCATAATTGTCAAAGTCTTCTTTATGAGGTAGTTTCAAAATCAATTTTATAAACATAAATACACAAGTTTTGTAGTTCTAGTCCAAACAGTCAAGTAACTCACTGATGTCAACACCCTTTCATTTTGAGATAAATATTTCACATCACCACACATCCCAATCTTCGCCATTATAAACCAGCCCTTTCTCCAGCAATAATGGAACAGACCTTTCCAGATCCCATGCAAATCTAAGGCTGGCAGAAAATACCATTCAGTAATCTTCAGGGAGAACTAAGCAAGGAAAACTAATACTCTGCTTAATCTTGAAAAACAAATTCAGAGATCAAATATAAAGAGAAGTCTAACCCTCATTCAACAGCATTTTTGGGGCTGGTATGTGATAACCTGAGAACTAATGGTATGAGACAACTGAGCTTATCAGGGAATGTGCTAAGAGCTATGGATTGTGGTGCAAGATAGAGAATTCAAAATCAGCCTCTTGGGAAAATTTGGAACCCCCAACAACCAGCTGCTTCAGGGAAATAATCTCTCTGACATCACCTGCTGTAGCTGCTTGCATAAGACAGATTTCTAGCTTATATATATGAGCATGCCTGTTGGTATGAACATTAAAAAAAAAAAATCAGGCTACTGGTAAATTTTAAATATTAATAGGAAAAAGTGGAACAAGGAAAAAGTGTGCTACAAAAATTCAAGGACCCAAAGCAGTGAGGAAAAAAGTCTGAGTGGCAACAACAGTACCTGGAAGGATTATGCATAAAGCTGCTGAATCAAAAATCAGGAGAAGGATCATTTAAAATAAAGGTGGGGGGATAAAAGAGAGGATGGAGCAAGTAGAAAATAAGCTACACCAAGGCTCTACTGCCAGGAACAACTAAGAGCAGCTGAAACAAACAACAGCCTCCAAAATAAGGAGGGATGAGAGCTGCAGGCAGCCCCTGAAACAAAAGGGTGTGAAAAGACAGTACAAAGGAAAGTGGGGCTTCAATCCACAAGATGGCAAAGAACCTGTGATGTCTTAAAATAAGGCTCTCAAACTTAAAATCAGGAAAAGGGAGAAAAAAGTGTAAAAGGTTTGCATCTGCATGCACAGTACTCTGTGCTTTGCATTGCTACTGGCTTAAAAAATAAACAACAGGACAAGCTCATTTTCTCAGTTCTCTCTGCTTAGCACAATTGAAGCTTTGTTACTACAGTGCAAACAGTAATTGTAATCCAAGATTAATCAGCCAAATTATTAGAAACGGAATTCCACAGGAAATATACCACACTAACTTTTAAATATTCCTCCCTTCTGTGAAATTCACCAATTTCAACATCCAGATGACACACCAAACCATTTGGCTCAGAAAAACTGACAAGCTGGATGACAAGACAGAGTCTACACTGGCTATCATATGGCAAAACTACTTCCATCACGAAAGAAATGTACTCATTGTGATATTTTTACTGAAATTAATTTTCCTGCATTGATGAAAGCTTTACAGTGTTCTCTGATGAGGAATCCATAGGGACTGCAGTTAAAGCACACTGCAAAGGACATTTGTGGGCTGTAACAGGCACTGATGATACCTACAAACATGAGCTGTACATGAAACTATCAAAACTGAAAAAAATTAGACAACTGATTCTTAACTTTCATATTATTATTAATGTTATATTATTAAAACATGCCTATAGTTGAAACAAAGAGCTACAATTACTAAAAAGAGAAACAGAAAAAAATGTAGGAAAGAAAAATCTAAAAAAAAATACTAAAATAATGTAATTTAGGGAAGATCAATTTATTCAAGGTGCGTACCTGTGGTAATGAAAGTGTAAGAGTGGGCTGAAAGTGTTCTTCCCCACCATCATCAATTATAGGTTAGAAAGTATTATGCCACTCGCATAATGTAACAGGCAGTATTCTTTAAATTCATTTATTGTACTAAATGTCTGTAAACATATTTAAGTAACACTGAAGTTGCATTTAAAGTCTTACAATCACTTTGGGCACCTGAGATAATTGGCATAATCACAGGAATATTTTTTTAAGAGAAAGGAATCCAGACATCCACTCAGCACATACCTTTCATTCCCTTCATAACTGTCAGAATCAAAGTTTCCCACAACTAACTCATAGGAAACACTGAGAACAGGTATCATTTTCCTTGGGTTAAAAAATACCCAAAATCAACAACTACAAACATGCCGAATCCCAAAAAAATACCAAGAAATATTCTGATACAGTATCACAAACAGTTCCAACAAGTTGAAATGTCTATGGTGCTTTTTGCTCTTGCACAGAGGAGGAGGATCAATCGGTCAGCAGCTGTGTGCAGGTCTCAAAATGTGAGAAGCTCATCTCCTCATGGTTGCTCTGAGAATGTTTACAGACACAGATTTCTGTTCTATGCTGTGGCACTGTAGCCTTTGACAAATCTGCTGAGTATGAAGACATCGATAACTATGCTCATACTGGTTTGCTTCTGATCTCATCTAACAATCTCCCTCCCATGTACAGAGGCAACCCTAAAGAACTAATCATTCATACAAGTGTATCAAGTATCAAAAAAATTACAGACCATTTCCCAAAAGATTTTAATCTAAAATACAAAATCCTCAACTCACATATCAATACTGCAATCACTTTTCAAAACAGTTTGTTCTGAAAATACCATATGAGATCTTGGTTTTGATTCTATTACTGCAAGTGAATGAGGGATGAGTTCAAAAGTACAGAATACCACTACATAAAATATGATGTTAGAGGAGAGGGAGAGGAAAGCAAACGACTGAAAAAAGCCAGCTTGCCCACCTACATAAAAGAAGACCTGGCAGATCTTGATAACCACAACAAAATCCTGAAAGGATACATGATTGCCTGCAGTTTGGTGAAGTTTAAGGACTGGAGTGTAATTTCTGAAAATTTACTTTGTTGCCAATTTAATTTCCTTTTCAAAGGGCAAAAGGTTTACTATGTCCTGGTTCAACAAAGCGTTACAAAAGTAGGCTTTACTGAACTTACACCTACACATTCATTTCCCTTTGGGAACAGGATTAGAATGCTCCAGGTTTTGCAGATTCACAAATCTACCAAGCTGAATACAGTCCATCAGAAACAAGCACACAAATGATGGAAAAAGGCACGAAATATTAATACGATTAGATTTAATTTTGTTACTGAAATTGAGTGTGGTCCAATCATACACATATCCTGGATACTCATTCTTCAATAAAAAAAGGAGGATACAAAAAGAGATACACTCCTTACACACCCCACCAAATGACATGTCCAGGTAGTTCCTCAACTCCTTTCAGTGAGCTGTTATCTACTCACTGCCTCTTGACAAAATACACAAAACCTTCACCTGATAGAAAGAACTCCACTTTGAGCATGTATGGTTACCCTTCACATTTACTGGATTAAAGAGGAAAAGAAAAATTGCTCAATATGCCATATATCGCAGCAATTAGCTCAAGAAATAAAGATGACTAAGTACATAAAGATTTCAGGCACCTATTTCCTTTAAGTGAGCAGTGGACTATTTTAAAAATTATTTTCATTGGATATTTAACTTAAAACTATTATAAGAGATTCCAAAGACAAAACTCTAATGTGTTTTATATTACACATTTGAAATACGTGATTTAGTCCATAGCCAATAAAATACTGGCTTAACTTTGAGAATAAATTATTGCAGAAAAATAATTTTACAATTAGTAAGTCAACAGCTTGATGAATCATTTGCTTTAGGATTGTGTATTTGTTTTCACATTTACAGCTCTTTCAAGAATATTTTGATTTTGCTACTTATACATCATAGAAAAATTATTAAAGAAAACAAAAGGTTTCTCACTATCAGTCTTTAAACACCTAAGTGTTCAAGGTTATACTAATTTACTGATTAGAAAGGCCAGGGTTACAAATTTTTTTCAGTACATTTAAATACATATGTCAGATAATTTGAAAATATAGTGCAAAAGCCCACTATCTCAGCATTACTTCAGAATTTCCTTTTCAGTTTAAAGGAAAACCAATCATTTGCAAAAGCATATGGAGACATTATAGTTAAAACTGGATTGAATTTTTAATTCTAAGTGGTTCACCTTCATTTTATTGAATAAATAAATCTAAATTCTACATCTCATAACAATTAATTAAGTATTTAATAGAACTCACAGCAAATATATCAAGGCACATAATTTACTGCTTTCCATTTGAAGGTTCCAAAATGCCAATAATTGGACTTCATAACTTCCCCCTGAATAAGGCAACATTATTTTTAAACAGAGAATTTGAGTAAGAAATAACAAATCCACATGGTAAAGTACTGAATAAAGCCAAGATTCCACGCTGCGTTACTACAGTGCTGAATGCTTATGCAGTGTTCTGCCATTTTGCTTCTATTTTTTTGGTACAGCAGTAATGTTAATAAATTCTTACCAAGCCACAGAGACCAACTACAGCTACTAGAAACTGACAATAGGGTACACAAATTAAAAAAAAAAAAAAGCTAGCCAAACTCTACCACAAAAAGATGCTCTACAGGAACATCAGCTTCATTAGATTATTTCAGGTCTTCAGAGTCAGCCTAGGAAGATACTCTCTATACACTGAATGCAATTCTCTTCTGCTCTCACAGAAAACACAAAAACCTTCTTTACAGCCAATACAGCTATTACTTTGAAAGCTATTACTTAGTTTTTAGAATTCAACCAAACAATAATACAAAGCCTGCCCCACCATGGTTTATGGATGACTGCTTCTCCTCCATACTTCCCACACCATCATGTTGTGCTTTCAGGCAGCACCTTCAGGGGAAAACATCCCAAATCAAAACAGCAGGTAACAGGAGACAGCAGTCATAAAACAGTGGAAGCAATATCTAGTTCTCAATTAATAGTCTGAGCCTATCACTTTTTCTTGGAATTTTTTTTTCTGAATGTAAGAACTAGAACTAACTTGCCCACAACCACTGACAGAAAAAGGCTATTTAATCATTCATCCATCAGTTAAAAAACTTTAAAAATCACAACTACACTGATATTACATAAAAGCCAAAACCAAGCAATACATCCAGTTCACTTGTTATCTTAAGTTACAAAAATAACCACTGAACTTGAACCACTCACCGTTGACACACTGTTAAAAGGATCCCAGCAGTGAAAGGCAGGACTCTCCAACAAAGTTATATTCACCGCCGCCTGAAACAACAAACATATATTTTAGTTCTAGCACTAAACTTAGAACACTTCCAAATAGGTAATTTAGCTTTCAGACTGTCAAAACCTCCTATGAGATGCTGAAGAGAAAGCAGAATGGCTATGGCTTGAACTTGATCTACCTGTTTAGCATAAACAAAACTCATCATCATATTTCACTTCTCTGAATGAATACAAGGTCATTTCAACCCCAAACAATCCAAACTACATACAAGTTAAGCCTTCATAATACAGAGAAAAATCAATCAAGAAATGGAATTAAAAATTCAGCCTAGTTTTAGAAAGATTATATTTTACAAAGCACCAGTATTTACTGTTTCCTTTACTCTCGTATTGGTCAGTTTAACTTGACTGTACTTTCTAAGAAAAAGAAATTGTTTCTACATGTGTTAAAGAAGTATAGCAACAAAAGCACAGCCAGGAGTTTTGTGGGGCAGTGAAGTACTTCCATCCAGAAAGCCCTCACACACATAGAAATGTGTAATTCAGATGGATTACTACCACATGTGGCTTGAAGCCTTCTGGCACAAGAGATGGTGACCCAGCATCATGGAGAGAGCTCTGACAGCAGTGGTGAAGCTTGTCAAAGGGTCATAGAACCACATTCAGTGAAGTTCTGGCTGGATGCAAAGAAGGCAAAAGGGTGGCCAAGTGCATCCACATACACCCTGTGAAGTGATGGGCCTTCTTCCTGGAGAGTCTCAAATTCTACTGAACGTGGCCCCACGTGCAGTCTCAGCCTTGGCAGAATGTGCATGGCTTGTTCAGAGGTCCCTCCTGGCCTCTGTTACATATTTCTAGCCACAATAGTAACTGTTCAGAAGAGAGGTCAAAGTATTTAAACACTTGTTTCTGTTTTTTAATGACCCTTCTAACTCCACTGGATGTCTGACAAATTCAGGCCGTGTCAACCCATTAAGATCCAATTCAAAAAGAAAAAAAAGTTCTCAGCAACTCCTTGTGCTGCAGACTCTATCTCATAAGGACAACGTGTTAAAACTCTTACTCAACCCCAGGCCACTCATGCACAAATGTTTCTGTTCCAAGTCTTTTCTGAAAAGATTCCAAGCAGTTGTGACTCTACAAAAGCCTCCTATGAAGAAATTAACTTCAAAGGAGCAAGTCACCCAGTGATCCCATGCACGATAACAAAGTGAGGGGAGAAGAAAAAATATTGACAAAGGTATTACAAATACCTTACACAAATGTTTCAAAGTGAGATTTACTCTCCCATTCATTAATAGGTGTAATAACAGAACTACTAAATTCACAGTTTGACAAACATTTAAACCTAAACCTCTTGTTAGGGGGTAAAGAACATGAGACTCCCTGACCCTCAGCTCCTGGAAGGTCACCCTCTGGTCCCCAGGAACTGCAAGGGGAGACAAACTGTTGTCAGCCCTACTGAAAAACACACAAGATTAAAAAAATAATTAATAATGGAGGATGGCAAATTATGAGAAAATGTTGTTCCAACAGAAGAGGCTCCTGATCCAGTTCACCACCTGAATGAAGATTTGCCTGTGACAGCAGAAAGCAGACAGGACTGGAGGGTGATAAATCCCTTCTACTCTCCCAGATGGTGGCTGGAATAGCTGCTTGCCCCACCTGGGTTTTCAGTGTTCTGCAGACTTAGACCACAGGCAACAACACTTGGCTGTATCAATTTTTCGAACCTATTACAGACCTTAACTGTGTTTCCACTGAAAACTGCTCTATTGAAACTGCAGGATAGATACCAAGTAAATGGGACAGATGCTTTAATAAATGAAGCAACATTATAACCCTGAGGCAGAGCAGATCTATTTTCCTGCTGGCTGAATGTTTTGTAGTACATGTTTTTCTCCTGTCAATAATACAAGGACATTTTTAACATTAAGAGGTAAAAAAGAGAAAATAAAAATATCATCATTTTTTTGGTACAAGATCTTCTGAATAGTACTATCTTTCCTTGTCCTACCTCACAAATCATCTACTGCTCATTACCATCTATCACTGAAGTTCTGTACCAAGCCTCTGATTTTGTTATGGTATTTCTGTTTTCCTTAAAGAAGAACACAATACCTCCCTCAATTATTGTTTACACCTTCACAAACGCACACTTGCAAACAGAACATGTGTTTGAAAGTGAGCTGGAAAACAGCACTATTCATCATCAATACCTGAAAAACGAGCCCTGTATCTATTAGTCAAACAGAGAAGTACAGTTGGAAAAAGAAAGAGTCCAAATTCCATCTAAATGCATAAGAAAAGAATGAGTCATGTGTTTATCTCAACATAACAATGCTAACTTCCTTCTGTACAGGGAGAATGGTTTTATTTTGGCAGCTCAATTAAAACACATTGAAAGTAGTTTGGAATGTTAATGGTGATAGTGCAAATAGTCAAAGGAAGAAGATGCACAAAAACCATCATTCCTAACAACACTTAGATTGAAATAAAACTGTTAACCTAACAGATACACAAGCACAAGATGCAGACTGGTCTCTGTCCTCCTTGGGTTCAATCCCGTTGCATTGTGACCCCATTTTCTATTTTTTTCATGATAAAAATCTTCACTTGGCTTTGGAAGAGCCAGAGGAAGTTTTCTGCTACGAGTCACACTAACAGTCACTTCCCCAGAGGAGTAGCCAATTTCCATCACACACCCCCACAGTCCAAAGCTTTGCCCAAAACACTGTGATTTGCCAAGTGACAGAAACTCGGGACGGAAACCCAGACCTCAACTATTTCAATTATATTTAAAATATTCCTTGAAATGTTCCTTTAGAATATGTTCCTTGAAACAATCCTCAGTTTCAGAAGTTCAGGACCTTTCTTCTCAAGGGTCAAAAATTTATAAGAGCAGTTAGGGCTTGGGACCACCTGCCCCCAGGCAGAGTTTGCACCACACAAGGAGTTTTCTGGTTCTCCTATGTCCTACTAGCCAGGACTATAAAGAAATATTTGATAGCACAGCCATTCTTGGGAATGAATTGTTAAATTTTGAGAATACGAAATTATTTTCAATTCCCTTCCAGAGCCTTGCAGCACACAGGACTTAACCCAAAAGACAAACTGGCGCAACACTGGAAAACTTGGGAAATCAAGTCAACAACTTTTTTTGGAAGTCAGCAAAGCAAATGGAGACACAGAGGTGGGCAGTCTTCTCCCAATGCCCATCACTTCTGTACCATTTAACACCACATCCATTTGCCATACCTCAATCAATGCATCCACTACTGGAAAAATGTCGGCCCCACACACCTAAAATGCCACAGCTCCTTAGCACTCATGAGCCTCTTCACACTCCACACTTCCCTTGAGCCCAGAGCAGAGGACCAGAAGACTATGGAAGAAATAGGAATGGCAGAGTATAGGAATTGGATGAACATGGGATTACAAACACACAAAGCAAAAAGACAAATTTATCTAGTCTTCAACAATAACTTTAGTCACTCATTTGCTTTCTAAATCAAGATCTTCGAAATACAAGGACTACAAAAGTTCCACACTAAAAAGCCTCTGTCAATAGTCAGAAATAAAAGTTTGAACTTGATGCTTACAAACGAGTACCAGAAGGTAAATATCAATAACATCTAATATAAGAACATTATTATAAGGGTTACTACCTCACAGAATAAATTAGTGGTCTTATAATGATTACATTATAAGAAACATCCACAGTTATTAACCACCTCTTCTTTCACTAATAGCTCTAATGTGCCCCATTTTCTTTATCTCCATGGCTAAAATCCAGATTCAGCCTTACAGTAACAATTTCCATGACAATTCTCTTAGGTTCTCTTCCCAACACTCAGCCACCTCTTATTTAAATTCTGACATGAAATAGCTAAAATAATCTCTTTGATACTTAATATGCTAATACACAAGAATGATCTGACCATAAACCTGTACTGCACAGAGTGGGAATTTTAACTCCAATTGACATATTACTGGTGACCTTCTGGAGAACAAATGAAAAGCACCACATTAATACAAATTCTCCTGTGGAGAAGATCAAGTTGGCAATCTGCCAGTTCATTACACCATCTAGCTTCACTCCAACATTAAATATTGCCTTCCTTTGTAATTGACTGAAATACACTGGAGCAATTGCAGGTAACCACTTTGGGCTATTAAAGTATTCCATTAAGACTTCTCCATTAGGCAGATATTTCAAAAGAAGCTACATTAAAATAGGCTATGTTCAAAATATTTTAACTATGCAGACAGTTGGGCAAGCACAATCCAGTTCCATGGAGCAGCAGACAGATCAGCCTAAGCACTCAAAAGCCCAATGCCTGCATTTGCTTAAAGGGAAAAGAAACCCGACAAGTTTTTTAATACTCTAGTATATGCTTCGTATTTTAAACCTCCTAGTCATATACAGTGTCTCAAAAGTCACTTAATATTACCTTCTTCTACAGCTAAGAAAATGGCTATGTTAAAATAGTAATACACTTTCAGAGTCAGTATGAAACACAAGGAGAAAATAAAAAGGAAAAGTTCATTTACATCGTATTTCAGGTTTCAAAAGGGTGGCAAATTAAAACACTGCATTACAATGTGTAGAACATTTTAGAAACAAACAAAAGAGTTTAAATCCTTTTATACTATATAGTCAATACAACTAAGCTTTTCTTCTCTTAAGATTGTGGTTCCCTAACAGTGAGGAAGCAAGTGAAATGAGGCACAAGAATAGGTTCACTGCCTTGCTTGCAAAAAAGACTGTGAGATACTTAAAACACTGGGAAAAATTTGAGCTTGTATGTCAGCTATGAAAATGAGACTAGCCGTTGAAGCAAAGACAAATTTCTGTGTTTAAACGGCCTATTTTAAGGAGTCCCGGTTTGGAGCCATCACCAGAGGTTGCACAGGTTACCCTAAGAAAGTCATGTCTCTGCTGAACAGCACAGAGGCAGGAGGTTGTGCATCATCTCTGTGCTCCTGTCATGCACCTCTGCCCATGCTGTCTGTATCGAAGAGAAAGCAGTTAGACACGTATCATTGGTCCTTCAAACAACTCTTTATTCTTTAAATAAACAAATACTTGGGGGAGAATAGGAAGAGAAATGCAGCTAGAGAAAACATGCATGGCTCACACTTTAATCACACACAATTAAAGAATTTATGCTGACCTGTATTCTCATTTAACTCCTGTACTAAAATGCATATTCTCCAGAGTACACATATGTTTCAAAAAACAAGAATATTTTTACATATATTTGCACAACCACCTGATATACTCATGACACACAAGTAGTTGGTATTTTAAATAATATCAGTATTTAAAATAAATACTGTCTTGCAAAACCTAACTGCCATTGCAAGCTTCCTATTTATTGTATGTATATTCTCCAATCACTTGCATGACTAGCATCCTTTTAAACAGGAAGAAATGAGGAGAGATACATCTGTTAGACATCTGCTGAGATTTCTATAACATATATTGTACAAATTGACATTATTTTAAGAGAAATCACATGCTTTTTACATTCTCTAGCTCTCCCGCAAAAGTCTGACCTATTAAAAAATCTAAACACTGATAACAAATTACTACCTAAACTCATTGTAATATGCAATTTTTAAAATTCCTGGATTAAGCACGATTTTCTATCTTGATACCTGCTGATAATGATCTAATTCATATTTGATTATGCCGAGCTGCAAACTTCTGTGGCAGCCCCTACATGAGAAAAAGAAAAAAAAAAAACCAAACAAACAAAATAATAAAGCACGGTTGAAAAATCATGAATGGGTGGCCAGAAAGCTTCCCTGACAGGAAGGTTATGAACTCTTTGAGAAGACATACAACATTGCATATTGCAGTCTCAAAAGCAAATACCACCATGACCAAAACCCCACATATCTGTTGTTCAGACCAGAAATCACGCACCAAAATAAGTGCAAGCTGTGACCAGTCACTCTGCATGCTGAAGGAAGCTCACAACAAAGGTGCTGTGCCACCACCACAGCTCCAGGTTTTTTTAGCATTCCTATTCAAGAACTATTAGCGACAAGTAAAGTATTCAAACCCCATTTTATATCAATCCCCTATTTTTTCTTCTTTATCTGCAGTAAGAAAACAGAGCTTGCAACCTTTCTTATTTTCTTTTTTTAAGAGTTTACAAGCTGGCTCTGTTAGGATATGGATAAGTATCCCTAAAACCCACATAGGAGACTAGTGGGTTTTAGGGATACTTAGGAGAAGTACACAGGAGAAGCAACAAAGGTCTTGATTCATGCTTAGGACAGCTCTAACCACTTCAAGAACCCATACAAATATACATGGAAAGACCTACATTGCCAATTATAACTACCAATAGATAAACAGAAACTGAATGTATGTACCAAGGCTGTTCTTAAACTTTGTCTCACAGTGTCTCTAGGGAAAGGAAAGGATTAGACTTCAACCTTAGGTAATACTTCACTAAGTGAGCTACCTGGGCCATGATTTGAGCATATGAATTATTTTGGTTTCCTTAATAGGATGCTCTATTCAAATTACAGATACCATTTTTAGAAAGAGCATCTATCATTAGTAAGAATTTTACAAAGTAGTGCTTTAAACAAACAATTTAATAATGGGTTCGATTTGAGCTTCAGCCTTTTTCTTATCAATAATTTAATGTTTTGTTCGTAAAAACGGTAAGACAACAGTCTTTTCCATTAAATATAAAATCAGCTCAGAATTTTTGAGGATGACCCCAGTGGTTAGCAACTTACAAGCCCCAAGCAGCTCCTTCACAAATCTGTTTTTCCTATTGCATCTTTATGTAAAACAATTTAAAGGCAAAAATGTATAGAACCCACTGAATTATATCAGCTCTTCCAAACCTCTCTACTAGAGTCAGAGCTTTTAACTCAATACCTGTGGATTTCAGGACTGTGGAAGATGACTACAAACAGCATGTTAATATACTCTTTAGAGTAATCTAGTAATCTGCACATGTAGATTACTGAAAATCAACACCTCCACTGGAAAAAGATTCACAGATGTATTTTAGAGAACTGAAAAACCACATATTCCAATGATTTAGCTACCAGAGGAGAATGTAACATTAACTCAGTATCAGAGAAACATTAGGCAGACACAACTGGTCACCACTCATGGCTAAGATGACTAACGCTTAAAATAAGCACATAGATCTCACAGTTACATGGTTTGAGATGTAACAGAAAATGGACTGTACCAGGGGCCACAGAGAGCCAAGGCAGACTTAGCTTTCTGGAAATTCAAAGCTAAAGGCTGACTGAAATCCTTATTAGAGCTTCTATTCTGGTAAATTATTAATTCTTTCTTAGTCTGAAGAAAATTTTCCCTATGTGTACATTCAACACAGCACCGTCTGAATTTAAAAGAATACTGCCACTACTATTTTGGTGCTAAAATATATAACAATAGTGATTTTAAAAGGGATAGGTCAAGGTCAGTGTTTGTCTTTGAAGCCACCAGGCAGACACAGAGAACTAGAGGAAAGGCACAGAGCAGATTAGATTGTGACCGATGCCTTCAAGGAAACTACTGTCAGAAACTTCTTGATAACTCAAACTGCCAAGTGGCAAGTGGTTAATTTACAGAACAAGGCATGGTTTGGGCACTCCTCAGCAAAAGCTGCCATCACCAACAGCCATGGTTCCCCACACCTGAGCCTATTTGCTGAGGCTGTCTGGGTTTTATCCTTCCTCCAGATACTCAGCCACCAAGAATAAGGATGCTCTAGGCATTACTGTCCAAGCAGAGTATCTGACACTGAAGATTTTGCAAGCTCTGCCCTATTCTGTTACGGCAAACTGCATCTGAAGTGCTGTCAGCATGAACAAGCCACTTGACTTGGACAGGACAGCAGAAAGAAGTCCAGGCTTCCTGGCCCTCAGGTGCAGAAATCTATGACAACTTCAGCTGAGGGAGCAAGTTGAAGAAATCTCTCTAAACCACCACCATCAAAAAGAGCAGAGATCTACTGCTTACTGAAACTTAGTATTTCATTTACAATGCCAAAAAGCACAGGGCTGAAGAACTCACATAATCAGACACTAAATGAGAATGAACGCAAGAGTAAAATTGAGTCCGGGGGAGAACACTCAACAAAAACACCCTTACTGACACCAGAATAGGCTCAAATAATATCTGGTTTTAGTACTCAGTGATGCTCAGATGAAATTATCTTCTTTGGCAGGAATAAGATATTTTAGTCACAGTCTGTCTGTATATCAAAGGCTGTGAAAAACTGGTATTTCAGATATAAAGTTTTTCTGAGTGTCCTCTGATGATGTAACTGATGAAAAACAACAAGGTTCAAGATGCAATAACCTCCATGAATTTCAAGTACAAAACTGCCAAACTAGAGGTTCACATCTAAGAGCCAAAGGGAACTGGAAGACAAACAATGGAACTTTGAAGTGGTTCTGCCACTTATACAGCTTGGTAGATGGTACAGTGACCATTCTCTTTGAACATGACAGAACAGCAGCCCCCAAAATCTCCATTTTCACCATGCAGGACAAAGATCCTTAGAGCCATGTTGCCTTTTGGAAATAATGGCAAAGTTGCTAGGATCTCCACTTCCTAAGAACACAGTCCCCCCAAAAACCTGGTTTTTCTTCCAAGTTAACCATCAGAAAAGCAGCTGAAGCAGTTTTTGCCTGAACCACACAGAAATTTTGCTTTAGGTTGGCAACTAGAGAAGCGTTCATGCAGCTTTGGTTCCTCACAGCACACAGTAGCTCTAGCCACAGGCTGTGCTGTTACTGTGTTTGGAAGATAACTAGGTATTCCAGAATTTCATCATACCAAAATAAAATTTGGCAACAGCCTACCTTATGAAGTTTTTAGCACTGATTTTTTCCCCTTTCATGTCTTGTACACATTTGATGGTGTATTATTCTACTCATTTTAATCACAGCAGTTCAGTGGCAGACTACAAATGAAAATGCAATAGAAACATTGCAGGCCCTGTAACAATAGTCAAAACAAAGATTTCCTATGGCAGCTGTCAAATTAATGACATCTCCAAAGCTATCTAAATACAGTATCTGGGCAGAAATCCAATTATGTCAATTCTGTCTGAATACCCCAAAAGAGAGTCCTACTGGGGTTAGAAGTGGAAATAATTTTAAGCGCAGATTAGCTACACAAACAGCTCCACTCTTGAAACCAGAACAAGGGAACAAAAACCTAAAGGCATGACATTTATCTGGATGCAAGGGAGAAGGGAAAAGGAACTGTTAGACATCTGGCAAAAGGTCAAAGCCAATTACCTTGTCCAAATTTGCCCCCAAGATAATAGCTTCCAGGTCCACTTCTTTGAAAAAAGACATATTGACTCAAGTAATTACAAAGATTTCTGCTTACCTCTCGATCCTCAACTACCATTTTGGTTTTTCCAAAACTTCTTTTTCCAACAAAAGAGTAAGAGCAGTAGTGTAACATACCAACTTCCCAGAAGCACAAAATAAATTTACCTGAAGTCTACACAGAAGAAAATAATATTCTCCCTCATTCTGACAAATGGTATTCATTGACAAATGGTATTTTAATTTAAGAGTATGACTTCTTGCTGCTTTACTTAAATAATTTTAACTGCTGATTTCCCTTTTTCTTTGGAACTATGCGTTACTGCCTAATTATGTGGCAAATTCTATTTACTAACCCTGCAACAGGATTCTGTTTATTTGTTGTTTTAAAACAGATAAGGATCAAGAAGAAAGGGAAATAGCATTTTAATTCAACGAAGAAATAATAAGGATATTTTTTCTTTCTTTGCAGGCATATGAAAATGCAAGTTTACCTGTTTTTTAAATGAAGCTGCTATTCAAGAGACTGCTATGAAACAAAAGAAAAAAACTGTGTGTGCCAAATAACTGAAGCAATATATGTTGGTTAGTAAATGCATTCTAGCTAGAAATCCTTATCTGTATTTTGAATAAACCTTTAAACACAAGTATGATGATTAAAAATAGGAGACTGGTTTAGACAAAGTTTCTAAACATGATCTGTCCAGAACATTTTCAGTGGTAAGGATATAACTCACTATATATATATATACATATATACATATATATATATATATAGCAAGTGCTTGCTTCTGGTATCAAGACAGCACAAAATTCAGGAGAGAGCAAAGCATTCATTATTAATGTGACTATATTTAGGACTGTATATTCCAAGCCTGTGCTTCTTACACCAGGACTCACACAATTAGAGGTGGGTATTTTTTGCTTCTGTCTGGTTTTTTTCCTGAATACAGTCATTAGCAATACTCAAAAAAGTCTGAAAACAAGAAACTCATCTTGGTCAAAATCTGGTACATTCTAGAGTATAGAGCTAATTCAAAAAGAAATTCAAAGAAATACCTAATACGTAAATGCAGGTTGCACTCCAGAATTCAAGATAGCTTTAACTCAAAAGCAGTGCCAATGAAGAGCAGCTACCATTTTCTTAAGGCACTTAGTCTCAAAACCCCTTTTCAAAGGTATTCACAGACATATCTTTGAAGGCAGCAATTTTGGATATTACCAGTTTGAACCAAGTTCCAATCAGTAACACATATGTTTTCTGTTGTAAAAGCATAACACAATAATTTTAACTAAACTTCTAAACTAATAATAACTCTATTGTGCTTACATACATCATACAGTTAATATAGTGAAAATATACAGTTAATATATATATGAAAATATACAGTTAATTGAAAATCTC
This sequence comes from Passer domesticus, assembly GCF_036417665.1. Taxonomy (NCBI): domain Eukaryota; kingdom Metazoa; phylum Chordata; class Aves; order Passeriformes; family Passeridae; genus Passer; species Passer domesticus. Next base: position 29,062,603 of record NC_087475.1, read on the forward strand.
CCGACCGAATCATGCAGTTAATGAGCCTGTCAGAAGCATTCTGACAAAGCATAGAACTAGGCTTTGAGATGATTGAGCTACAATTTTCCTCAACTTCCCCTTTTTTTTTTTTTAAGGATATATTCAATCAATTTGTTTCCAGTTTTGTATGAGATTTAATTTTTGCATTTGCTCTCTACAACAGACTGAGCACAGTACCATGAATCCTCCTTCATGTCACACAGGCACTGCAAATCCAATCAAATCCAATTACTACTCCATTAGGTCTCATTTAAATCCCATACGGTATGACAATAAACTGAATGAAATGAGAATCAGCACATTTTTCAACTATCTTTATAGTATGACATAGATGGCAATCACAGCTTAATAAAATTTCATTTACAGGAAAGAAAATTCAGAGCTACCTTTCTCTGCCAGGTTTTTCAAAAAGACTTGGGAAATGCCTCTTCTTCCCACCATCTCTTGAAGAAGCCAGTTGCTATTTCATAGTTCTCAAACAACTGTTCCTTCTGCTTGTGGCAGAGAAATTTGTCCTGGTCCCAATACTCAAAATGTATGTAAACAATAACAACCACCACCAGGTGAATTCAACGTTTACTCCAATGGTGTCCCAGTTCACATTTTCTTGTTTGTTAGGGGCTGTTATATTTTTTCTGTCTGTTGTTTTTTAAAGATTTCCTGAGTAAGGAACCCTTTAACACAGGGTTACTTCATGTTGGAAAACAGGGAGGGGAGATCAATACAAAACCTCACCACTCTGAAGGGTACTGAAAAGATTATGAAAATTTTAAAAATTAGCTCTTATCCTATCTGGATTTTCAAAATTTTCATTGAATATTTCACCACTTTAGTGCAGTTTATTTATGGATATATAATAATAATTTCCCTCTCTCCATACAGTATTTCCCAAGCTCATCCAACTACCCATTTACAGATGGCCAGGTCTGTCCTTTCTTTTGGGAACCAAAAACCAAAAGAAAACAAATAAAAAATCTCTCATTTGTAGTAGGCAGTCACAATAGTCAAAGCTGTCTCTGAAGAGTATACAAGAGCCTTGTTGAATAGCTCTTTCTCAACAGCTAACCTGACTAAATCATCTTCTTCATGCAGGCTAGAAATCAAAATGTCATGCTGCCATTTAAACACATGATCTGTTGCTAAAAAACCTAAAGCCAGGAAAACAAATGTCCACTCTCAAACACACATGCCAAACACTTTGTTTCTAGTACAGAAAGGCCCAAAGAACAGACTTCCAAATATTTCAGTCATTTCATTAAACAATCCTAGTTACAGTTTTATTAAATTTTGTCCTTTACATGCCTACTTACACCCTGAGAAACAGATAAATTCCGGACTGAGAGAGAGAGGATCCTGATGGGGGGAGGGAGAGTAATTAAGTAATTTCAAGGTTGGTACTCTGATCCACAATTAAAATGGGAAGATCCAGGTCAGAGTCTTCTCGGTACAGGGGAGATTAAAAGACAATAAAATGAGGTTGGAGTTTGTATTTTTTTTTTCTTTCTGTGACAAAAGGAAACAAAAGGTGGATGTATTTTTCCATGCATATTACTCAATCACATAGGCTCTTCTGCTGTATTTCCATGGGGTTTTCTGCACACACTTTAAAATGGCTTTATCGACCTGCAGGAACAGAAGCTTCACTAACAGAAATATGAAGACACTGGCTTCACGATCCAAACATCTTTTGCCTACAAAGAATATAATCTCTGAGTTTTTTAAAACCAATAAAGATCTGAAAACATTAACTTGCACTTGTATACCTAAATAATTTGGAAATTCTGGTTAACTTTAAAGGAGACAGAACAATTACCTCTCCTTTCTGCACGATTTTAATCATATTGGTTTTTTGCAATTTACCATTCCTTTCAGTAGACTATGATGGCAAATATGGATCCTATAACAAGAACAGATCCTTTAGGCAAGTAACACGTCTCAAACTGTAAAAGAGCACATGCATCCCACATGCTTCAGAATACAAAGTCTATGACATGAACCCTAAAAGCAACAGTCTCAAAAACTCACTGTTAATTGCTAAAGCATACGCACGATTTTTCTCCAAAAAAATCAGTTATAGCAACCTTTCATTAATACAAGCAATATCACAAATGCCACAAGTGTTTTTTTTCTTGACAAATATAAAGTAACAGTTCCCAGTAAAAATTAAGTCTTTTAAAAGCTAGAACCTACCTACAGACTGTGAACATATCAAGTGCTCAGATTATAGCTACTGAATTTTTAGAAGCACTAGGTACCTTAAGAAAGCAATACAAGCTTCACGTTCTTAGCACATTTGACATATGGTGGCAAACAAGAAAACAAATCAGCCCAGGAACAGACATGCTGTGTGAACAGGACTCAAAATTTTGGTGATGCTCCAGGAATCAGAAATAAACCCACCATGACAATATAATATCAAGGATAAAAAGCATGATGCATTATCTAGTACTGATTCTGACACCATAAACAGGGTGACACCATTCATTCATTCATTCGCAAAAAAGAATTATTCTCACCTTGCATTTTACCAGCTTGTAGTAACTTTACATGTGCAAACTTCTTTCTATCAGAATTCATATTCTATGAATATTTCCTGCTGATGGCAGGCATTAATGGGCTCAAGAAGAGTCAATCAATATTCAACATTTCAAAAAATATTGAAACAAAGCAACTCAGGGCAATTTATTTTTCTTAAAGACATATTACTGTCTTACTTTGTGAGATACAAAGGAAACAGAAGACAGAAAAAAGAGCAACTCTACAGAGGAGATACCAACCAAAATTTCTAGCACGTGTTTCTACACCTATGTAACAAATTTTTGAAGTAGATAGTGACGCAATTATAAACTGTAAGGATAAACGTTACACCCTTTGCTTAGCTTGTGTTTCAGAAGTCAGTTTTAGCTTTGCCACCTAAAAAAGCTGGCTGGCTTCACCACAGAAACATGGCTCCTCTTTTCTGCAGAATACAACCTAATGGGAGCTTCAAAATGAGCACTTTGGGTCTGAGAACCAAACTCAAAACTGTCACATGGCAAAAATGCCTCCTGTTTGAATAAAGCATGAAGGAAGAATCACCTCAAAGAAGGATGTACTGCTTCTTTGTCCAACCTTTCAATGTTCTCTTTCCTATCAGCACTCTCCCTGGAGCAGAGGCAGGACTGAGTGGACCTGCAACTTGAAGACAGCTTACACTGGTGAGCAGAAGAGTAGATAATCCTGACTTAAGCACCAGCTTTGGAAAGTTATTAGCACATATTAATCAGTCAAATTTATAATGTCAAATTAAAGAATAAGCCACTAGACTAATAAACACACATCCACAAACTTAGAATGGCATCTTGTGTACCTATACAAAAGCTTTACCAAAAAATGGAATGAGATCATGGGGTCCTCAAAAATCAGCATCACAAGATTTCTGTGATTCTTAGCAGGGCAGGATTTCCCCCCCCTCCCGCCCATCTCAAATGACTGACTCAGGCTAATTACCACCAAATGTTATGAAACAATTCTTCACTAAAAAACCCAACCTAAAACAAAACAAGTCAACCACACACATCCATCATTTCCAAGAAAATTTGCACAACCAGAAGTATGTGTAAATTGATGGCCTAAGGGCAGCAAGAATTCTGCTTCAGGTCTACAGAGCTTCTCCAAACAGTACCAACACGTGAACGAGATTACAAATCTACCAGGGCTACATTTTGATTGCTAACACATGCTATCATATCTTCCTTAGTGCCACTTCCTGCAATACCTACCAAGCAATAAAGCTTGGATAGGCATGCAATCACAATTTTATTTCAGAATTGCTCTTTGCTGGTGTTTTCAAAACAAGAACATGGATAGTAGATATAGTCTTTCAGTAAGTGGCTAGTAAAGATAACTCACATGAGAAGGTCAAGCAGTGAAAAAGAAGATGAAGAAACAAGACAAGAACAGCCAAAATGTTAGAGGAACACTGAAAGAGATGCAGAAAGGTTTAAGCAATTAGCAATTCCCTTCATGGACACAGAAGGAACAATACACACAGAAGACCTATGCAGAGCTTAGTTTCAACTTCACCTGATGACAAACAACCTCCATATATCACAGTATTCAGAACAATTTCACAGAAAATAAGGGTTGGCCAGCAATAGCCTTGGAACAAACGCTGGTTTTGATACACTGAAATTTCAGAGATAATACATTTAAGAACATTTATACATAATAAAGAAAACACATATCAACTGCAATGACCATTACACCAAAAGAGCTCAGGTTTTAGCTAGGGTTTTGTATTTGACAGCTTAAAGTCTAATCCTGTAAAATAAAACAAAATCCTAACAAATTCAAGTCAGTCTTTCAGAAAGGGAAGAACTGAGGAGATGTTTGTTGCTAATTCTGATCCAAGTCAGAGACACATGATGAAAAGTTCATCATACAGGGATTCTTCAGATGGCTTACTACATGTTCTTTTTTTAATTTTTTCCAAGAGTTTCTTACCTAGTTTTTTTTAAAGATATGAATGTATACAGAATTTCTAGAAAAGTTGGAAGAAGAATTTTGAAACAAACGTATGAAGAAAGAGGACTAACTAACCAATTCACAGTGTACTAATACCGCTCTTAAACCATTCCAAAATCAGTTTCTATATGGATGGCAATTTGAGAAGTGTATTGCCATCCTGACAAAAAACTTTATGTTTCAAAATTGTTTGTTCATAAAGCAGGTAAAGTTAAAACTCTAAAATGTCCTTTATTTTATTCCTACCAAAATGCACAGAAATTGCATTTCAAATATTCCGAATTCTTGATTTCAAATTAAAAAAAAATCACTGAATATATACTGGGTGCTACATATGGTTTCACAGAATTTCAAAAGCAAAGAACAATGACTTATTACTATTGTGGGGATCTCTGTACTCCAGAAGTGGAATACAGATATGAACTAAGATTTTGTATTAAAAATAAAGTTTGCTTAAATTATTTTAAAAAAAACCATTGTGTCAAAAAGAGGAATATCATCTGAAAACATATCACACACCAGGGGAAAAAAACCAAAAAACATTCCAAAATAAAGAAGGTATATAGTTTTCTCCTCCTTGAAAAGTCTGTGAATTTTCCAATAGTTGCCCACTGTCACCTAAGAGGGCATGCTCCCAGCATTAGGAGCCCCCCACTCTGTCTGTTCAGGCTCCTGGCTGTGACCTCCTACCAGGGAGGGCTGTCCCAAGGGTGGGAGGAGGACTGCACACACACAGATCCCAAGGGCAGCTCCTGGCCCTCCTGCTGCCACTGGCAAGAACCCCAGCTTCCTGCTTCTCAACTCATCAGAACAGCCCACCTCAGCAAACTGATTTATTAAATAACACAGACCCAACGATCAGTATTTTCTAGGAAGAAGGATAACATTTTTCCACCGTGTGTGAGAACACCAGAAACATTGGTAATTATAAACACCTGCAAAACTGCTGCTTTACATCCCTGCAAGATCATTCCTTTGCATCATCTTCTTGAAACAACTGGAACACACAACACATTCTCTCATTCAATGTCAGAAACAGCAATGAACTGACACACAGCAAGTTAAACTGAATCATGGGGATGACCTAACATGGAAGAAACTCAGAATTTTATGAAAAGCCTTAGGGTTTCACACAAATCAAAGAGCATGAGGCTGTGTGTTGGAAGTGGTCATGAACAATTATTGTATCAAGGTACATTTTTAAAAAGAAAAATTTGGGGGAAATTATTTAGTAGCATAACAAGACTTACCCTGTGAACATTCAGTTATTGTTAGAACAAGAAAAAATTAATTTTATCAAATTCTACCAGCTAAGCAATTATTGTGGCAAAATATTAATCATTCCAATTAGCTAACTCACAAGTATATTTCTTCCCCCTTTCTACATTTAAAAAACTTCAAAATTAATTGTCTTTGATTCTGAAGAAAATTCACAGAACTGTGTAAGCTGGTCACACAACTGATCACAAGGAACTACCTTAATAGCTTGCCCTCTGCAAAGAGGAGATGCTTTTTATAACCAAAACCTGACACATCTTCCCCAAACATCTTTTCTGCATTTAACAAGTTCAAGTCTCCAGAATGAAAAACAACCCTGGTACAAATACCTTTAGTAATGCTTCCCCAGCTTTTACTAACCAACAAAAGCTTAAGAAATCTACTCAAAGTATAATCAATACAGAACCTTTTAAGGAAGCAGAGCATACACAGAAATAACAGTTCAACAATACTTAAGAATTAAGTTCAAGCATTAAAGTCTGAAAAAGAGTTTTAGGCATAAAAAAGGGTTGGAAATGAAGAATTGAAAATGGTAACAGTTGCCAGTAGCAAAAAGATGCTCAGTATTTCTCGCCATCTCCCAGAATAGCACAGCAGCACATAAACTGACAGCCCTGCTGAAATTAGTGCATATTTTGAAACATAAATTACATCTACACCTTGCTGCATTAGGATGGTGGCTCAGAAATAAGCACACAATCCCTCCAGCAGAATTTACTTCAAAGCCTTCCCATTCCTCTGCCTACAGAGCTCAGCAATAGATAAAATTGAGAATGTGGTTTTCATTCATTTCTTCCAGGCACTCTAAAATTCACACATGCACCTCAGAGTGGCTTGAAATCTGGTATGCCATATGGCAATACACTTGTCATTTCCAGAAATATGTTGAATATGTGTTCCAGAGATATAAAGTCCCAATAAAAAATAAAAAAAAAAAAAAAAAAAGAAAATAAAACCAAAACTCCTGAAGCCAAAAAATTCTGCTCAAATGCCACCAGCTTTATACTATGCACAACTGGAGAGCCTGGGCTTTGATCAGGCTTCAAAGAATCTCCTCATTTGCCCCAGAAAATAAATCTTATGCCTCAGCTTGTGGAGGCTTATTTCCCTACTGTTTTGCAACTCTGTAAAGTTATTTACACTTGCCTTAAGTGAGACTGAAGTAGAAATGATACATCAACATCAATAGTAGATTTATATAAACACATTGCACTTGGAGTACAAAGTAAATGAATTACAAGCTGCGGAACAGTGGAGAATCAGAATCAAGGGTTTTATGGCTATTCCAGTGAGAACCAACTGAAGAAGAAATAATTACTTCTCATTCCTACATAAAACGTTTAATGGTGCACATGATGAAGTAACATTAAAAAAAAACAAAAAAAAAAACAAAAAAACAAAACCGTCCCAAACAAAACCCTAAAGGATTAGGAAATACATTAAAAAAAAACCTGACAAAAGAAATAAGGCTCTCCTGCTGGCTGAAATAATCACACGGTCTCCAAACTCAGCAAATTAGAGTGAGATTGCAAAAAAAAATTGGCAGAGCTGAACTAAACATCTTGCTGTTGCCAAAATGAGCGAATCCTGTGCTGTAGCTAGAAATCAACTAATTCATCCTTCTACTATTATTTCTACTTTCCAGGGGTGTCTAATTTTTACTATTTGCGATCTCAGATTAAATGATTTTCTTTTCTGAGAAAGAAAATTCAGACTAGCAAACTGAAATTAAGTAACATTACATGACCACAACAACTTTCCTCCTTGCTTTTTTCTTCCAAGGATGCAATCACAGATACAGAGAAACAGAGAATCATTCCCCTTTCTGCAGGCATACACAGTTCCTTGCTTTAAACCTCAAATTGCATCTTGAAACTAAGTTATCCTAACACACATCTTTTTACCCCTAAGATGCAAATTAACAGCAAGTAGTAACTGTTGACAAGAAGTGCTTTAGGGTGATACTAAGTTTTCAAACACACGCAGAAATCAAGAAAATAATCGTACTCCGGAGGGGGGGATGCTATAATCTGTAACAAACTTCCAGAGTGCGTACTCCATAGAAATACCTGTTTTGGAGACAGCATATGTGTGCTATATATCCAAGTATGCAGAGGTGACTTGGAAAAAAAAAGCAAGGAAATACAGATGATTCTATTATCAGAGTGCAATCCAGACCTACCGCAACATTTCTATGAATAAAAAAGAAAATCAAGAGCATTTCAACCATATCTGGGAAGAGTATATTTGCAAGCACCTAAAATGACTCATGGCAGCATTGACTGGGATATGTAACATAGTACAGACACTCTTCCACCATACCAATCCACCAAGTTCATCCCAGACCAGGATCCATTCAGCTGCTGCAGCTGAGGAGTGTTTCAGCCATGCAGAGACAAGACTACCATACACCTGCCTCTCACATTTCCTAATGATGAGTGTATCAGCTCATAGAGGCACAGGGCTTTGAGAAAGCCAGGGCTTTTTCCCCAGGCATAACAAGCACAGAGCTGCCAGTCACTGGTGTTACCATCTAGGGAGGTTATTCCTAGAAAAGCAAGAAAAATGCGTGGGCTGAGCTGAAAAGACAATGCAGAAACTAAAGCAAGCAGAAGAGTCCTCTGTAGTACAAGAGGTGAAGAAAATCCCCACGTCTGCTAAGATTTAGGCTGAAGAGCAGATCTCTCCCCAACACATTCCACAGCCAATAACTGGGTTTTTCAGGTACACTGCGCTTGTGGTGGGATGAAAAATGGCTTCCACATGCTACAGCAAAATTTTACTGAGTCCAGCAGACAAAGTATGTGAAATTTCCTGAAAATTTTAATATTCACTGCAAAGCATACTTAAACTAAACAAAACCCTAGAAAATCCACACTTTACAGAACCTTCCATATATTTTGCAGATGGCATTGAAACCATCTGCTGATGCTGCCAGAACAATTCAAGAACCACCAAAATCTGTGTTTGACAGGTCCAGGCCTACTGTAAAGAAAGGAAAATCTGAATTGCTTTAGCACGATACATAGAGGTGTTCCTGGATAAACCAGATTACATTTCTTCTTTCATCATTCTTCCAGTAAAAGCAGTGTGAAATTCAACTTCTATAGTATTTTTAATTGTAGTTGTAAGGAAGCAAAAAAGCTGTCAGCTACTGAAGCCTCACACACACCACCATCCTCCCACAGTTATTACTACACTGACAGAAGAAGTAGAGAAACCGTTCTCACACTGGCACACCTAAAAAGCTGAAGAGTCAGAACCAATTCTCAACTGTGCATACACTTCTCTTAATCATCTTCTTCTTCCTATATGTGCTTTTCTTTACAAAGTCACAAATCCAAACCTCAGAAAAGTTAACTAAACACATTCATAAGTGGCTTGAGTATCATAACTCAGTTGATTAAACATTTGGAAGAGTTCACCTGGTGGCTTTGAAGTGCAGCAGAGGACCAATTCAGGGCTCTGCAAGTGGCAATATACTTCTTGAGGATCTATCAGTAAAGTGGAAACAATCCTTTAGGTAAAGCAAAGCCAAAAGATTCAAGATGGGAAATGAAGCTATAAACAGTAAGAATACAGAAGTTTATTTCCTGTATGCAAGGTTAGCAAACTGCTACAACTTCAAGATATACGCCAGTCTTTTCCTTTCTTACTTACAAATTTAGCCTTTAAGGTGTTCAGTGCACCTTTTCAAGCTCTTGCTACCCCAGTGCACTTTTTCAAGCTCTTGCTACCTATTGCAATTCTATACTTAAAGATCTTCCTGCATTCTGAGACAATTATTATTTTGCTTTGATGCTTTTTTCCCTTGGATGTTTTCCAGATGAAGTTCTAAATTGAAGCTCAGCAGAAAAACGATCAGAGCACTACATTTCAATAACAGAAGCATTGAAAGTGTGGCCTTCAGTGTATTAAAGTCATTGCTGGAAGCTACATATGAAAATATATTACCCACCTCAGAAAACCCTCCATTGTTATAATTTGGTCATTTCACACACCAGTGATCAATCTCAGCTGAGCACATTCTGTAAGTCCATACATAATGATAAAAAATTAGACATACTGGAGAAAAATTTAAGTCTTTCCTTTGTGAACAAGTATATTCACCTAGTGATTTTATATAAAAATGACATTTCTACTGCTTCTTGGTATGAAGCTAAACAAGGTGAAGATATACAAATTGTTGGTTACAAGGGTCAATGACTCAGCAACCTGCATTATGTCCACTTTGCAGCAAAAGCTGATAAGCACAAAACAATTACTTTAAAAAGCAATCTTAGAAGTATGCCCACATGAAACTTTTTTAAATGTGTATATACATTTAAGGCTACTAACTGTGAATCATATATCCTTTATCTAACCCTGCCTGAACTCAAGATTTCTATTTTCCAACTCTCTCTTTTAGCTGCCCTTAAAATTTGTATGTTTCAGATCATTGTTGCATATAAAGTCCTCAGAATCAGCAACTGTCAGTAAGTATATTACAGCACATCTACAAGCTGAAAACCCCAGGCTACGTTTCATTTCAATATAGAACAACACAGACTTTTCAGAACAGCAATGTTCTGAAAAAATATTACAAAAAAGAGAATATCCAGGTATTGGAAAACAAAAAAAAAAATGAAATAATATTGCTTCCACCATTCCCCCAACACCAAATGACACTGGGATCCAGTGCTGAACCTCATCACACAATTTTCTCTACAGCAGCTCTCCTACACACCAAAGAATGGACAAGCAGAAGGAGGAGGATTTATAGCGAAGGAAAGTACAATGTTATTTTCATACAATTCATCTTAGCCCAAAGACAGTTCATACTGGTAAATCCTACCCCAATTTGGATCACATCAAGTTCAGATTTAATTAATCATTCCCAAATACCAAGCTGCAAGCATATACATATGAAGGTAGAAAATATGATATCCTGCAGAATAACCTGTGAAGCACCCTACACCTTCTCCTACCCTGAGCAGATATAAGCAATCATTTCTGTGAGTGTGTGCAACTACATATTTAGTTAGAATAGAGAGCCAACAAAACACTAACAAGAATATCTTCATCCAAATCCTATTCACAGCTGTTAATTGAATGGCAAGACTCTTCCGGCACAAAGAATACATGAGTAATAGCCTCCACGGGAACTTTAACAGCAGATCGTTAGACAAAGGGCTTCGGAAGGCAGCAGCTGGACGCCATTCAGCTACCTGACAGCCCCTGTGCTGCTGGAAAGAGTGCATTAACCACAGGATGTGGCTTTCTGAGGCAGAGACTGCTGCTGCCCAGTGCTGCGAAGGGAGAAGGGAGATGGGGTAAGGAGGCAGGTTTGGATGCTTTGAAAAAGGTATTAGAGCAAAGGGCTGTGTGATGCAAAACAAGGTATCACACACAGCAGCTGCAAGAAAACAGATTTCTCTGTTGCACACAGTCATTATAGTCTTCCATAAATTTACAGTGCTTCATATCAATGCCACTGAAAATTCTAGAAAAACAATGCAGAACATTTATTTATTACATTTCTCAATGTAAAAATGTTTCTTCTTATTTAAGGAAATATACGTATTAACCAACCCATGTGGGAGCTCACCCCAATGTCCTAACACAACTCCAGAATATATTTATAGAAGAATGTTAAAAACAATTATACAGAAATACTGTAAGCAAGGGTTCAAGTGTATCCTCATTTCACAAAGTTCATCAACTCTTCTTCTGCACATCATGTAACTGCAATGTTCCAGACAAATCTTACTCATTCCCAACTGTGTGTAATCATGCTAGACAGATTACTTTTATTTTCTACTTTTATCTAACATATTATTTTCTTTGCTTCAATATTTCTACCATATGAACGGATTACAGACAACCCAAAAAACACGTCCACCCAAAATCAAGGCTATTCCTAAACCTAATTATCTAAAAAATACTGTGCAATGGAAAAGGAGGAGGGAAAATATTAACAAAGCAAAGGCACAGATGATCACCACCAGTTTGGACAGCACAATAATCAAGGTGTGTACCAACTAAATCAAAGATTTTCTTGAACTAAGTATTTACAGATTCATAAAATAAAATGGTACTTCCTTAAGAAAATCTAAAGGTTCATGTACACAACTGCCAAAACTATGAATTATACTGACACCAGGTGCAAGTATTAATATTGAGGTTTGGAGTTTTGATTGTTGTTGGGTTTTGTGGGGGTCTTCCTAATATCTAGTAGGTGCCAAAATTTTAGAACAACAGTATCAACAATTTAAAAATCCTCTGAAATCCAGCTGCTTAACATCAAGCATGACATCCTGCAAACTAGGCACAATCCTCACATTCAAAAAAGCCTGTGGCAGGAAAATGGCACAGGAACAAGAGCCAATGGCTGCTACCAGTCAGGTGGGCAACAGGCAGGCAGAGCTGACCAGGGAGCGGCATTGGAAAAATGACCTCCTTTCTAGCACAACTCCACCTTGACTCACCTGCATTCGTGACTCACTGACATCAGATTCTTGCTACTTTTGAAGAATTAAGCATTTAAAATTTTACTACCTGCTTAGCAAGCACAGTATAATCTACTAAATACCAAACTGCTTCAAATGCTATGTACACTCAGTAATGGTATGTATGCCACTGCTGCAGAAGAGTAAGTCAATGGCCATTAATTCAGATTGCAGTTATGTATGGTATCTTCTTTTAACCACAAGTATATCACTTATATTAACTCAAAGGAATCCAAATGACCAGCTACTTAACCACTAAAATTATCTATCTGGAAAGAAGGAAAAAAAAGTCAAAGAACAGAATAGACAAATCACAAGGGCAAGCTAAAAGGAGTTTTATAACAGAACACTGAAATCAGGTCTAGCTGCACCATTAAACAATCTAATACAGTTAAAACATGGCAGGGCAAAGCATTTTAAAAGTTATGAATTTCCATGATCTGCATTAATACACTTATTTTCAAACCTGGGTTCCTCCAAAACAGGAATTACAAGCCTCAATGCATTCAAGAGCTTGTCATGCATTCCATTTTAGTTTTCCCATTTTTTTTCCTGCTTTCATTCACTTTGGTTTTCTGTTTTAAATTCTAGGTTTCCACGTTTTTAAATAAAACACAAAACTAATTAATTCCTTGTTTCCTCCATGAAGGAGTAACTTCCTTTTCCATCAACTTAAGCAGGCATTGTAGCAAGCACTGCCTGACCCACAGCTCAGTATTACCGTTCATTAAACAATTCTAAACTACTAGGAGTCACACTGACTTAATAGGACTGCTGGAAAAGTAATGTCATACACAATGTATAGGCATAAAGTCTGTCTCTAAAAATAGGCTGGCTGTGTGACACTACAGCAGAAGTTCCATAATTCAATATACATGTTGTGACAAGTAAAGAATGTGTAACTAAGAAAGAATTGACCTGCAATGTAACAGTGGTTCTTGTCTTGGAAGAGATGTGCATATGGCTCAGCTTTGTGTTTTGTAAATAAGAGACACTCACCCCATTAGGACCACTAGTGGTACTGAGCACATGCTTGCATTTTCATAGGGCCACAAAAATGGAGACAGAAGTTGGGATACAAAACAAAGAATGAAACTTTGGCAGAGCTTTGACACTGTGTCTTCCAGAGTGGTGAAAGAAATACCTGAATAAAATAAACATCCAGAATCTCCTGTCAGCAAAACCAGAAAAAATCCTAAAGGAATACAGCCACGAGTATTATAAGACAAAACTAACGGAGGAAGACAAACATTGTCACAGTAATGACATTACCCAGACTTTAACAGTTTTCTGCCATAGAAAGTCTATAACATTTCAGTTCATTATGATTCCCCATGCATCCCTTAAGAGCCTCAAAGCTCATAAAAATGATGTGTCATATTTTGATACTCGTACTAAACACAAGCTTTGTGATTACCAGTGTTTAAACTCAACACAATCCACACAGCCCTTCCTGAGGTATCTGATTAAATTTCTAATATTCATGAACTAGAATTTTAATATTGAATGCTCAAAATGATTTAGGTCTTTTGATGTAACAGAACATAAGTCCTTTAGTGTCAAGTGGAAGGCAGATCCTTTATTATGGCATTAATTATTTGGGATATTAGCATTATTTCTTTCTCTATTTGAATTAAATGGAATTCAAAACAGTGTGAATTTATGAATAGTCCACAATATAATTATTTCTACATTATCCCTGCAGCACTAGCAGAAAGATTGCCAACAGACCTGAAAATGTAAAGGAAGGAGATTGATCATCAATTTTTCTTTTCATCTTTCTTCTGAAAGATGGGAAAGGTAAAGCTCAGGATGTTTATACTCTAAATGGCTTCACTCCTTTTTTGATGCAAAAAAACCTGTCTTTATTCCTATAAACGCCACCTACATATTTTGCATTCAACATGCAATGATTAAAGGAAAGCACAATTAAACAAGATATACCATAACCAACTTCTTTTATGACTGAAACAAAAATATTCTTAATTAAAACCACAAAACTGAAAAAATAGCAGGCATTTTTACAAAATTTCAATACTCACTGGGAAAAATGCTATGTCTTCACTTACATTTCTAGAGTTGCTACATACACAGAATTCCAAGTTCTGGTAGGAAGAACTAATTAAAGATACAAACATGGTACCTTCTTCCCAGCACTTAAACAGTACCAGTTATCATTTCACTTGTGTTACAGGTATAGCCAGACAGTACTGCTAACAAAAGTAATTCATAACTATAAATAAATACACCACCACACATGAAAAACTGCTGTTTGCAGGTCATTTGAGTCAGTTACCAGAGAACTAGATACTGACAGACCATAATCCAGCTTAACATTCCAACACAAAACACACAAAAAATAGCATTTATATGGGTTTACCCAAATTACAGGACTTCTTCGGTCCAGTTAAACCAGAAACACCTGGCCAACTGAGACTGCAACCTTACAAATAAACAGCCAAACCTATAAATAAACCAAATAAGCCATCTGTGCCACTGACTGGCCCTGTCTGTAGCCCATCTACACAGGTATCAGCTCCTGGCCCTGCACTCTCGGTTGAACTACCATGGAGTGTTTGTACCATCACTGACTGACAGCACTAACACAAAATGAAAAAAATCAGTGAACAGAGTGCTTGTTTCTAACCTAAACAATACTCAAAACCTATCATTCCAGTTTTGCTGATATTTTTACTAAAAATACTGAAGGCATTTAAAACACATGCATCTTTAAAGTGGATGAACTCCAACTACCTTTCTTCCTCTTCTACTATTTAGCAAACAAATTTTCAATCTAAAATTACCAACAAAATTTCCAACCAATATTAAATCTATTTAAAATGAAAACTCAAAGGATACTTGTAAAAACAAACTAAAAAAACCCTGAACTCAAACCTGGAAAAAGCCTAAAGTTTTGCTAAGCCAGGTGGCAGTGTGCATTTGCAACAGCCCAAGTCTCCTGCGGTGGAATCCAGAATCCTTGACGCGCCATCATTCAAGACCTGTCAAATTTGATAACACTCAGTGTGTGTCTGGAAGGACACCATCCATTCAGGGAAATGAACGTGTCATTTGTTGTCATGACAGCTATCAAAATTCAGCCCAAGAGCATATCATAGAGCCACGTATCTCTCCTTCTGCACTAAGAGGTTGAAAAATACTTTCCTTGTCGTCATCCTAAACATCATTAGGATGTCAACTAAGAAGTCAGCTCCCCTGAAACAGCAGTGGCCCAGGACGGCACTGGGAGCCAAGTCCGACACACAATGGATGTGGGAGAAAACAAGTGTGATGGACACACTACTGTTGTAATAACAGGAAGGAAAAACCTTGCAGCCATGGTATGCTAGGGATATTCTTACAACATTAAAACCAAGAGCTCAGTATGATCAATGTTTGGGATCTGCTTTGGTATCAGTGACAGGTTTTGCTAAACAGGAGGCTTCACTTATTACTGTTCCCTGAAACGCTTATTAATCCAGAATGCTCTGAAAAATTTAGAGCAGTTTAACTCTCCATATACAGATTAGGTTTTAACAGGACATAGTGTTCCTCTTCTCTCCCAAACCTATGAAAGACTGAAGGAATTAAGTGTTTTATTTTACTATATAGTTAACTAATACTTAATTGGTATACAAATAGCATTATTTCAGCCAACTTAAATTTGACAAGGATGAGTTACAAAATCCTACTATAGTTCATTTATAGTTTATTTGATTAATGAATACCATTATTCCTTTCTAAACCTTCCCACCCTTGCAAGGATCTAATCTTATATTGAAGGAAAGGTTTAATGACCATTTGAAAATAACATAAATAACAACAATATAGTTAAAACCAAAGCAAAATTGACAATTTTCTTCCAAGAGCTTGCTTCTATTTTCTTAAAAACAGAACACATACTTTTTAAATTATGCACTGCTAGCAGAACCAATAATCCCACCCCAACATGAGCAAAAAGCACCTGCTTTTGTTCTCTTGCAGCCTCTGATGGCTCCTCTGTATTTGCACAGAGCTGACCCAGTGTAACCCATAGGGAAAGACAGGCAGGAGACAGCACTCAGCTAAAAGCAGCTTCTCACACTGTAAGAGGACATGACCCAGACTCGGAGGACAGCATCAGGAAGAGCATCCACAGCCTCCAGCTTCCCCATAAACTTCAGTACCTGCTTTCACACTTGTGTCACTTCTCTTTACTAAGGCACTCATAAATACTCTGATCATTTCCGGAATGTAGAAACTTCAAACATCTCAGAAGGCCAAAATCTGCCTTTCTATCAAAAAAGTAATAAACTGAAGGCCTGTTCATTTATTTTTGGCTATTAATGCCCCACCTATACAAATAGTACAACTGCTGAAACACAACAGGCTCTCTAACTATATCTTTCTGATAAAACATTATTTGAAACAAAGTTCATATTTAATTTAATTAATTTTAAAAATATTTTTAAAAGGAGGTTGCCTAAGACAAGTTGCTACCTGATTCTGTAAAACACGACTTTTTTTTGTCTAATAAAATTTCTGCTATATTCTATCTGTGGTTTATCTCACTGCCTGTTTTCATGTCTGTTTCTATGGTTGCTCCTGTGGTTGTGTGTACCCTGCATACAGTAACTGATAAGAGTTGAGGAAAACTGGATAAGTAAAAAGACACCCACATAGCATTTTAATTTGCACCTGTATTTTGTCACAATTGTAAGAGCGAATCATCACTTTTGAGAATTCAAGGATCTGCCAAGTGTCCCTTGTTCACCACATGGTCTGCTCCACCAAATAATCAACAGTAGTTTCATGTCACCATATTAATACCGGCTAAGGAGATCAGGACCAAAACCAGCCTAGCAAACCTACAAAAAAGTGCAAAAAAAAACCTCTAAGCCACAAAGTAAGTTTCTACAATTGTGAACAAATACAGGCTATACCAGCATGCCTGACTTTCCACTCTAACAAATGTTTTTCATAGCATGAGTATTTCTAAAACTTTACTTGACACCAGGGTTTTGTGTATAGCTGCAGTAATTTAAAATGCAATGGGTTGCTATTCTCTAATCAAGATTTATTCCTCTGCACCTCAATTCTTAAAATTCTCAATGCTTTATGAAAGCCTTAAAATGTACACTGTCAGGCCATCTCATTGCACACAAAGTTATTATTTATGCTGGGTCTAAACTATAAACTCCATTAATAGCAAGAAACAAACTGATTTGTTGTGTCACATATACTTAACTGAATATAAAAATATATACTTCATATTGGAATGCACTTTCAACTTACTCATGTCATTAGCATTTATGAAACAATTATGAATTCTTATGATGGGGAAAAAAGAGAACTTTAAGGAAAAAATAAACCAAAACAACAAAAAGTTACCATTTTGAAGAATTACTTTATACACTACCGAACAGAGCAACAGTTTAATTGGGCAGAACACTGTTGACTACATTATTATGAGAAAACTAATGGGCCTAATTAATTTGAAGGAAAAATTTAAACTGGAACCACCTAAAACAGAAATAAGCTTTGGATTCCTAGGCCAACATGCAGAAATCTGCAAAGCAAAACAAACAGAAAAGTAATTTCTCAAAAGGTGTAGTGGGATCTCATGTAGTAAAGAAATGGTGGACAGGTGAAATGATTAGTGCAGGCCTCACTTCTTCACCTCAGGATGACAAAACAATGCTATTCCCCCACTGCAAAAAGCCATCCCAGCTCTCTAAACAGCATTCACTTCAGGAACTAGTAAGAATTCCTGACTTTCACTCCCTGGAAACTATCGTTCTACAACATTTCTGTATACCTAATAAATACAAGGACAAAGCGTACTACCTTTAAGTTCATTATTTGATGAGAAGCAGATAGCAGCTCTCCTGCAGAGTGCCTCAACTCTCCATCTCTTTGCCATTCCAGATGACCTACTTTGGAGGAGCAGGGTGTCCAGCGACCAGCACCTCACCCTGGGCTCTCTAAACTAACCAAAACACAGCAGCGCCTGGTTTCAGTTTTCAAACTCCCTCAAACACCTCTAATAAATCCACATCAGCAATCCCCCCTCCTCAAAACACAATGGGAGTGGGGTTTGGTAACACCCACAGCTTAGAAACCATCATACAAAGAGAAACCTCAATACAAAGAGAAAATATTTTTCTAGAACCTATGCTTTACATTCAAAGATGCCTTGGTTTTGATTTCAAACCTGCTGCAAGTAAATTGATACAGCACCTGTCTCCATGAGTCTGGAAGCAGCTTTTATGCTCAAGGAGCATGAAAAATGCAGATACTCTGGGTAGTTTTGCTGCTGCTCAAGACCAGGACCAGCAAACAGAGCTATCTGAGTATCACTTTTCGAGTCGTCACTGTTATAGTTTCCACCGAGGAAAGCCATGAGCACTACACAGGATTAACATACCAACAGCAACACAAGGCACAAAACAAAAAAACAAAGGCTGGAAAAGCAGCAGACACTGCTGACCTTGTACCTCTTCTTTAGCTAACAGAAGATGTGAGGTGACACAGAAGAGAGCAAACACCTTTCCTTAAGCTTTCAGACAGCTAGCCAGGAAAATAGAGAGGAAAAGAGGAAGGGGAGGTAAGTTCCCTTTCTGTAATGCAACAAGGCAAAGACTGAAAATATGAATTTATCATACGTTCAGTAGCCAAGACGTAGTAAAAAGGATCATCCAGGGTATCAAGGGCTAACTGCTATTAGTTTTGGGAAAATACAGCAAAAAAGATTTTGTGTATATTTTTTTTTTTTTCACAAAAGCAATTGGAAATGTAATCTGGTAGAAGTAGGAGGCAAATGCAACAGCTAATATTGCAATGACAGAACAACAGCAATAAAAGCTAACGTTATAATGAATCTGTATCTGTTTCATGGCCTATATAAAAATATTTGCTAATTACAGACTTCATCTTCATGGTACAGGTGCCTTCTATTGCTACATTTATTCACTGTTCCCGAAAGTGACATCTTCTGTCAAAGTCACAAGAAGAAAGTCAGTTACAAAGACAAAGGGATCTGCTTAACTTCTTAAATGCACTTGGTGAGACAGAAGCTTTCGATTTCCAGAGTTGTGAAATCAATATTTCAGAGAAGCAACAACATTACATCAGAAATTATAATCCTAAAAATGAAAACACAGTACCATTAACATCATCTGTGTGGTGCTGACTGCTTCAGATTCCTAAAAAGCAATGGCAAACAAGTACTTTCAAACAGAAATTCTCCATAATCTCCTACCCAGTGAGTCCTTTCAAATTCCTCCATATTAAGTTACCAGTCCAAACTCCCGATGATACAAACCACGCATGGTTAGGCCATGAAAATTTGTTTTTACAAAGGCCACTACCAAATTTCATGAAAGAAGTCTAATTCTCCCACGTTAAGCTGCTAGAACAGCAGCAGTATGTTCCTCAGAAACAAAAATGCTTCATGGGAAGAAACACTGCTCAAGCTGAAGAATGCTTTAAATTCTTGCCGACTTTCAGTCACCATACAACTTTTAAAACAGCAAAAGGTTTCTCTTTGTTTTACAAAAACATGACAGTTCCGAGTGAAATACTCCACAGAACTCAGGGAATAACCCTGATGCACACAGAGAACCACATTTACTGTTAAAACACAGTGGAAGATATTAACATAGAAACTAGAGCCGAGAGCCCTCATGATCAGCCAGCTGCAGGTCAAACCTGAACTACAAACCTGAATCCCGATCTAGCAACCTGATCTTAGACAGGCCAAAGTGCCTAGCCTGCCAGCAAGGGGTAGCTGTTAGCCTGGGCACGTTTTTAATTAAAAACAGAGCGAGAAGACTTACAAACTTCAGTAATTTTCTTCCCAAAACACGCAGGGATGCGCTTCACCGAACACTCATTACGCGAGATGTAATTTTACCTTTATGTCCTTTACCTACACTGGCATCGACCGAGGCCACAGCGCACGGCGCTCCTTGAGCAAATCCCCGGCCTCAGCCCTACTGAAGTCCAAAGTCGTTGACGGAAAGAAAAACGAACTGAGCGGACCGAGGGCGATGTCCCCGCCGCAGCCCGGTGTGCCCGCCCGCCGGTTCCCGTGCGGGGCGGCGGCGCTGCCGCTCCCGCCCGGGAAACTTTCGGCTTGCGCCGCTCTCCGGCCGGGAGGCGCTGCCCGCCTTCCCCCGGCGCTGCCCCGCGGCCGCCGGATACGCCGCCTCCATTCACCGGAGCCCCGCGAGGGGTGCGGGGGGGTGGCGTCCCGGCCCGGCGCTGCCCCCCGGCCGGGCGGCACAAAGCAGCGGCTGTCACACGCACGCACACACACACACACGAGCAGCAACTCGGGAGGATGAGGAGGAGCCGCCCCTGAGCCCCCCCCGCAACTGGACGTGGCACAACGAACACCGCTCCGCTCCGGGCCCCCCGCGCCGCCCCCGGCAGGTACCGGCCCCCTCCTGCGCGGGGCGGCCGCGGAGCCTCGGCCGCACAGGTGACACCCGCCTTTCCCCCGCTCCCGGCTCCCCTTCCCCGCGTCGTCCCCCGCGGCCGCCACAAGTTTGCGGCGGGCCCCAGCCCCCGCCCCGGCCCCAACCCCATCCCCGTCCCGCCCGCGGTCGCGCTCACCTCCGGCCGGCCAGCGGGGAGCGGAGCGGGGCGGGCGGCGGGGAGGCTCCCAGCCCAGGCGGGCTCCGCTTCTTTGTCTCCTCGGCGGCGGCGCCCGCTCGCTCCCCCTCCGCTTCCCTCTGCCCTTCCCTGGGCGGATGCGGGCCGCGTCCTCCGAGAGGGGCCGGCTGGCTCCCCCCGCTTCCCGTTCCTTCTCCTCCTGCGCTCTTCACCGGACGCGTCCAAGGCCCCGGCCCTCGGCGGCAGCAACGGCGGCGGCAGCTCCGCTCCCTGCCTTCCCTCTGCCTGCTGCGCCCGGCGGCGGCGGCGGCCCCTCCTCCGCGAACCGCCCCCCCCGGCACAGGCACAGCCCCCGCCCCCGCCCCCGCCCTGCCCTTCCTGCCGCTGCCGCTGCCGGGATCGCGCGGGAGGAGCTCTCCGGGCTCCCCCTTGCCCGCCGGGAGGGCCGCTGCTCCCCCGCCCCAGCGCAGGAAGGACGGGCAGGGACAGCCCGGGTGGCTCCCTCCCCTCTGCGGGAGGACCTCTCCGGGACCGCGGGGCGGGGCAAAGGGGGCCCTGCCCGGCAGGAGCCTTGACGCCTCCTTCCCGATCCATCCCCGTGAGACCCGGCGCTCCCGGAGAAGCTGCCCTGCTGGGAGCCAAAGCGCCCGGGAAAAGTACTGGCGAATGCTGAAAGAGCCGGGGATGGGGGGGACGTGCGCTGGGACGGGGCTGGGCCGGGGGAAGTGCCCCGGGGCGGGGAGGGGTGCGCCGGGGTTCGCCCTGGGGCTGCCACGGGCCGGGACTGCGGGGCCGCTGCCGCCGGGAATTTCCAGCCGCGGTATCGGGGCGCTTCCGCCGCCGCCCATTAGCCCGGGGCGGCCGCAGCCGTAGCTCTTCCCGGCCCTTCTTTTCCCTGCCGGCCCGGAGCGAAGTTTCAGCCTCAGCGCTCCGTGTATCAGCCCGGTCAGGCGGTGTTGTGCCCTCGGCAGAGGATGGTGGGCATGGCAGCCACCCAAGCCACAGCATCAGAGAATATCCTGTATTGGAAGGGACCCACAAGGTTCATCGAGTCCAACTCTTTGCCAAGCACAGGACACTCCAAGAATTCCACCATGTGCTGAGAGCATAGTCCAAATGCTTCTTGAACTCTGTCAGGCTTGGTGCTGTGACCACTTCCCTGGGGTGCCTGCTCCAGTGCCCAACCACCCTCTGAGAACCTTCTTCTAATACCCAACCTAAATCTCCCATGGCACATTTCAGGCCGGTCCCTGGGGTAAGCCAATTGGTGTATGTCCAGCCCATGCCAGCTGCTGTGCCCCTCCACTCACAGGAAAGACCTCCACGAGTGGTTAAAGGCAGAGGACAGAAGCCCCTTGTGGTGGCCCTGGTCTCTAGTGGGAATAGCCAACCTGCCAGCCCCAGTGTTCCCCTTGGCACACTCCCCCAGTAGCGTCCCCGGGCCATGGGGAAAGATCATCCCTCGAGGTGGGCAGGGAGGAAGGGAGAAGCCACTCAAAAGTATTGTAAATCCTTTACAACACGGCAGCTTCGAGGGAGAGGAGGATGGAGTGTTAGCTGTACTGGTTCTCCTCAGGAGACATTTGCTGGCTTGGGAGGCAAGGCTAGGCAACACCACTCTTTCTGAATCCAAATTAAAGTCAGCAGCCCTGCTGTCTTGTTTTGTATGACCAAGCTTAATATAGTAGTGAGATCTTGGGACAAAGATTTTAGAAGCTTGAAATATGATGATTTAAAAATGTGTGCTCGGCAATCTTTCCATGCTCTTGCTTAAAATGGTTTAGAAATCCTCAAATAACTCCCTCTTCCCCTTGTTAACTTTTACAAATTCTCACAACACTTAACTGATGGTTTGGGAAGTTCCAAGTGCCTTTCACTTGCCTCTGAGATCAACCTGAAAGGAAAATGTGGCCACTTCTTTTTTCCAAGAAAGACTTTGCATGCACCTCAGGGAGGAACAGAAATCCCCTTTCCTGGGTTTTTGTGCATGCATTTGATTTCAGTTCAGAGAGGTGTTAATCTTCCTTTTGAAACAATAATCTCACCATGCTTTTTCAGAGCTGGAAAATATTTGGGGTCCCCGCAGGCTCCACCTCACAGCATGTCAGGCCTCACTCCAGCCTGCAGAGGCTTAGGCTGAATTTAAATGGGATCGGTCATCCAAGGACTTTCAGATAAAAGTCTCTGTTGTTTCTAGAACAAAATGCACTGTGGAAGTGATAAAAGAGAGGTGAATTATCCCTTCTCTCCTTTGCATTTATAGTGCACAGTTAGGTTTCGGTCTAGGTTTTGTCCCTTCTTACCACACCTTGCTAATGCCGTCCTACAATAAATCCTCCACTTTGTTCTTTTCCCTATAGCATTGTTGGCTTGAGGATGTCCAAGGCAAGGTGGAATGAACCCTTCAAAGTTTCCAGGCTAAGTTAGACCTCCAGAAGGAATCATAAGCTGCTGAATGAGCAGTAGCTCTCAAAGCTTTACAGGTATCTGAAAAAAAAATAAATTATAAAACACACCTAACTTTAGCAGATTAATGCTAATAGGATTTACAGAATAAGAATGTTTTAAGGAGGGATTTGGATGAATACATTGTCTTGAGGCAAAGGACTAATTTAAGGACTCTGAAGCATACTGTTGTTAAATATACTTAATTACATTAAGAAACGATCCATTAAAGCTGGGTTTTTTTCCAAAGTGTGGCTTATGACGAACAGAAGACACTGTAGAAAGGTTTTGCATGTTGAAGGATGTTTTAACTGCCTATTTGCTGAATGAATCCTTAGGTTTCCCTGCAAAAACAACCAAGATGTTGCCCTGAGTAGTATTTCAAAACATTGAGCCTACTGAAATATTAATGTATGCCTTTTAAAATGTCATAATTAGCTGTTATCTCTGAAATAACTGTTATTAAGAAGAGCTGGCTGCTTGTGATTTGAGTGAGAATTACATTCTAAATATGAGAAGATGATAAATTTGGGGAATATGCACAGAAGTGAAAGCAGTACATGATGTGGCAGGCACACTTTTGTATAAAGAAAGTAAATATGTAAAGCATGCACTTTTGCATATGCATAAGAGTGGTGCTGTCCTTAGAAAATACATACACCGGAGAGAAGAGCATAAATATTTTTCCTAGCTTAAGGGCATAAATATATACTAAAAATAAAGGAAAAAAAAAGGGTAAGTAATAGAAATATATATCTATGTCTTTGGCAAAGAAACAGCATGCCTCATGCTGCTGCTTCAAGCAGGGCTACATTCAAACCCCAGACCCAGAGGTTGTGTGATAGACCTATTTTGCAGTTACACGATGATAGGCAGTTCATCTTGATGTTCATGTTTTGCACAGGAGGCTAAAAAAAAAGCCAATGTCTTTTGGCTTATAGTTCTTTATTTTTTTTTCCACCTTTCATTTTTCATGACTACCCATTTTCTGTGTCCTGTGTGCTGCTGTTTGGGCTTTTCCACTGGCCTGGCAGAGCGGTGGCTTCCACAGGATGGGCATGTGAACGTATGGATCCCAGCCATGCAGATCCAAACCACACTTAATACATTTACACACATAGTGGCCAGAGAAAACAACCATCTCCCAGATGTGGCTCCTTCTGCACAAATACCTGATCTTTTCTCCAGATGCATCTCACCAGCTGCTGTACCTAGAGTATGAGCTAATACCTACTCCCACAGGGAGACGTTTTAGCAGGGGTGTCAGACAGAGGGACTGGTAAGTTGGAAATCTGGAAAACAACATTGTCCAGTTCGGAGGTAGACAGCAGAGGTGTTTGGTCACTCTGTGTTAGTCCATTGGGGTGAAAATATACCTAATCTCAGTTAATATAGGTTGGACTCCATGATCTGAGAAGTCTTTCCAAAACATAATTTATTCTATGATTCTGTGATTAACCTCTTTCAAAAGCCCCTACTCCTGATTTTCAAAACTGCCTTTTAAAGATATCAGTAGTGTAATAAACTCTATTTATACACATGGGGTTGTTAATACTGTGTCAGGAACAAGTGGAAAGGTAAAAAAACCTTGGGCATTCTGGGGGGAAAAAAGGGGGATTTTTAATTCTCCCTATCTTGTAAAAGAAACGCTCATTTTAATAACGCAAACAACAATAACAACAGAAGATAACAGAAAACTTTTGTCAGTGTATTTTGTCTCAAAAAAAAATCTTGAAGGGTTTACATCACTACATATTTAGTTTCTGCTTAAAACATGTGTTCAAGCCCATCTGGATGAAGGGGAATTACATGACCACTACCAGGGGAGAGTAGATCCCAAATACTCACTTAGTTACTGCTGAGTCACTTAAGTATATTTGCACTATGATTCTAATTCAGCCTGACGGTAAGGCAGCTGCTTTTCTCACTTACTGCATGGCTGCTGCATCTTCAATGACATTTATGAAAAACGTTGAGGGGAAGAACGTGTCCTTAGAGCTCACAATACATCCAAATTCTTCTATTCAATGGACCAAAGCTCCCCAAAGGTGCTGTAAAACTGCAAGCTAAATCTATCAGCAGATCACATTTAACTATGACAAATTCTATCGTTATCTTTTGTAGACAGTTGCTGAGATTCGAAGTATTTATGTAAGGAAAACAAACTGGTGTTTTGGGCTTTGGAAATGTCAGGGCCCTTGATTCTCCTGTTTATTTAAAAGTGGATGTGTGCTGAGGGACATCTTTTGAACTCTATTCAAAGGTTAAAACTGATCTTTCATACAGTTTTGAAATTCAAAATACTGCTGTTAAATGTTTTGACTCTGCTGTGTAATCTCCGTTTTGCACTTAAATACCAAATTCTGTCTAGAGCTGGCTCTTCTGCACAGTGCAGAGACACAGGCATTGCATCTTCCAGCCATGAGGTGCAGCCATTTCAAGGGAGGAGCACAACCCCCTGACGTGTGCCACAGCTGTGCAACAGTTCAGAGCCAGTGGTGCAGATACAGCATTCCACTGCTGTGGTAGATTATGTCAGCAAAATGGGATTGCCCACATTGGACTTTGCCCAGGACTGCAAGCTGATACTCCCCTCTCATGAGTAAAAAATGTGTAGAAAAAGGCAACAGAAAAGAAGCAGAGGAAGTTATCTTACCTGGAGATCCACTAGGCTGCATTACCAATTTATGAGTTGTATAAAGCCAAGGACCAGTGCTTTCTTTG
Organism: Passer domesticus; assembly: GCF_036417665.1. NCBI lineage: Eukaryota > Metazoa > Chordata > Aves > Passeriformes > Passeridae > Passer > Passer domesticus. The sequence goes on from NC_087475.1 coordinate 29,088,663, forward strand.
CTTGGGAGGAACATTTTCCAAGGGTATGTAGTTGTTTACTGATGCAGGGAAGCTCATCCCATGGGCCTTCAAACTCCATGGGCCAAGTTCCATGGCAGCCTCCTTGAGGACCCACAGCCACAACCTTGCAGCATTTATGTGCCTGGACAGGACTTCTTCTCTGCCCATCCCAGGTAGGTACAGCAATCATGGTCTGAAAAAGTGGCAAAGTGATGTGCTGCAGATCCACAGACGCATTGTCTGTGGATACATTATTGTACATTATCATGTCACCCCAAGATCCTGGGCAAATGGAGCAGAGGGATGGTGGGACTGAGTTGGGCCAAGAGGTTGAAAAAGCAGCTGCAGGTTGCGAGTGAAGGAAGCACAACAATCCTGTGACATCACACTGACTCAGGTTAAACTTCCTACTTGGCTCTCTACTGTGTCTACAGCCTTAATTATCAACTTCATATCAAAGGGCTGACTTCACCCTTTAGAGGTCTGACTGGTGTCAGTTTCAGAAACTGACAATGCTGTAGTTAACTGCAGAGAAGGAAACAAATACTCCTCATTAGCCTTCCCAGTTATTTTCTAATAACTGGTGACTAATCATAGGCCCTGCCTGTGAAAACTGTTTTGCCAATTATTTTAATTGTTATAGAAAATTATTGTATCTCTCAGAGCACTGATCCCAAGAAGCTTAAGACTATGCAAGAAGTGCAACCTTCAAAACAATGTTTCCATCCTTCATGACTGCCAGGGAAAGTCTGGAAGCCTGCTCTCTGTGAACTTAGAAACCTGTAGATAAAAGAAAAATCAATGTGCTTTTAAATCAGGATTTTACATTAGTTCCATGATTGGTGTCATGATTGAATTTTTGAATGTTTGAGGTTGGCAATTCTGAATTAGGTCAGACAGTGTAAGTCATTTTCTGCTATTATGTGCTGGCATGAATTTTACCTTCATGCAACATTTCCTGTTTGAATGGGTAATGCAGATTCTTACCAATCAGTGCACGAGATTTTAGTCTACAGTCTAGACAGATGTACAGTCCATACAGATTAAACATCATCTACAATGGTCATAGTCTAATCTGTTTTTTTCTGGTTCAGAAAATAAAGAAGTGTAATCTGTTTTTTCTGTTATTTTTCAATCCAGAATTGAAAGACAAGACCATAAGTAGTGTGATCACTAGATAATTTTCCCTGTATATATGTGATTTACAATAATGGGAGGCAAAACACAGTGGGCACACAACAATAAACCAAGACTCCTCCTGCATCTGATGAAAAATTTAAATTAGAGATATTTTGTGTAGTCAGTTTTTAAAGTTCCTTCTTAGTGTTGCATAGCTTATGATCTCTATACTTAACAAGTGAAGTCATCCTCATTTTCTAATGGGAAATAGGTTAAAAATACCTAAATAGGTGTGACGTTAAAATCAGAATTTGGATATGCAAGATGATGGACTGCTGTTTCTAATAGAACTGGTACATAACTATTGTGAAATTTGATGTATTCTGGTATTTTGCTGTCACTCAGCAAATAACCTCAGTCATTGCTGTGGAATTAATTGAATTGTACATCAGTACAATCAATTGCTGCTCAATCTAATTAAAATTACAATTAGCTGGGAGAAAAATAGTGTGAAGAACCTAATATGGTTGAAAGTGAAATTTTCCTGACTCCATCAGTCATAATTGAAATTGCTGAATGATTATACATAACAGCAAAACTGAATACCAGAGAGCATTATAAAAATAAGTGGTCAAATACAAATATTACATAAAAAAATCTGGGAACACTGAATTCTTAAATCAGAAAATAAGAAAAATTTTAACTATACAAAATCATAACTATGGGTTGTTAACTGAAATAAAGTAAAATTTATTTTAAATATTGATTGTATCAGAATTAGTTCTTTTAAGGAACAAATTTTTTGGTAATGACAAGCTATGAAAAAATAGGTTTCAACATACAATTAGGGGTGTCTTGGTTTTGGGTGGGGCTTTTTAAAGCAATCCCTTTTTTAAGCTGCTATTGCAAAGACAGCAACATGGCAATAACTGGCTGAGTATATGTAAACTCGGATCTTCCACACTACCATTATTTTACCTGATTTCTATTACATACAAGAATTGTTTAGAGACAGGAAAAATAATTCAGAAGTCAGTGTTCCTAGTCTTTGTATTTCTACTGTCACTGTCACCCAACTGCTGTATAGCTTTGGCTTAGTCAGGAAAGCTTTGATAGTTTAGTATTCCCTGGTTTAATACGATTATAGTAATAGTTCACTGGGATGATAACTTGTAGATGTAAAGCACAGAGGGCATCCTATACTAGTGGTATATTTTAGCATTACAGCTTGCAGCAGCAAAGTCAGTCCTGATTTAGCTGACAAATCCAGTTCCCAACTGAAATATACCAGGTGCTATTTTTCCTTCAACAAATTTTTGGAGGATCAGTTGTGTTCGTAGTTTTGAGATTCATTTGCCAAACGCCTTTTTCATGCTAACCTAGGTGACTGCATGTTTATCTGTAGTCTGTGAACATAGATGGACATGTGCATCAGAGCACTCTGGATAAACACTTGAGTCATTGACATCAGACATATATAGGACCAGTTTCTACTCAGCAACCAAAGGTCTGCATGGTTCCTCAAATCCCAATTTTAAATATGGCAGCTCTTTCAATGCCAAACCTCTCCTGAGTGGAGATTGCTTGCCATAGCTGTGAGTGCATGCCAGACAGGAGGCACAGCACTGTGCAGCTGCCATATGAAAAAGTAGCAGTCCAATCAATTTGACCCAATACTAACAATCATGTCTGTTCTAGGTTTGAAATCACCTACACTTTGGCTTTCTGTAGAGCTCAACACTGAAGTAACCTCCTCTCATGGGATTTAAAATTTGGTGGGTGAGGTCCCTAGCTGACAGGGCAAATTGTGTAGGCAAACTTAATCACAGCTAATTTACTTTGTATTGATACTGGTAGGTCATGATAGTCCTTTTGCAGATCGCTCAGGAGAACACCATTTCTTCTGCCCTCACCCTGAAGAACAGTTTAATTGACCTTAGGAGTTTCCCAGCAGAGCACAGGGAACCCTGCAGAGGGTCAGAGCTTGAGGTCGGTTGCCTTTGCAGCCCCCCTTAAGGGCCCCCACCAGCAGAGCTGTAGCTGGCATGCCTCCCCTTGCCAGCTGCTTCAGAGCTCCTGTGAAAGCCTTGGGAGGGAGAAAAGCTCCTCACTGTGGGAGGGTGGGTGGGAAAAATGATAACGGGGAGTGGTTGCATTCTCCTCATTCCTGTCCCAAACCTCCTAGTCATTGGGTCCTCTCCACTGAAATACCCCCGGGAGGGGAATTCCTGGGAAGCATCCAATCCAGAGGGAATGAAATGTGCCTTTATGTTGACATGCTGTTGTTCACGTTGATCTAAAGATGTTACAAATGCTGTTTTGTGCTGGTCCCCTGTTTGCCTGTTTGCCTGTTCAACACATCACCTCACAATGGCATGTATTTTAATTGTATATTCCCCTAACAGGTGCCCAACACTGCCTCGTGCTTTGGTGTCAGTAACTTTGAAATTGTTTACGGAAAAGCTCATGGCTCCCACTGATTTCATCTGCTCTTGCAATTTCACTATGAGTCATCCAATATGGTGTGTACTTTGTTTTACTTACAGACCAAACTGCCGGAATTGCATCTTTAGTTAAATTGTCTCAGCTCCCTTCAGGCAAAAAAGTACATGCAAATAAAAAGTTTCTTGCTCTCACAGCTGTGGAGGTACACTTGAAAATGTCTTACTTCTCTTTCTTTACTAGGAGGTAAATAAAAGCAAGCCCACCATTGCATTTTTAATAGTGCTTATTTTGGGTCACAAGTTATGGTAGTTGTGGGTGTTTTCCACCCTTGGGAAAGTAGCAATGCTTTAACCCCTCACAGGGGTTATACATAAGCTCGATGAATGTTCATAAAGCACTTTGAGAACCACAAAGGTAAAGCATTGAAAGAGTAGGCCACTTGCTAGGAAATTGCCTTAAGATTATGAGGATTCAAGGGACTTGCTGGAGTCTGGAGCTTGATGCTCAGGGGAGTTTGCAGTGCTTGACTCTCTGAGCTGTGAGGATGGGGAGGGAGTAGTGTGGTGAGAGAGCCTACAATACCTGAGGCACTGTGAGATGAAGAGGAAGGGACTTAATGTCTCAGGCACATGGTGGGATTCTTGTGGTGTCCTGCAGAGGGCCAGGAGTTGGACTCGGGTCCTGATGGGTCCCTTCCAACTCAGCCTATTCTATGATTTTATGATTTTATAATTCTATGATGTGCAGCATCTACCCATTTATATTTCAGCCTTAGATGGCACTTGACATTTTAAGAGCAGTTGGGAAGAAGCAGCAGTCCACAGTGGAGCCTGGAAGGACTGCAAAGGGACTCAGCTGAGCTGGATACAACTGCCCCGTCCCCTTCTTGCCCAGAGGTTCACTTGCTGCCTCTAGAAGTCAATCTCACACTTTTTCCAAAGCTGAGCCTATTGAGAGCACCAATTGCTGTGAAAATCCTTAAGCTACACTTGCAAGGAGAGTGTTTTTACCATGATTTGTTGAAGCCAGGAGGTCACTGAGTATGCACAGCCCTCTCTGAGCAGGGATGCTGTTAACAAGCAACATCAGTGTTGATTTTAAGAATAGTACATTCAGGTGCAATGGCCAGGCTAAGGGAACATAACGTTATTTTTCCTACAATTTGGCTAAAAGTGTCATAATTATGTCCATTACTTTATCAGAGTTGTTACCTTTGCAGTTGTAAACAAGAAAGGCTCGCCAATTTTCCACTCAATGGAAAAGTCCTGTATGCTTTGATAGCAATACACCAGAGACAGCATATAATGGAAATGTTGTCATGGAGTGCCAGCTCAAAAACAGAGGAAAATGGCTGAAGAATTAACTCTCAAAAGACATTTTTCTTTCCTGCTTTTCCTTTTCTTATTTTCCTATTTTCTTTTTAATTTCTTTTTTCTCTCTTTTTATTTCTCTTTAATAATATGCATATTAAAAACGGGTTTCAATCTCAAATAGGCCTGTATGTCTTTTTTGCTATAATGTACAATTAAGACATATAGCAAATCTGCTTTTCAGTTGTCATTTCTCAGGTACTTCCTGCTTATGTCTTCAATCAATATAACATTCTATGTAAGCAGAATAAAGCAGCTTGAGAAACATATCTACCAATTATTTTCTCTCAGTTAGATGAATGTTGTATTGGATTTATGTATCTCTAGCTCAAATTGTGGTCTACATATCTGGCAGTTCCTTGCCTTCTAAAGGGCAGAGTGGGAAGAAGGGTCTTGGTAAGCTTGATGTCTGCTGCCTACATACATCAGCTGAGCTAGTGCCAAGGATGAAGCAACCTGTCGCATTTAGAACTGTGTTTGGTCACAGTTCTTTGCCTGCAGCAGTGCAGAAGTGTGTGGGTTTGACCAGTGTCACCTAAGATCTCCTTAAATCAGATTCATTATTTGCTGACCAACAACAATTGATTATCTGAGACAAAGGTTAGCATTACCCTAGACATTTGTGGTGTCTCTAAGGCTAATTCCTAGATTAAATAATAAATGTTTATGCTCTGAGAGAAAACATTTATTCAAAGTTAGGAGAGCATGTATCCAATACAAACATGTCCCCAGGAACCACCATTTGAGCTGTATGTGACTGTACAGGTGTCTATTCTTATATTACTTAATCTTTTTCTAATTAATGTTTAGTGGTCTTCTTTCTCACATCTTTGCTAATATTTTCACCAGCAGTAGTGGTCACTATGAGCAAGCAGGGCTCAGATCCAGAGCTCAGCAGTGTGTTTCTTGTAGAGCACACATGGAGCCTGTGGATGCAGGCACCAAAGTGTTCAGCTAAGGACAAAGAAGAGAGGCAACATGTGCCTCTCCTCCTTTCCTAGTTCTGCATCCTGCTTATACCAGCTCTGGCCCTAACTGGACCCTCCCTTTGACTCACTAGTGTGGCATAAAGCTATGTAGGATTTGCTGTTGTTTGTTTTCTTCCAGGTTGTTGAACTGAGGTGACTCAAGTACAAAGCCAACATGTGAGTGCTGGTGTCACTGTAAAATACAGAGAGAAACTCTGTGGTGGCAGGGGTGTGATAGATGGGTGGGACCTCCTTTTTGAGGTCACAAAGTGCTTATTTGACTCCCTGAGATTTGTGATACAAAATCCTTGGGGCAAAGGATTCTCTGCCAGCACCTTCTGCAGGAAGCAACCTGGCACCAAGAAACATGGTGCATGAGCATCTCTTAGAAATCCCACCCCTGTTCCTCTTGCCAGGGTGAAGGGATCCTGAACTTGCTTTGCTGACTAGGAGATAGAGATCTCTGGATGTTACTGACTCCCTGCTTTCCATGTAAGTATCTGACATATTACGCAGTGGCACTACACACCCTTTTCCCTGCCCCATGAATTTGCCTTTACCTTCAAAAACAAAGGTGAAGCATATTCATAGCCAAAGCTGCTCCGTAACCATTGCTGTCTCCCGTGATGGATCTCTCCAATGGTTGTGTGCCAAGCCAACTGTGACAGGCCCTTAAGGCAAATAAGTGATGTATTTTTGGGTTGCAATCACAGCCAGACATGACAAGAGCATCAGGGATGGTCCCAGACACGTGCAGGTGCAGAGCTGGCAGCATTTAGAGGCTTATGAAATCAAACAGGAAGGTATGGATTTGCAGTGTTGAGTACAGGAATCTTAATAATACATAAGCCTTTTTTTAGTCACTAAACCTTTCATTGGGTCGAGCCCTAAGCAGCTCATTAAGTTGCAGCCATACAATCAGGAAGCTGAAGCAATGTCATGTAGAGCCTCTGCCCCCACATTGTCTCTCCTGAACAACTGCAGGAGTGCAGTGAGCCATCTTTAGCCACCTAAAAACTACTCCTGCAAGCTATTTCAGGGCTACTCAAAAGTATATGTTCATGATTTGTAAGTGATTGAAGAATCGGCCTTCTAATTCTCCCTAATTTTCATTAACATTCATTTACTGTTAGAGCAGGTGTCTAATTTCTTCAGATTAAATGGATAGATGTATTTAGAGAAGAAAAATATCTACTACAAGTGCTTTAGTTTACAGATTTTTATGTATTAGGAACAAATCCTTTATGTACATTAGGTGGAAGTTGATTTGATGAAGAAATAAAAATCTCCAAGTTTTAGGAAATAGCATTTTGTTATTAAGGATTACAAATAACAAACAGCTGCAGAGAGGAAGACAGAGTCTATATTGGGAAGTTAGTGGAAGACTGCAGTCAGGGAAGAGAGAGTCTGGGTATAGGATTAAATTAGTAAATTAATTCCTCTAACTCCTCTCCCACAAATAAATTGGTGGAACGTGGTTGACCCTCATTTTGGCTGGGAGAGACATCCTATCCCCTCCACCCAGTTTCTTTTGTTCCCAGTTACACCCCTGACCCCAGAGAGCAGAAGCCCTGGCTCACCCTGCCCTGTGGCTGCTGCCAGCCCAGGCAGAGCCAGACATGGGAGGATCACCTCCACTTTCAGCTCCCAGATTGAACTGTATCTTCTACATTTACGTGTTTACTGTTATTCCTACGTGCTCTTCCCAACTTTCATTTTTCAAGGAAGTGGATGTATTCTGATCCAAATGAATTGGTGTATTTAATAGCACTTCCATTCATTTTCTGCTTGCTAAATGAACAGTGTAATCAGTATGTCCAATACAGGAAAGTATTCAAGGGGGATGTTCACACTAGAATGACATAAAAGAAATAGAATGTATGCAAGAAGTAATTTACATGGGCATATTTTTAGGTTATTTCGTCTCCTGTTACAAATGATGAAGTGATGCTATTTAGACTAATTGAGTATGATCACTTATTTTTTTCATTTTCATGAAGTCTGAGGCAATAAAATATACCTTCTGTAAAATAAAACCATGAACTGCTGACACATCTCATGCATCCCAGGCAGGAAAAGAGAGAAGGCATTTCTACACTGAGTAGGTATACTGGAGTCCTGCATCTCTTATTCATACACAAGAAAATTTTGCCTCAGGTTTAAGTGCTCACTAATTCATACTTTAGGCTGATGAACCAGGTCTAAAATGTTAAACCTATCAATTAGAATAAACATGGTCATGTTGAAAACCTAGGTCAGAACAGCACCTGGACTAGAACTGGCATTGTACCATTTGCAACACTATAGAGGTGAGAATACAAGCATAGGTCATGTTCTCTGAATAACTTTAAATTACAGCCTTTCTCAAAGCAATAGTCTTTTCTTCATGATTTCCTGTAAAATATTATCTATGTCCATAGCTTCATGGGAGCCATAACAATACAATCACCATTGCAGCAAAATTAATTTCTGAACAACTGTCTCATAAGAAAGTCCTCTTGGAGAGGAAAAAATAGTTCAATAGGCAAAGTCCACTGCATTTGCACAAGGCCAGAATGCTCAGGCTACACATGCAGCTGGAAAGTCGCAATCCAAATCCTTTCTGCACGTGACTTGAGCGTGCCCAGGGCTGCTTTGCCAGTCTTTTAAGTGCAGTCTTTCCCAGAGAAGGAGCGAGCAATAGGCTGCCGGACTCGGTGCAGCCAGAGGGCGAAGAGGTTTCTTCAGGCGCCCAGCCCAGCTGTCCGTGGGCGAGCAGGCGTCCTGGCATGGGACTGCAGGGGACAGGCTGCCCGAGCACACGGCCTGGAGGTGGAGGCCAAGCCACTGGGGAGCTGCGAGGGCCCAGGCATATTGACTGTCCCTCAGAACAGTTTTATCAAAGCTGATTCTGGTGAAACGTAGGTGTCCCTTTGTCCAGCAGAACAGCGGCACAGCCAGGCAGTGCAGCTGAAAAGGTGTCCTCGAGGAACAGAGTGCACCGCAGCCAAGCTGAAGGGGCAGTGGGTGGCTTCAGCCACTCTGCGCCGTGCTTAGGCCAGGGTGACTGCAAGGACAGCCCTGGTTGACCTTGACTGCAGTCTGTCCTCTGGCTCAGTCCGAGTGCTGTGATTAATGCAAGTCACAGCGTGGTCAACCCTGCCTTGCCTACAGCTAAATTGCACAGTGCTTGTGAGGGACCTGGTACTAAGCCCCTGTGAAATCTGCCTTTCCCCCAGCATGCCAGGCTTTCTGTGCAGAGGTCCCTGGCCTTGCATCCATCTCCAAATTCCCCTCTACAACAGAGTGTAGCATTTGGGAAAAACCCTTCTCTGTGTCTGTGTGTGTAGGAATGGTGATCAGGGCTCCTGCACACTGCCTGCCGCGGCACCGCTCCCACACGCAGCCCGATACTCACAGTGCAGATGGAGTTTGAAAACACACAGGTAAAACGACCAAAATAAACCATCCTCTCTAGTACTGATATATCTCTTCAGTTTAGTCTAAACCACTCAGCCAAACCACAATATTTTGAGAAAGAGAGCAAATGTAAGTACTCATGTCCTTATAGCCAGTAAAACAAAATAAGTGCAGCAGACAGCCAGTTATAATGGACAAACAGTCCTTTGGGGAAGACTTCCCAAGCCAACCATTAAATTCAACACATTTTTCCCCACTCACTCAGGGCTTCTAAAGAAAGAGTTGAGCTCGGGGGATGACAGAGGAACTGTGGATATGAGATAAAAAAGCTACTGATATTGAATTTCCTTGCAGAGTAATTCTTCCATAAACTACATAAACTTTTCTTACCTAAATAAATACTCTGGGGAGCACATTTTTTTACATTTCCAGTGTGATTCTGGTGGTAACCTTTGTCTACATTGTGACTTCCCAAGAAGTCACAATGTAGACAAAGAAAATAGATGGTACATTTACATATTACGTATCATCATGAGCTAGGCAACACTTGGGAACCACGAAACCGTTCCAAATGTTTGCAGATACCAGCGTATTAAAAAAACCCAAACAGAACCCCAAACTCCAAATTCCATCCTCCTCATTCCCCCTCCAATTGTGGCTGCAAATATTTCAAATATATAAAGAAACTCTGGACTTTTTGGTGACTTGACTATGAACATCTTTCCTTATGGGTTCTACCTGAACAGGCCACATATAAACAGTAAAGAAAATAATAAGGTAATGAGAAAAGTGTTTAGGGCACCCAGGCTGTAGAGCATCAACCTAAATATCAGCTATAGTGGCATTATGTAGTACTTTCAACATATACAGTTCTATTCATTGCTGAAATCTCCCAAAAGGCAGATATACTTTATATACAGCTACATTTAGGACAAAGAAATTATAGTATGCGGCTGTTAGGAGACTTGCCTTTGATCAAAAATGAATTCATTATCAGAGATGAAATTCAATACAAAGCTCCTGATTCCACTGCTCCCACCCACTGTCTCAACAAGAAAATACAAATACTTTTATATTCATAAAATAAGAATCAAAAATTATTTTGCTTCAAGTGCTTTTGATATCTCAAAAGTATTGAAAAAAATAAATCCAGCCCTCAATTTCTTACTTTAGCCATAATCTAAATGAATGAAAATATCCATCCTTTAACTGTTAACCTTACACATTTGTTATGCAGCCGTCTAGGGATTAATAGCATCAGCTCTTGACAGGTTGAGATGGGTAAATTCTTGCCTTCTTGGTCTGTCAGAGCTAGCTTTGGAGAGTTAATTTTCAACCTCACTTTCCTCTGTTAAATGAACAACTCAAATCAGATGGATTCCCTTCAAAGAAATTAATTTTTTTTTTCTCTGTGAGACTCATATATTTACTTTCCATTCTTGAAGGAAAAAAACCTCTCTAAATAAAAGCAAAAATCAAAATAACAGAACACAAGCTGTGATTTATTTAGTCCAGCATCAGAGAATCAGTTCTCCAGTCAGAAGTGAAGATGGAGAATTTAGAAACAAATTTGTCCCTTTCATTCAAAGACAAGACCATGAATCAGTACTTGTTTACGTACAATCTGTCTTGCTATACTCTGTGTAGAGGAAGCGCTTTCACCCACACATTGCTTCCCCTGACCTGTTCTTGTTCAGGTTTCATGTCGAAATGCCCTTGACAACAGCAATAAGCAGAACTAAACATAGCTTTGTAGTATTTAAATTGTTTCATTAAGAGTGTCAATTAAAGAAAGATACTTTAAAGTTAACCTGCTAAAAAGAAAGAGGATTAAATACATCACCCATATAGATTTGTTTGGGGTTTTTTTCACTCTTTAGAGCAACCTTCAGCCCTGCATCTGTGGAGTTAATTACCTTTAACAGAATTTTTGCTATCTTCTCACTTTTGTTTTTAAACATAAAGTCTTCTATCATAAATTAAGACCACCACAAACTGCATCATAGGCCTCAGCTTATGATTATTGCTACCACCAGTAATGAAAAAATTCTCTGCTGTACTGCAACAAATCCCACAGCCTTTTAAGTTGATGGTATGAATAATCTGTGAAGTCCCCTATTTTAAATTTTTACTAATATTGCATCTATGTTTTGAGAGCCTTGAGAATTTGACGGGGAATTTTCAATTCATTGCAGCCTAACCATGTTTGCAAGACAGGAGTAAGAGTCCTTGTACAAACAGCAGGGAAGACTCCAGGCTGTGTACCTGATGCATTCAGAAACCTTGCAGCACCTGTTGGTGCATACAGGGGCTGAAGTCCCTTCCACACTGCTTTCGTTCCTCTCCTCACTCATCACCTCTGCTGGGTGATTAAAGACAATACTCTCAATAAAGTATTGTCATTGAAAATGCAGGAAATACAGTGGAACTAAGGGTCCAAGTACATTTTTGGTCCACTGACCTAAAAATTCCAACCAAGTCAAACGGATTTGTTTAGAGTATGGAGAGATTTACATTGCTAGTGCTGGCTGTGAGCACACTTCTTTAGCCCTGCTGGGTGGCTCCTGAGTCACCCCTGAGCAATGGTCACAAGAAAATGGCATCATCTTTATAGCTTAAAGTGAATTTTAGAATTAGAACAGATATATTTAACAGCATCTGCAGGTATAAAAACAGTTATACTCAGAGAGGGAGAGAGATGCTTTTTGTTATTATTTTAAAGGAAGTTATTTTCTTTGTTGCACATATTGAAGAATGTACTAGAAAAGGTGCCACCTCCCTAAATTCCTCCTACATCTTGCAATAAGGGATAAAACCAGTTGGAAAATATTTTTAGGGAAATCTAAATAATAATGGTATATTGAGTGAATAAGGGTAATACTTAAATAATTCAGTTCTCTGGAATAATTTCTGAAGTCTTTTTCATATCTTAGTGAAAACAGTAACAACCACTTTTTGCCTAGAGATGAGAACTGTGACATTTAAATCAAGATGTGACTAACAATTTCCAGCTTGTACTTTGAGGCCACACTTTTGGCATGGACTGAGATTATAGGAATTGTAATAAATATATATATTTAAAACATATGATTTGTAGACTATTTAGCATCTATAGTAAAAGAAGGTCTTTGAAAAAAAAAATCAAAACCACAGATGAAAAAACAGATCTTCTGCAAGTTATCTATCTCTGCAGGATCTGGGGTAAATACAAAAAGTTTTTATCAACTACTCTGAGATGCAGATGTAAAGGAACGGAGTGGAGCAGAAGCATGTTTTAAAATAGGCTTTTTTTCAGAGAGACACAGTTCTTTGTATCACAATATTCTAGCATTGATGCCTGGAGACATGGGTCAGCAAACCTCCAGAGCTCTATTGGATGGCATCTGTAAAACAAATAAAGTATAATACGCCCACATTTGGGGCAGGGAGCTGAGCAACAGATGCCTGTATGGTAAAATCTCCTTTTGCAGGTTGAGTGACAAATGGCCACATGCAAGACCTGCAGTACTATAAGGGCAGAGGAGGGGACAGCTTTATTTCTTCCCCCACAGCTCCATCCCTGAACATAAATATGAAAAAATAAAGACTGTGTCCTCAAAAGTAGTCTAATACAAGAACTCATTTTTTAACTGTATGTACAAGAGAATCTTATTAGAATTTCATTTCCCAAAGTAAAAGAGTAACAATATTACAAAAATAAAGACAGAAAGATGAATTGGAATAAAACAATTGGGTGGAAACACTGAGCTGTTGCCATGACTAACGGGAACTAATTTATTTACTTATACATCCTTTGTAATCTCATTTTCTCCCATGTGACAGCCAATGACTCATTGTTTGTTTACTGATGAAGAAAACATACTTTCTGAAATCTGTACTGGGAGGGATCTTCTCCGGACAGTCTGCATTTGTCCCACACCCAGAAGTGGGCTCAGCCTTCTCTGCAGTGCCCATTCAGTAGTTCCTCCAGACCCATGGGCACAAACGGTCATTATTTCAGGGCAGGGAAGGGGGAGCAAGGGCACACACATAGGTGCTGTCCATAGGGACTGCTGTGGGCAAATAAGGTCACTTGGGTTTTCTTTACTTTTCCCACAGGTTTTCCCAGTCTTGGTTGTTCAGGAACATTCCAGGCAGAGCAATGTCATGTTGGCAATGCTGCTGGAAAAGTGGTAAAGGTGATAGTTTGTAGGCAGTTCTGGTATGCTCTGTCTTCTGTATTTCTGGACTTGACATGTACCAGTTCAGGTGACACTACCAAGAAATACATGTGGGGAGTTTTTTGCATTTTCTTTTCTTTCCTTTCCCCTCACTTGCATCCCCATCCTGATGAGCAGAAACTGAAATGGAAATATATTTCTGAGGTGCTTTTTCAAGTCAGCAGACAAAATAAAAAGATCTCCATTGAAGAAAAGAAGAGAAAATACTAATTTTTGACAGATCAGTCAGCTGCAACTGTGGTAATCTGCCAGCCTCTTGGGAATGAGCACTGCTCACTTGTAGGTGTGTCATGTAAAAGGCTGCTATGTTATTGTTGTTGACTTTCTTTTTCCCCTTCCATTGCCTGTCCTTCAAAGAGACTTGCTGGACCTCTCAGAGTGGTTGTTAGCTGATGGTGTACACCAAACACCACATAGAAGAATGTGGCCCTGAATAGCAGGGTTTTCTCCAAACCACAGACCTCTCTACCATTTGAGGTGACAATCAGCCACCATCATTTGATGCAGTGGGTTTGTGTCATTCTAGTGTTCTAGTTATTAAAAAGTAACAAAACTGCTAACAGATAAACATATGAGATCATCAACTCGCCCATTAATTAAAAGGGAGTGTTTCAATACAAGTAATAATTAACTTAAGTGAATATGGGATATGAGCCTTGTAGTAGGAATGAGTACAGCAGGGAAGCCTTTGGTGTCAGGAGGTAACCTTAGTCACCTGGGAAATCCTGGGAGCACCCTTGAACAGCAAGACTAAACTGCTGGAATACAAACAATGTCCCTTGGTCTAAGACGGTGCCTGTTTCCAAATCCATTTCTGAATTCTGCTCCTGACTTAGCTATAGGCTTGCCTTCGACAGACCACTTCATGGGCCAGTAGCTAGATTCTGTAATTGCAACACGAAACATAAAAGAAGGTCCTGGATTCAGAAAAGAAAATGGTTTGGTAGGATGACTTCAGGAGGGTAAGGCTCATCACTCTTCTTACTGGAGCTGAGCCCTCATCAAGGAGGAGGTGAAGCATTGAGAGGGGACAAAGTCCAGCCATGCAGGGATGTAGATGACACCATGGAGCAAACGTTGCTGCCTGCTCCCAGGAGGTTTGAGGTTTTAATTCTTGAAAGGCAAGGCCAAAGACTGCCCACCCACGGGAAGCCCCACATCACTAGGCTCCAGGCATTGCATGGAAACCTGTGGGCTGAACTGAAGTAATGCTGTGGAGAATCAAACTCCTGAACCAGTCAGTGAGCCTTCCCCACTGTGGCTGGGTGTTAGCACTGGGCATCCCCTCTCTCAACCACTCCATTGGTTCACTTTTTTGAGTGCTTTCATCACTGTTAGCATCTGCTATACTGCAGCAATGAAATAGATTACTGGAAATATTTTTTCTTAACCTGAATTCTGGCAGCCTTATTGCTACTTCTGTGTCACATAATTGAATCACATAAGCATGGAGCTCTCCCCAGCACAGTCCCACAGGACTGTTCTGAAGGAAGGACACCCATAATGCCTGAACACCTGATAATTGAAAGATTTCATGCATATTCATCCTTGAATCTTTGCTTAGATGTAAATTTCAATAGACATCTCATTTATCTATCTCTAACCTAAAATACTCCAGGGTAATTGTTCAGCTTGTAAAATATTTAGATGCACACACCCACGCATGGCCCAATTTTTCAAACTAGGTTTGTATAGCTGTATGCCTAATTTGTTTGTGCAACTTCTGTGATTGAATGTTCAGCTGGCAAATGGACAGGCAAATGCTTAGATCTATACATACCAGGCTTGCTCATTCCTCAATTTTAGGTGTAAACAAGAAAAATGTTAAATACCATCTCTTGTCAGACCCCAAGCAGACAGCAGTCTGTGCTGCTTTCTTTGAGGAAAGTGAGCCCAGGAACAAATTCCAGTGATCCCACCACTAAATGCATTAAGCATAAAATAAGTTGTTCTATAAATACACATACTAAAGATGTAAGTGGGAACTATTCATAGTGGATGGTCACATTCTTAACCCTACTCTGTGTCACTTGCCAGATAACTCCCAAGTTTCGTTTACAAGTACTGCATTATAGTCCAAAACCATTTGAAGATAAACTTGTGCTTACTGTCAAGGGAAACTTCTGAAGTTTATTTACTTCCTAATGAAAAAAAAAAAAAAAAAAAAAAAAAAAAAAAAAAAAAAAAAAAAAGCAAATTCCTTAACCACTGGTCAAATTAAATTTAATAAGGGTTTTGTACATATTGTACATAACTCTTATGGACTAGCTCAGGGAAGTTTTAAACTTGTGTTATAGGGGCAGATAAAAATAATGTCATAGACATGGTGCATATATAGCCTATATAAAATAATATGGTATTTATGCATCAGTCAGCATTGTGATTCATGTTAAACTATAGCATGAACACTACGTCACTGTAATACAGCTATTAACTATGAGAGATCCCGTGCCTTACAATGCACTCTTGTTCCCCTTAGTGCTTAAGAAGCACAGTTTCCCAAATTGCTCTCTGTAATTTCATAGATGTCATCCTTATGGAATTTCTGCTCTAATGTTCACCTTAATCTCTGCAAATTGAATCTCTTCCAGTTACATGAGATATATATGCATATATGTTGTAGGAATCCCCTCCCTTCCCTTGGCATTTCACTTGCCCTCTTCAGCAGTTGCAGTTGTAGAGACGTGATGCCGTATTTCACCAGGGCACAAAACTATCAGAAGGAAGTATTCTCAACACCCCCTCTGAAAAATTGCTCCCCATTTTTCCAGCTCATCACTCAATCCAACTGTGTTGTTGTAGGCACACTTCCTGCAACTCTCACCCAGAAGAATCTGGGATTCATTTCACTCCGAGAAGGCAGCAAATGCAGGAAGCCATGGGCGAGGGCTGCTGTGCCATGATGTTAAGTTAGTATGCATTTACAGGCTGAGGAGGGTTTGTTTTTAAATAAAACTACCTGTACCTAATGAGGCCCTGACAGGGGTGAGTGAAGGTGAGTGATTAACTCATTTCCTGGGTCAGGCCCATCAGTGTGACTCACACTTCACTCTGGGTGTCCCATCCTCACCAGGGACCCTGGCAGAACCCTAAGGGTGTGGCTGCCTCTGCCCGTGGGACCCTGAGTGCCAGAACAAGCTAGACCTGGGGCAGAGATCCAGCTCCATAGGAGATCCAGCTCTGCAGGGAAGGGAGTCAAGGCCTCTGCTCACTTTGCAGCATTGTGGTTGTGGTTGCCAACACACCACAGATGAAAATTAGGTATGTTGCAGTTCTTTTTTGATTTTGCCATATATAATGAGCCCTCCTAGGATCTTCAAGATAAATCACTTCCAAATCCCAGAGTGAAGAAAAAGAGCTTTTCCTTTTGCATGCACCATCAGGAATCTGGCTTTGTTGCTTTACATGTTAAGAAAAATCACTCTCTCAGGAACAACAAACACTTAAGAAAGGGAATCCCTTTTATTTTAGAGGTCTGCTTTGGGCCAAGAGGGATTGCACCTCTGTGCATCTCTATCTTCATATGCTGGGGAGGGGAAGCTTGCTCCATCATAAACCACTCTGAAGTACAGGTCTGAAGTTATATCAGGATAGTGAAGTATCACACAACCCAGCTGCTGAGCTGATGTTTTCTGCTGCATCTTCCACTCAAGGGCCTTAGGTCCCCATACCTTAGATCAGCTGACATAAACTTGAGGTAGGATGCTGAGATGCCAATATATATACTGAACTATTTTTCACTAGGGGAATGTAGTAGGACATCTGACATCTAGCTAAATTGTTGAGACAGGCATTTGGAGCTTTAAGTTGGACCTGTCTCCTGCTCCTGATTTGGCTGTGAACCAGAGGCGCCTGGTTCATTTTGAGATGCTCAAGGCCTGCCCTCTCCTGCCTGGCCTCCAGTCCTATGCTCCAGAGAGACGTGGGTTTCCTGTAGTTCCTGTCATACAACTGTTAGTCCCCAGTGCATGTCTGCTGTCCCCTGGGGCCATACATGTGTGTAAGCAACTGAACAAAGCCCTAAGTTGCTAGCAATAGGATCTTTGATGCCTCCATCCTTTGTAGGTACCTCCCTGCTTATGGGTGTCTTAAATCAACTAGCTGAATCTTTCCTTATATTGTTTCCCCATCTTAATGTATTTTTCCATTTTTCTGACATGAGAAAAAATATGCAATTCAATATTAATCCCTTCAATATTATGGATTAATTTAGTCAGGGCAGCTAATTTACCAAATGTTGTCTCACATGCTTTTTTTATCAAGAGATAAAGTTTTGTTGATGCTTCCTAATTGCCAGCACTCCATCTTCATTTAAGTTTACATAAAACAAAGTGTAAATATAGTTCTGCATCATTCCCATTTCACAACAATTTATTTCAGTTCTCTCTTTAAAATGGGGTCTGCTTCCTCTTAAGCACAGAACTCATCTTATCTGATGCCCCTTTGGCTGCCCTTCACTTCTTCTGTTTTCTTGCTAGTTTTATCTCTTCCCAGGGACTTGAGCAGAGCCTGACAAGCAGGATTTCCAAAGGCAAACTGCCTACTTCTTCCTCTGTTCTGTTTTCTATTTCAGGGATGAAGAGTAGTGGGGAATGTAGACAGACATGCTGCAATTGTGGTTTCTTTTCGAGTTCCCCAGCTTTCTCAGAAACTCACATTGGTTGGCTTGTTTGTTGATGTATTCCACTGCATCATAGTGATTAGTTTTCTTCATACCTTCCAAATGTTCTTCTGTGCCTCTTACCTCCTGTACTAAAGATTTAATCCAAAACCTCTGGTTATTAGTGGGAGTCTCCTCTACAATGCCTTTTTGGGTTTGCTTGCTTGAACTTGAATCATTGTGAATACCAGCATCAAACTTTCCTATTCTTCTCGCATACCTAATACATCCCCTTGCTGAACAGAAATAAGTTCAGGCTAGTATCTTCCATGACAGAAATATAGCTGTACTAAACCCTCAAAAAACCGGAAAACTGCAGATCAATTTTCCTGCCTACAACTGTGTGATACTGCTAAAAAAAGTTTTTTTTAAAAAAGAAACATGTGAGTTCAAGAAAACATGGAAAGAAGTTAGGATTTTTTTTTCAGCATGTGAGACAGGCATTGTTTTATACTTTTCACTACATCTGTGAGAGGGAGGGAGGGAGGGAGGGAGGGAGGGAAGGAAGGAAGGAAGGAAGGAAGGAAGGAAGGAAGGAAGGAAGGAAGGAAGGAAGGAAGGAAGGAAGGAAGGAAGGAAGGAAGGAAGGAAGGAAGGAAGGAAGGAAGGAAGGAAGGAAGGAAGGAAGGAAGGAAGGAAGGAAGGAAGGAAGGAAGGAAGGAAGGAAGGAAGGAAGGAAGGAAGGAAGGAAGGAAGGAAGGAAGGAAGGAAGGAAGGAAGGAAGGAAGGAAGGAAGGAAGGAAGGAAGGAAGGAAGGAAGGAAGGAAGGAAGGAAGGAAGGAAGGAAGGAAGACAACACTGAGGCACTCTATCTCTTTCTTATCTGAAATATGATGCAGCTGTGTCTGCAGCTTAGAAATGCCTTGATATTTGCAGTAAATGTCATACCACAGGTATGAGGGTGGGGTGCTCCCTGGTCCCTGTATTCCCAAGATGTGGGGCTCTCACTCCTGGGATTTCTCAGATTCTCTTGTTGGGCTCTCATCCCTGGTACTTATTCTTAATTTTCCCCAAATAATAAAATATAATAACCTAACTCCCATGCTATTATATAAAATATAATAATCCTGCTCCCCTTTTCCCTCATTTGATTGCACCAAACTACATCAGAGCTCTCTATCCCACCTGTGTCTCCTGGGGTGCAGCCTGGATCTGCACAGCCCACCTACAAGAACAGCCATAGGGGCTCTCTCCTGTGCTGGCACCGTTTGGCACCACTGGGGGCTGCAAGGGAGGCTGGGGTGCTGTAGTGGGAAAAGTGCCCTCCAGATGGGTCACCTCCTCCAGCAGCCCTCAGGAGGGCACCAGCACAGCCGAGAGCTGTGCTTCAGGTGGCTTAATACAAGTGCCTCCCATGCTGGAAAATAAGAAAATTAGGAAGCAGAGAGCTACCAAAACTATAAAAAGTTTCATTCTGGAAGTGCTGGAGAGAAGAGGTATGAAGACAAAAATATAAGAGAGCAAGATCTTCCCACATTAGATCAATATTGTTGATATAATGGAGATCTTTGCAAAAGGCAAGGCCACACATTGCCTACACCAGCCACTGTAGTAGCAAGTGGTCCCCACTGTTCACATTTAAAAGTTGACCTTTTCGTCTTTCATTACTACCATGGAGATCAATAATCTCATGCATGAGGAGAGACACCAGTAACTGGAATGTCCAGGGGACAGAAAAATAAGGTTATGGTACTCCACTGTCTGCTGAAACGCCTCTTTGTCCCTGCTCAAATTTCTTCTCCAATGCAGACATGGAAGGTAAGGCTAGAACTCATCTTGATTCATTCTACATAATTAATCAGCAATGATAAGAGCTTGATGAAGCAACATTTGCAGTAATGTAGACTTTAAAAATAGATTATATAATTTCCTCCATGTTTTCAGTTTCAGTCTACATTCATGCAGGATGTTATGCAAATCCATAATCATATCCTTTCCTCCCACACACATGCACTCATAGGAAGGCTGGCTAATACATACAGAAACAAAGCACATGTACCCACACAGAAATATACTAAAGTGGAGATGTAGGCATTAATTTCAAGTATGCTAACAAATATTTATATTATTTTCATCATTCTTTTCAAGTGTATGTTTCTATATGTGCTCACATACCACGCTGCTATAACATAACATGTAAGCATAGTGGTATCTTTATATGAAGCTGTAAACATTGCTCATGAGAGACACAGACTGTATATTCAAATGCATCTTCATTACATCCAATTATTCAGAAGATTTTTTTCATCCCTAAGTAAACCTCACAAAACTATTGCTGCAAAGCCAATTTTAGACTCTGTTTATCATCAAATACAGTTAAACAGAAAGGGGAAAAGAAGGAACAAAATACAAAAAATAAAACAAAATATATATTAAAGAGGAGAAAAGAATATGTAAAATACATGTTCAGTCATTTTCTCTGTAATAAAGATGTGTTCAATAAGTTTCACCAAGAGTCTAGGAAATTATAGATACACAGCCCCTCATCTGAAACCTCTGTCTTGTATATATAAAAATGTACACACAGAAGCATATATATCTATATCTATCTATATCTGGATACACATACATATATGCATATATCTGTATTTTCACACATGCTTGTATCAATGCAAATATATAAATGTATATATGTGGGGTATATAAATGCCACCTCGACCCCAAAACTTTTGCCAGGAGAGGAGAGCAGTGAAACAGATTCCTGACTGTCTGACAGAACTGGGGAGCCAGCTTATGTAATTTCTGCCTCTAGTTTGCTCAAAATACAAAGGAAAAATTTCTGCTTTACATGCTGCTTTTGCAGGCAGTGCCTTACAGGCAGATTTACAGCACCACCAACATCAACAACGACAGAGTGGGGATAAACTCACAGAAATCGCTGACACAACTCTGTAGATAAAAATGCCTTGCGGTGGTCCAAAAAAATAGTCCACCAAACCACCCCAGACAATTTCTTGCAATTTCTTTCCTAATCATGTACTAATATACACCACTGTCATGTCTTGAAAGAAATTCAGGGCATTCTACAGCAAAAAGAAGGATAAATTGGATAAATTGCTTTATCTCTGCCAGAAGTGGAGCATGCCTTCTGTCATATCCCCAAAGCTGCTCCAGGGAGAGGATTTCCTCACATGGATTCAGGCAATTATTTTACATTGAATGAGAAGGAGGAACATTTCTGTTTTTGTGACTGAGCCTCCCTGGGGGTCCTCTGCTTCCAACAACCAAGATGTGCAGCTCCTGGGAGATGGGTCTTGAGGGCTGAAACAGTTTTGACAGACAGAGTCTGGGGTGCTGTCTGTCCTAGGTTCACTCTGGGGACTTCTCCCCATGGGTAGAAAGGTGGGAAGTCACCCTTCATCCACATCTCACATGCAGGACAGCAGAAAATGGGGCACCACTGGCTTTAGTTCAGATCTTGAGCCCAGTCCTGGCTATCTTCTCCATCCAACGGGATTCAGTGATTGGTCTTTTGGGCATCCCGGAGTAGAGAATGCAATCACATTCCACAGAGCTCCTGATTGTGGACTGCAGTGCTACTGTACTTTCCTTTTCCACTGAAAAAACCCCAAACAACTAACCACAACCAAAAAAACCCCAAAAAACACCATCCAAAAAACCTCCAGAGGTTTTCTTAAAAGCAGTCCTCAGCAGAGGTACAGCAAAACTTCTCATGCTGGGCAGTCTGCTGTGCCGAGGGGTGGGAAGAATCCCTCTGGCAGCACCCCAGGTGCAGAGTGAGTGGGAGCCAAGTTCTCCCTTGTGCTGAAGCCACCTGGCAGCTGCTGCTCCCTTCCAGGTATTGCTGAAGGAATCCCACTGCTGGAGCATGGCCATGCTGTGCTGGGCAGGAGGTAAAAACACATCAAAAAATGCTACCCTGGCTGCAAGGTGATTTATTGCAATTGTTACAAGTTAAAGGTCTGATTGCAGTGAAGCATTCTGCATTTTGCTTAATTTATTGGCATCACTTTCTATAAATGCAATGGGAAGACGAGCAGTGATTCCCTCCACAGAGTGGCCATTGCATTTCTCAGCTCCACCCAGACTCCTTGTAAACTCAATATTTGTAATTAGTGGCTGAGCATGTCCCTCAGTATCTGTGATGGCATCATTAAGTGAAAGACAACTGAACTTTTATCACCAATCTAGTTTTAATTTAGGACATAGAAAATCACTTTTCCAAATTATTTGGTAGCATTCATGGACATCAGAGCTTCAAATTTTTTGGAGCACATCCACTGTGAATACTATTTTCTGCAACTTTTATTAGTCTGGAGAATGAATTGATGCAGAACATGAGGAAAATAAATCTAGACATGAAAACCTTACAGCCTGAATCCACCGATCTGTAATGGAAATAAATGCTTGGGTGATTCAGTTTTACTTAAATTGAAACTCAAACTGATTGCAATAGTGGGAAATATGATTTATCAATCTTTAACCTCTCTAAATAGGCATGAACTTCATCTGAGTTTTTGCATTAATTTGTAGCTTTGAAAAATTGGGAACATTTTAAATTTTGCTATGTTCTTATGCAGTGGCTGAATCTCAGCAGGGATTTTTGCCTGAAGTACAGTATCTGATGTCTGCTGCCTTATTTTTAAGTGTAATAATTAGTGTAGTTGTGCACTGAGAGCATTTGGGCCATAGCAGAGGCAGGAAGAGAGAGTTACTCTACTTTCATGCAGTAGAAGCAAAACAGATTTGGCAAGCTCTGCAAAGTGATGACAGGGTTGAAAATATTACAAGTATTTGTGCATCAGGAAGTCCTGCTCAGCACTTGGCTTTTTCTGAGCACATTCTGCACACACCTGCACAAGCTAATCCAATGAAGAAAGCAAGGTTTCGGTACTCAGTGAAGAGAGGGAGAAACTTTTAGGGAGTTTTACTCATAAAATAGGTGAAGGATGTTTGCTCATGTTTCAAGCCAGGAGGCTTTGCTGAGCAGGGATTGTGAGCAGCATTGCTAGCAGCAACCATTAGAAATGTCAGGGCAAACAATTTCTAATGCTGAAGGAGATGGAAACAGCTTCCCGAGGAGTAGGACAGTGACAGGGATGTGTCTGTGACAACCACACCAGGCTTTTCTGATATAGAGGTGTCCTGGGACATCTGGAAGACCTGGGATTCTGGGGGAAAAAAATGGCAGTGTACAGTGAAAGCTTAAAACTCATATCAGGAGGGGGGGATGGCAGGGAATGGCTCAGTGAGACGCCCCTGTGTGACACAGCTGTAGGTAAACATGTGTTCCCCTTGCACTCTGTGTATGGTCATTTTTGACCATTCATTAATGAGAAGAGAGAGTTCGACTCACTGAGCTGTCTGTCTGTGCCCAATTCCATCTCAGTGCACCTCCCCAACTACATGTGCTGCTGCTTGTTCAAGGCATGGCACCCAGGGAGGAGCAAGAGCTACCAGAGCTTGAGATGAACACTACAGGTCACGAAATGCATGTTAATAAAAAAAATCAACAGAAAGGGGAAAGACCGAGGCTTCAGAAAAAAATTATACCACTTAAAAGCTGCATGAAACTCTTGGGGGTAGAAAAAATGAATAAAAAAGAGATTTTACAGTCCTCAGCAGAGGATCAGAGGGAGGTTTGTGCTGCTATTTTGCACAGTGGTGGTCCACAGACACATCACAGATGCGAGCTCACCTTCAGTTCAGGTCAGCTTTCCAGTGCTTGAAGTTGCTAATGCTGCTGAATAGTCAGGCCCCAAATGAACCATCTCCCAAAGGGAGATGTCAAGCAATACTTGCCCATTTAATTGACTAAGACCTGTTCCTAGTTTTTTTGCTGGCAGTTGATGGATCTAGTAGTTGTCTCTCCCCTACAAGACAGATCAATTGATGAGAAAACTATTTAATGACAAAGCTTCTAAATGCTTGTCTAAGTTCTCTCTGCATTTTAATAGTGGAGACAAGTTGTTCAATCAAGCATGGCACGGAGGGCTGCAGCACTGAGTTGAAATGCATCAGCCACTCTGAAGAAAATGCTTCAGGTCACGTTGTGGACAGAACATCCAGAGACACATTTAATGTGACAGGCTTTAGTATCCAATATCTATGAGTATGGGTTGGAAGCAAGCTTGCAGAGCTGCTCTAAAATGCCAACTGAGCTCACAAGCACATAGACATATTTGTTGGTTTAACCCCCAAGGCACTGTAGTGATTCAAAAAGTGGCATGAAGGTGCAGATGGGCAGTCCGTGCCTTGCAATAGCACTGTATTTATCCTCCACTCATTTTTTGCCTCCAGGCACTCTGCATTATTTCACATCTATACAAGGATTTCACTGGTTCTGTTAGGCAATCCTTTCTCACAAGGTTTCCATGTTTTCTCTCCCTTCACTAGTTGGAAGCACAGTAGCTTGCCATCTTTGCTGAATAGACATTTTATTTCTAAATCACTGTTTTTATACATTTAAGATTTTGACAAGGAGAAGGTATTACATTAGTCTGGAAAGTCTTCAGCCATAGTCTGGCTAAATTAGTAAAACCATTCATTATGAAACTTGACTGATTTTATACTTTCCATACCTTTTGGGAATGTACCTAACTTGCCAGCACTTGAAGAGACAGTGTAAACTTTTCAGTTTTTACTTAGACTGTGTTCTCTTTGATTCAAAGAGAGCCCATCTGGCCCCTTGCAGTAACAGCTCACGAGAGAAGAGGGTTGCACCAGTCTACCTTTGAGTGTTCAGAAACAATGGTGAGAAGGTGGGAATCCCTTTCATCTGGATTAGGTCCTGCTTCTCTCATTCAAGCCACATTCTAATTTCAAAACCAAAGTTTCCAATCTAAGATTGATGTTCATCCAGTTCAGACACTGTGAGAACCCTCTTTTGTGCACCACATTATGTGTCCCAGTGTCGTGTTATGTGAACTGAGTTAGGAGTTCAGCAACAGCAGAATTGAACCACAGTACCCTGTCCTTGTTTCAGAGAAATGACAGAGTAAAAACTACCCAGGAGTAAAAGCAGCACAGGAACAAAAATCATACCTCGCCCATGGGATTTTCATAGTTCTCTTTGCACCTTCAGTATAAAGCAGGATGTGTTTTTTAGTCCTCCATGTTATTGGATAGTCTGAACTAAAGACCTCAAAGTATAGCTCACTCCAGAACTGTAAGCTATTAGAAAGCAGAATCTATTGCACAGGTCTGAAGCGTGGCACTCTCCTACATTTATTCATCTTTCCCTCTCTATCCTGTCTCTCACTGGGGATTGTTAATAGAACCTGTCCCACCTTTTAACATGAGGTTTCCTTGCCTGAAAGATAGGATAAGTCTAGTCATCACATGATACTGCACTCTTCATACCTATCTAACTGAAAATGAGCATAATTTCTCTCCAAGTTTATCTGACCAAGGAAACCAAATAGTCACTTTCAGATTCCCCATCCATGTTGATCATGCAGTACAGGGCAATAGCCTGTCCAGAAAGGGCGGCTCTGTCACCACCGGTGGGAGGCTCATGCTCCAAGCTGAGCCTGCTGCTGTGCTTCTGCCACTGTCAAGATTAGAAACACTATGAATATCACTTAATCAGCTTTCTTGCACCAATGTTTTGTCAGCCACGGATTTCCCACAGTTCACCAGCTGTCTCATTATTTACTGTGTCTTACAGTAAAAATTTAAGGCTGCCAGAAGTATTGCCAGACAACTTCCCATTTTTGCATGCGTAACAAACACCTGCGGTTCTATTCCCTTAAAGGCCTGAAAATTTATCTGAAAATTTATTTTTGTTTTGGGGATGGTTTAAGAAAAAAATGTAAACCCACTGCTGTTTTGGGGGTAAAAGAGGGTGAAATAGTAAATAAACTGAGCAAACCACTTACCTAGCATTGACTGAGTGATTTGGTCAGCCTTCTTTGGAGAGGAAAAGAGAAAGGAGATGGTTTGAACACATCTAAGAATAAGTAGCCCAGCTGTGTGCAGGCAGATGTGCTGCTCTTGCACCTGCCTTTGAGAATATGCAAAGCACACGCATTCATCCACACCTGTTTATGTAGACACATCCTGACTTTTGAAGCTTCAAATTTGGTATCAAAATAATCCCTTCTGTGCAAAGCAGGTGTTTGCAAAGTTGCATACAGTTCATTTGTGAAAGAGTCATTCTGAAAGTTTGGCAGTGTGCACCAGCCCCACAGAACAGGCTGCAGAGTTGTGACCACTGGTTGACTCCGAGCGCATACAGAAGCTTCCTGTGTGTGGCTGATCAGCCTTGTTACACATCCTACAGCCATCATTGTGCAAGTCATCTTCTCATATTTCAGGAGAAGTCAAAATGGTAGTAATGCTGACAGTAATGCATTCATTAACTGCAGTCTACTGGGGCTGCCTGTGAACTTCTGAAGTGTGAGATTTCGTTAGAGTGATTGCTGTGGATGCTCAGGTGATTCACCGAGGAAGTGCAAACACCCTTGTTCAGCTCAGGGTCATGTGCCCTTCCTGCCCCTGTAGACTGTCATTTTGTGCAAGGACTTCATCTGATGGCTTGAGGCCTCAGTGATTTCAGGTTTCTATCAAGAGTGCTATGTATAAAGTCAGAACCAAGTAGTCACATTTACTAACCCAAGAGGTCTTTATAATGACACACCTACATTATGATGAGGCAAATGAACATCTACACTCCTAAGAAATTGCATTCTTTTAGGCTGAGTTTGTTCAACCACACTGTCCCAAATCTTTTACTGGCAACACTGAATGCATTCCCTGTGGAGTACCTTTTCCATTCACAAGTGCTTAAACAGGTTGGCAGAGGCATCACTGGAAAAAGACATGCACACCAATGACTGGCTGGCAAAGGGTGACATCCAAAAGTAATTGGAGCCAAGAACTCTGGTCTCTTTACTGATCCTCATTTCCACTGGTTTTCAATATTGGATCAATAGATGTCCTTGCTTTGACATACTTCATCATCTGTACTGCAAATATCAATAATGAACCTGTGCACAACACTGCTCAGAGAGGTTTACTAATGTGGCATTTAGAAGTAAGCTTATTTTCTTCCTTAACATCACTGTAAGTTGTAATTTCATGTAAACATATTTTTTCTGCTCTTCTATATTATCTAGGCTTACTTAGAATATCTTCCCCCCTCATGCCTCACAAGAATGCCTTGCTTTTCTAGTTGAGCTGATCCTCCCCATCCTTTTGCATTTAGAACAGATGAGTAACAAATCCTAAAGGCTTTGTCTGCAGTCACTTGCAAGTTGCTGAAACACTTGGTGCCTTTAATTATCCCAAAGTGAATGTTGCAATATGACTGCACCACCTGCATGGTTTGGGATCCAGGGCTGTGTTGGCTGCACGTATGGTACTCACAAGGTTTGCTCCACAGCATCATCTGCTATGCATACATACATATGCATTTCTGCAAGACAGGGATTGCTCTATCCAATGCATGCCATGCCTTGCTGGAGCTCTCCTGGCTATGAGCTGATTTGTCTCAGTGGTGCAATGCAGCTTTGATCCCAGAATCACTGTAATTACATGACACTGTTGCTCCCTCTGAACTGCTTAGCTAAGCTGAGGAGCCATCTACAAGGCGGTTTGCGTTGGGTGACATCTTGCTCCCACATCACTGCCATGCATCAGGTGGTAGTGCAGGTTTGCTCCCAGACAACCCTAGACCTGTCAACCTCACTCAGCTGGTCCCACTTCCAAGCTTCCCAGCTGTGGCTGCTTGCCTCTTTCATTTGCACCACAGCACGGGCACTTCTTGGCTTGTCAACCAGAACTGGATGCCTTTGCCCTGCTGTCGGCTGCTCATCCGTGCATGGGCTGTGGCTCACAGAGCACAGAGGCTGCAGGGATGAACAGAGCTGGAAATACCCCTCCTGTGCTGGATGGTGCATTTCCCCCACCACCCAGTGTACCGGCTGCTTTTTGCTGTCACCTGGCCCAGTGATGGACATTTACATTGGAATTTAGAAATCATGCAGGCTGCCAAAAGCAGCACGCTCTGTGGTGGGGAATTGCATGCTGCATAAAGGGAGACTATCCTGTTCTTACTCACATCTGCAATGATAATATTTATTTACTAGTTTAGGCAGAGATACTGAGCCAAATAAATTGTCCTTTCATCCCTGCTTTGAAAAGCTCACCGTCATGATTATTATCATCAGGACAGCGCCTGAAAAGAAACCTTTTGAACACAAGCAGACACGTGAGGGTGTGCCCAGATAAAAGAGGGGGTTGCTTGGCTTCAAAATCCCAGACTGGCAAACAGTAGAAGGAATCTGGGGAACTGTAGATGTTCAGCTGAAACATTTTCTGCCTTAAAAAGAGAGGAAGAAAAATATGTACAGACTGGGAAGGACTACCTTGTGGCTGAGGGTCTCGGGAGCTCTGGCCTCATTTCCTGGCTCTGCTCAGGATTCTCACATAACCTTGGCCAAAGTCAATTCATCTCTCTGTGCTACTGCTCCTCCATCATTACATGGATTTCCCCATTACAGCACTACTCTCTCTCTCTTTCTCTCCTATCTGCCTCACCTGCTGAGAGTATAAATTCTGCAAGGTACAGACAGCTTCTGATTCCTGATTTCTCATTTCTCTCTGTCTGGATTTGATTGTCTCTGATTTGATTTGTTTCTGTTTGTATTGTGTCCGGAAACCTCAAGCAGAGCCTATGGATGATACCATAACAAAACCAAAATACACAGCTGAGTTTTTGAAAGCTTGTGTGTTAAGAAAAAAAATAAGCAACACTGAAGTTCTTTGCTTCAGACAAGCCAATCACAAATTTTAAGAAAATCTGGCTCATTGTAGCAGTGTAATTGGTTGACTGTAGAGCAAACACTAACTGGCAGTTTCCTATGGTGCTACTATATGGATTTTTACATGTTTTTAAAGTTGCAGGCTCTGTCTGCTGTATTTAAATATCTGAATAAAGTCCTATGCACAGGGACTGAAAACTCGACTTTGCTAACAGTCAGCAGAGCTGTCTGCAGGTAAAATTCTTGTGTTAGCAATAATCCCAGACATGTGGCTCTCTCCATGAGCTGGATACCAATTGGCTCACAGGTGATAGCCCTTTTCCTGGCAAGGTCCAAGTTTCCAGGAAGCCACAAGCTATCAGTCAGAAGTTTCATGTATTTTCTGAATTATCTATGTAATTTTCTACATGATTGATGTAATTTAGAATAGCTGGCATTGACCTTAGAAAAGAATAAAAGTTTACTCAGAACCTAACGTGAATTGGTAAACAAGGAAGGAAAAAAAGAGCAAAACATACTCTCTTCATTTTCATCCAGAGTGTTTGTTTTCTATTATCAAC
This sequence comes from Passer domesticus, assembly GCF_036417665.1. Taxonomy (NCBI): domain Eukaryota; kingdom Metazoa; phylum Chordata; class Aves; order Passeriformes; family Passeridae; genus Passer; species Passer domesticus. The sequence continues at coordinate 29,118,131 of NC_087475.1, forward strand.
AAGGTTCCTAGCCATAAAACTTGATTAAGGAAAGAGAAGATATAAATCAGAGAGTATGGGTACATACAGCTGCTGTTGATGTTTTATGTGATATTGTTCTGACATATCAGGAACATTTTCCAGGCAGTAGCAGCTTTACTTAAGGTGAATTTTATAATTATTTCTGCACTCAGGAGAGCTGTCACATCACCCAGAGATGTATGAAGGGCTCTCACTGTAGCCTGTACTCCCCCAGCCAGACCCCTCCGATGTCTGTCCTAGCTCTGGGCTTCCCCTAGGTGCCAGAACCCCTGCTGAGTGTTTGGATCCCACAGGATGGATGAGGCAGACCTGACCCCCCCACCTCACATTTCAAGCTGTTTCCCAGCTGACAGGTAGCAGCTACTTTCAGGCTTAACTCCATCAGGATTAGAAGGAGTTTCTTGATATTTTTATTTCCAAGGGATTTGCCTGGAGCCTTTTTTCTCTTATAGTTTATTTAGCCCTGTTTAAGTCTCTTCCAACTTTCCTCAGGTCTACAAGCAGATAAACAGCTGAGTATAAAGCCTTGCATTTATGTTCACTCTCCATTCTTAGCTGGGGAAATAATTTCTCAGTGGAAAAACAACCAAATCCACAACACAGTCAGATAGAGTGGGCTTGAAACACCGGGCAGAAATATCGGCACCTTGATGGAAACTCCAGAGCCTTTGCTATTCAGCTTTTCTCCAGCTGATAAGAAGCTTGGATCTATGGTTAACAGTGGTTCGCTACTTCTGTCAGGTGGGAAAGAGAACTAGGGACTGCCAAGGCTTTCCAGTTCTGGAGAGATAACAACACTATGCACAGACCTCCTGAGCCAGTGGCAAAGGCATCTTCACCAAAGCCACTTTATAGAGCTTGTTAGGAAAAATCCTTGCATGAATAACTTAAAGAATGACACAAGATAAACCAGTCCCTTTTATGTGCTTTATTTATCTATCTATAGATCCAAGATCTCACATGGCCCAAGTTCAGTGTCTGAAAACAAGAATGGGTGAGAATCTGCCAATCGCCAGTGCTGGAGCCTCCTTGCCAGGATTGTTATTAAGTACAGACACAGAATAGATGAAAGCATGTTACAGTGCTGAGGCAGTTGGCTACCACGGCACTGAGACACGAGAAGCAGCTAGTGCAAAGCCAGCCTAAGGAGCCAGTGAGGCTCATTTGCAAGGCAAATGCAAATACAGAGCTGATTGCCTTCCCTTAAATGGGAAAGTGTGTTAAATCTGATAAGCGTGCTCTGAGTGTCTCCTAAGCGTGGGCTTGTCTCAGCATTTAGTTTCTGTTCCACAGTGGGTGAGGGAATGAATGCTGTTCTGAAACCCTGAACAGGTGAGATACAACAATTATTTCCCTCCACTTCTTCCAATATCTGCATAAATTAACATGTAGATAGCCTTTGTATCTCCAAAGCACTCCACATATATTAACTAATTAATGCTCACTGTACTCATATATATTAAAGAAAGAATTATCCTCATTTTGCTAATATTGAAATTCAAGTGGGAAGATTAAATGCCTAGGAGTGAATCCATCTAAGCAGTTTAGTTGGTGAAGTCAAAGGGACTAAAATTTAATCATATGTTTAAGATCTTTGATGGACTGGGACCTGGGTCTTACACAATGCTGAGCACCCCGTAGGATCAGGCATGCCCAAAGCCACAGAGGTACCAGGTATGAGAATCTGACATGAAATTGCTCTCCAGGAGTTCAGATCTCAGGCCAGTGCCTGAACCCATCAGACACTTTCCAAAACTAAAAATTATCTGTTTTCTGTTTTATCTGATCAATATATGGTCAGATAAGGCAGAAGTCAGAAGACAGACTTCAAACAAAAAGATGTTTCTTGAATATAAGTGGTGTATGTTTTCTTCTTCACCACATTTCCAATAGTGTAATACATGAGTCTGGCACTTTCCAAAATCCCACTTCTCTCTGTTATTACTTGCAGTGCCTATGGCAGAAAACATGAACTACTACCTGCTTGTTACACACAGCTCTTGACAAAAATTATCACATCTCCCTACACTCATAAAAACACAGTCTGTTCTTCCGGAGTCTTGAAATCAGTTTTCCTGGGTTCACAGCTGCAGCATTGCCAGACAACAGATCTGACAGTCGTCTCAGGAAGAAATTAATTGTAAAAACTACTTAGAGGAGCCATGCAGAGAGTGGGGGTTGATTACCTTCATTTGCATATTAATTCTTAGAGGCATAAGAATGGTTTTTGGGGAAAATTGAGGAGACCATTTACCTGAACCTTTAGCAAGTTTTATCAGGCTCAAGTTCAGGAGTAGGCCCAGATCAGACACCCAACAAAATACATCTGAAATGTTTCTCAGGGCGGCTTGAATAAGTCTCCCTTACAGATTTGCTGCAATTTATTTGTATTGTACAAGACTGCAAGGTACGCTCATAAGCAGCCCTCAAATGCTCATATTATATGTTATTTTAATAAGGAAGGGCCTTATTTGGGCACAGTTATTCATCAGGACCTGAATATGTTGAGTGGGGCATTGGGGTATTTTTTGTCTAAAGAAATGGCTCCTTTGTTGACATGGAAAATAAATGGTAGGCTGCTGAACAGGCTGGTCTATTGTAGAGTTCCCAAAATTAAGCTAAACAGCTGGTGACTCATTGTTGGGATATTAATCAGAGCAAGATAAAAGTGTGTGCAAAAGAAGGGACATGGCTTATTTGATGGGGTTATTGACTGATTTTGGATTAATTTATGAAAGAGACAGGTGTTGATAGGGGTGAGACCACAGCTATAGAAAGAGTAAGGGCTCAGATCAACCAGCCCCTCCTGGTGTTGATAAGCTAAAAAGAAGAAAATGTCTGCAAAGACAGAGGAGGGATAAAAGAGAACAGCAGGGTAGGGCAGCTTGTGCAAGCCTGGTGTTCACAGAAGGCAGCCTTTGTGAGAGAGGCAATAAATCGGCATGTGGGTGAGGGGTGCAAGGGTCAGAGATAAGGAAACCTGGGACCAGGCAAGCCTTGTGTAAGGAGAAGAGCTTTTTCCTCCTGTGCCTATTCTGTGCCAGCTATACTGCAGTGACTGCTGGCAAAAGAAGAAGGTTTAAATAGTAAACAACCAAATCCCATAGATTTGGATATGGTGGATCAGGCTTCACCCGCCTCTCCTTTTCACGTGCTGCAAAACTGCAAAGCACAACGGCTCAGAGTAAAATGGAGCAAAGGCAGGGCAAGCAGTGGGGTGTGGAAAGAGGAAGCCACTGCTGATCTCAGGGGAAGGAAACAAGACACAGAGGGAAGGTCTGGCCCCTGTGGAGGCAGACACTTCAGTGCTGCACTGCTCAGACTGAGCCAGGCCACTGACTACTGTGATGAGTGCTGTAGAAAATACCAAAGTGGAGTGAGCAACTTTTCACAGCACTTGATAAAGTTTAGAAGAAAATTATCAGGAAAGCGTAAATACCTGTCTTTCAGAAAGCTGTTTAACTTAAATATTTTGGGGGACTGCAGAATTTCTCTGCACAATATAGATGCACTCAATAGGCATGACATGAAGTTGATCTTTGTTATTTAGCACACGTTTCCACAGTACAGCTATTGACGTGTTTTCCCCCTCTAAACTATGTAGCACTAATTTTTCACATGGGTAAACTAGCTTGAATATTGGCATAGAATGTAGAGAAATACTGAGCATATAGATTTCTCTCTGTCCCCGTAATACTGCATGCATCTCTGGCCTGGATCTCTGGCTTTTCACACTGGTAGCCCTTCTCTAATATTGATTTGGAACACAGATACATAATACACATATTATGGATTTATTTCCATCTTTGTTGAATCTCTGTTGGTTTGAAAAGTAGATAATCTGAAAGGATGAATTTTTCCCACAACACTGCTTTCTGTGCATACAGAGTCAGGAAATACTGTAACAAATATCTTCTAGCATGGCAAGTAACTTCCCTTTCACTGACTGCAACTCCTCCTCCTCAGCATCTGATGTCTGTCTCGGTGAAATGGCTGTGTGCTGTCATAGCAGGGCCCTTTCACAGTGAGACATCCCATCTGTCTTCCTTTCCCACTGCATTGCAAATGTCCCTTTGCTTTAATACCAGTTGTTGAGCCTGCCTTTCGTCTACTGCTGCATGCTTTTAAGTGAGGATGTTGTAAAAAGGTCAGGCTGCTGGGGTTTGGGTTTGCTTCTTTTTTTCTGATGAGTTGGAGGTGGCATTTGGTTTTTACGTAGTAGTAGGACATAGTTTGTGGCAGATGGTGTCTGTAAAGCATGAGAGTGTGGTATCACTCAGAACACCAGTGTGTACTCACCATACCACAAAGCCCTGGAAGGTGGCACATGTTCAGGTCTTCAGCTCAGGACAGCCAGCTGCTCCTCAGTGAAAATACCTCCAGCAACGTGAACTACAATGGTCACAGTGATGCCCTGGAGTGCCACACCAAACTTCAGCTATATGCTCACAGCCTGAGCTGGATCAAAGTAGGTTCAGTGGACACTTCTACAGATCTGCTTACCTAGCGTAGCCAGTTTTTGAGATCCAGGAGCCCAAAAAACACAGGCCTTAAACTCAACATTTTGTGAGAAGCCCTTTTTTAACATAAAGGTTCAGTACTCCAGCATTTACAGTCATGTTAGATTTGGTGTTTGCCAGTGTAAGAGGGCACCAAGTTGTGAAGCATACAGGTAGCTCTAGGTGGAATTCCTCTGCCCATCTTAGCAGACTCCAGAAAGGAACAGGCCTCTTTCTTTCCACCCTGAGAGGAATAGCTAAAACAAATGAGGGAACTTGTATCCTTGACATGTCAGTTTATGTCAGGGTGACCAGATCACACACAGTTGTTCGCAGCATGGGCATTTGATGAGGCTTACATTTGGTGATTAATGGGCAGGGTCCTGCCATCACAAAGCAAATAAAAGCATATACAAGGACTGGTTGCTTTGTATGCCATGTCATTTCTCCTGTACCATCATGTGCAGCACCAGCCATCACAATAACTGAACTGAACTGTTAATAAGCCATGACACTCATCCTGTGTTAAGAACTTGTTCTGTGTTCTCTTGTTTTTAGCCTACAGAACATTTTCCACATGCCCATTTCATTATCAACCATGCTGTTTGTAATCCACCTCCTTACTTTAATAGGATTTAGTTGTCAAATAGGATTCCCTTTAATTTATAATCAGCATTAGCTCCCTTAACATCTTGCTGTTCTTTGTTAGCTTCATCAGAATTGATTAAGTGTTGTAGTAAGTTTGAACTATTCCTAAGGACCACTGCATTGTGGGGTCTCCATGTAGGTGACTGGTTACACACAGGTACCACTGCAGCCAGTGACACTCCAGGCCTCTCTAGAATCTACTTCAAATTCAAGTGTCTAATACTGTATGGATAGAAAATGTGGGGCTGGGAGAGATCAGACAGGGCTTTGCGGCAGCAGCTGGAGCTGCTGGGGGTCTCAGGGCTTCTCAGATGGCAAAAAATCCCTGGTGTATATGCCAGGGCATCGATTCCTTAGTAGCCAGTGGTCATGCCCGGGGTGTGGTCTCAGCCACATGGGCAGCAGAAAATACCACCTTTGGCAGCGACACGCTTCTAGGTAGTACCATGTCCTTTTCAACCAGGCCTTTATTTCCTGTTTGTTTGGGGGTGTTTTTCTACTTTCCCACTGCATTTAGGGGATGTTATCCAAAGCCTTTACTTCTCAGTGAGGTCAAAAGCATAATCACATCACTTCTTTCTTTTGAAATAACTCCACTTATGTAAATAGTTGTCAGGGGTTACTGGTCTCATATAAATGTGTATTTCTTATTTTTGTATATAAGGTTCACTCTTTATCCAGGTTACCTCACCTCACCAGTCTAGTCATAACTTCAGCCTAATGTCATCAAACCCTCAGTTCCCATCTATAGCTGCACTTATGCTGAAGTTTAATAGGGGCTTTTATGAAATTTTTGAGCACAATGGAGATAAAAATAGGCAAAGCACAGGATGTTCATCAGGGCTTCTTTGTAGAAGAGCCTAAAGCTGCTACCTCTCTTTGGATCCCCATTGTTTCCTAACCTCACCCCTTGAGGGGGAGATGTATCCTCAGCCAATTGAGGAGAGGCAAAGCCTGCTGCTAGAGGAAGTTTCTTACTGTGATTTCTCTGCGGGAAAAATATGTTTAGTTCACTGTGATCCTTAGTGGAGTAAGGATAGGATTATAAAATCCACCTGTCTTCAGCTCTTTTTGCTAGAGGGATGACATACAGGAAAACTATCTGCTATCTATGTATGAATGCCAAAAATATCTAGGTCATAATAAGCTCCTGATTATATCTTTATCCATTCCTTGAGAGTTAAAATTTATCTCACTTTACCTCATCTCCAAAATTTGTATCTGGGATAGTTTAAGAGAATTTATTTAAGGGGATTTAGGCAAAATTCCCTTAAATAAAACTGAAGTTGCACTCATTTTGCTTAATTAGCACTTTTTTAACATTGGGGAATAAGAGCAAAATGAAATGAGACTAGTTTAATAGATTGAAAATTATGAGTGTTTTATACTGTGTAATAGGACTTTGAGTAACTTCAACTAGCAGGCTTAACAACTCAAACTCTCCCAGCTTTGAAAACTGAAAATGCTGTTAAATTATTAAGCTTAGTCTCCACTGGCAAGGACATTCAGTGTCTGAAACCTTACCAAAACCTCTAGGCAGTTGACAGCAGATAGTATAATGAACAGAACAAAGAGAAGTTGGGATTTAAATAAAAAATTCTTTAGCTCATCCTTTAAACTGAAAAAAAGTTAAAAACAGGAACTATGAAACCTGAGACAGAATTAAAACTTTAAAAAAATTCTCTTGTAGAAGAAAATTATATCAATTATCACTTCAGGCTGAAGGAAAACATATCAAATCTATTTCAAGCATTTTAATCCCTCATGAAATGAAGTGCAAAGTACAGACAGCATTCAAAATGCAGGGAAGCAAGTAAAGAATGTAGTGCTTGTTTTATACAATGGCTTAGTGGTTAAATATAAATTGAGCCAGAGGCAGGAGAGAAAGACAGATGGAGTAGAGGTCAGGGCATTCATTCGGGACTTGTAATACCAGGGAACCTGTTCCTACCCCAATAACCTTTTAGATAGGAAGAGGAGTGGCACTGACAGAAGATCCTTATATTACAGAGCCTGGTACTTAGGCACTCCGGGGGATAAGTGTGGACTCAGATCCACTTTGGTTATGACAGGAAAAAGAACTGGATTTCACATATTCTGTGGATTGCTTTAATCTCTGGACACTAGGCAAAATTCAAGAACATGAGTGGCAATACTTCTCTGTCCTGGTTACATGCATGCAAACCATACATTTTGTCCACCTAATCTGTTCTGCTAGTGCAAAAGCCTAGATAATAACATTTACTGAAATGTTAACTTTACATATGGAGTTTCCAAAACGGAAAATATTTATGGGTGTGATGCACAGAATTAGTGAAACATTCAGACCATGGTAATGAGGAAACCTTGATGATATCTGTAACGGCTTCTGAGAGTCAGCTAAAAGGAAAAAAAGCAGGTGTAGGTGGGGAAAGATTATGTCAGTTGAATCTGGGCCTAGTTTTAACATACTGGATTTCTGCAAAAACAAGTAAGAATATATTTCATTCACATTGGAGAAAAATATGTTTTACCCAGTTTCTTGCATGAGTATTAAATAGAGAATCTCCATCATATTACATCATGTCTCTGACCCCACCAAGAAATTTCCCCCTCCTGGCACCCTGCATTCCTGCCATGGGGCCTCAGTGGTCTCCATGAGTTGCCACTGTTCCTCCTGGTTCTTTGTATTCATGACTAGGAACAACTTGGAGAAGCAGCTTAAAACACTGCCACCCTGCTGCCAAGAAGCAGCCTGTGAATCTCAGTCATGTCTCCTTTTCTACGCTCACAACCAGTCAAGGTCAAGATGTCCTAAGTGTTTACAGGAGATCACTGATGAATGGAGAGCTGCTCAGACATTCTGAATTGCAGATAGCTGCTTTAACTGACTTAATTAGAACATGTTCAGTATAAAAGCTGTATGAAGATGAATTCTGCTCCTGCTAGCAGCTAAGTGGTCTTTATCTAGACACTAAATAGGTTGGGAAAAAATGGAGATATGGACAAACTTCAAATAAATCATAACAGGAAGGTGAATAAATGAAGAACTGAGTGCAAGATTGAAATACACATGGTGATTCGACCATATAAATATATACTGTGCACTCCTATAGAAGTGTCAAATTTCCAGGTCAAGCAGAAAGAGTTATGAGAGAGTTTGACCCAGTTATTGCTGAGACCCTCTGAGGCAATTCAATATTGGATTACTGCTAGTAAAGGGCATGCAGAACAAAATACAATCTTTGCTAATTGCAGTGAGCCTGAAAGAGCAATTTTTTTACCATAATAAAGAAAGCCAAGTGTTATTCAGGACTTCTGGATTCTACTCAAGATCTGTCACTAACAGCAGATGCCAGTAATAAATACAGGCACATCTCCAGAAATGCAATAAATATGGAGTTATGCTCTGGTTTTTTTTCCATCAGACCTATTTTAGAATAAGATATATAGTGCAAACAAAAGGAAATAGAGTATTTTAGTATTCTTTAAAGATATACCTGGAATTTATGAATCAGTTCTAAATGCTTTATTGTTCTTTCTTTTCCTCCTGATCCCTCTAATAACACAATCCTTGATGATGAACCTGCCACTCCCCACCCCCTAAATAAGCAGGATGATGAGAAGAGTATGAGGGATCTTTGTTCTCTATCAAGCTGTCTTTCATTTCTTTCTAGAATTCCGAAAGATGGCTCCTTTGTTAGACCAGCAAAGTACAATTTCATTGCATCCCTAAATTTTTATGGAGACCACTTCTGTGTTTTATGTTTTATCACTTCCAGGGAAACTGCTTTATTTCAGCTCTTCCTTTCTTTCAGAAAGGGACCATGCCCTGTAGCATACTATTACCTGGAAAGATCCTATTTTGAATGCTTCTTTTGAATAATTTTATTCCTGTCTACTCTATGAAGGACAGAAATGCTGGAGAGACACTTGATAGTATTCATCTTGCCTAACCTGAGGCATCTGCCAGGTAGATGTCTCCACTTGAGCTAGACCAGGGTTCCCTTCCTAGACTAATGGATAGAAACATACATTTCTAGTTCATGAGTCATCTGATCTGGTTTGGATGATTACCTCAGGACAAGATGAATCACAAGGGAGAAGGGCTCATTTCTCTCTGCTGATAAGAAAAAATAGCTCAGATGGAGACATCTCTTTTATAGATGCCTACGTTTAGGTGACAGGAATTGCAACCTCTGAAAGATCAAGAATTAGTGTCTGGCATTCAGTCCATAAAATCTCAAGGACTACCCACTTTTCTGAGACCATTTAGACAGTTTGGCCATTGTTGCTGGAGATTTGTCAAAGATTTTCTGTTAGGGCAAGGCTTTGTTTTCTCTGTATTACTCCTAACAGGACAAAAGTTAGCCTATCAAAAAAACTTCCAGGGGAAAAAAAAAGGGTTATTTCCTTAATGCTGAGGTTAATCTATTGTTTTGTGATTGTAAAGGAAATCTTGTAGTTTTAATGCTGTAATGAAAACTTACAAAATTATTGCACCAATAAAAACCACCAAAAAAAAATTAGTTTCTGTAGCCTTATTCCTGAAAATCTAGGTATACATCTCAAATCATTAGTGCAGAAGAAAGCATTACAATTTTTCTTTGCTCAGCCTTAAATATTGTCTGATGTAATTTTATTCCTGAGTTCTGCAAATTGCTGCTACTTACTTTAAAAATCAAGTTAACTAGAAGACTTTGGAGCTTTTGTGGAAAATGCGTGTAAAAATGTGTAAAAATACTGACGGGAGGTCCTGTCTCAGCTGCAAATTTCTGGGAATTTTGAATGTGACACTGTATTTCTTCTTGCCTCACCTTTTAGAATCGTTGAATCTTAGAATCATTTCTGTTAGAAAAGACCTTCATTATCACCGAGTCCAACCATTAACATGGCACTGCCAAGTTCTGCCTTAAACCATGTTCCTAAGTGCCACATCTATATCTCTTTTAAAAATCTGCAGAGATGGTGATGCAGCCACTTTCCCAGCAGCCTGTTTCAATGTCTGATTGCCCTTTTAGTGAAAAAAAAATCCTAATATCTAAATCTCCTCTGGTATAACTGCAGGTAATTTTCTGGTGTTCTATCACTTGTTACTTGGGAGGGGAGACTGAGCCCCACCTGGCTACAGCCTCCTTTCAGGTGGTTGTAGAAAGTGATAAGGTCAGCCCTGAACCTCCTTTTCTCCAGGTTAAACACCCTCATCTCCTTCAGCTGCTCCTCATATGATTTGTGCTCCAGAACCTTAATAAGCTCCACTGTCTTTCTCTGGACTCACCCACTTGACTCCAGCACTTCAATGTCTTCTAGTGAGGGGCTGAAAACTGAATGCAGGATTTGATGTGTGGCCTCATCAGTACAGGGAGACAATCACTGCCCTGGTCCAGCTGCCACACTATGTCTGATACAGGCCAGGATGCCATTGGCCTTCTTGTTCAGGAGCTGTGGACTAGCAGCTCCAGCTCTTTTTTCTGCCAGGCAGCATTCCAGTCACTCTTCCCTGACCCTGTGACATTGCCTGGGATTGTTGTGACCCAAGTGCAGGACTTGGCACTTGGCCTTGTTATCCCTCATACAAGCAGCCTTGGCCCATAAGTCCGGCCTGTCCAGATCCTTCTGCACAGCCTTCCTGTCCTCCAGCAGACCAACACTCCAACCCAGCTTGGTGTCATCGGTGAACTTACTGAGGGAGCACTTGTTCCCCTTATCCAGGTCATCAATAGTTACTGAGCCCCAGTACTGAGCTCCAGGAAATACCACTGGCACGTGACAGCCAGCTGAATTTGACTCCATCTGCCACCAGCCATCCAGCCAGTTTTTCACCCAAAGAACAGAGCACCTGTCCAAGACATGAGCAGCCAGTTTCTCCAGGAGAATTCTGTGGGAGACAGTGTCAAAGGCTTTAGCAAACTTAAGGCAGACAACATCCACAGTCTTCCCCTCATCCACTAAATGGGTCGCTTTGTCATAGAGGCAGATCAGGTTGGTCCAGCAGGACCTGCCTTTGCCAAACCCATGTTTGTGCTGGCTTGGCCTGATCCCCTGGCTGGCCTGTACCTGCTGCATGACAGCACTCAAGATGATCTGCTCCATCACCTTCCCCAGCACTGAGGTGAGGCTGACAGGCCTCTAGTTACCCAGATCCTCCTTCCAGACCTTCCTGTAGATGGACAATGTATTTGCTGACTTCCAAACACCTGGGATCTGCCTGTTAGCCAGGACTGCTGATAAATGAGGGAGACTGTCTCAGTCAGCATTTCCACCAGCTCCCTAAGTATCCATGTATGGATCCCATCTGGTCCCATAGGCTCGCATGTGTGTAAGTGGTTGTCCTAGGTTACAATGTAAAGATGTATTCTATTCCCATCCTCAAGAGCTATCAAAACCAGGAGGTTCATTGTTTTTCCTCATCTCCTGTTAATGGGCCTGTCAATGCCTTGCCACATGACACAGAGATAACTCCCTCTGAGAGCCATTTCTGTTTAATGGGCAATCAAGGACCCACCAAATGGCTCAGAATGATACCAGCCCACTGTGAGATACTCCGCCCAGGGTGGGGAGCTAAACATCCCCACCTGGATATAATCTGGGCTTTGGGACAGAGCAGGTAGCCCTTACCCACTGGGTTCTAAAGGACAAGAGCTACCAGAATTTTTGTCTATGGGATCACCACTTCAACAAGACCATTTCATCTGGACTGCTACCACCACCCTAACTAGCAGGGCGCCAGGTTGTCTTCTGACTCTGTCAGTGGTTTTCTTTTGTATTACTACATGTATTTGGGGTTTTCTTCCCTTTTCCTAATAAATTGTATTTCTGACTTGGAGTCTCTCACTGATTTTGCTTTCAAACCAGAACAGTGGTTTATCAGGTCTCTGACCTTTCACCTTGGATCATGGGAGTTCTGCTCTCTATCCCTGTCTTCCAGCTCAGGGGGCTAGGTGCCTGAAGAACAATTGGTTTTCCTATTAAAGACTGAAGCAAAGAAGGCGTTGGGCATCTCAGCCTTATCCTTTGTCACTATGTTTCTCTCTCTGTTCAGCAGAGTATGGAGATTCTCCTTAGCTCTCCTTGTGTTGCTGATGTATTTATAGACATATTTTTTATGGTCCCTTATGGCTGTAGCCAGATTAAATTCCAGCTGGGCTTTGGCCCTTCTGAATTTTCTCCCTGCATAACTTCATGACATCTTTGCAATCCTCTTGAGCTGCCTGCTGCCTCTTCCAAAGGTTGTAAATGCTCCTTTTTTTTTTTTTTCAGCGTCACAGCCAAACCACTCTGTTCAATCAGGCCAGTTTTCTTGCCTGCCAGCTTGTCTTTTGGCATATGGGGATGAGCTCTCTGGTGCCTTAAGATTTCTTTCTTGAAGAATGTCCAGCCTTCCTGGACTCCATAGCCCTTCAGGACTGCCTCCCAAGGGACTCCCTCAACCATCTCCTAAAGAGGCCAAAGTCTGCACTCCAGAAGTCCGAGCAGCAGTTCTGCTGGCCTCCCTCCTTACTTCTCCAGGAAGGTACAATTAATTAATTTGTTGTCGCCTGCAAACTGACTGAGGGTGGCTTCCTTTGCTTTGCTCCAGATGGCCTCCAATGGTTACATCACCCTCGAGTCCTTCTCTGTTCATGAACTTCAGGTCCAACAGGGCACCTTCCCCAGTTGGGACCTTCACATGCTATGTCAGAATGTTATGAACTCCCACACACTCAAGGAACCTCCTGGACCGTTTCCTCTCTGCTGTGTTGTAATTCCAGGAGATGTCTGGTAAGTTGAAGTCTCCTGCCAGAACAGAAATCATGAGACAGCTCCCAGCTGCTTATTCAATATTTTATCTGCCTCTTCATCCTGTTTTATAACAGAGTCCCTCCAGGATATCTGCCCTGTTGGCCTTTCCCTTGCTTCTTAACCACAAACTCTCAATTCTGTCATCACCACCATTAAGCTCCAGACAATCAAACCACTCCCTAACGCACAGGGCTACTCCACCACATCTTCCTTGCCTATCCATTCTGAACAGTTTTTAGCCATCAAGTACTTTAGATGTGTGAGTCATTCACCATGTCTCCATGAGGGCAACCATGTAATGGTTTCCTGCTGTTCAATGGCTTCCAGCTCCTCCTGTGAGCTGCCTATGCTGTGTGCATTGGTGTAAATGCACTTCATCTGGGCTATTGGTTCCTGTTACTTTTGTGAGGAAGAAGCTCTAATTCTTACATGACTCCTCTCAGGCATTTCTGTGGTTTCTAACACATTAATATCCCTCGTGTCTTAGCTGCCACATGGATCTCCATCCCCTACCTCCACTGAGATGGCAAACCAAAGGACATCTCTGGAGCATCTAGTGCACAGTCCCTCAAACATCAGTGTGCCACCCTAGGCTTATCTCTAGAGAGCCTGGTTTTATTCCTTTATAAGGGCTAAGCCTGTGGGAGATAGTCACTTGCCCAAATGGGATCAGGTACCTGTGGTGTTACTCAAGTATTAACTGCCTATTAGTCACCTGTTAACAGAAAGGTCAAACCAGAACTGCATGACCAGCCAGCACTCAGAGAAATAAAGAGGGTGTGAGCCAAACAACACAATTTGCAAAACTCTTCTGCTCTTTGAACACACGCATGGAGAGAAACACTGCTCCTCAGTTCCCATGCATCTCTGGGGAAGGATTCTGCAAGCACACACCAAACCTCATAGCCCTGCAAAGCAATGCCTCAGGGAAAGAGTCCTAATTCAGCTTACTATAATGTAATAGTTTATTGTCACAATTCAGATCACAACATTTAGATTTGTGGCTCTCAGTAATGTCTGCAACAGGTGCAAAACTGAACTGGGAGCAGGTAACAAAGAGATCTCTAGGTGCACATTGTGAGGAAGTCAGTCCTAGGGAAAACGTTATTGCTAAATATTCAGCTTTAGTGTATGCTCAAGGATACCTGAAACTTATCTCTGATTCTGAAAACATATTTGGATTAAAATAACATAGAGCTAAACTAATACTACTGATATGAATAATCACCATAATATGAAAAGGCACAAATATCTCTGTTCTAAATTTATTCATCTGCCTTTGAAAAGATGCATGTGCACTTATTAAATCAAATGTATTATGTTTTCTCATCATTTTTTCATCTCATTTTTGCCCATTTGTTCTTTTTAAGAAAAATTCTGGCATTTTGAATCATGTAGTTCACTACATTGTTAAAAGTGCTTAAAATTGCCTGTGATATATCCACTGATGATGGATGACATGCAGATATTAGATAAGATAACTATTTTCATTCTATGTATAAAGAAGTCACTATACAAAGTATTTTTAACAGGCATTGTCTGGTTTTAAGCAGATGTTAAGACGAGGCTTCATTAAAAATACTGTAGCAATGAAAGACCCTACTATGTTGAGAAGAACTTAGCAGAACTGTAAAGCTAATATTGAAAAGATGGTAAAATTGAAGTTTCAGTGCCACACATAGCCCTAACTGCTATTCTCAACACCAATGAGCCTATCCCTCAAAAATTCCTCATGATGAGCTTTCCTTGGCTAACCAATTGAACACATCTTGCAAATGACAAGTGCCTAGCACAAAATGCCACTTCCTTCAATTTAAATAAAGGGTTCCAGGCTACTTTGTATCAGACAGATATGGCATACTAGCTGAGCACATGGTTATCTCCATTTCTCCATGATGCTTGTTGACAGCACAGCACTTTACCTGCCTTGGCTGTTGCATAGATTTCATGAGCCCCTCTTCCAACATACTTGCATTCTACTCATTTCTGTTGAACCCTTTCAAGTATCCTCTTCCACTTCTCCCCCCATCCATTTCCTGTAATATCTTAAATATATACTCCGAGCCTGTGAACTCTGATAATATGCCTTGGTCAGTCATACAAGTTAAATGAAGTATGAATAGAAGGTAAGTGGAAGGTAATAGAATGGAATTGATGTCGTTTTAGAGGATCTCGATTTCCAGACATCAAACCTGTGCTTCAGCCTCTAATACCCTGAAAATAAAAAGTCGTGGATGGACACAAATGTTATATTACTGCTTAAGACAAATACATCAGGAAGACATATTATTACTAAATCCTTTATCCATTCATTTAATAGATAAAACAATTCAACTGTTTCTCCACTCTGAAAAAGCCATACAATGCATCCCATCGGATCCTGATTTATTGGTATTCATCTTCTCCAATATGTGTGGAGTCCTTTTGGCAGGGGCTGGCACTCTCTCATCTGTTGTATCTGATGCACATCTGCTCAGAAGTGTCACATGTAGGTCAGACACAGCCAGAGCCACAGACAAATAGTACAAAGGCAGATGGTTACCAACTGCACTATGGGCAAGATGTTGGCTAAACAAGGTAATCACTTGCTTTGCTCTCAAATATATTTGCCATTTCAATAAAAATTTTTCCACCATCTTTTGAAAGATGGTGGCAAACTTCTGACAAAGATTTCTCTATGGCATGCTTCAACTTATAATTGCCAACAACCTTTGTTACTTGCTGGAGCTTTAGCAGCATCATATAGTTTAGTTATAAATTGTTCACATATCACTCTTCAGAGAGGTCATAAAGGGGGCCATTTTTTGATAAAGAAGGACAGGAAGGAATCCTTCCATCCTGATCTCTACTGTAAATGTTAAACCCATCACTGACACCTAATCCAAAATTAATAACATATTCTAGCACTACCACTGCTGGAGTTCATCTCTCTGTTACTTCCCATGTTTTATAATCTTGACAGTTTTTTCTTCATGGCAACATGATAGTTTACTTCAAAATGTTGGATCATGCTTTTAAATGCAGAACCAGAGTTCTGGCTAAATGCACTAATTTTAAATCAGTCAATAACCTGAATATGAAGGTTGTTTTATATCAATTAGGATGCTGCTTGAGATTCTGGTATTTTGGGATTGATTTCCAGTGTGTACGTGATATGTTTAACAATACTAATGATGAACTGATAATTATAGCTTGGGCTATTGTGTGATGTCTAAAATGTGATGGGTGTTTACTCTGTAAATCTTGAGAACAATTCTGTATCAACTAGTGATTATTTAGCTTCATGAAAGACTACTACAATTAAATCATCAATTATATGTGAAGATTAATGCTAGTTTCATGGTCATTGTCCTTTTTTCCAGTCATCTGTACTGAGTGTAAAAACTGGTAGAAAAGAATTTTCCCTACCCCTTCTAAAAAGAGATTCAGTTATGTTGATATGCAATGAAATTTGCTATTGAAATAATATTTCAGATTAATATTTACAGGCATTTCTGTTCTGTGCACATACATTGATTGTGTTCATCTGCACTGTGCAGACATGCACATTTCTTTTTGGCTAGTGATAATAGTAATTATAATAGCAATGCTTATACTGCTCTTCTGTGTGAGATGTGTTGATATCTCTGGGTGAAGAGTGCTATAGAGGAAGTTGGTAATGTATTGTTACATCATACAGGTTATTCTGTTCTGTGATGCGGTAACATTCTATAACAACATTGTCAAAGCTGTTGCTATATGATGCTATTACAACAATAACTATACCTTCAATAATTTTAAAAAAATTTGGCTTAAATACAGTAATACTTTGAATTTTTTTACACTTTCTATTGTTTAAATGGACAGAACCTGAATTGTACAGACAAGTCAGGATTATATGAGACAATACCATTAGATGATACCATTATTTATTTGTTCATTTATTTTCCCATTCCAAGTGTGAATGATTGGACTCAAGCCTTACATTTTCAGATTTGAAAGCCATGTAATGACAAGAGGCACAGCTCAGCCAAAATTCCTGTTTTCTTCACTGCCATTTTGCCTCTGTAACATCTGTGAGATCTGCGCCCCATACCAATTCCAGTTCTTTTGATGTAATAAGTGCTATCTGTCATTTTTGCACCACTACTAAGTGCCAGGAGATGTGCTATTTAGTTGTCATGATCAGGACTACATCTGACTGTGTCGCTCAAGAAAAGCTACCCTCCTACTTTGCATCAGTACACAGCTACCCCTACATAAAAAATCCCTTTACAAAAATCTCATATTTGGTGGAGTACCCCAAATTGGTAAACACTAGTTGAAGAGATTCCTATCTGCTTTGTGAGTGCCCCTGTTAGCTGCCAGGATTTGTATATATAGCAAATGGTATTTTTAATATGCTTCAATCACATTGTGAAATGTGATTTCAGTTATTTTGTGAAATGGCTGTTTTGTAATACGACTGTGACATCTACGATATTGGACTCTCTCAAGAGGAGACAAACTGACAGGATACATACTGAGAAAACTGAAAGGTCTGTGTACAGCTCCAGATTTGCTGAAGAACTAAAATGATCAAAAAACTATTCATATTCCCTTTCTTTTGTCAGCTTATTCACAATGATGGCACACCATCATTGTATGTAAAGTTGCTGCTGTTGAAATGGGCACAACACAACACTCCACAGTTCATGCAGGGAATTTCATAGAGCGCAGCTCCTTTTTATAGGGTTTTCCAAAAACCCATGCAGTTGATCCTTATTGGCTAAATTTGGTTACCACCCAGCCAATAGCTGCCTGTGCCCTTGCTTCCCAGAGACTGACTGGTGTTGTTTAAATTAAAACCTCTGGGCTTCTTAATGCCTTCCTCCCAGGGACATTTACTTCTTTTCCCTAATGGCATGGACTTTTTGAGTTAGAATTAGGGTTATTTATGACTGTGAGGCCTCCAGACCAGCTGTTACCCACCACGTAAAGTCAAATGGCTTCTGCTGAATGACCTCAGAGACAGAGGGGAAAAGCATTGACGTCACTGAAGTCTACAGGATTTTGGCATTTGATTTCAACAGGTGAGAAATCAGTCAGTGATTTCTAAGGGGCATGGAGGATCACAAGGTACAGGGGACTGTAAACTACACTTGGGATAATTAGACATTGCATGCACAGTTATGGGACAGAGTATGGAGAACTCCAGTGACATGCAGGAAACCTTGCAATGTATAAGAACCAGAAGAAGGCAATACATAACTTAGGAAAAGTGCACAGAAATTGTCAAGTTTCCACATACTTAATGGGAAATATTAATTTTTTTTTTCACTGTGCTTTTGTACAAATGGCTGTATGTTCTGTGTGCAGCAGAGGCACAAAGACAATTGCATGCCAGGTGTATTTGTATGCCTCTAAGATCCTGACAAACCAGCTGTCCAGACTGGGCCCCTTGTTGATGCCACCAGGTTAATTTAGCTGTTAAGTCATCCTGACACAGCACCAAGTTGTGGTTGAAGACACTCCTGTCTCTACCCATTTACATGGAGATTTCACTTGGGACTCAAAAGGACATTCCAGGGGGAACAGACCCCATTTACAATTTTCTCCGAGGACATTAAGAGAGGAGCTGGCTTTCCATGCCTGGTCTGTGGTCTGAGGATGTGTTAACTGGGACAGCAGACTCTGCATCAAACCTGCTATGGAAAAGTTGGAGTGGAGTAACAGTTCACTAAATTGTATGTGCCTCTCCTTCTAGATGCAAGCAAGTAGATTAACAGCTGTGCTTGTGCAGTGCTTTGAAATCTACAGATTAAATTTAATGCCTAAAGTCATGTGCAGTGCTAAATACTTTTATTGTCTTCTGAAATTAGAAACACCTTTGAAACAATTTCAAACCCTTCACCCACATAGTCAAATAAAGGAAATTAATCTTGGCCACAATTAACTTTCTATCCTCATTTCTCAACCTGCTCCATCTGCTACTTCATCTGACCTGTTCCTACACTTCACTGATCAAATGCAGTTGCAAGCTTATCCATCATCTTACAGCATAATGAAGTGTAAACCCTTTCTGAATTAATCTGTCATGTGAGCCATAATTTGGAGTTCAAAAAATTGCATCCAAGACCATTTTAAGCTTTAATCACAGCCATGCTGAATGATGGGCTACTTTCCATTAGCAAATGTGTCTCCCCTTTGTTGCTCAACATTCTCAATGAGTCCAGAAATTCTATAGTTTTAATAAACATTTAGAACTGATCAAAAATAATAAAAAACCCAATCAACAACTACAAAAAAACACCCCACAACAAAACCAAATAATTTCTCTTAAATGACCTTGTTGTATAGCTTCATGTCTAGATTCCTGTTTGAACTGAGTACAAGAGAAAATTTGATAGCAAAATTATCTCAGAGACCTGAAAGCACATGCTGGAAGCAAAGGCACAAAACTAAGTATGATTATATATGGGGTATTGCCTGTATCCTTCATTTTTGCCTCATATCATCTGTTGTTACATAAAGACTATTTCAAAACAGCCTGCAAAAAAGCAATCATACACCATTTCATGTATAAGACTGAAGTAATCAAGCAGCAATATAGCACTGATACACTAAAGCCAAAACCTGACATCATTGGTTTTCAATAGTGTTGTCAGGTAATATTAATAGTAACTGAATCCAGCATCTGGTTCTTAGGAAGAAAAAACAATCTTTCTCCTCTAGTCCTCACATCCACAATATGTAATATTAAATTCAGAATGGCCAAGCTGTAAAATGCCTTACAAAGAGCAAGGAGCAGGGAGAAGCATGAGGAACGCAGGGAAAGCTAGAGAAGAACAAACAAAATCAGAGTTTGACCAACTCACAAAGGTGAAGAGCAATGAGGATCAAAGCAATTCAACAGCCTCCCTCACCACTAAACCAGGTTAATTAAGACTAGATATTTATCACTATTTTAATAAGGGATTAGAAATGCAGGCTGCACTTTCAAAGAACAGTGTAAACAACATTTAGATAAGTAGAATCATTCAAATTGGTAACACCCAATGAAATACACACTGGCAAACTTGCAGATCTTGCTGAAGCAATTTGTGTTTCTCTATCAAGTGTCTTCAAGAGGTTATGGGATGCCTTAGAGAAGTGTAAAGTGGCAACATGGCATACATTTTTAGAAGGTGGAGAA
Organism: Passer domesticus; assembly: GCF_036417665.1. Lineage (NCBI taxonomy): Eukaryota > Metazoa > Chordata > Aves > Passeriformes > Passeridae > Passer > Passer domesticus. The sequence goes on from NC_087475.1 coordinate 29,138,213, forward strand.
CAGTCTGAGGAGCTGGAGCTCAAGGAATGTAACCTCAGTGCATAGAACAAGTTATTGAGCAAACTTATTAAGCAAACACTGCTGAAGCTCCCAAAGGATAATACAGTGATTGAAACCCGGCAGTCCTGAGTTATGGAGAAGAATCATGTCAAACCAATCTCCAAAGTTATCTTTTTGTCAGATCTGCCTGCCCTGTATGGCTGCCCTGTGGGCACCACTGCAGGTCAGACTCTGCAGTGCAGACAACAAATTCACCTGGCCACTCATTGCCCACTTGGCAAAGAGCCAAAGCCGTCTCCAGCTTCCACCCACTGTAACAACACCTTAGATATCTAGCTCATAGGTGGACATGTACACTGAAGGAAAAATATGCTTAGAGTTGGTTTTGGTTTTGTCAAACACAGATGTGTTTCAAATAATGTTCAATAGGGGTTCAGCATAGATTTTGTTATAAGAGATTGTAGAATAGAACTGAAAAACAATTTTTTCTGCCATTCATAGATGACAGCTAACTGGGAAGGGAAGCAAGTGCTTTGGAGGACAGGGATAACATTTTAAATTGTTTTGACAAGCTGCAGAAGTGATCCAAGGTCTGCAGGGTGTTCAGTAAAAAGAAATTCGAGAAGCTTCCTTTAGTCATAAGATGTGAATACAGAAATGCACAATGAAGACCTAACAGTAAGTCACCATTAGAGTGGAAAATAATTCAGCAATTGCTGTGATTCACAAGCTAAAAATGTGTGTGTGATGGTGCTGCAGAAAAGGCAACTCCCATTCTTGAATTCACTGGCAAGAATGTCATGTGCAAGAGGCCAGAAGTATTTAACATTCTCTGATCCATAATGATAAGTTTCCTGCTAGAGTGTTACTCTATCCAGGGCCGATAAAGAAAGACATGACAAGCGCAGAGAGAGTGGAGGAGAAAAATAAGTATGACAGGAGAGCTACAAAATATTATTTCTGTATAAATTAGAGAATTTTGCTGTGTTTACCTGGGAGAAGACCCAGGGGGTAGGGGGGAGGGGAGGGCAGGAGCCCATACTAGCCCTCCAGCTTATCAGGTTGTAATGAGAGGGAGGGAGATCAAACTTCCTCTGTCTGCTAAGGGCAGTACACAATATAATTGGCTTCATTTCCATCAATGAGATGTATTTAAATCCTAAAGCCTTTTATGAGAGATTTTTAGTAACAGGTTTGACAAAAAGGGATGGTTAACACAGCATCAAAGCAACAGAAGGTGGATCCACAGTTTCTCTGTGGGGAGGTGCTAGACATGGCAAAACTGCCTCAGGAACCATTGCTCACTCCAACATCCTCCTACTAGAGGGAAACAGAAAGAAACCTTGAGGGGTTGAGGAAGTGGATGACAAGTGGCTGAGAAGATCATGAATGGGCTGGTCAAAGGGTAGCTGAGGAGTAGCCCTGGTTTGGTGGCCTTCCTCTGCAGGAGACAGGCATTTCCCACAGCCCACTGAAACCCCACCATGGAACTCACTTGAGACTTGGAAAGTGACTGCGGCTGTTGACTGAATAAAATATGTAAATGGCCTGTTCATTTTTTCTCTAGCTACAAAGATGGAGTGATGGTTGTTTTATTATAGCACAAGTGTTCTTCAGTAGGGTAGTTAATGAGCTGTCAAGACTTCTGTACTAAACTTCTCTGTCAGAGTTCTAAGTGATACTCACTGAAAATGAAGCTTACTTTTAGTCATTGCTCAGAAATGTGCTTTACCAATTTTGAGGAAAAAAACCTCATCTTTTTCAAGAGTCTTATCTCTCAGTAAAAACAAACTGTGAGACTTTCCTAGAGCAACAGGGTAGGGTTCTTTTAATATAAATGTAATTACTCATTTTTGCTTATAGTGGAAATATGTGTGCTGTAGAGTTGCAAAACAGTGGTGGAAATTAAGAAATTCTGCCTCATCAGTACCATTACTTGTGCCTCACACCATTTCTCTTTCCTCATCTGTGCTCTTCCTGAGAAGACAATTAATCCTGGCAACCAGTAACCAATAGCACACAGAGCCCCAGAAGTGACATGATGGTGCTTTACAGAAGAGCAGAGTTGCTTGTCTTGACATTTTCTGATTTTAAAAAATGTCAATTTTTTTTTGCCACCCCTGATCCTTTCCTTCCAACTTACATTACTCAGAGCTGCGCTCAAAGGGGGTGGGAGAAGGTATTTGTTGTAAATAATTTGTCTTTGAAAACATATTTCCTTTTGCAAATGATGTGCAAACTGTTTACAATCCATTACATTAATAACTGTTTAAAGTTTTACAGCTTGGATATACTTCAGCTGATTTTCTTCCTAAGCTTTCTGCTGCCTTTCCAATTTTCATGTCTTATGGCTGGTCAGAGAAATCACGTGCTTGTATTTCTTGTCCATTAACTGATCCAGGCTTTATGGTCAGGAAAATTTCCTCTCCCAGTTTCTGATTGTGCTCAGATGCTTTCTAGTATTCCTGAAATGTGTCTGCAAATAAGAAAAGTTCATCTTGAGGGAAGCTGCCAGTGCCTTTTTTTGAATATTCACACAGGTTTCAAAAGGGATTTTAGATTCTGCTTACCTCTTGCAAAATGGAAAGTTTCCTGCATTAGTGCTCATGAATCAGCAAATACAAAAGGGCAAAATATTCCAGCAAATCTGTGTTACACCCAGCAGTCTGAGAGCAGTGCCCCTCCACCTGTCTGTGTCCCAGCTCCCGTGTTGGCACACTGATGGCTGCACTGTTAACCTGGGCATCTTCCCTCACAGCTGATGGGGATCCTTATGGTCACCGCCTGCATTTTATTTAGCAAGAATTAGGAATACTTCTGCTGACTCTCCCACTTCCTTCCCTCCTGGAGAATGACTGAGGGACTGCGGTGTTTTGCTTATGACCTCTGGTGGTAAAAGGGAGACTCTACAACTCCTTTATTTGCAACAAAAACAATAAAATTCATGTAGCCTTGTTTCCTGTCAAGAACTAGGCTGTGGCTTAGCTGGGCATGATTTCTTATCAAGCACTGAATCTTTCTTAAGTACATCCTTTCATGATATTGAGTAAATTGAATGAATGTTGTTACACAAACGGTGGCATTGGCAGAGACACGATGGGGGACACAGGACCTGTACTTACCTGTTTCTCCAGTGCTTGCTCTCCATGAGTGTCCTTGCTCGGTGATGCTTCATTTAATGGCATCTCCTTCTCTAAAGTAATGTATAAAATTATATATACACTTTATTTAGCACTGAATACTTTGCTTGTAAAATTAAATTTCTTTCTCACTTCTCAAGCACTTTGCACTAGGTAAGTTGTGAACCTGTTTGCACCCATACAAATCTGAAGGCAGGGCAGGATCTGGACAGAGTTTGGTTAACCAATCTGCAGAACCGCAGTGAAGTGTGTACATATAAACCGTGCATTAGCTAAATATATATAAATATTAACTACATATTGCTGAGGGGGATGTTGTGGAAAATGGAAATCAAATAACATACAGACATTTGCATAAGAAAGGCAGTGCTGGACACAGGCCAAGATATCTGAAACCTAATCTTGTCTTCAGACAGCCGGCAGCTCGAAGCAGCTACCAAACCATTTTCCTCCTCTGTACCAGCCCTAGCTGTTGTCCCCATCACCTGCTTCTGCTGTGGAGATGGATCCTGGTGTGTCTGTTGTCCAGTGGATTAAGCCTCAAGCTCTACTTGAGGGAAAAAAGGACAGATTTTCTCCAGCAGCTCAAGCTGCCACCTCCCTGAGGGGCACTTATCTAAAACTTTACATCAATGAAGTTGCTCACAGACTAAGAAGGGGACAAAGCAGGGCTCCATCTCCCTTCCAGCCCTTAAATGGCATGGGAAAATTCAGGACAGGTTTTTTTGCTAGAATCAAACAAGTCTCTCCTAAACCACAAGCAAAAATTAGCTGCCATTTCTCACTCAGCAGTGCAGCAAAATCCTTCCTCTGCAAAGTTTGACATGAAAGGATAAGAACTAATGACACTGAAGGAAAGGGATGAACTGCAGGAGTGAGCATTTCCCCTGCAGAGGCCTGTAAAGAAATTGGGTCACTGTAGTGAGCCTGACAGCAGGGCTTCACCCTGCCAAAGCATGTCAGCCTACTTTTAGTCCTGTGTATGTGTAGATCCTACTACCTTTAAGCCCATTGACTTCACTGGGACCCTTCCTTTGCTTAAATATCTTCATTTCTATGAGCTAGGTCAGCAAAAACTAGCTATTTTCAAAGGCTGTTTGAAGCTCTCCATCTGTATTAATGAGGCTAGATGTTTTTGAAGCAGTCTTTTCAGAAGTTACTTTACAAATCTGTATCTTACATTATCTGCATTCTGAGAAAGGCAACATGGCATTTAGTGGAATGAGGTATCAATGTGTCTGTTCCTGTGTCACCCACAGGAAAAACACACTTCTCTGAAAAGTCAGGAATACACAATTTATTATAAGGCTAAGCAATTAAGTTGCATTTAGGAAGAGTTTCATAACAGATAGCAGACAAAGTCCTGCCAACAAATGGATATAAAGTCTCCATCATGTCTCAGACATTTCCTTGAAGACACTCCAACTCAGAAGTCACTTTGGCAGCATGTTGAAACACCCATGCCCCAGCTTTGGCAGTTTTTCACCAGGTGCTGTGGACTGAGAGAAGGGGAGTTGCAGCCCAGGCTCATGCCAGACAGCTACATCCCACCTCATATCTTACTTGGAAGCGCTTGTCTCTGGCCATCCTGTGACCACAAAGAAAGGTGATGATTGGGATGAGATATTTGTCAGGCTCTTCAACATGAAGTTACGGAACGTGGATCCAGACTGATGATTCTACAGTGGCTGCAGAGGAGGGGACATCCTGGAGGGCTCAGAAATGAGCTCTGTTAAATGTGGCATGGTGGGGAGGGGCGGTGGAGGATTTGACAACTTGCCCAAGTGCACATAGGCTGTCTGGGTGACAGCCAGGGATGAGTGCTTGGCTCCACTGGCCCTGTCCTTGCTCACTCAGAGAGGTGTGAAACAGGCAGCTGTGATCTGGCAGCTCTTTTCAGAAGTGTCGGTGAGAAAGGAGGATTTTAAAAGCCATCAGAAGAGCAGAGATGTCAAGCCAAATGACCATCTTTCCCCTAGCCAGAACTTCCAAAGCCAAGATATTCACTGTAGAGGAAGTTTACTGTGTTTGCATTAGACCTCTGAAGACTTCTACAGCATTGTCACCCCACTAGAGCTTGGTGCCAGGAGATTCACAAGCTTTGTATGTTTTAAGTATCTGTAATGAGATGGAAGGTAGGTCCTACTTCCTTCTGGCACACACCACAGCATCCTACAAGGTGCAGGAGCAGAATTGGTCACCTCAGCTTCACAGGTACATTGCAGAGCAGCCTGAGTGTGTTGTAACACCAACAGGAGCCCTATATAATGTCCCCTGTGCAACCACAGCCATGTGGTTTTGAAGAGGAGTTTCAAAAGCTCCACCCAAAGATGAACAATATAGAGAAATAAAAGTGCAGGAAATCCTTTGGTATTGCTGAATTCAGATTTGACACCTGAAAAGACTTTTTAGGTGTGAGAAAGGGAGGAGTGGAAAAATAGCTCATTTTCCATCTTTATGTGCAATATGGGAGACATGGGAAAATCTCAGACTCAGAGACCATCAGCAGGTGTTAGGTATTCATGAGACAGCAAGAGGAATGGAGCCAATTTTAGCAAGGAACAGCTGACACCCCTGTGCCAGGCTGAAGGCCATGAGCTGAGAGGCAGCAAGCTAAATTAGAAAACAAGCTAAGCGGCCAATATATGTGCACAGGCCACGCCACAGCCCTCACAAGCCTAACACCAACTCAGCACAGGAAGTACAAAAAGGGCACAAGGGAGACAAGGGATAAAAGACAAGGACAAGGAAGAGAAGGGGGAGAGAAGCACGCCTCTCCCAGCAGAAACCAGCTTTCCTCTTCTGTGTATGCTTTCGCTATCTTAATGTACAAAGCTTGCGGCCAGTCGATTAGATCGCTCTCTCCCCCTTGCCATTTGTATGTCACTTCTCTGCTTATCTTGGATCTTCCCCAGGGCAGGGAGTATATCTTCATGTGCACAGCCCAGCTGCACTGCAATGCAGAGGTTAAGAAAAATACAAAAGCACTCACAGAGAACAACATAAAGAGACTTTTTTTGGTCAACAATAGAAAAAAATAAATGATAGTGTCTGAACTTGTTACATTTAACTGTATAAACATATTGAAAGTCTGCTGCCCTCTATTCCCATGCACCTATACCCCTAACCTCACTTACCCTGCACAGCTAAGTATGGTGGCCTTTTACTGGAAATAAGCCCTGTCCCTGTCAGTGTTGAGAAGATCACTGTAATGCTTGCTGTAGGGGAAAAAGGGAGGAAAATCAGTGCCTGATGTGCTAGCAGACAGTAAAACTCAAGGGTCACAGAAAGCCACAAATCTGCCAGAGATGATTAATTCAGTAGAGAAGGTAGAAGCCTAAAGTTTTTCCGGTTTCCTTTATACTGACAAATTTCTTTTTACTTGATACAAGGGACAATAACAGATTAGGAGTGATTACTGGAAGGAGAGGTCCCAGGGCACAGGAGACACTGGGATGCTGAGCTGTCACAAGGCAGCTTGCCAGCAGTCAGGACCTATGTGAGTAGGGGTGACACACACCTGCCTGACATGTCAAAACTCTGTCCCATCTGTGACATGACATGTTAGGAGATGTAAGATGTGGGCAGCCTTTGCCTGATCAGACAGGAGCCATTTGTGGTTCTTCCTCGTCACCTCCAAATTCATGGCTTTACCTCTGTCTTTGGAACAGCGGGAGATGAGTTGTGTGAGACCTGACTGTGTGAGCAAGAGTGGACAATTACTCTAACATAAGAAAAGCTTTAAGAAGCAAATCTTAAGAATCATACAGTCCATGGGATTTCTCAGCAGCAGCAGCAGCAACTTTATTTGTTAAGAAGGAAGAACCCAAACAATTGGACCAAAATTATTTCTTAGCTCTTTCTCCTTTTCTAAGACTGGATTAGCCTCCATCAGACTGTACACACAGCTGATGCCTTCTCATTTTCCAAACCCATCTTCCCTCCATTTCACATCTTAAAAAATATATGCTTTTACTATCAAGCTCCTATGTAGCCCTTTTACTATCAAGTCCCTATTTAGCTCTGTCCCTGATCTTTTGATCTTCTCTTCCTATCACCTTATCCTGATAATGCCCTTGGCATCTTTTCACTCTCCATTTCCCATTCTCATTCTGCTACCCTCCCTTTTGCAGGTCTCCATGCATGAAATGACCTCCAGAGAAAGGTTTTTACATTCTCATCCTTTCTTGTCAAAAAGCTCTCATCTGTCATGTACCTGACAAGTAGTGCAGTAATATGATAACAATAATATGCTAGATCTTCAAGATAGCCATAATGGACTCCTTTGTGTATCTACACAGATATATATGTGTATATATATCTGTGTGTGTGTGCGCGCGTGCGTGTGTGTGTGTATACATATATCCATTCATATATGCATATATATGTAGATATACATTCCTTTATATGAATGCAGGAGACCTGTCAAGAGCTTGTAACCAAACAGACATGGAACATTCTTCTTGTTCCTCATTCTCTTTTCTTTACCTCAGGTTTTACACTGCTTCTTCTTTTTCTCTGTAAACTCTTTTAAATAGGTACTCTATTTCCATCACTGGAGAGTACTTTAAAAGGGAACTAATAACAGACACAGAAAAAAGCCAACAGAGGAGTTTCAAGATTTACAATTTCTGCAATTTGCCATCCTGCAATTGTTAGGCTCATAAGCTTTTTCTATACCCTTCTTTCCAAAATCCCAATTGTGGTCATGCCCAGTCATGTTGGGATGGTCCTTTCACATCCTAACCTCTGTGTTCCATCTAGGTGCTGTCTAGAGGACTGCCTGTAGACTGACCTAATCTGTTCAGAGAAAACAGTGATAAGATGCACAGACATATGGAGGAACAGAGCTCCAGCTTATGGTCTGGCCCTGTTTAATTTACTTGTGCAAACATGCTCATATTACATCCGTTCCCTAGAAAATGCTTTTTCTTGTCCTTGCTTTTGCTGGACAAGCCCTTACAGCATTCAGCTGTGCAAAGAAACTGAGAGCTTCCCATCCCACTCTGTCCAGCAGAACCTGCAGAAAGTGCTGCATGGAGAAGACTTGTGTAACATGAAATTCTGCAGGACACTGCTTGTACCTTCTCCAAAGGGACTAAGAAGACATTCTCAAGCACATGAGGCCAAGGTACCCAAAACAGCCAACAGCAGCATTCTTTGAAGACAAACTCTGTCTGATACAGACCATTTGTCAACCCATGACTTGAATGCATACAAACACAAACAGAAACAGAGGCATGTGGTCAGAAGGGTGTTCATAACAAAAGTTATTAAGTGACGACTCACATTCTTCTGTCCCTTCTTCCCCACACTCTTTCCTAAGCCTGGGTACTGGTCTGCTATCTGCCTTCGGCAAAAGAGCTGCCAGAACTGTATTACAATTTTGCTTTTGAGTGTGTGCAAACATGGTCACAACAGTACTTTATAATGGACAATCAGATTGCAAGGAATTTTTGGCACGCTGAACTATACACTGTCAGAACAAACTTCAGGACTCTGGATGTGCATTGGGTAGGAAAATGATTAGCTGAGAAGTGACCTCTGATGAAGTGTATCAAGACCTCCCTGAATCTTTTCCTGTGAACTGTAGTGTGTGGGCTGGTTCTGGTGCCTCTTTTCTCCTGACTCTATAACTGACAAATTCACTGATCTTCAAAGTGGGAGAAACTGCTATGACTGACAAGTTTGACCTCTTCTACTCTGCCCACCACACAGTTTCACCATAAAAAAACATGCCCAGGAGGTAATTCTGTAATTGTTATTTGTGGTTATTCATGCAAGGCAGATCTGGTGTGTCATTTCTTGCACAAAGTTTTATCTGGGATGGAAAGAATTTGGCACTTTGTGGCTCGCTAATTTTGAGGTTAAATACCTTTCCTGAGTGCTAAAAACAAGTACACATGCATTTATCTTTGATTTTTTCAAACTTTTCCCCTGGGAAGGAAAGATGTACCTGTGATAACAAGTGCCTGACACATCCTTAGCAGGGATAAGCTGGAGCTCACCACAGGCTTCCACTCACACATTTCCCTCTGTTGGAAAAAAAAAAAAAATAGTGAAGAAAGCAGGGTTATTGGGTTCCAGGGCAAAAATGAGGGCACATGATTTTGAGACTCTCTACAAGACTTTCTTATCAAGACAAACCTATAGCAACTTTGGCTTATGAGTTACATTGCAGTATAATCAAGGAGGCTGAAATAGTGGGGATTTTGGAAGATTACCCTGTACAACTTATGTACCTTGATGAAACAAAACTGCCCCATGCCTTGTGGTTCCTCAGAAGGGAACTCCAGGAGTCTGAGCTCAAAGGTTCCCCTGTGACTGGGGAGTAGAAAGTAGGACCAAGTCACATGCTGCATCTAGTCTGCAGTTTGGATGCAACTCTTCCTGTAATTTCCAGTTCATTCATTTATTATTTACCATGATTGATTTCTGTGGTTATTTTTTCAGTGATGCATCAATAACTGAATATAATCCAGCTATTTATCTGCTGTATAGGCTAATACATAGGAAAAGTCTTTACTTTTATGAAAGCTTAACAGGCATAGAGGATTGTTTATTAAAGTTGGGAGGAAAATAATGTCAGATTGGACATGGAATTTGTTGGGGGAAAAAAAGACTGAGTTCTCCACTTTTGAAAACTGAAATCCTAAAATTGGTATTACTCATTTCATCTAAATAACTAAGCAGTAATGGCCATGGCACAGGCTACTGCAGGCAATTAATGATGAGCTCTCAGGGTTGATGGCCTGTGAGGAAGTTAAGGGACATTAACCTCTGCTGGCTATTAATCATTCAGATATTGCCAACTGCTGACTCTCTTGCAGATTCCTTCAATTTTTAAAAGATAGACCTTGAAATTTACACTTAAGCATCCACAATGTAATGACTGTAATTGAAACAGGCATCTCTGCAAAAATGGCAAAAAATAAGGTCAGTGCTGTGATTGCCCAAAGACATCTTGAGGATGTCTTAGCTTCTGTTTGAGTCTGGATGGCCAATTAAAGAAGGTGAGAAGGGGCACCTCCACATTCTTCCAGTTCTCCTGGATTCAAGGGCATCCCCTTTCTGGACTGATTATTTACATCCACCAGCATGATGTGTCCTAAGAAGAAACAAGGAGGGAGATAGTGTGTTTACTTGTATGTGAGTTTCAGCCTTCTGGGAAGAGAAGAAAGAAATATTAGAAGAATGAAAGATACTTGGGAGGTTTTTACATATGTGTGCATATATATATATATATATATATATATATATATATATACACACACACACATACACAAAAATCAAAGAATGGATCTGATACCAAGAAACAAAGTGTTTAAATATTTTTTTGGTAAAGAGGACTTACAAAGTATATTTATTTTGGCCTTTCTTTTAATGAGAAATAATTAACAGAAAACACCTTCCTGTCATTCAATATTTTGCAGACTGCTTTATGATGCAGTTAAATAGTTTTGCCCCTAGTACAATTCCAAACTACAAGCCCAGATGTTAGACACAACTTTTTAGCATAAACAAGCATAAAAGGCCACAAATCCCCCAGATCTTCAACAATGAGTATGAAATAGGTAAAAGGTGAGAAAAGGGAACCATAATAATTATTGGTTTTATTTCAATGGCAGAAATTATTAATTTTACTTTTTGTTCTTGTTCTTGTTTGGTAAGAAGGGATATTGGTGTTGTTTTATAATGAAATTATATTAGATAGGATCCACCAAGTCACATTTATTTGCTTCAGACAAAACCAGGCTAATTCACATGAGATTGGTTTATTGCTATCTCCCTGGAACTCTTAAAAACAACACTCTAAAGAGAATCAGTAAAATTGTAGGGAAATGCTCCTAAGCAGCATTTACCACTTCTATGGAAGATGGAATTCCTATATGCTGAAGAATTAGTTTATTTTGTTATGTATTACTATATCCTCAGGCCTAGAATATAATTGCTTTTTCCTTGTAAAGAAGTGAAAAACTGATGCCATTGGACTTAGCATATTTTCAGAACAGTGATGACAAATTGAAAATGCACCTTTTGCTGTAGCCTATGTTTTAAAGCTGAATCCAGATTTCATTACTTTTACAGGTGGCCTATTCAGCTGTAAGTTCATTGTCTACTGACGACAGGTGCTTCTGTAGTAGTGCCCTGGCTTCTTTTTTTTTTTCCCTTGATTGATTTTTTTCCTCATTGTCAAGGGAAAGGGAAGGGAAGGGAAGGGAAGGGAAGGGAAGGGAAGGGAAGGGAAGGGAAGGGAAGGGAAGGGAAGGGAAGGGAAGGGAAGGGAAGGGAAGGGAAGGGAAGGGAAGGGAAGGGAAGGGAAGGGAAGGGAAGGGAAGGGAAGGGAAGGACACCCTCTTCATAGAAGTCCAATCCAGAACAAGCTCTACTCTTTACTCCCAGATGTTATTGTTTTCAAACAGAAAATGAGCAGATGGTTTTAAACTGGCAGGTTGATCTGCCAGTGCCATGGCAAGACAAGCCTGAGCTTTGCACTCGAAACAACTTGTGCTATGTTTTCTCTTTGTTGAGAGTGTGATCTTTTGATCTGTGTGTCCAGAGAAGCTGTCCAGGTTATAATTTCTTACAAGTGTCATATCTAATACATGAGATTTGGGTATGTTAGGGACTAAAGGAACTCGCTGTGAAGCTTCAAAAGAAAACAGCTGGAAGGAGGAGGATATGGAAGCCCTATGAAGCTGGCCTATGAAGCTGGCTGCCCTCTGACCCTCTCTGGTTTAATTAAGACTGGCCAATTATGCTTGCCTCAGCTGAAATCTTCTCTCGTGGTCCTTCCTGCTGTGATGAATGCAATGAAAACACTCAAGCTACTTTGCATCCTTGATAAAAACAAAAAACAAAACAACAACAACAAAATAGCTTTGTTTTAATGGGTAATAATTTTGCAGATGGTTGAGTTTCCCTAGCAATCAGATCTATCTTCTTAGGGGTTTTGTACTACTTGTATTTTCATAGTCTCTAGTTTGATAGCCTAAGTGTTCAGAGCAGCTTCTCCTGATCATGCTGCACACATTGGTTACCTTCAGGTCTACAAACCAATTCCTGAGAAGAAACAACCCAATCCTTCATCTTTTATTTTCTTATTTTTCTTTTATGGTGGGGTTAAAACACCCAAAGCATTAATACCTTTTCCGTATTAATTACTACAAGGAATAAATTAACTTCATATTCATTTAGAAAAAGTTGCAGTAGATGCCATGTACACAAGAGGGCAGATCTGCTTCTCGTTTCACCATCGGCAGTCCCTTGTACTTTGTTCCTCAGTAACTTCTGCTTTCAGCTGGGTATCTGGGGCTGGATGCCACGGGAACAGCATGGCTGCAAGGCAGGCTTTCAGTCTGAATTGACAGTACCATCCGGGGATGGTCTAAAGGCTTTTTATACTGCTAGAGCAATGCCTGTAGGGGTAACAAAAACACAGTTACACATGTTACTTTATAAGATTGCCACCATGGTCACTGAACCTAGCTTTTTGGCTTGCAATTGACTTTCAAGCCTAAAGTGGCAGAGTTCACACCTGGCTTTCTTACTCTATCCATGACGCTCTTTACTCCATTTTTCCCTGTACAATGCTGGAAGCTCAGGTACCAGCTTCCACCCTTCTCTGCTGACTGACTATGATGATTTCATTGAAAAGCCTTTTGACGGGCAGGAAATATCCCTGACCTGAAGGCAGGCCAGGGGCTGTGTGGCTCCATCATGTTGCATGACACGAACAGAACCCCCAGCATGGGTGGCTGGCTGTCCCCTCTGCTCTGCTACCTTGGAATACCACTTGATATTGGCCAGATTAATTGTGGTTTAACCCCCTGAATTTAACCTCCCTGAGGGTAAAAGACAGTGTGTCTGAACCCAGAGTGTTTGCTATTCCCTGCCCAGGCTTGCCCTGGGTACTGATATGGGGAGCAGCCTCCCCAGGAGACCCAGGGTGTAGGTCTCATTCACAGACCTTTTCAAACCCCACAGAGGACAAAGGACTTCCCTAAATTCCATGAATTATTCCATGGCCAGCACTCTGCTTCCCAGGAGAGCTGGCTGCTGCCTGTTAATTCCCTGGGGACAGACTGCACCCCTTTCCTTTGGCTCATAAACCACTGCTGGCTTCTCTGGTCATCACACAGCCAGAGGAGTCCAGGCAATTTCTTCAAAACTCTCCTGAGGATTGTAAGCAGCTCAGCCAAGGTGAAGGAATTATGCTCTTCTCCCATAAAGTTTTGATAACTTAATGAAACAAAAAATGGGTTTGTACAATGATATGAAGACACACACTGTGTGCATCAAGTGGTCCAAACCCAGAAGGAACATAGAAATTCTGAAAGGCACTGAAATACTTAATTTTTAAAAGAGAAGTGACACTTCCTTTCAAACATTTTTCTTTCAGCATCTAGAGTCTTTTGGGGAGGGCAGAAAAGAATACAGTGTTTACCTTCCAAATGCCCTTGGAGAAAGGTGGAAGCAAGCAAGTGAACTAGCAAACCCAGGCTTTTTTAAAGAGCAAAGGTCAGGAAAGCTCATCTTTAAACAGGCAAATGAGGGAGGGAAAAAAGAGAACTGGCCACAGTTTATCTGGAAGCTTTCCTCTTGTGCTTTATGATATCTCCTGACACTGCCACATCCCTTGTATTTTATGTATGGGGCAGATTATTGTTGTCACCAGGGTCACTTGGTAACTATCCAGCTAAAGGCCACCTGTTGGAGAACATCTTGGAGCTGAATGTCAGCTCTGAAAAAAATGGGGATATAGTTAAAGCCACTCGTGTCAGACATAATTAGAGACTTACTGGGACATTGCTGGAAGAGACTCTAGAACTTTCCAAGATGTTGGGTGGCTGATGATAAAATATATTTGCTTTTCCATTTTAACAATCTACGAATTTTCACTTGTGGATAGGCTTTTGCAGAATATTCCACATCAATCACAATTAGGGAAGTGCTAATGATGTTCAGGAGTTGTTAATAATACATTAAATTAAATGAGTGACACATGCTCTTGCACAGTGTGCTCACCAAATGGCGAGCCCATCTCAGATCCTCTTGCATTCTCTCTTTGGTATGCATGTTTAGTCTACAAGTATATAATAATTTATGCTTTAATTAGATTATTGTAGAGCATAAAATAAGTACCATACTTATCATCTATTAGTCATCTTGTTCCTTTTCAGAGACCTCTGCACAATCAAGACATTAATGGGGGTACTTTATCAATATATTCCACAGTGCTGTCAGAAAATTGTTCTAAGGACTCTCACCCATTCAACGGGAAAGAAAAAAGGGGGACTGTGTGAATGTGACCCCTAAAGAAGCCAGCAACAGGAGACAATTAATAATTTATGTTAAATTGGGGTTTGCAGTACCTAGCTAGGTCAGTACAGGGAAGATCCATCAACAGATAAAGAAGTTGCATATCCAGAGGATTTTTAGACTCAGCTTAAAAATATCTCTTTTTCAATTGAGAGAGCTTTGGTTGAGTGTAACTTGTTAATATTGAAAGTGAGAACATATGTATGTGAGAGCATATATACCTGTGCATATATAGAGAGGTGAACACAGGGAATGTAGAGACAACTAATACAAAGTAGAATATATACAGTGTAGACAAACAAGAGAAAATACTAGTACACTAGCTGGCTCCTGGAAGAGTACCTAGGGCTATTTACCCATCCTTATTATCTCTCCTCAGCATCTGCTTTTGTGTGCAGCTAGTGCTGTGCTAGCTGCCTCTTTGATCAGTGGCAGAGCCTATCTTCTACCTGAATCACACACTGTTAGAGGAATTTTTATTCTACCAGGAGCAAAATATTTGCTGTGATGTCAGCCAATTGCTATAGAGAGGGAACAAACTATTTAAGATGATAATTTATTGAGAATTTCTATTAATACTAGCAAAAAAAAAGTGAGATGGCCTATTTTGACACTAATTTTGTAGAGGTCTTGAAGCCCCAAGCAAATCCCAAAAGTGTCAGAACATGCTGATTCTGTGCCAGCAGCAGACTTACTTTGGCTATTAAGCCTGATATTAGTCATTAGCAAATTCAAAATAATGAAAGGCCTTGAAAATTAAAAAAGAAACAAAGGTAGAGAATTAAATTAATACTGATCAACATGGTCTTATGGAAAATCAATCTGTTTATAAAGAAAGTCTGATTTCCTTTTTTTGATGAAATTACAAGTTTGTGGCATAAAGGAGCTTGACAGCATAAGAAGTATACTTAGTTTCTGCTTAAAAATATCCTACCTGACATATGGGCTAGTGCTATGGATATAATACACTAAATGCCCTAAACTGTCTGTATGACAGACATCAAAAATTGTTTACCCGTGGGTACTCATAAATGGTCATTTCTAGCCAAATCCCACAGACATTTTTATTAGAATTTAACTGTGTTCATCACTTCAAATTGAGAAGCATGCATAAGATTATTTCTAGAAATAGGTGTAGGTTATGAAGCAGGACACAATGGTGAGGGAAGGACAGTGATACTGGGTGACCTCGATCACTCAAGGAAGCTGGGGTCCAACATCTTCCTCCAGCCTAGGGCATCCATGAGCACTGCTGGATGTACCCTCCCTCAGGTGAGGTGTCACAGCCAAAACATGCTCTGATGCCGGTGCCAAGTGGGGATCAGACGTGGAAGAACCACAGCTGGAAAAGAGCCAGGCCATCCTTTCAGGCGGGGGAACTGTATCCTCAGAAACATCAGCTCCTAAAAGCAGTCTGAGAGGTGATGGCATAGAAGGACCAGCACAGTCACCCAGGGCGTCTGGGATCCTGTGTATGAAATCAGAGGAGCAGTGAGATAAATTTAGCTCTGTTGTCAACCCAGATACCAGCACATAATTCTGGTATACCCATATTTAAAGGGACTTGAAAGGCTATGGAGACTGCAGCAAAGAGCTGCCAAAATGAATTAAAGGTTGGAAAAACTGTCATGTGTTCTGATACAGGAAGAATCTGTTAATTCTTCAAAAACAGAGTGGAGAAGGGTGCAATTTCCTGTGAGGGGCAGGGGGGAATGCTTTAATACCTGGAAGTTAAATCCAAATGCATTAAAACCATAAACAGGAATAGACATTTTTGTCTGTGAGGTTGTTAATTGCTGGAATAAGTTACAAAAGTAAATGCTGCACCTGCCATCATTAACTGTCTCTGAGTGAGAGAGATACCGAGTATTTTGGTGGGAAGACTTTCTTTTTCCTCCCCTCCCCTCCCCTCCCCTCCCCACATCAGGATGGAATGGCAGATCTGGTCCTACAAAGACTGAGCAGCTCATGGCCATGCAGTCAATGTCAGTGACATCCTGCTGAGCCTCTGGGACTGATGGCTAATTTTCAAAATGGACTGGATTTCTTCCTGCCTGGCGGCTGTTGCAGCAGCTGGAACAAGCTTGCTTACACGAGTGTGCTAGACCTGGGCACGGATGTAAGAGACAGGTGCTGGCTGGAAGAGCACCAGGAATGTGTTTAGATATCCTGGATAGCAGTTTCCAGTGCTTAACAGAGGCACATCTCCATCCAGCCTCCCACTCTTACCTGTTTACTTTAGTGCTGCTGGAAGCTAAACACCCTCCTGCTTTTCTTTAGTTGCCATGTAACAGGCCCATCTATTGTCACAATCCAACCTTGTACTACACCAGGACATCTCCTTGGCTGTTTTTCTCTCCCCTCTATTAAATGTTAAGTTTCAAGTGACTTAGTAGACACTTTCAGGAAAAGGCAGACTTGCTTAAATACACTAATTTCTCTGTGTATTTTTACCTATAAGTTGCAAATGTCACTCAACCCGAAGTGATTATTTTATGTTTGCACAGTAGGTTTCATGCACACTAGGGTGCATTTCAGACCTGTTGTGTTTAACTGCTAATAGGATTTGCAGCTATGTTTGTGAATTCCAGCTACCCCATTTATTTCACTGAGCTCCAAGTTTATACACTGTGAAGGACTAGAATGAAATATTAACACCATACAGCTAAACAGAGAAAGTTTGTACATTGTCCTGGACTACATTTTCCTCCATTTTCCATTGGAAAAATGACAAAGGCACAAGGCTAAAAAAAAAAACCAAAAAACCACCAAACAAAACTGTAGCAATATATGGGTTTTTGAAACCATTTTCTTTACTTCCAAAATACCCCAGCTCTCATATAATTTATGTGGAGTATGCAATAGATTTAGAGAAGACCTTAAAATGACCCATTAATCCAAATTCAATTGGAAACTGGAATAGCTGCGGCTAATCTGTTGTCACAACAGCAGTACACAACAGTCATAGGAACAGACTGAGAAGATAATGCTGCTAGAATGTACATGTTTTCCCAGAGGATCTTCAGCCAGCTACAAATACTTTCACAGTTTTCAAAGAAATATTATAAAGATAAAAATTACACTTGAAGTCTTTTCTGTACCTACTTTATGTGAACCAAATAATTGCTTATTTTTTTAGCATTTAAATGATCATTTCATCCTGTATTTCTCCACTGTTTTTTTTATTCCCTTAAGTGTATTTATATTTTTAGCATATCCCTTCATTCCCACATATCAGCACATCGCCTACACATTGGGATTTGAAGCACAGGGTTTGTTTAAAACAGGAAAGGTCTGAACCCTAATTGGATCCGTTCTAAAGCAAAAAACAGGGATAAAGCTCTTATTAACTTGAAGTCTGTAGGCCTTTACCAAAGCTAATGAAGAATTATGTCTTTCTGTATTACAGTAAGTTTTTTTTAATCCCTTGAATATTTGTTCATACCAAACATTGGCTCCAGAAGCATCTTTGGGTGGGACCACTGGAGCTTCTTCTTCTGCAGCTGCCAGCCTGGCACAAAAACTGGAGGAGGAAAGTTGGGAAGCTGTCCCTCGAGCTGCCAGAATGCATACAGAGCCATGTCTTTGTCCTTTCCTGGAGGACCTGCACAGCCTGCAGTCCATATTTGTGGGTACACATGCAGTGGTGGCAAGAAGCATGATCCGCAGTGGCCAAGAGAAGCACATCTCTGTGCAGATGACATATGAGCAGGTGAGAGATGAGCGGTGCTTGGGCCAAGACAGTCTGACTGACAGACATGAAATTATGGCAACCCACAAATTATCTTTGGATGTTGGATATGCCAGCTGGAAAAAGTGAATCAGTCTCAATACATGGATAACCCTGTGCCTACACAACTACTAGACAGTTTGTAGCTGATACTTTTCCAAAGGAATTTGTCCTTAGAACTGGGCCACCTTCATCTCACTCCTCCAGGAGGAGAATATGCCTGAATGCCCTACAAACCTTCATGAGCTCCCTGCTCTCATGCTGAAGGCCTCATGTGATTTCCTCTTCTCAATTTGTGTGACCTTCCTGCCAAGGCTGGGGTTTCTCTAGTGCCTGAGAAAGCCCACCATGAAAAATGTAAGGGAGCACACAAACCATCACTGTGATGGGCATGCAAAGTTTGCAGCCATTACCAGGACTTTTAATTGTCATTTTCAGTGTGAGCAGATCCACTCCCCACCTCATGATTTACTTAGATACAAAAGGCTAGTCTTGTCTGGTCTGGTCACATGGATGCTTCTGTATTTGTTTGCTGTGTTTTTTTCTTGTTATTCATGATTTATTTAGAACCAACCCCATTCAAAGTCATAACAAAGACAGTATGTTCAGTAACTCAAATTATGGGCCATTCTCCAGGGCAATAACCCAAGACTGCAAAAATTCATACAATGCCTTCTAAAAAGAGAAGGAAAAAACAGCAACCTCATTATCTGGCAAGCAAGATCTATGATTTTGTTGAGACTTGCTTAAAAGAAACATTATCAGATTTTGTTTTGTCTTCTCACTAAGGAATCTGTGCACAAGCATAAATTATTCAAGCATGCAGGATTTAGGATATGACAGAGTAAAAATGTCTGTCACTGTATTCTCCATTTTCCCTTGTTCCTCCAAACAATCCTCCTGTGCTGGGGTGCCTAATGATCCACGAAATGTTGTCCTGTTGATTTCATGAAGTGACTTTCTATCCCATGAAAAGATGGCTCATGTCAGAATTATGAACTGCAGAAGGACAGGGAAGGAAAATGCTCAGGAAGCTCTCTCAGTTGAGACAAGAGACATCTGGATGTTCACAACTCTTGAAAGCAATGAACTTCAAAAAAGAGGCCATGGGACAGTGGCCACACTGAAAAAATAAAGATGTTTTTTCCGGAGATGTGCTTGCTGACTTGGAATTGACCTCTCTGCAGGACCAGGGGGATGATGCTCACTGTTGCCTGTCCAGCAGGAGCTTGGGTATGGCCTTCTGATTGTTGAAATGAGCTGTAGGATGACGGGGAGGTAGGGGAAATGTGACTTTCAGAATGTTATAAATATCTAATCCCAATCAGGTTTCTTCCTACAGACTTTTTTTTTTTCTTTTTCATCATCCGTGGTTAGAAATACACAAAATTGCAACTCACAGGGGCATTTCCTGATAAATTGTCATTCTGGCTGCTACTCCTACAGTGCAACATTTCTAAACTTAACTAACTGCAGCACCTTACTTTTAAAAAAAAATTATTGTTTGTCTAAATATTGTCTATATTATACTGGGTTTTTTAAAGATCAGTGTAATAATAATTTGTAGTAATTTGTGGATACTGGAAGGATACTGTGGGGGAAGATTGCTGTTCTTTTACTCACATCTATAGATCTCTTTTCAGACACATTAGGAGACAGATTATGTCATTGTAGTTTCCTCCCCACAAAAGAAAGCTGTTTGTTAAATAATGGCAAGGATGGACAGATCCTGATTATAAGTAGTTGTGGAACATTCTTCTCTAAAGCAGCTGTAGTTTTACATCAGTAACATGTAAGCCTTGTTCCACATTTCCCAGGTGGATATCCTGATGAAGTGGTGTGTGTGGATCAAACTGGTTTTATTTCACAATGAGCAGCCATGGTATGGCTGTGAAACCATCTCTATACACAATTTTTTCCTGATAAACAATTTAAGTTACTTCTGTAAATGAAGGCAAAAACTTCCATCTCCTCCCTTATGAATTTAAGGAGAAAAGGCCAACAGCCATTTCCTCCTTCTGTCCCATGACACAGCAAAGCTCTGCAGAATGATAAAAGTTTAACAATATATTGGAGTCCATGTGACCTTTTAACTTTTTTATTTTAAAAGGCTGTCAAAACCAGAGGTGACCTTTATGCCCATCTAAAAGGGCAATGACTAAGGGTCAAGCCATCTTTTTTCTAAAGTCAAATAGGCTGGGAATGGCACTGGTGGAAGAGAGCTGCCCTTCTCCCTGGCCATGGAAGAGATTTGGGGTCTGTTGATAACTGAAGAGTTTTTGACCAACACTCCCCATGCTTCTGCCTAACCCATCTCTACCTGCACTGGGAACTGCTGAGCCTTCCTTACTCAAGGACCACAAACAACCATACCAAATTAAGTAATACTCTTTTTTATAGCTCTCTTTCTCTCAACAATTGAATGAGATTCCTGCCCCTGTCCGGACTTGCCTTAATCTTTGCCAGAGACAGGGATACCTTCCATTTAATTTTCTCTTCTGCTTGAAGACTTCCCTCCTTTTTCTCCTCACCTCTCTCCTGCACACTGTCAGAGAGATGACAGCCTTTCCTCTGGTGTGGCTGAGACTCTCTGGGGTACCCAGCAGGGGGACACCCCCAGACAATGCAACAGGTCAGCCACAGCACAGGTATGAACACAGCAGAGGTGTGATCTGACCTACCCACCCTCCTCTTTTTCCTCTGGACATCAGCATGCTGTCTTTTCCTCCAGCATCTGAGTGACAACACTAACAAGGCTGTGCTCATAAACTAGAGAATTACTGAGCAAATGAAGGCTGAGAAAATCCAAGGATGAAATGAAAAAGTGGGCAAGAAAAATATAGAAGCTGAGAAGCCAGCAGAAAAAGTGGAGGTAAAATCCAATATCTTTACTTGGGTTTGTGCAAATATTCTACTTTTATATGTGTGAAAGTGACTCAGGACTCCCTCAGAACTGAATTTGAGGATGATGAGGCAAAATCTGGCAGACAGCCTTCTCATGCTGTTCGTGGTCTTGCTCAGCACTATTTCTCTCCTCCCACATAGCAGTTTCTTTAACACATGAGAGATGATTCTGGGGAAAGTTTTGAAATGCCATCATAAAGGCAAAAATAGGAACTTAGCTTTCAAGTGCTTTTCCTATTTAAACTGATAGTGAGGAGCCTGACAGGAAAGGTTTTTAGGCTGCAGGATGCCACAAAATTCAAAAGAGAGGGAAAGCATCCTGTTGGGCAGACTGTTGCAGATGTCCTTCTGTCCAGTCACACTGTGTGTGTGTATCACCAACAACCATTGAAGATAATTTCCATATACACTGTTAGAAGGGTGGTGCTCTCAAATAGAGCTCTTCTTTTTTTATTTTTTTCCCCCCACAGGAGTCATGCAAATAAGCAGTTCACTAGAGAAACAAAACCCTAAAGGGATGTAGGGTTGAGGTTATCTCCTCATTAGACATCAGAAAATTGACACCAAACAAAGGAGAAGTTTTGGGCTGAATATTGTTTGATAATGCTGAATCCAACACAAATTCATCAACAACTATTTTTCAACTTTTTATTTGCACAGAACAGTAGGACCCTGCTCTTGTATTTAATTTTTAAAAAGTCTCTGCTTCTAGTTGTGTCTGTGTACATGTTGCACCTAAACTGGAAATTTTTAAAATTTGTCATCTTATAGACAGCAATCTCAACACATCCCTATTTTAGTTTTTCTGTATTTTAAATTTTCATTGTGGTCTGAAAGGTATTAAGAATTTTTTCAAACAAATTTAAGGATTTGCTATTTGTCAGCTAGAAATCTGCTACCTCAGCTTCAAGAAAGAAATATTTTGGTTTCTCTGAAGTTCTGGTCTCTGTCAGGGCTCTCAGGCACTGTGGCAATACAGAAACATAATTAATGCATTGAGTGCCAAATTACACAGGTGCAAAAATAGTTTGTACCAGCTGAGAGAAAACAAATGCTTCTTTCTCACTTTGCAAGGAAAATCTGATTGTGTGGAAAAAAAAAAAAAACCAAACCAGAAATATCTGTGGGTTTTTTTATTTAATTTTATTATTATTATTATTTTATTTAAAAATCTCTCGACCAAGAATCAAGGTATTTTAGAAATTCTCTGCAGTGACTGTTAGATCTGTTTATTAGTTCTGTCACATCCACATCCTTTCCACACACACAGCAGGCTTGCTGGGCAAGTGATGCCTGTGACCTTGCAACTCTGCTGCTACAGAGTCGTGTTCCCTGGGGAAGCAGGGGAACACGGTAGGAATCAAGCTGATGCAGGGGAACCACTGAACCACAGCTTTCATAAGGTCCTAGGGTCAAGGTTTCAATTAATTAAATTTATTTTCTCAATAAATTAAATATTTGTCTTGGAAAGCAAACATTTATTTGGGAAAATAAATGTTACATTCATTTCGACCAGAAAAATTTTGAAGGAAGATTCCAGACTAATAGGAATGGTACTCCCCATTTTAGTGTGCCCACCGAGACTCTCCAAACCACACTGCTAAATGCTTGGTGCCCGCCTCCTTGTCCCTCTCCCTCTTCCCCTGAGGTGGGCTGGAGAGGAAAATTGGAAGCACAGAAAATAAAGATCATTGGTTAAGATAAGAACTTTTTTTTACTGGAAACAGCAATGAGATAAGGAAGCAAACAGTAAGAGCAGCAATACTGATGGGAGAGGGTAGAAGAAAACAGATATTATTGCTCACCACAGTAGACAATACCCAACTGCCTCCTCCTGCACAAAATCCCCACTGCCCCTCTGGCTCAGAGCCAGTGTTACCCCACTACTCCTTCTGCCATGCTGGCTTCACCAGAAGGAAGCTCTTCTCCCTGGAAGAGAAAGTCTCTTCTCCCCACGCCTGGCAATGATGAGGTGGCATAGAACAACCTCCAGCTACTGGCCATGGCCCATCCCAGCTACTGCAAAAACGAACCTGTCCTGATGGAGCCAGGAGACTAATTTAAACAAAAAGAAGAGTGTTGGTATCTATAAAAGTAGAGTTTGTGGTGAAATAAGAGTCTACACAGCCACAAGATCTAAAATTGAGACAATTACTGCATGCTTCTCCCAGGTTTTAGTTGTGGTAGAGGATTACTCTATGATACTTTAAGCAGAAATACCTAGAAAGAGAAAAAGGCCACAACATGTTGCACGTGATGACCACTTATAATTTTGTTCAATTATTTGATCTTTTACAACAAACCTCACATTCTGAAACCAGAGGGCTGAGTAAGAATCCCAGATTTCATTTTTTAAAAAGACACCTTCAAGACATGTGATAGATAAAGCAAACCTGTAAGGTTAACACGTACTCTTTCCCATCCCACACATATGCAACCTCTCCTTAACACCACAAGCTCAAGTATCAGGAGGCCATTAACACAAGCCAGAGGCACTGCTTTTAATCTCATGTTTGTTGAAATCTGCCTCATTGTTTGTCTTTTTCTTAACACTTGGCACCGGCAATGATTAACACTGCCAACATTTTCCTTGCCAGAAAAGAAGGGGTTTTTTTCTGTTTTTTTTTCCAGTGAAGCTGGAAATACCTCCCAATTTGAGGCTGCCTTTCCTCCCTTGTCTATGGAGAGAGCAGCTAAGGAGACAGAAATCTCATGCCTCTTTTAAGAGAGGTGTTTTCAAGGGAGAAGAAAGGAAAAGTGGCAGTTTATAAATTTTTTGTGGGTCTAGGGCAGTGGAAAAAGAATCTCTTCTTTTTTTCACTGCTGAAAGATTACTCAGAAGTTGCTGATAGCATCTCTCTGCCCTCCTCAGACACTGTACCACCAAGGATTACCCCAAGAAATACTGCTTGGCAAAAAGCTGTGGTCAGTTTCTTGGTTGACCTTCAGTCTAATCTAGGTTGGTTCAGAAAGTGAGAGCTACCAGGACAGGTCCAGTTGTGTTTTCTCAACAGTCTACACCTGTGGAGTAAGACCTCACTTACACAGATGTAGAGACCTGGATTAAGCTTAGTTTTGCATGGGGAACATCTCTACCTGCTGCTTCTCAATTTTTGCTCTTCTTGTGATTTGGGGTGACCAGGAGAGGCATTTTTAGCTTGTCATTTGCAGCTGGATGTTTGCCACCTCCTTTTTGCCTCCTGAATACCAGAGAAGCACCCAATCAGATTTGATAATCTGGCTATTAATTTTTGGTTATTATACCAGGGATAGAAGAGCACCCTCTTCACTTGTCAGCAGTTAATAGGTCACAAGTTGGCTGGTTTACCAAACATGAAAACAATTTGCCAATAGCAGAGACCTAGACCCTAAAAGGAGAGAACACACACTTGGCTGGCAGCCACCTCACCACCCCAACAAAGGAGAGATATTGGGTATTGGTGGCTGCTTTTAAGTTGTCCCAAGCATGAGCTTCTTTCTGATTTTTAGGCTGTCTGATAGGACTTTCTTGTATATTGCTAACAACTGCTCAGCTAGGCAATACTTTTTAAGAGCTGCTATCATTCACCCACACTGCCCTGTCTGACAAACAAACATGAGCTTTTGGTAGCTCACTCCTTATCTCACTGCATCAGTGGGATCCTGCCACCAAAGACAAAGGGTGAATGATGAAAGCCAAGTCATTCTGTTGCCAATTGTCAGGCTTCAACAGTCTTAAATATGCAGGAAGGGCCTAAATTTATTCAGTTACAGATTACTGTAGTGCCAGATGCGTTTTATGTGATATACAGAGACAAAAATTCCTCTATGCCCCTAATTGTATATTCTATTAGTATATTCTAATTGCATCGTCTTCCTTCCCTTGAAGCAGCTACTTGGAAAGAAACGCCAGTAGTAGATGAAGAGGGTGTGAAAGCTGTAAAGAGATGTGGAGAAGAGAGAGAAGGCTTAGGATGGACCCAAGGTCACTGCAACCCTTTCCTTGCTCACTGTCAACCCTCCCCACTCTCCAACCTCATGTCTCTGCAGCCTTTCCCTTGGATTCCCCTGCCACTTTTCAAGAATCTTCCTCTACTAGGATGATGCTTAAGATGAGAAGGTAACTTGTAAGGCACTGAAATGAGCCCTCAGCTGTGATTCAAACTGGGAAAAGTCCTTGGGCCTCATTCTACAGAGAACTTTGGCAGAGGAACAGGGGTGGGGCTTGGTTCCCTGAAGTTCATGGAGTTATAACTGGCACACTTTTTATCCTTATTAAGACAATGGGCTGAGTGTGGCTAGTGTTAGTATTGTATTTGTGTGAAGATTCATCAGCCCTGATGTAAGAAGCTGAAGGTTAGGGAGTTCATTGCACTGCCCACCTTGGCTCATGCCCTGGGGTCCTTTATGCAGCCACAACAGCACAGGCCACCTCCAGCTCCTGCATCCTCCCTCCTGCCCATGCAATGTCTCAGAGCTTGAAACAGCTCCCTGTGAGCAACTGACTGGAGCCCTCAAGGGCTAAGAATAATATAATTTCTTCTTCTAGGAATAAATAGGCTGCTCCAGAGGACAAACAACCTAAGAGAGGTTGGATGAATTACTCTCTGGAGGTTCATTTTCTACTTCTTTAGTCATGCTCACAGACTTAAGAATTACAACTTTCTTGTATCTTATACGAAGTGAGACAAACCCCAATTATGCTGCAGCAGTTGCAGTAATTTTTTAGAACTTTTAGGATCAAGTAACAGAGCAAGTCTATTTAGAAACCTCCATTTATCCTCTTTTTCCATTCACACATTACCTTTCTATTTTTGTGCTTATCTCTCACATTACCTTTTCAACGACTGCCAAAATGACAGCTACTGCTGTGCCACGGCTCCTTCCTGGCACCCCACGTTTAGCCCCCAGGTGTGTTTTCCAGGAGGTGAAGGGAGAGCAGGCGTTGGTGTGCAGGCAGACATATGCTTCATAGCAATGCTGAGATGCTGAGAAGCAGTAGCTGCAATGTTGATCATATCAAGGCAGCGTTACCAGGAGACACCTCCCAGCACGGCAAGCGCGCGTCGTTGGAGGCTTTTTGCCCTCTGGAAGGTAGTGGGTATAACATTTTTCTGCTCTCTCTCGCTCAGACATGAAGGATGAGCAGCTTAACAAGGTCACATTTGTTAGAGGCATGCGTATTTCCATCTGCTCAGGCGGATAGCAAAGTGCCTGGCACAAAGCAAGGAGACACTCTAAAAAGGAATTGTTTCAGAGGGGAGTGTCTAGGCAGAGCTAGGAAACAGTGGTGGGTAGATACCATGCGTTGAGACAGGCACAGATACATTAGATCGAAGGCTCACATACTTATCAAGAAAAACAATAAATGCTCCTTCTTTTTTAAAAAATTCTTCCAGCTGAATTACTTTCCAGGGCACCACTAGCAAAGTGGCAGAGAGGATGCATAAGCCTTAGCAGTAACGAACCCTCAAAACTGAAAGTTCCCTCCTTCACTTCTAAGGCAGAACCTGCCTGAAAACGGTTCATGGCTACTGCTGAGACTTTGCTAGGCTTGAGCAAGCACTGCTTCATCTGGTGAGCCTTAGCCAGGAGATCCACAAAGATATAAAGCTAGTTTAGATGGCAGCTTACATTTTTTCATGGTGGATGCATATAGAAAAATGTCTAAGGTGAGAGGCTGAGAAAAAACTCTGAACATAATTTTTGCTAGGCCCCTTTGAGATGAAAGCTATAGCTTCACTTCTTTCACACCCAGGACTCAAGGATATTTAGAGATGTTTCAAAATCTAGTATGTTACACAATACAGTATCTTGACTCTGCCAAGATAATAGAAACGAAGACGTCCTTTAGGTTCAATGTTATAAATATTTTGTTTCTGTTTGCTAAACATATTAAACAACTGGCTGTATGTGCTGAAATAAGGCATGGGGATTGCAAAGAAATAAAGAAGAGACCAGTGTCTAAAGAATAAAATTATTGTTTACATTTTTCTCTTCAGACTTCTGGGAACATTTAGTAATTAGTAGGGAAAGGACATGAGAGTGGAGAATAAGGAAGACACAGAAGAATTTTTCTTTTGAGGCATCACTAGGATGTTTTTTATTATGACATACATCACCAATTAAAGCATATCTTATTGTATCCTCTTTAAAGTTTGCTCAAGTTTAAGGCAATGTCATTATCCTCTGTTGATTCCTGAAAAATGTAGCCCTTATTTGAATACAAACCATAAATTTTAACCAGCAACAATTTTCTTTCCATAGAAAACTTTCTGCAAATTTAGAATTTTGGAATTTTCCAAGAATTTCTGTATCAATACAGACTAAATTTACACTACCTGAGACTACTGTCTAAATAGCAGACAACAGGAGATAATTTCTGCCTTTTGGGCCAAGGTTCGTCTCCTCCCTATCTGACTTTGATATTGATGTCTCAGTGAAGAAAACAACAGCACAAAAAGAGAGCTTGGTTTTTAGACTTTAGAATAATGGCCTGTGTTATCAGAAGGGAGCCAGAGCCCACTGACATAGCAGCAGAAAGCCAGGCCCTTGGCTAAATTCTAAGTAGGAATACACCTCTGTGGCTGGATACAAGCAGATGGATCATCCGGAGATGGTTCACCTGCAAAAACACCCCAGCCACCCTCTAGCTCCTGGGATGGTTGAACAGAGGCACACTGAATGAGGGCTGAGGGAGATCTAGGTAGCTAATAAAGTCCATGTGATGCTAACACTGCCACCCACATATCCTGGCTGAGCCTCTGCTTCCATGGGCACACCAGTGTTTGGGGCCTGCATGGATCAGAGGATGTGAGGATCACAGTAGCAGGCAGCTGGCTGGAAGGTTTTTATGGGGGTGTGCACGTGTCCAGCCGGTTCCCAACAGGTTCCCACAGCCTAGGGACTGCTAGGAGCCATCATATGTGCTGCAGAAGGGGTGAGAAGCAGCGACTATGGGGGCAGCCCCATATCAGCCAAAATGTTCATTTGGCTTCAGAGCCAAGAAGATAGGCCAGCACCAACTTGAATAACACACTTTATCATCTTATCAAGGGTTTTCCTAGAAATCCTTCTCAGGCTCCCAGACAGATTTAGTTGCTGTCATTGGTGTAGACTGACAGTAGGCAGGTTGCTAAAAATTGAACATTACATAAAGTTTCAGCCATTCCAAAAGCAGGATGACATTTCTAAAATTAAGGGTAAATACTGTGTGAAACATGTAGCCAAAGAATTTAAGAGCTATTTAACTTGCTTTTGGCAGGTGCTAGGGTATGGATATACAGTGAGGGCAAAGCCTTAATCGTTCTTAAAGACAATGTTTATCTTTTACTTAGTTTAATTAATGGCTAATGACAGACACATGATGATGGATAACCACTACCTGCCTTAATCTAAGTCAGGCTTCACATGGCTCCTCCTGGTGTATTTGGCTCACTTGAAGAGGGCTATCAACAGCAATTCATCACCTCTGAAGTGGGGCTGATAGGCAGCAGAGACTGTTCTCAGAAACTCAGCTCCGGGGGAGGGATGGCAAAAGTTGGCTCTGCAGGAGAAGCCCCTAGCTCTGCAGCAGTAGTCAGGAGGCATTTCAGGGGCCAAAGTCTCTGCTCTCCTGCTGAGGAGGCTGCTGTAAGATACAGGGCTAGAGCACAGCTGAACCTGTCTCCAGGACCACTTTAGTCTCCTGCTCTTCTGAATGGGATTGCAAGCACTTTGGGAGAACCTTCACTGTTCTGGACTCATCTTTTGTTTCACGTATAGCAACCACAGGTCTTGACATTTTGACCCTTTGTAGGGCTTCTAAAGACTTGCCCACAAGAATAAGTGACAGCCAGATGTTCAGAGACCATCACGGCAAGCAGAATAATAGTCTGGATCCAAAATGGTGCACTTCCCTAAACTGAAATTTTCAGGATGTGAAAGGGGATAGCAATCCACTGGTGCCAGAAGTCCTGAAAGGCACAAAGCTGCTTCACAGCTTAATGCAGTCCTCTTCATTGTTGATGCATGAAAGCATGAGATATTGAAGGAATAAATAAGGAGTACTGGAATTCATTAGTTAGCTAACATGGAAATTTTTAAAGTGATAACCAATGTTCATTTATAGAGGTAGAGGCACCTCTCAATAATCAGATCATAACACTGTAATAACCCCGTGTTTGCATTTGTTTAAAAAAATGTCTCCTGTTATATGCCTCTGTTAAAATGATGAGGGAAAGAGGAAAGACTGTATTTTTTTCTTTGGTATTTATTGTCACAGTCTTCATGGTGAGCATTTTTTTGCATGTGAATTGTTGTCTTTGTATAATTTTGTTATTAACACTGTTACTGTTTATTTTCTTATCTCATTGCTGTTTCCAATAAATTGTGCTTACCTCAAGCTGTTGTCTGCAACTTTTGTGCCTCCAATTCTCAATTCCATCCCACCACAGTGGGAAGCAGGGGGGGAAGTGGGACCGAGAGAGCAGTTGTTTGAGAGAGTCTTGGTGGGGGTGCTGATTTGGAGAGTACCATTCCTAAACCATGGCACTGGACAAGCACTTTCCCAAACTGTGCTCAAAATAGTACTACACCCCATGCACAAACTGGCCGCAATACTTTATTTCCCTTAATCATGAGACTGAGCTCTTCTTGTTACTTGAGTCTCTCAGACAGATTTCATACCCTCTTGTCAAGATTAAAAACGCAAAGGAAAGACCATTTTATGACCCAAATATAGCAGAAGGCTTCTGTTGAGCTGTCCTGTTTATTTGAGTGATTTCTTCACCTTCCCACACCAAGTAATGCTGTTCTATAGTGTAAGTTGTGGGCTCTCTGTGGTGTTAGACAAGATCTTTTTGTGGAAAACCCCACAGATATGCACCATGCTCTCTGGCCACCTCTGTTAACTCCTGTACTGGTTTTTCTCACAATCTCTTGGAAATAGATGGTTGGAAACACAGAGACTTAGCCTGAAACCTTCTGACCATGACAGCTTCCAGTGGAGAAGGAAGCTTTCTGTGATAACACAGATTTTCTTTCTGTGGTGACTCCAGCTAGAAGACCCTCTGCTAACCTTCCCACTTTCCCTAGTAGTTTCCAATGCCATGTTCCTACTTGTGCTGCTACATTTTTTGGGGTGAAGCACATACTGAACCAAGCAGGGGAACAAGCTGGGTTATATTATGACTTTTAAAAGAGTATTTTGAGGTGGCTCAGTTGTCTCAGTGCAGACCCAGGCAGAGCTGTACTCATTCACTCAGCTGAGCCAGCTCTGTTCTGTGTTGTGGTAGCAGAGGTGGGCATCTGGGGGCTTGTGCAGGAGAGTTTTGGAGGGATGGAGTGGGTTTTGCTGACAGTGGTGTAGCCATGGGGAGAGTTATCCATGGAAACATGCACCACACACTGAAAAGACCAGCTAGATTTGCCACCTATGAATGCCACTTTGTGAAGAGAAATTAATCTGTCAGTGAGCACAGGAATGGCTTTAGGAGACTGGAAAAAGGCAAGTTAATTGCTTCAGGAAAAAATTTCTCAAAGCTTTCCCCTCTTTTTGAAATCAAGATACACCAAATAGGAAGTGTGGCATTTGGCAATATGGTTTAGGGGTGATTATAGTGATGTGAGGTTGATGGTTGAACTGGCTGATCTTGGAGATCCCTTCCAGCCTTAATGAGTCTGTGGTTCTGTCTAAGCTCCGACAAGTAAGATCTATAAGTTTTCAGGCAGCACTCTCCAGCAGTACATCTTCATGCAAAGGAAAGGTGTGAGGTTTGCCTGAGCCTGCATACCTGGGCTGGCTTAACCCAGACATCTTTTCACACATTGGCCAGCGAGATTGTGATGTAGAGTACAGCTTCATCTGGAGCACACCCCTGGAGAAATTAGCATTGGTAGTCCATCTAACCTTCAGACTTGTCTCCACACATGAGGCTGAGCTGACAAATGACAAAATCACAGCTTTGCTGCTTTATTTTAGTGAAAATTTAACCGATCCCTTTTTCTTTATCTGATAGTCGTGGAAAGTGACTGATCCCTCAGGATATGGTGGTCACTGGGAGTGCTCAGGGCTGCATTTTGTGTACAGAAAGCAGGCAAACTGAAGCAGCTAGAGTGTGACAGATTTCTGTAGCCTAGGTTACAGCTACCACCTTAAGAAGCAGTATCTGTGGGCCCAAAATAAGACAGCTGTAGCCTGACAGGTTAGACACGGGACACAGGTAACTTCCTGCTAGTTCTTTCATTTGTCTGTGTGGGTGAAGTTGCTCTATCATAATTTACAAGTGTCATATGTGACCTGCTATACATCTCAGGTCTTCTACACTCTGGCTCCCCATTGTGTGCCTGTAGCTATTAACTTCAGTTCTAGTTCTAAAGTGCTGAAGAGCTGTAACAGGCATTTCTGTGACATATACAAGTGTCTGAGAGCCTGGGCCCCAAAGTTGTTTATTTTTAGGACAGACATACTTGGGTCCTGCTTCTGAAGCAGGCACTCCTCCATCATGGTTGTGGCCATTGCAACCCATGCTCAACTCACACAGTTTAGGTTTTCTGGTCTCCTGCATCATCCCTTAATAGAACACTTAAGGTGATGGAGCAAGAATCATCTTCTCCAGTAGAGGAGAACTGCAAACAGAGGGCTGTTTATCATAAAAGAGAAGGAATTGTGAGGGCAGACTCACCATCAGCATACCCAGCAGGGATGCCCCAGCCATAATGCGTGTCCCCTGCCGGCACATTGCCATGCCTTGCAGGGTTACAGAAGAGAGTCATGCAGGTGGCTCCAGACCTATCACCTTGCTGTGTGGCTATAAAATGGTTCTCAACAGCTCTGAGAAGTTAGTCATTGCAGGGCTGCTGACTGGTGAAGAATGCAGACTTTTTTCCAGGGTATGTAGTCTTTCACAGTATTAACCGACCATTCAGATAACGTAAAATCATATTTTAAAATCATCAAAGCATATAGATAGAAGTGGTTTAATTTATTTCAGAATAAAATGTACTGAAGGGTGACAAGAATCCCCAGTAAAACACTAAAACCTCTAGCAGAGGCCTGAGGGTTGTTAAATCATGCTCACAGGTGAGGGGGTGCTAGAGCTCCTGCTGGGGTCATACCTTCACTGTGGAAAGCCACCTGCCTCTGGTCTGAAAGCAAAAGAGCTGTGACCAAATGTGAACAACTCAGTGGCTCCCTCCCAGATTCATCTTTCAGAACACCCTAAACTTTTACTTGAGAGTCCTCAGGCTGAGCGTCAATAACTCAGGGACTACAGGTGTCTGAGTTTTGCTGGGCAGTGGCTTCCAAATTATGAAACTGATTTCCCTGGAACTGATTCCTAAAGTCTTAGCATGTGCCTAAGACCCTAGGCCAGAGAAGGATTGAAATGTGTGTGAGTGCCCATTGGCTGAAACATGCCACAAGCCTGCACAGTTCTCAGGTCTGAGAACAGGTTTTTGTCTCTTCCTGGGACTGTCGATCATGGGCTCAAAGTCCAAGGGAGGGAGCTGATCTCAGAGGGGCAGTGTGATGGTCAAGGATTCAGGTACTAAAAATATAGTGGCCTCCTTGACCTGCAGACAGAAAATATTTCCTCCCACTCACTTGGTACTGCTTCGGTGCTGGGTGAGCCTTATGTGGGGAAAGAGGCCACCACTGTCTGCAGGGACAGCAGGGACAGCAGGGACAGCAGGGACGAGGATGCAGAAGGAGGGCATCCTTGCAGAGAGCCATGGCTGCCAGTGTGGCATTGTTTTCCCATTAAATCCCTATTAACTCAATTTTAAAGGATAAGCCCAGGCAAGTGTGTGTTGTAGGGATTCCTCGAGGCAGCTCAGGTAAGCTGTATGCTTTATAAATTCTGATTTTAGTATCTTTTTTTTTAAGGTTCTCCTAACTTAGCAAATAAGTCATATTTTTAAACACAAGTGAGATTGCAATTTGTTCAGACTAGATAACGCTTGGAAATTCAGGTTTTGATTATTATTTTTCCTCTGTACTTCAATTAAATGTGGGCTATTAATGGCAACACAGAAGTTCTTGTGTAATGCAGTTTAAGTTGGTTGCTTTAAGCCACTGAAACATAGAGGATCACATTCACCTTTTTACAAAGGCACTAAAGTGATAGGAAATAATATTTAAATCCTTTTTCAGGCCTAAACATTTTCGTTAAAATTATTATAGTATGTGTCTAAGCCAAACTAATCTTGCAAAAATTGGTTTCGTGTATTTAGTACTGAGTATTTACATGGTAGCAGATAAAGTGAATGCATCATTTTGCTAGCTATTAAAAATACTTAATAATTCCAGTTGGAGCACTCAGCTGTAAGAACTGTTTTCCATTTCAGTGAAACTTTATGCTGTGGAGAGGAAAGAAATGATTTCTCCACATGGCTGAGCATCAGGTTTCTTTGAGCATGGAAGCAGCCTTGTAAAGGGTAGGTGTTTATGCTTGCTTGTTTCCACCGGGAGTGTTCTCTGACATGCAAATGACCTGCCAGCCGCTAGCAGGCTTTAAGCAGATCTCCTTTAAAACCTCCTGCTGCAATCCCATGTCAGCTCAGAGCAGCATGTGCATGGATTAGCTTTGCTTTAGCAGGCAGAGTTGTAGTTTCTTTAGTGCTGTGCTGCCACAGCTGGCTGAAAAGCACTGAGTGGCAAAAGGGGAAAACTGTAAGTTATTTGTGGATCACAGGCTCTCTTGCCCTTTTTCCTCTCTGAATCCAGCTCCACCAGGGATGATTTCCACTTGAGGGTTGACTTGGAGCAACACTTTCTGAAGCAGTCTTTATAGTTTATATCTGGGAGGCTTTGTCTTGTATTCTTTAGCAGTGCTCACTGTCTAAAATAGTGAGGATGTTTAAAAAGTGAGAATGTCTTACACTTTTGAGTAAGCTGAATGGTGCTTTGGGCTCCAGTGGCCTAAAGTGATTCACTCAGCCAAAAAACCAGACACATTTTTGAAAAAAAAATATTTCAGCCTAGCAGGAGAGGTAGTTTGTGGGTAAGAATGAGCAGCCAAGACCAGGACAAGACAGTATTTATCTAAGTCATCTGATAATAGTTAGCTAAAAGATGCCTGACAGATGACATGCTAAAACTGACCAGAGTATAATCTGGAGTGAAGAGAGAGGGAAGAGAGAAAAGCTAAAAGTAAAATCTGGAGGGAGAAGACTTCTACCCATCTGGAGTTTCAGCCAGGATGGCTGAGACACTCATTTTTGGGCAGCTACACATGCTCCTGTGTTCCTGCTTTATGGAGTCTCTGAGGTATAGCATGATGTACCTGGGGAGCACAGGGAGCCACTCCAGTCACACCTGCAGAACAAATAGCACTCCTGTCATGTCACCAGTCATCTATGCAAAAATGACTCAGTGGATGTTTTGAGGGGCAGCTAATGTTGCATTTCTGAAAGGAAATTTAGCCATGACAGCATTGCATAGTTGAACCCCAGGCTTCCATAAATAATTAGGAAAGCAAATCTTTGCCTTTTATCTTTGTCACAGTGACTGGAATGCACCTCACTACCTTCAGGGATTACAATTCATGCAGCACTAAAACCACAAGGTATGCTTTTTACATGCCTGATGTACACCCCTCCACCCACTAGAATTGCTCATAAATATCGTTTTGGGTTTTTTTTCCAAAGATGCCAGTACCCACTGGCAAAACCTGGAGACTCATCAAGTATTTGCTTGAAAGAGCAATCTATTGTTAAAAAGTGGAGCTCTTCACAAAAGACACATCTGACATTTCCAAGGAGTGACTGGTGAACCAAAGTATTTGGAAAGTGTCTGTTGTGAGCATGATGGAAGAAGGGGTTCAGAATAATATTTTGTAGGTGGGAAGAAGTTTCAGCAGGGACCTTACTCCACTAAAAAGGGAGATGCTGATAGAAGCCAATCTAAACCAAGTGCTATATTTATTACCATTGTTAGCAGGTTTTATAATAATAACAATAATCATAACAATAATAATAGCAATAATTAATCAATGTGGGATGGGCTGCCTGCAGCAGGGAAGTGAAGATGTAAGGTGATTGAGGATGAGTCCTAGATCACTCTCATTGTCTTGTGGTGTGTGTGTATGTGAAACTTTCAAAATAACTGGTACTAAGAAAAAGAATTTTGACAATTGCTGCCAGCTTTCATGGAAAAAATAAATCTTTCTTATCTTTGCATGTGTACACCTATGGTGCCACCACTGGTTGTTCTCTCTGAGTACCTACAACACAGCTGGCCAGATGTTCTTCACCCCTTTGGCCTTTACCACAACACAGGGGTTGAGAGGAAAACCTTGCAAGAGTTTTATTCTAAATCAGCCTGGCACACTGTGGAAATGCACATAGCCAGGTGTTCATGCTGTCTAACCTGACCTGCCCAGGGCACCTGTCCATGCCCCTACTTGAGCTGCCTCTGGCCCACCTTCTGCTGGCCTCCACTGACTGCAGAAGGACCCATGAAGTTTTATTTATGGATTGAGCTAAAGGTCTGAGTCAGGCATGAGCAGAAAAGGCTGACATGGTTCAGAAAGGCTGTTGAATAAGAACAAGATAACATTTGGTCAGGACATGTGTCAGAAATTGTATTTCTGCAGCTGATCTTGCCCGGGGGCAGAAGATCCAGCTTTGTTTTTCTGTGAATCTGTGGTGTTCAGTGAGTCCCATGGTCAGGAGGAGGAAAGCTGGAGGAAATCACACAAAACCTGAATTTCTCAGGGAGTTGTAACAGCTTAGGAAAAAAAAGATAGCTTTGGGAAAATGTGAAGAGTAGCAGAAATTTAAATTTTGAAACTTGCCTGAGGCACCACTTCTGGAAAATCCAAGCTGATAGAGCAAGTAGTGGTTTGATGTGGGGTTACCCTTACATCTCTGTGATGTTCATTTTCACTAGAAGATGATGCCAAATGAGGAGGGGACTGTGTATTTTTTTGCTACAAAATTCAATGCCTTTATGAGAGACCCTCATGTGAGGCTTTGGCAAACCTTGTCCTTGTGCCTGGCACAAACTGTGCTGAACAGAGCTTATGAAGTCACAGGTGAGTTTTTTTTCATTCATCTCAGCTATTTGCAAGCAGAGTTGGTCTCACACACAGCAATTTGGATGAATTAGAGGGTTTAAAATGTTTCCCATCACCTTATCCTCTGCTGCTCTGTCTCTCTGTCTGTGGAACTACTTTTATGGCCAGATCCTAATCTGTTCTCTTTAAAAACCTTTGTGCAAAGGGTCAGATTGTCAGGCACTCAGGTCTGCAGAAGTTTATCTGCTTGTGGCATCAGTCAGTGTCTCATCTCTTAGGTTGCCACTGAAATTGTGCTATCTAAGGGTGTTTGCTGATTGGAGAATGTAACTTAAAGACTGGCTGTTTAAAACATAAATGGCCTGGGCCATATGGTTTGGTGACTATTCAGGGATCGTGCACAATTTTTCAGCCTGACCAGAAGCAGGGAGTTATTATTCAGAGACAGTGCTACCAGGTAAAGCATCTCATATGGAGACAAAATCACAGAAACAGGGCTTTGTGTGAAATTATGCAGTCCAGGACCAGGAGCACTCCTGTGATGTTCATCTCCACTGCCAATAGCAATTTCACTGCTAGAAGGGAGCCAGTCCCGTCCTCCTTTCTGAGAAGAGGTTCGTCTACTCTATCAGAGACATTTGCTCATGCACTGGAGAAACAGGGAAAGGGAAAAAACTGTTTACTGAGTTCTGATGTTTGGCACCTGTAGAATGTGTGTATTTTCACCTGGAGTATAAGGCAGAATACTCGCACTTTTTACCACCTTGCATTTGGGACTTGATTCAGAGACCTTGGAAACTTTTCACTGACTTCAGGGGACTTTAGATCATGTCCAAAAGCTACCCAACAGCCTGGAAGGGCAAAAAGATTAACTGACTCTTTCTGCTAGAGAGATCCAGGAAAAGAGTTCAACAGAGATAATTCGGATACTGTGGCATTTTGGGGTTTTTGTTGTTCTTGCTGTTTGGGTGGATTTTGATTCCCCATAGCAACTCATAGTCTAATGCCTGGATTATTTTTAATGATACATTTCTCTTCCTGTTTTGATTTGTGAGGAGGACAGCCCTCAGGGCCTTTGGCTGCATAGGCAGCTGAAATGGAGCAGCAGGAGCTCCTGCAGAGAAATGAGGCTCATGGC
The DNA here is from genome assembly GCF_036417665.1 of Passer domesticus. NCBI lineage: Eukaryota > Metazoa > Chordata > Aves > Passeriformes > Passeridae > Passer > Passer domesticus. Next base: position 29,175,425 of record NC_087475.1, read on the forward strand.
TCAGCTGTCAGCCAGGGCCTCTGGAGGGTGGGGAAAGCAGGCAGCACTGGGGCAGGATGAGGTTGCAGAACTGTCCCAGATGTCCCCAGAGGCACGCTGGGCAGATGCTGCCATGAGGGAGAAGGTGACCAGCAGCTGGTGCAGCAGCACGAGGAAATGGGGTGACCCCTGAGCCCACAGAGGAGTTTACAAACCCATGGCAGCCCTTGTGACTGTCCCAGGAGCTGCTGAGCAAATCCCAGGAAAGGCAGAGGTTTGATTTGGGCTAATGAGAGCTGTGGTTTGTTTTAGTCTGGGCCTGGTCCAAAGTCAGTCTTTATAATCTGGGTTGTGTTCAGGCTGAACTGAGCTTTGCTTTTCCATTTTTGAGAAAGCCCAAAGAGCAGCCTCCCACTGTGAAAGCCCTATGAGCCAAGCTGCTGATGTGAAACAAGTCTCACATTTGTTTCCTTTCACATCTTTTGGTTTAGAAGCACACAGATGCACTTAACACACACTCTAAAAATAAAATCCTCAGAAGAGTAGGAAAATCAAGATTTTTACTTTTTAATTATTGCCTCTAGCAGCCTGCTTTGTGATCTTGCCTTAGAACTCACAACACACAACTGATCAGCCTTAAAAACAAAAACAATTTTTCACACCTTGCTGCTTTTAAGATAAAATGCCTTTTAATGGCTTTTCTACTAATTAGCTGCCATGACTTCCCAATCTCTTGGTAGAGGCTTTTTTAATATATGTCAATATAATCAACAAGGATTACAGTCTTTTATTCAAAGTGTGTTGATAAATGATAAGCAAACAGAGTGGTGCTGCTTTCTCCCCACTAACAGCCACCTCCAGCTGTGTCACTTCAAATATCAGACCTGCCGTGTCACCCACCTGCCTGGGCAGGAGCTGCCAGGAGGCACTGAGGGTGGGGAGACCACTTGGTAGGGCTGAAGTGGCCTGGAGGATGGAGCAGAAGGTTATTGCTGCAGCCCTGTCACAGAATTCTCTGCTGCTAAAGCACAGTGGAAAGCTCAGGGAAAACCACACAGCACAGCTCACCACCTGGATACAGGGGATTGACAAACCTTTCTCAGAGGTGGAGAGTATTGTGCAACTGCCACCATCTCCCTTGCAGCTCTTCTCTTTCTCACAGGGTAGCTCTTCAGCTTAAGTGAGGTGAAAATAAACATAATGCCAGTAAAGAAAAAGCCATCTGAGTATAAATTAAAGGGGCCAAAGCCTCCCTAGCTTTGGTTAGTCTCTAAGCATCTCTGTGATCTAGATGTTGCCAACAGTAAGCCCAGGTCTTGTGCTGTCCCCCTTACAAATGGCTTTGCTCATGCAGTACCAAGCACTGGCTGGGCTAATATCTACAGTGGTTATTGAGGGAATACACATAACCTCAGCAAGGAGTAACAAATCACCTGGAACACACCCTTGGATGCCCATTTTAAAATAAACATTTCCAGCCTCAGTTCTTCAGCAGTCCACAACAGGACCTAATGCCATAGCCTGAGGATTTGTCAGCTTGGATAACGCTTAATGTCAGCCTCCTCTTACGCTGCAAGCTGTTTGATTATTCCTAGCTAACACAATTAATTATCTGTGCTCATATTTTCCATGCAGACTCAATACAACACTCAGACTTTTCAAACTGATAGTTTAATTAAATTATGGCAATTAGGGTTATTTCAGCTCCAGGAGTATGTGAGGCAAAGATGCTGAGGATAAACACAGCACTTGTGCTTCCAGGGGAGTGGAGAGATTCTGTTCTGTGGGAATATGAAGATTTCAAAGGACTGAATTTCATCAGCATTTGAATCCTCTAGAAATCATGCTTCTTTTATATATTTCAAGTTGGACATTCCAAGATGGAATCCATCAAGATTACTTGTGGAAACCTGGTCTTACACATGCAAGCAGAATTGAAGATCCAGCTATTCCTCTGTGCTTAAGAAGTATTTTTTGTTTAGGTATACTCTGTGGAGCCAGCAGTGCCAAGCCAGCATGCAGCATGGCTCCTCTTGTAACCAGCAATGTGCATTTTGTGTGCATGTGTGTGTTTGCCCATCAGGAACATATGCTCAGCCTCACTATAGGCTGGACCCATGCACACAGAGCTGCAGCAGCCTCACCTCCATCCTAAAGGTCATGAAATTCAGCCAATTCTAGCACCCTGACCTTGATGGAGATCCTTGCCGAGGCACTTTTCCAGTTTCCAGAGATAAAGACTGTGTCCCTGGAAAACTTCCTTTACAAGCCTCATTACCAACTTTCACAATGTCTCATGAAACTTGTGAAGAAGCATCTGGCTACCTCTGGCTTTGTATCTTTTGTAGGAGAACAGTCCAGCCCTTTACTGAATTGTGGCTTACATGGGAATGGAATGACGGTGGCTTGCCAGTTATACTTAAATCACTCCTACCACCAGACAGGCTTGAAGATAAAGTAAGGAATGAATTTATTCAGGAATCCAAAGATCAGCATTACAATCTCCTTATTTAGAGGCAGCTGTGCATAAAGAAAAGAAAACTTAGAGCTGCAGACAGATTATTCTGTTATCTGTTTATTCTGTTTTATGCTGTTGAAATGCTCTCAGCATGCTTACATACCTTTCAGCTTGAAACTTGTCTTTAAGCAAGACCTGGTCCACACTATGTATTTCATTGAAGGGATGTTTGTTAAGGGGTATGCATGTCCTTGCACACCTCTTTTCTCCCCTGGGCTATTTCATTCCCACACATGCCATTGCCTGAGCTGGAAAGCATTTGTGCCTGCTGGATAGGTGGGTTCTTCTGCCCAGACAAAATATCTCAGTGCTTACTTTCATGCATGCTGATTATGAAGGAGAGCTTCTCCTGAAAGGCAGAGCAAGATTCAGGCCTCATTGTATTAATTTTTTATATAGTGAAAACACCAGCTAGTGAATAAGCTAAAAATCATAGTAGATATAAACAGTGATATATACATATAGTTAATTAGATCTTGACTGTATTGAGACAAGAATTAATGGCAATCTAATTATTTCAGGGTGAAAGTGACATGAACATGCATGGCATGAACTATCCCCATGCAATACTCCAAGATGGCATCCTCTTCCTTCTAAGGTGTTGATGTACTGGATGAGAGACTTCTAGACAACATTAAAACAAAAAATAATTTATCATACTCCATACTCTATTCACACAATTTTATTTTTCATCTGTTCTCCAAAATCTTGGATTTACATTATCCAATGCATCAAGCAGTCCCGTATGGGACAGTGGTGAAAATCCTCACTTGCAAAGTTTCAAAACTGGTCTCTGATGGCAAAAGTTTTTTACTTCTTTTGTAAGGAGTGTAGATACCATTTCAATGGTCACAGGAACTGGAGGAATAATCTTGGGTTGCTTGACATTAATGTGACCACATCTCTGTGAAAAATGGTTTTGACTTAGAAAATAACTTTTGTTTTTGCACAAGCAATGCCAGCTGGACAGTGTTGTAGAGAATGGTTGTCCTCAATAAGATCCTGGCATTCCTATTTACAGAGCTACCAAGAGAAAGCTGGGCGATTTGAGCTGCTGACGTGTTGGGAAAAGAGCAGAACTGCTCTAGTCACATTGAGAGATGCAAGTTGTTTTTCATCATGGCAGCAAAGGTCCCACATGAGAAAGGCTTCTCTATTCAGTCCTTTAACACAACTGTGCCAGAAAGGATACTTTGAGAGCTAAATTTCTGGGATCCCCTGGCCTTTGTCTACCATACTTTCTCCTTCTTCTCCTCTTCCTCTTCATCCTGCTTCTCCTCATCATCATCATCAATGTCATCATCAATATCTGTCAATAGTCAACACCTATTTTTCTTAAAATTTGATTTCCAGAAGTCAAAATTGTCTCCAGAGCCCTTCCTGACACAAAAGAGCAAGACCAGAGCAGGATCAGAGTCAGAGGGTCCTCAGGTCTGGGATCCAATCTTTAGGATTTGTTTGAGATGATTTGCAGAACTGAATGCTCTAAATGCATTTCAGCATGCGAGGCAGAGATAACAGCTTCTCTTTCTTTCTACTTGTTAATCTCCCTTAGTTCTAGACTCTTCAATGACAGGAGGTCTTTCTTTTAATAGTTCTTTATATTTGGCAACTATTGAATCTGTTCAGGCTCAAGTTCAGTTTCAAACTAGAGGTGATGCCCATGGTTCATGCAGAGACTCAGAAAAACACCTTCTCAATACACTCTAGCAAAAGAGCAGATTCTTCCTAAAAGACAGAAAGAAGCTTTGCTGTCTGCTGAGCAGGAGCCAAGTTAAGCATGATCACAGATCAAAGAGATCTGTGACCCTCTCATCTCTGTCTCGGCAGGGTGCTGTCCAGAGTTTTTAATATTTGTGCGCAAAAATTCAATGGCAGATTTGTTTACAGAAGAGTTTTCCAAGAGGCGCTTGGGTTGCACTCAGCAGCTGCCCATGCTGCTGTAGCTGGGCATACCTGACATGTCTGGGTGATTTATGGATTTCATCTGCTCTCTGCAGCCCTCCTGCTTGAGAGACTGCTCCAGCACGGCAAGGAGCCATGAAACAACAGCTGCAACACATGGCCACAGCTCCTGCCTGGTCTGGATGGCCACAGCTCCTGCCCTGGTCTGGATGGCCACAGCTCCTGCCCTGCTTTGGATGGCCACAGTTCCTGTCCTGCTTTAGCACACCCTGCCAAAATAGTGGCCAGACATGCACACTTGTGCGGGGTTGAATAGCTGAGAAATACCACAAGGACATTTGTCAATGGCAAACAAAGAGTAATAAAGTGCTCTAGGGAGATAAGGTTAAATGGGGAGGTGAGGGCAATGAGGGGAAGGTGAGAAATGGCAGATGTTTTGAGGAAACATCTGTTAATCCTTGAGAGGAAAGAAGTGGTGGCAAGGAGGCAACAATTCAAAGGATTACCTTGTCATTTTAATGGCTTGAGTGGAGAGGGGAGCCCGGAAGACCACACTGCTGATACTGCAGATGTCTGGGACAGAAAGGAAGAACAGGAGACATGTGGTGTGCCAGCCATAACATGTAAGAGGAAAAGAGGTGGTGGAACATGGAATTAAATGCACAGAAAATTATGGTAATACTAAGGTGGTCTAGTGTTACATTGGATGATGGTTTTCTGAGGTATGCATACAGACAGCATTAGAAAAGGGTCAGCAGATTCATAGTCAGGATATTTGCAAAAACATAATGCAGATTTTGCATGATAAAGACGCTAATCTCACTGTCCTTCAGTCATACTGAATGTAAATGTATCTCTTTAAAGCATAAAAACAGACGCTGTGGGGTTTTTCCCAAAAAAAAAAATTGAAAATCAGAGAGATATTTGTGCATTTTGATCAGTGTGTAAAAATGTTGCTAGTCTTGGCTGAGAAGGCCTATACAGCAGAGACATGTCATGTCTTTGCTCAACATGCTTTGGTTTTGATTTCTGCGCTCCAACAACTTAATAGCTGAACATATCTGTCAAGTCTTTCAAATTAATGCATGTCCATAGAGATGATAATTCATCTTTGAATTGTTTTTGAAAAATCTGAGCAGCCCCAATGATGTCAGAAGTCGCTATTGTTTAATTCAGGTGCCATAAAGAGCTGTTCTCCTGGTAAATGTCATGTTCTCTGTTAAACTTGACCATAAAATTTATGGCAGCTATAATATATGTAACTTTTTCAATCCACCAGTGAAATCACTATGAGCTCTCACAAAAGGTATCACTGAAACAGATGAAGTATTAATTCAATCATCTTCAGAGGTTTTTATGTCATGGAGGAGAAAATGAGCGACCCAACATAAAGAGAAAAGAAGCATTTGAGCTTTCCTGTAGTCACGTAGAGGATCAGGATAAGGGGCAGTGGCAGGTGGCAGGTTGGACTCTAATCTGAGCACTTGCATCCAGGCTAATCTGGGCTCTACAGTGAAATTCTTCTCATCATGCTAAATAGCCTAAGAAGTACACGGAAGCCCTAGGCTGCACTTCTGTCAGCAAAGCTCTAGCAAAGATTGAGTTACCTGTTGATTATGTGTCCAGGGGAAGGATATATTCTCTAACAACAACAGCTGCTCTTTGTAAACACATCTTTTTAAAATTGCTGGGCTTGTTTCAAATCACACATGATGGCCTTCAGCAGGCTAACCTGAGCTACCAGGCTTGCATTAGGATAATATCAAAAAAGGGGATTACTGCCCTACTCCACAATGTGCAGGCACAATACAAGGCTTAAACAGTTTTGGGCAAGATTTTAGATTTATCCTTAGTTTCAGCTGCATTATCCTAGTTTTTATTTGCATGCTGTTTTGGAAAGTGCCTTTGAAGGTAGTGGAATGTCATAGAATTTTACATATGAAGTCCTACCTTATGTAGCCTAAGAGCAGCTTATTGATTGCAATGTAGTAATGGGTGCAGACAGGATGATTTTGAAGTGCTGAAGCACCTCTATTCATGTACCCCTCACTCAGCATGAAACTTGAGTCAGATGTGAGGAAAGAGCTATCACAGCTAGTCTTGGGAGATTTTGTTGGGAAATGGGCTCCTGACAGAAAGATCCTTTTACTGGCTGTGGAGGTGTGGAAAACTCTGAATCCACTGGGGGCTGGGTTTTTTTATCATCTCAGTGTACTTTTCAGATCTTGCTCTTGAGCAATGATCTCTCTCATAGTTTCCCCTACAAGTGGGAAACCTGAGACGTTGGGAGCTTAATTTGATTTTATTTCAAAGTGCTTGGCACTTGCACCATCTCTGTCTGTCACTGGGACTTGCATTTACTTGCCAGGTTGGCTAACATGGATGTGGGTGTCATGTCCAAGGTCACACCATGAATTAATGTCAGAGGTGGGATTATTATTACTTATTATGGGCAGGCTGGTGATTACACCTGAGCTTAAATCTTCTGTTTCTATTACAAAAGTCTGCTTTCACGTTTATGGGTGCCAAAATAAAACTGGTTAGTATGAAATTCCTGATCCATACAAGCAGCCTCATACTTGGAGTCAGGCAAAGCAGTCTGGGCTCTTGATTTCTTCATTTTGCTAGTGGCAGCTCCTGACTCCTGCTGCTGGGGCCATGGCACTGTACTTCTCTGAGATAAGAGTTACCTCCAGAGAACATTCCTCTCTTCTAAAAGGAGTCCTGAAAGAATTTTTTGCACGTATACCCACTGGTGGAGTTAGGTAGAGTGGGGTAAAGGCATCAGTTCAAACAGGCAGGTGAGTGGGCAAAGTTCAGTGTTAGCAGGATTGCGTGTCTCATCTGCTTCAAACTCAGGCAATCACTTGGATCCTTTTGGCACTACTAACCACAAAAGGTTTTGTTGTTGTTAAGTGAAGCCTGCTTAGCTTTGTAAGGACTTATTTTGGTAGATTATGAGGGCAGATTTAGTTTTGGACTGAAGAAGCCTTAGCATGATACAAAACCAGCAGCTAAAGCACACTGAACGAGTATTTCAGCCAAAATGGGAAAAGGCAGAGATGGGGCCATGAAACAGCTGCTAAGAGCAGTGGCCTTTTGTGAGCTGTGATATTTGCTTGGCATATAAGTGGAGGAGTGAAGAAGAAATTATTTCTGCTTTTCCAACTTTGTTTGTACTCTGAAAATACATCCAGCACTCTCTCTGGCTTAAGAGTCACCACTCATTTTCTCTTCACTCAGGGCACTTCATTTGTCAGTGCAGTGTCATCAGGTATGCAAAGTGAACACTAAGACATGGGGCCATTAAATAGGCACAGAAAAGCAGCCTGAGGACTGGATAAATCTCCCTCAGTGTGAGTGGGACAGAGAATGGAGAGAGGGAGAAATGGAAAATCTTCCTAGGTTTTCCATGCAAAGTTTGGTTTTAGAGGTTTTGGAGATAATTGGGTGTCTCAATTTTCAAACTCAGGCTCATCTGCATAATTTACCCAAATGTGGCATTGTTTGCTAGGGGAAGAACTCCTGCCTGTGCTGTGAGCTCTGACAGCCACCAGGCCTAAGGGGTACAAGCTGTGGAGACTGGGCATGGGACAGAACACACACCTCAAGCACTTAGGATCAGAAACAGCAGGAAATTCACAGAAAGAAAAGAAAAAGAAAAGCATCAAGGTCATTAAATGCAATTTGTTTCTGTCTCAGAGAGTTCCCAACCCAAAACCTGTGGGAATTCAGAAAATTCTTCTGGGATATATATATATATATATATATATATATATATATATATATATATATATTCACAAGCACACACTACTGGCTAGGGGCAAGAAAATACGCTAGGTTAACTTACATCTCACCCAAAAGAGTGAGTCAGCAGCAAGATAGGCACCTCCAACCCTCACAGAAAGCACACAGATAACTGGCTCACACCAGATGCCAGCTTTGGATGGCAAAAACTGTGAGAGGTGAACTGCTGATGAGAGCATACACAGAAAACACATGTCACAGGGCTCTGAGTGCTTCACCCTCTCCCAAGCCTGAGCATATCTTTGCAGCAATGACATCTTCTTGGAGCTTCAGCTCAAAACACAGAGCAGAAGGGGAAATCATGCAGAGATGAGGCCCTTGGAAATTACCCTGCTTTGTTCCTTCATAGGAAAGCACCTACATCTCACCTGTGCTCCATAGTCTGGGCACAACAACGTCAATGAGGACAGCTGCCCACCAGGAGGGAGATGGGGTTGGGATCCTCCAGGTATTCCCCAGGGGTGGGAGGGCCGAGTGTGGAGTTTTATGTGCAGGTGTCTAATTTGGAAGGCACTGGCGTGTGTGACCTGTGGCTGTGAAGGGCTAGAAGAAGCCAGCAGGCTGATGTCTTGCTAATGCAGCCAAATCCCCTGCTCATAACAGCAAATGCTAATCCCATCTTTGTCACTGTGAGAACCTGAGTGTGAAAGGTTGACAAAATATTGACTACCAGCACAATCTCCACAGGTGCTCTCTTCCCCTCTGGCTCTGCTGCTAAGTTTCTGGCAGTAAATATCATATGTACAGAACCCACATCTAAATCCCCCAAATTAGATTAAAGACTCAACAACATCAGAACACAGTTTTAATTGCTGTGCTACACCTACCATGGACACAAATGTCAGAACAGCAAGGACAGATTCCCATGAATATCTGTTAGTAGAGTTCTTCGTTTAGTAAACACACTACCAGTGCAAGCTGGTTAGATTTTGGTTTGTTAAACCTATCCTGAACATTTATGTTCTTCTTGGATGACCATATTTCTGGCATCTTCTGTGACTTGCAGAGAATGGCAGGGCAAGTCCTGATTGTCAGGGATTAGTGGTAAAACCTCTAACCTCACCGGAATGGATGGCTAATGACACCTTGGTATGGTTTCCAAGGGAGATGTTCTTTACAGCTTGCAGCATTTCCTTTCCATTTCTAAAGCACGTTTGGACTCAATGATCTTAAAGACCTTTTCCAACCTAAATGATTCTGTGATTATAAAGCAGCTCTTATTGTACATACACATCCCATTGCCTTGGAGCACGGAACTGGTTGAAATTCATGCTTTGCTTCCTGCTGTGCCTCAGTCATGGAAGCAGCGGGGCTGGCTCTGGGGCTACAGCCCCTCGACACAGCAAAGGGGGTCTGTGCCAAGCAATGCCATCACTACGGTGGGATAGAGAGCCTCAGCCCCCACCCTTTTTCATAAAGGCTATGTCTCTTCTTCTGACATCCACAGGAATACCTCTCCTGTTAGCCTGCCACCCTTCTGTGCCTTGGAAGTGCTGGTCCCCTACGTGTGGGGGCATTCCCCTGCCTGTCTCAAGGAGGGGGCTCAGCTGTTACCTGCTGCCAGGAGCACAGGATCAAGGCCTGACACATTGCTGATGATTTAGCTTTCTGGTAACATGCTTTTTCCTCACCAGTCCTTTCCCTGGTGAGGGTCCTCGAGAGTAAAGCAACACCCAAAATGAAACTGGGACAGTTTAACTAGCAGGACAGTGTGGGGTAACCAGCTTTAGAGAGAGAAAGAGAACATTTGCTCTTATCAGAGAGAAAAGCAGTAAAGTTTGCATAGCAGATTTGTAATCCACCTTCTCAAATTTCTAGATTAAGTGTTCTGGAAGGCAACATTTACCCCAAGCTCGTCCCTGATTGCTGGATGTGTACATCAGATCAAAAAATGTTCTGCAGTCGGACTGACACCTGGGGATTAGAGATGTCCTTAGTGCCCAGAACACCCTGGACTGGGGCAGGTGAAAACCATAATTTATCCAGATTGTTTCTACAACACCAGCTACACCTTTGAATCCTGCAAATAAAAAAATTGTAACATGAAAAGGTTGAGACTTTCCAGAGCTGTCAAAATATATGCCTTAACTACCCCCTTTTTGCTGCTTAAACAGCTTTTCATAACTGTTTATTGTTCTGGGAAATGTGAAAGGGCTGTTTACATGGTAGCTAAAGAAATGAGGTGAAAGGCCACTAGATCTAGGATGAGCAATACTTTTCCCAGGAATTCTGTGGTATACTTCTCTTATCTCCCTTACCCAAGTCTCTAGGCCATGGTCCTCACCCATGGTGCTTGGAAGCTAGGAATTTATGCAGGGATAAAAGGAGATGTGTGAAAGTAATTTTCTGCCAGAGGCTTGAATCAGGGTGTCAAATCATGTTGCTTGGCAGAGGCTGAGGACATGCCGTTGCAAGCTTTTTAATGGTAGGATGAATGCCTCAGATGCCAACTTCTCATTGGTTTGGAGTTAGAACCATAAAACTTGACTGGGCTCCATGTCAAGCCATAAATCAATTTGTCATGCCAAAAAGCCTGGCACACAGTTTGTGTTAGTGTCCAGCTTCTGCAGCTTGACCTACACTTGTCCAAACTGCTCAGAGACAAACTGGGAGGTGATGCTCTCTCCTAAAGACTAATGCTCAATCAGAACTCTGAGGAAAAGAAAGAAGCAGGAGAAGAAGGGAATGAGGTATTCTTCAGGAGGGTGGAAGTAATAAATAAATCAGCAAAGGAGTTGAATCCCTCATCAAGTGCTGCTGCTTCAGCCACGGGGAGGAACAACCCACAACTTCAGTTCAACAGCACAGCACTTCTTCAGATGAATATGTTGCTGTAGAGAGTCATTTGCCTGCACACAGAGTCTGCCTGATGTTATTTCCTCACCACACCATCTTACAGAGAGGTTTTCCTTTTCTTCCCCTTAAAATAGTTCAATTTTGTACCAAGGACCATGTCTCTGCTACAACTTTCTCTGCAGAACGACACTGAAATGCAGAGATGGATCCAATATTGGCAAGGAGGTAGGGAAGTTGTAACCCCACCTCTGCACTGAGCCTTGCTTGGACAGGTTTTCCTCCCCAGCCAGCAAGACTGACCCCATGGGAGCTACTAGAAGAGCTTTCTTCCACCTCAAACATCTTGTCTTTTTTTTTAATTTTTTTTTTTTAATTTTTTTTTTTATTTTTAATATACCAGTGTCCCCTTCACCCAGCACCACACTTACCTTGCAGCAGCAAGGGTACAACAAGCCTGAAGCAGAAAGTTCACCCCTGAGCTACAGTCCTGCTGCCAACATAGACTTATTTTGTGATCTCAGGCTAATCTCTAAAGCTGCTGTCTTTTGTAGTGAGGTGACACTACAGCTTCCTCCATGAGGAGGTGCAGGGCAAAAACAAGGCAGGACACAAGACACAAACTACTCTGTAACAGGGCTGCACACCTGGCAGGGACAGATGGACAGATGAAGGAGCATTGGAGTTTGTGACATCCACAGAGCAGTCAGCACTTCTTAAGGTGTTTCTGTCAATCCCAAAGGCCTGACAAATAATCTGATTGATAAATTAGAGTTGCTCATATCTCAGACAAAATACTGAGCCCTGAAATATCACCATCTCCTCGGGGTGCCTTGCAGCACTTCCTGAAGGCACTCCCAAATGCAGCAAAGCGATGGGCTGGCACTGCTCGAGAGCACAACAGCCCTTTCCATCAGGGCCCTCATGCAGCTCTGGCTGTGATGCCTTAAAAGGCTGGTGAGCACAGGGATGCTGCAGTCCTTATCTCCTGCCCATGGTGCTGCTTTGGAGATATTATATTTATAGCTCACCCACAGCACAGATGCCCAACTGTGTAATTACGAAACCTATAGTTTGGGCAATCCAATAAAGAGGCAAGGCTGTCCTGTCCTCTCTCGTTCACAGACTCATGAGCAGAGGCAGCACTGAGCTGCAGCAAGGTAAGAGAGTGCCTTGTTTTGGTTTTCACTGTCTTTTGAGCCCTTTTCTCCTTTCCACTTGCAATTTGCCACCACTTCCCAGGGCTCTGTGTAGACGTCTTGAGGGGAGTGCTGCTTTCTCTGGGGAAGAGTGGGCTTTAAGATGTTTGTTCCCCTCTTGCTGCCAGGACACATACAGAGAGTCTCTCTTTGTATCCCAGTCCACTGTTGGGAACCAGGTGCTAACTAACAGCTGCTCTTTAGTTTCTTCACTAATAATACACTGTCATGTTTCCATGTTCTCAAGGAACACAACCGTATCTAAGTATAGTATAGACACTTCCCTGGTTTGAATAGCAAACTGAATTACTTCAGGCAGAAAGCTTTTCATTAGTTTTTGGAGGCCTTTCCCCCTCTATCAGCATTTTCTTTATGTTGAATGTTTGAGAAATGAATAGATAGTGGGAAAAAAAAAGTGGACAGGCAGAAGGAACATTTTACTTTTTTTCTTCATTCAGACCATTTTCTAGAGGCCGTGAAAGAAAAAAAGGAAAATTGCAGGTGATGCTTGCTGATTTCACGTTTTAAACAATTGCTTGCTATGGATTACAGCAACTGAGAGAAAAGGAAAAAGAAAGCAAAGCACTGAATATTAACTGTGTATCAAAGCAGGAATTCATCAAAACTAGCTTGTAAAATTGCAGTAGCAATAACTGCCAAATGCCAACTATCAGGATATTGCTATATTAAATGACTTATAACCTCATCTCATGACAGCATTAATTTTCAAATGAAGCCAATAAAAGAACACCTCTTAGGAAAAATAAGATTATTTGTGCATGTGCATGCATTTGTTTGGATGCATTTACAGATACATTTTTATTATAAATATTCTTATAACCAAAAGCTTGTATATCCAATGATCACAAAATATGACACAAAGGTAAGAAATATTAATTTACTTTTAGCCTAAAAGCTAAAGCTATCACACATTGCACTAGAGTTTGTTTACTATTCCATTATTCAAGAACTTAAATGAAAGAAAGGTTTTCTCAGATGATGAAAAAATGGAATCTCAGGATCCCTGGTACTCTGAGGAGCAGGACCCCTTAGATCTGACCCAAAGCCAATGCTTGTAGGAAGGGACAGACCACTTCAAAGTGCTTGGGATTGAGGGTGACGATTTCAAGGGCAGGAGGGCAGATGATTACTTGGTCTAAAGCTGCTGGAGATGCACAGACTGAAGATGTGTTCACAGCAGTACAATTGGTGCAGCAGTTTGGTCTGGTCCCAGGGCTGTCCTGGGAGAAATGCAGCCCTGAGGCTGTGCCCAGGCCATTACACACTCGCGGCCTCTGAAATCAAGTGAACACATCCAAAACAGGTCCTAGGGATAGGATTTGCTCTTAGGCCATGCCCAGGAGGGAGAGCCCTACATGTCTGGTCAGCAGACCAGCATGGGTGAGCAAATCTCAGTGCCTGGGAGCATCCTGGAGTCATGTTTGATTTGTCAGTAAAGACATGGCCTCTGAGGTTGCCTCCATGTATCCAACCTCACCTGTGACAGGGACTCACTGCCATGGTTGATGTCCTCAGGTAATATGTCATGTCTGGCTCAGCTTTCCTGGGTTGTGCTGGTGTGGGCTGTGACAGTGTAGACAGTGCTTAGACAACACACTTAGGGACAAGTTTGCTCCAGCTTTAATGTCCAGAACAGCACATAAGTGGAAGAATAAAGTAATGTAAAATATCACATTATCTGCACCCTCACTTATCTTGGGGCTTACTCTCCCCATGTGAGTGCCTCAGAAGGCTGCAGACACTGCAGCCAGCACCTCACACCTCTCCCTGTTCTCCAGCCACAACCATCTGGCCACTGCACTGTGGTCTGGTCAGATCTGCACAGAGCTCCACCTTCTGCTCCCCAGCACTGCTGAGATGAGTTTCCTGTTAACTGGAGCCCAAAGGCAGCCTGTCCCAGCAGGGACTGCAGTGTTTTAGAGGGACACCAGTGGGACATGGCAGCTGCCTTCACTTGCCTGGTTATTACAACAGCTTGCAATTAAGCTAAACAGATGAGCTTCTATAGCAAATTGTGCAGTAAAGAAATAGTGTACAAAACTAGCATTTTTTAATATAGTAGTCTCACTTCTTGCATACTAGAAATTTTCTCAAGTCCTCAAATTCTTTGCCTATCTTCCAAGCCTCAGGCTAAAACAATAAAAATGAGAAAATCATCCTGGTTGGGCACTTAGTGTTAAACTATTGCAGCCACTGGTGTATTGACAGTGTTACCTTTTAAAAACAAGGAGCAGAAGCAGTATTCCAATCATGTACAGCAAAGCATTATCTTTTTAAAAAAACTGTGTTGGCCAAAAGTCTTTAGCTGGAACAAAATGCAGGAACATACATACTAATGTTGTGATTTTTCATGGGATTTGAATTTAAAAGTGAAATTAAACAAAAAGACCCAAAGCCTGTTTCCAAAGTGAAGCCATTCTAAAGGCAATCTCCAACAATAATACTTTGTTCTTACCTAGCATTTAAAAATATGATTAATGGATGAATAACTTTACTTTTCCCCTTGCAAACAGCAAGCCATCAGAACAAGGCAGACCTTTGACTGCAGCTGGCAAGAGGCTGTGAGGGGGCAGACTCATTCAAACACTTCTTTAATACAGAAAATGTAAAAGGCTATTTCACAAGGAAGAAAACCAGAGAAGGAAGTGGATGTGAATACTGACTTTGGGGTGAAATCCTGGCCCCACAGATATCAATGGGAATTCTCTCAGATGCATCCACAGATTATTTTAACAAAACCCACATCTCTTTCTTTTCCTCCTAATTTTAATAGTACCAAACTTGTGTAGATTTGTACCACAAAATTACATTTGCATGTTTTCCATACTATTTTTCCTTCTTTGTGTGTTGTCTAACCAAACCACAGACACTCTGACACAGTTGTTTTTCAGTGAGATGAATTATTACTGACTGCAATATTTTATCCTTGTCTTTATATCACAGTGAGTACAGTTTCATGCTAATAAATCTCAGGCTGTTTCAACACTGTTCATCATCTAACACTGATCAGCTTTGAGAAGCATAGGTCATATTGCACAGAGTCCTAGTTTTTTCTGAAAGCAGCTGGAGCAATTTTTCCTGGTTTTGCTCAACTCCCTCTGACAAACATAGAAGGAGGACTATCACAGATATTTGAAAGGGATCTATCAACTTCAGAAAACTAAAAAAAATTCTGCTGCAGGTTAATTTACTGGCTACTGTTAAAACATGCTTACCAAGAATCAGTGAAACTGAAAGAGCTAGAAGAAAAACTATTTTCCCTCAATTTCACCTCATATTTTCAGTAATATTTTTATGAAGCCACTTATACAGGTTCTCTTTTATAATATTCTTTTTCCTGCAGTGTCTGTGGAACTCCCATATCACAACAAATTAGAGTTAAACTCTCCTTTAAAAAGGAAAATAAGTGCTTTGTCATGAGAATAAAATGGGCACATAAGTGGGGACAGAAGCTCTCTCATACATTCCATAAACAAAGCTAGTGGGCCTTCAGATCAGCATATTCCCTGTCAAGCTGAAGAGATTTTCACCAAGGTCTTCCTAGAAATTTGCATGCTTTTTGTAGGAGGGAAGCATTGACAGCATTGACTAGTGCTCCTTTTTGGTAGTCTGTGGCTAGGGAAGCAAAGCCCAACATGCCTGGAGATTACCATATGAAAACAGAAATACCTGCAAGCCATAGATGCCATCACGGAGAAGTCCATTATTCTGTTATTTATCCCATTTTTAAATGCTTGGTATCCTAATTCCCTATGCATGGTTTCCATTGCAACACATCTCCCTGCCTCCAGCGCTGGGTGTAGAAGGCAGCAGGACACTCAGGGGCTTAGAACACTAATTATCATACAGAGAGAGATACAGCATGGCACTTTTGGTACAGAACAACAACAGAGAGGGAGTTCTCAGAGCAAACTCTGTTGTACTTTTCAGCTCCACACAAAAGCCCCAGTGAGGAATTTGTGTGAGCACAGGTTAAACACATTATGTGTTATGGGCTCACATAGCCTGCATTTCACTGGCAAGGGTTTCTTCTCTCAACTTCCTTTTAGGGGAGAGAAAGCAATTTTTCCTAATTCAGAAAAAAGTAGTAAGGGTCTTCTAAGAACCAGAGCTGAGGCCAGCCATGCTTCCTTTCTGCCCTGTGTTTATTAGTGCAAATGTAGCGTGTATCTGCAGCTTACTGAAGGAAAAAGCAAAGAGTGCTGGGTCCAGGGCAGGCTCACAGAGAAAGCTGGCAGGAGAAGCACTGTGGCATGGCTGTGGAAGTGCTGCAGGCACTCAGGCAGAGCAGTCTGCCTTCCTCACAGGTCTTCCTCTGCCCTCTCCTACAAGTGAAGCTCCCACTGCCTGCCAGTGCTGTGTTTGCTGCCAGACAAGCCAGCCCCTTCCTCACATTTTTTGCTGGATATCCAAGTGTTAGAAACTCTTCCTTGCAAATTAGGAGTCTGGGTTCCTGGAAATCCTTCTGGATATAAGGAAGAGTCAGCATCATTGTGGACAGGCTCTTCAGGGACACACAGATGGGCAGTGCTCAGTCATGCCAGGCATTTACATTCTAGCAACCCAGCCAGGACTCACCAGACTCTATGGTTAGACATTAGGGACAAGCAAAAGGATTAGCACTGCTTCATAATGTGAGTTCTGACACCTCTCTAATGATTCAAAAATCACAAAAAATTACTTATGTTCCAGCAAGAGACACTTCATCTTCAAGATAAGCCATTGGTACAAGTTTTTTTTTTCATTTTACTCACATTTGAATTTCATTCATATTAAGACATCAACTCCACTAGACAGCCATGGGAATATAAACTTGGCAGGAACAAACACAATCCATATTGCTATCAGGCTGACAATGGTTGGTATATTTTCTCAGCTCTGTGTGAAGTGATAGAGATGAAATTCACATCAGCAACCAAATGATTACTTTAATCCTATTATTTAAAGGGCCTGAGCACTTATAGGGTTCAAAGTAAGCACAGGCCTAAGAAGATCAACAGCAAGGACTCTACTTCAAAGTGCACAATCTAAGCTCATGTACTCAATCATAATGTGTCTGAGCCTACATCTCAGACCCTCTCAGTTTATCTGTAGTATATACAAACAGTAGCTGAGAAGAAAAATAATTGTTGCCATACAGAAGGATCTTTCTACAAATCAGGACATCCCCAGTCATGGTCAGAATGGAGAGGGTGACTGTTTCTACTTATATCAAAATATTATGAGTCTGAAGTAATTTGGGAAGTGATTTGCAACTCTATGAGTCTTTTGAATATTAGGCAAATTGAAGGGTTTGGGGAATGATAGGGCCAACAGATAACCAGTCCTTGAGCAAGAGATGGCTGTAACAGAAGAGGCAAATGATCTCTTTTTTTTGCTCCTGTGTTCATTGTGAGGAACTTGGAGAGCTTCCTGCAGCAGAAATGTTTCCTTATGGGTATCATCAGAGGATCTATTTCAAGCTGAAGTATTTGTAGAAGAGGTATGGAGCAAATAAAATTAATAGGGAGAAAATTTTAGAACCAGATGGTGTTCATCCAACAGATTTAAAGGGACTGAAGGATGAATTAGCTGAAGTAATAATAACAGTCCATGGCCTCTTATTTAAAACAGACTTAGAACTGAGCACCTGAATGTATCCAATACAGAATTAGCCTTTTCAAATGCTTCCAAGAGAAAATGGGAGAAATAGATCCTGGTAAAACTGACAAATTTAGTAGAAATCACTACTACAGTAGAGAAGATGGGTAAATATGATACACAGGGAGAAATTCAATATACCTTGGTAAGGAGAAATCACATTCTACAAATCCTTCAGGTTCCTGATGATTTACAGCAATCATGTTGTAAATGCTGATGATAAACAGCATTGAGATACAGGAAATCTTTGGTTGACAGCATCTGCCTATTTGTCCTTTTCCATGTATTCACTAAGGGCTCTCACCACAAAACTTTAACACCTAAGCAGTAATAGGATAAGAGGGAAGATATTTGCATGTATAGCATAAAATCAATTGAGAGATAGGTTTTACAGTAAAGAGATTAATAGGACATTATTAGTGGGAATTCTTCTAAGACTGAGAAACCAGATGAGAGAAAAGAATCTTAGGCAAAAAGATGAGTGGGCACTAGAACAGCATCTTATACTGAATGTAGATGAGCATAAAACAGTGAACATGGGGGAGAAATTGAACTTTAGCTATAAAGTAATGGTTCTGAGATGTTTAGCTGGGTGCGAAATTTAGAGGTTATATAGGTTTACAAAAAACCCACAAAAAACCCAAACAAAACAACAAAATATATGCAGCCAAAATGCAAATTGAATGTTAAAGTCTTGGCCACGTCACCTGAAAAACTAAATTGTCATATTGAAAAAGTTTGAGGAGGAATGATAAAACAGGAGAAATACCTTTCATACAGACTGAACAGGCAGACTGGGACTCCCTGGCCTAGGAGAGATGGCTGAGGGCAGGTATGATAAAGATTGACAAAGACATGAACAACGTGTTCATATGAATAAAGATAAAATTTCTCATTATATCTCCAAAGGTGAGACTTAGGAGACCTCTGATGAAACTAGTAGGTAATATGTTCAAAATTAACACAAGGAAGATGATTCTTCAGCAACACAGAGTAGAGCTACCTACTCATCAACTTTGATCTTAGCCTACTGGAAACTGTGAATTTCCTTTCAGGCAATCAGGAGGGAACTGCAAGTTCATGAAAGTGATATTCAGTATGAATACTGCCTCCAGGTTAAGAAATCCCCAAGCCAAAAGTTGCTGGAGGCTGGCAGAGTATTATGAAGAGATATCATTACATTCTCTTCTCACTTTCTTCCCAAGATATTTCCCAAGAGCAGCATAACAAATCAGAGGAACCCTGCTTTCAGTGATTCTCATATTGCTATGGTGTGATCTGAATAACTACAAATGACAAGTTCTGCCTGACACTATTCATCCTTTACAGGGGTGAATGTGATTCTGAAAACTTTAATCTAAATCCTTCCTTCCTCCCTCCCTCTTTAGAGGTTGTGGAGTCCTAATGTTAATCTTTAAATTCAAATTAGACAGTGATCTGCCAGGAATGACTAGGACATTGTCTCTTCTACCTTGGAAATTAGTTAGGTCAGTTCTTAAGGTGTCTGCCAGCTGCTCAGTTTTTCAAACCTGTCTTTGCTCAGAAGTTCCTGAGGCCTCTGGCTGTCTGACAAAGTGAAATGGTAGTCTCAAATGTTGCTGTTGGTTATTTCCAGGGGGTGATAACAATGCAGGGAGATCAGGAGTACATGCAGAAAAAATGATAAGGGAAGCAGAAGCAAATTATAGAAGTATAATACACACAGAAATAAGGTTATGGAGAAGCCATGAGCAGTGAGAGGAGAAAGACTGTGGAAAGGGGATTTTGCCTAAAAATGTTGAAGTGTTGCTGGGAACAACACAGGTAATGGGAGCTATTTTTTACAGAATAACAAGTCTCTGGTGCTCTCAGAAACACAGAGTCATTAATTTCTTGGAACAATCACACTGTGTTTGTTTCATGCATCTAGAATAGGGAAAGATAAACCATGATTATACTAAAATTAATAAATCCTTAATTAAGGGGTAGTATTTGCTAGCTCAGAAGACCAGCAATTACTGCAACCTCTGAAATAATTTGACATCCCAGATTGCATCTGCAGGGGTAGGAAACCCAAAAGGCTCTTCCCATCAGTCATATTCAGGCCCCACCTTGTTGCCATCTTATTGCAAAGGTTTCATACCTTCTCAGTGATATCTCATGGGCAGCTCCTCACAGCACTGACTCATTCTTTTCCTCCTCTGCACAGCCAACAAACTCCATCTAACATCTCCACCAGCCAACCTGCTCTTTTATAATACCCCTCTTAATTGGAACCAGCTGTGGCCTATTAAGGGCAGGCTTGTTCTTAATGCTTGATAATTGGCACAGCTGTAACTCCTTAGGGGTGAGATTACCTTCACCATCTCTATTCTCCTACATTTTCTCTATCCACAACACATGGCAGTCAAGTTGAATCCAGAGGAAAGGAAAGAAGCAAGAGCTCCTCTGCATAGGTCTCTGCACTATTATCATTTAGAGTCATATGGAGAGCCCTCACCTGTTGTTGAGGTTATCTCTCTATCCCAAAGCACTTCTGAATACATGCCACTAAGATCTCTACCCTTGATTACAGATGAACAAACCATGGAGCTGTTAGTGAACACTTAGAAGCCAAAGTGTGAAGGTGGCAAAGACCAGAATGTTTCACAATAGTTTCCTTAAAAATAAAGGCACCATCCTTTGTTTAGTGAGGGGAGAGAATGAGAAAGAATGCTAGGGAAAAGATTGTATTCCATAAGGATTGTTGTCTTCCACTCTCTGTTGCAAATCTTCATTATTTCTTCACACAGTTCACAGCTTGGTGAGGGCAGTTCAGGGTGGCTGCCCCACATGGTACAGGCAGCTGCTGATCTGGGGAGTTGTTTGATGGGCTGCCCTTATCCTGCAATGGCCTGGATGGCTTTTTTTTTTTTAATCCATGAGGTCCTGGGACAGATTTTCTGACAATGCTGCTCATCCAGTGAATGACCTGTCAGTCCTGTAACATAGTGCCTCAGCTTTCCAAGCTTTTGGAAACCCATCTGTCAACAAGAAGGATTTTTCTTAGCAGATACCATTCCTTTAATCCTTGGGATGATCCTTGAAGCTTCCTCTGGTGTTCTGTCTGCTTCTTCAAGCACCACTGCACTTCTCTGTGATCAAATTGCGTTCCTCTGCACATCAGTGATAAAAGCTGTTTTCTACTCAGCTAGGAGAGGAGAAAGCAGCAGAAAAAGGGATGCAGCTGTCTTTCTGCTTGGGTCATCTATTGCAAGCCCTCTCCTACATCTCAATTGTCCACAGAGGGAAGGGTATGGGAGAAATTACACAGAAAGTGACAGACCATGGGTGTCCCACTGCCATATTCACTTTGGGACACCTCTTTTAGGACATAGACTTTTCTGAATGAAACTGGTGCTAACTGGATCAAAAGTCCTGACTAACTTAAAAAAGTAATTAAATCTGTGTCCAGACTGACCATAATGGTCTAAAATGCTTTTGCCTCTATCCCATACTGTGCTATCACAGAGGTACACTTGTATTTGAGTCTCAGTCATCTGTCTTATCATATAGCATCATATTATCCTTCTAAAGATAACTTTTCGTATGAAAATAGAAGTTCTTTGATGCTACTGAACCATGGCATCTTTCTCTAAATTACTGAAGAAAACTGTTTAACACTGCATGTGAAAACTATTCAAATATATTAAGAAAGTAAACATGAAAGTGTTTTTTGGGTTGTTTTTTTTTTTTTCAGATTAGATTGTAGCTTCTAAACCACTAATGTTTCCACATTGATTTAGGCTAAACATCAATAATAGAAGTCTTGCGTCATCCCAAAGCAGACAGACTTTCTCTATCTGCCTTGGTTGGGTGGTTTTAATGGGTTGTCCAAAGATGTCAACCTTGGTTGATGGTAATTCCCTCACCAGAATCTGTGAAACTCTGATACTTCTTACCTGATGTGTCTTTCTACTTGAGGTTCAGGTCTCCTAGGGGAAGAAAGGAAGATCAGAATATTGCACAAAATCTTGTGACTTGGAAGCTGAATTGGGAAAGAAATACATGCTGAAAATATCTTTTTATCCTTTGCAAATTCCTCATAATCTTAGGGAAAATACATATCTGTGAGCATTTTATGAGAATGAAATTTCAGGAAGATTTAATATTGCCTAGCTGTTATTTTAGGTTTAATGAACTAAAATGCAACCTCTGCACTAGTCTACACTCCTTCCTAAGTTGTAGTGCCAAAAATAGCAGCTCTCCTAAATGCACCCTCTCATATTCAATTGAAGCTTGTGCTACACAGATTCAAGCATCAAAAAGGGGATTAGTTAAATTCTGATAAAGCAATTTAACAGTTTCCAGGATAAATTGGTGAAGTAAGGAATCAGCCCGTAGCTTAGCCATTTTCAAACCTAAAAGAGTATATTTTCCCCTCCCTTGCTCTCTCAGAGACATTATATTTTTCTCTGTCTCAAACTGGGAGAAATAGAAATACTCCACTTCCAGCTATCTCTTTCCACTACTTTTCTTTGTCCATTCTTTTCAGCCAGAAAAGGAGATAAGTGCTGAAATTATAGTTATTCCAGCATCAGCCCAGTCGCTGAAGTGAGACTTATGAAGGCTTAGTAAAATCATTGAGAAATCCTGCTATGAGAATGGTACTATTTCCACCTTTTTTACCCATATGGAGGTACAGCACTCTACACGTAGAATGAACCAGTTAAACACACAGACCACTGAAGAACAAGCAATATATGCTATGTAAATGCTATGCACATGAGGAAAATATAAACCATAGGATAACCTTCTAAACCACTGTATGGTACCTGCATCTCCACTCGTGGTTTTGGCCCCCTGTTGGAAGCACTGCCCCTATTTTCATTGCATTGACTCCTCTGAAGCCTTGGAGATGCCTGATCTCTGCTGTGTTCTTCAGAGAACCACTGAAGTAAAAATAAAATATAAAATATACCTATTGAAAAAGAAGAAGTGGGTTACATAATAATTACTGAAAGGGCCTTTCCCCTTTCCTCCCCACCTCTCTGAAAATTAATGAAATTTGCGGCTCTCCCACCCACCCACATCTGTTGGATTTGATTCTGGTGGGAAAGAGGTTGGGGAAGGTTGCCAATCATTGATGAACATTTACTTGCCAGATAAATTTGGAGTGAGTGGTCCTGAAGGGGGTAAGAGGTCTGACATTCCCTGTACCTTCCCTGGTAGTGTTTGACGGAGTGCATACACCTCATCCTGGGATGAGGGAAGGTGCTGCCTGGTGACCTTCATTATCCTTTTCACAGACCCACACAGTCTTGATGTGGCTGCTGAGTGTCCAGTCCCATAGTGAACCCACAAATCAAAGGGTTTTAAATCAGCAGAGGCTCTTCTGCCTTCAAGAAGTCAGAGGTGTTATATTAAAATATGCAAAAATTCCCTTATCTTCCTTAAGTCAACCCAGACCTGCAACAGATAAACTAGATCATTTCAAACGGAGCCAGTATATATTTAAACTTATAATTGTGGGAAACACTTGTCTTGTATGAGCACAGGGATCATCAAAAAAATTTGTCAGACTTGCTGCAGTAGCTGTCAATGGACAGACGGGGAAATAAAAATATCATGGAAATTGAAAAAAATCAACACATTCAAAATGTTTCATTTGTTTAGCAATGCTTGGAATCAAATAGCCCAATTCTAATTACCTTTTTATGTACACCACTAAATCAGAGTTGAGGTAAGAACAGTAACTAAGATGAAAATAAATTATTATTGCTGCCACTATGCAATAGTTTAACCTAAAAGAAACTATTACTCCTATTATATTTATGCTCTAACTAGTCCTTTGGAAATTTCCTAGCAACTTACACATAAGTTTGGCTATCCTGAGCGTTATATTTACAGACAGTGAAGCTAATGAACAGAGATGAAATGTCCTGTCCAAGGGCATCCAGGAAGTCACTGACGGGACTGGAAACCCAACCAGTAGCTCTCCCAAGATATAGATGCAGCTCCATGTAGTTCATGGGTTCAATGAAAAATTTTCACTGCCTGGTTTAATTAATTTTGCAGTGCCACTGCAAATTCAAGGGAAGAGTCGGGGACTCCCCATGTGGCTGGGGAGTGCAGCAGCGTTGATTTAAATAAGATTTAATTGCCATGGCATCCTTAATCCTGTATGCCCGTTGTCAGCTCTCCAGAGCATGATGCCTGTTTTGAAAACTCAACAGCAAAGGCTGGATCAACTCACAAACAGATCATTGCTGGTCATCAAAATAACTCACATCTGCAAAGGAGAGTTGGCTTCTGATAGAAGAACTAGGAATGGCCCTTCCCCACCATTTTATTCTGTGCTTTTCTATATTTGGAGTAACACTGAGACCAACTAACACATTTCACCCTATCTGGGGGCATAAGAGGACAGCAAGTACAGGGCAGGCTTCTGGCATAAATTTGTCTTGCAGGAGAAACTGTTATCTAACCCATGTGCACATCTACACCACTGCTCAGGCACATGCCAGAAGCCAGTACCCAAAACTGGACTGCCTGGCATCTTCTGGGCGCAAAACAACAGCAAGGCTCTCTCGGGATAATGGGCTTTACATATTTATCCTTCTGGTTTCCCTTAAGGTTGAAAGCATTCATATTAAAGCACCTCCCTTTGGCAAGCACCAGTCATTACTGAAGAATTACCCTGAAATGCCTCCCCAGCCAACCCCTCAAGCTGCAGAGAGCAGCTCTCCCATGTGCTTCTGATCCAAATTCTTCCCTCTGGGAGGTTTTCCAGGACTCTCATTGTTTTGATTAACAGAATGTGTCTCTGCTAGAATGGTTGCTAAATGAAATTGGATTTTGTAGCAGAAAAAGTAGTTCCTGATATAGTAGGATTAATAATTCCCCCTCTTCTTATCATGAGCACACTGGCAAGGCTCTCGACTGAGTACTGAGCATGTGCTGAGACAATCTGTTCCTTTGGCTTTCTCCTAGAAAAAGATGGTTGGTTTTGGTTTTATTGATTTCCTCTGCTTTTGTTCGTTTTCCTCCTGATTATGGGGAAGCTTGGCAAGAAAGAAGGGTGGAGAGAAACTAGACTGGGGTCTGAATGCTCATAAAGAAATGCCTGCACATGTGGTCTTTGTAAAAATGTGCACTTCTCCACAGAGAAGGACACAGGTTGTTTCATTCTTCTTTGGCAAGACACTCAGCAGGCAAAATGACCGATTTTAACCAAGGACTTTATTCTCTCAGCCAGGTGAAGAGCCTTACAAATGTTTGGGCTCGAGTTGCTGTAAAACCTCTCCTTCTGCAAAGAGCGAGCTCTCGGATTTAGCAAAGCCATGTTATTAATAAGCATCAGGGGTTTAGAGAAACAAAGGCTGGAGGAGGGGAGAGGGAGCCTTATTTTAGGAAGGGGGCCAAGAAAGACAAGATGTTTAGGAGGGGGAAGTATTGACACCCTCGGAAGAGAGAAAGTGTCGAATGCCAGCTGCAGAGCGCCTCAAAGAATGAGAGTCTCCGATGCTTTTGTCTCCTTATATGGTAAAATGATAGCGAGGGGTTTCACCAGGCTGGGGAAGGCAGCAGCCTCTTTCCACAGGCGCTGACTGCAGAGCCGCTCTTTGCAGGCAGTAGAAAGCCCCGGCTGGCAGCGCAGCCCCGCGCTGCGGGCAGGCCAGCGTGCCCTTTGCGCGTTTGTTAATGGATGTGAGCCCCTGTCCCCGGTCCAGGAGGTGGCATTAACTGCCCGCTACTGCTCTGTAAGTAAATATCCCTTTTTTCCCCTTCCCCCCCGCTAGCCACAGAACACGTCTTTGGAGGTGTCGCTTTGAACAAAGGGTGCAGAGAGGAGGAGAGGGTTGTTTAATGCCCCTGCGGGTTGTTAGGGAAGGATGCGAGGAGAGAGATTGCCGGTCCCCCTCTCTCCTGAGTGCACGGGCAGGGGTGTGAAGAGGACAAAAAAGACGAATTTCTTATCGCAGCAATTACTGCTGCATGTCCGTCAGTAAAGTGACACATCAGCGAGCTGATGAGACGCTGGGTCTTTTCGTGGGTAACTATTTTTAATGACTGTATTGTGCTGCATGTGTAATCCACCGGGGAGGTGATAAAAAGTAGAAGATGGGGTCTTAGATTCCTTACACCTCCGTGCACTCCTGCTGCCGAGCTCAACAAAGGAGCAGTTTGGTACTGTAGCAAGAGCAGATGCACATGAAACAAAGGTAGCCTCTCCTCTTTGCAGCCAAAGAGCGTGGATAGATTGTGTATGGGAAAAACGGGGAGCCATCGGCATTGCATTTCTTCTTTTTATGTGGAGAGAATAAATTAGAATACAAATCCCAATTATGAGCTCTGCAATCCTCTTTTTGTGCTTCTGTCTGTGTGCATGTGTGTGCAGCCACAATAACCCAGTCCTTACTGTATGCTAACGTGGATTTCTCTGTGTATGTAATAAAGGAAATACTAACTTTTGTCTGCATTGATGGCTGTTCCAAACTTTTTACTCCCCCCCAAGGGATCTGGCTTTTATTTAGTTGACCAAATACCTGTACATTCCAGCTTTGCTGAGTACACGAGACAGCAAATGTTATAAAAATATAGATACCAGCAAGTCAGTCTGTGATTGCCACTCCCCTGACTCCAGTCTAGAGGTATATTAACTAAGATTGCTAATTGACATTGAAATTGTCAGGGTCAGTAGCTGTAACATTTATCGATGGTTATGTGTTGTCTTGAATAGGAATTGTTCTAAAAGGGACCAACATTTATCTGTTGGTCCCGTCTATGTTAATTAGATACACAAATTCATCCAAATATGAAAGAATGCTACAATTAAGGTTGTCTCTGGGTTTCTGCTGTGAACCCCATTTTTATCAGTTCATAAATTTATTGGACTCCCAGCTTTCTGTACAAAATCTTCTGTACCTTTTATCAGCCAGATGGTAAACTTTGAACATGATCGCTTCAGGCATTTGGATATGGAATGAAAAAAATCAAACAAACAAACAAAAAAGCATGTGTGTATTTATTTTACAAAAATTTTGGTCTGCTTTGCACACCTGTAGAGATAACTGGGAAAGGATGGATTCTAAAAGTTGCTTTTTCAATAAAACCTGACCAATTCTTGGTGACATATGGAGAATTTTTTTTAAAAGGATATGACTTGCTCTATTGAGAACTCAGTTCCTGACACACCATAGCATTACTATCAAAATCTCACCAGAGCACCAATAAAACTCTTTCACCCTAGCCATAGGGTAAAATAATCTCTAGCTTGTGAACCAACATGTAGTGGAGGTGAGTGGGGCAGCTGAAAAGACATAAAATGATGTTGCTGAGGAATCAGATTTGTAAAAGTTAGCTGGTGTTCCCACCTGACATCTCTAACTAGCACACCTAAGGCTAGGGGGTGGACCAGTTCTTGTGGTCTTTTGAAAATGCCCAAGATGGCAAAAGTGCTGGGACAAAATAGTTATTTTTGGCTCTCACCATTCTGCTGAATGTGCTCCCACAGAAAGCAGCAGTGCTACCTATGCAAGCACCAAATAGTCACTTCCAGGTGGTTTGGATTTACAGGAAAATACTACTAGATTTTGTGAAACCATTGTTATCTCCCAGCAGTGGCTATATTGTGTCAGATATTGTTTGTCCATGTGAAGTTCCTACCACATAGAGCATGTAAGGGTGATTCCCAGCTGAAGAGCTCAGGTACAAATAATCTGTTTCCACTCCTTGGAGAAGTCTAGGGATAGCACTTTCCCTGAAATCACATCTTTCCTGTCCATACAGGCATCAGCCCTGGCTCTCCCAGATGGCACACTTTGCTTTGGAAAAGAGATCAGATAACTCCTCTGATCACACACAACACAGTCTGCCAGGATTCCATCTTTTTTTTGTCAGAAGCCAAAAAAAAGAAAACAACCTCAAAACATTGGTGACAAAGTACAACTCCTACAATTGTAAGGGTTAATGACAGTTACTGCTGCACTGCAAATTCAAGCTTTCATTCCAAAAGAAAAGGATAAGGAGGGCTGCAAAGACCTGTATTCATGAGAGATCCCTGGCTCCATTCTCCAGGGACTGAGCTCTGAGCCTCAGAGCCAAGCAATGTGCTACTTGCTGATGTCCTCACCTCCCTGCCTTGCCCATCTCACAGGGACCAGGATATTCCCAGAGTTAAGGGAAGGTCAGATAAGTGTGAACAACATCAGCCACAAGCAATTTCTGTTGCTGGCCAGCATGCTCACAGTCTTTCAGGGTCCCCAGGGACCATGAACATTCGGGTCTAAGTCTCATCCATGTTTCTCTGATGAGTAAATCTGTCCTGAGCATCTCTGGACAAACTCTGAATGGTGTAGTGTTGTAGGCAATCATCTTTCCTCACTTGGGTACTGCTTCAGAGACTGGGGGAATCTCGTAATTTGCATTTTTAGACTGATTAATTCTAATGGTGTAGTTTTAATATTTAATTTACATATGCACAGTTATTTGTGATGCAGATTCACCACAAGTGAGAGTGTGAAATGGCAGGGTAATGACAGGTTTCATGAAAATAAATCTTGGATACATTGACAGCCACTGAAGCATTAACATTTCTACAATATTAATTAACTATATATAGACAGAATTTGAATATAAACCAGTAGAGGCTTCTCCTAAGGATGAACATCAGAATACTCATGCCAGGTGATAAAGTTAATTTTCTTCCTTTTCACATACCCTTCTATATTATGCTGCATTATATCAACTAGGATGCTGAATAGTTACTGTACATATAATAATAATATGCCATAAGAGGAATGCAGGTGAGCATAACACTGACATAAGCATATTCACCATTCCCTTTCACAGAAAATTCCTGAATTTAAAGGTTCAAATATATCAACCACTGCCGAGAAAGGTCTAAGGTGCCACTCTGATAGTGTGAGTTAGTTCTAGACCCTCAGCAAGCATGAGGGCTCAAAACCCAGCACTGTTTCTTCACCTCATCTTGCATAATAAAAGCAGCAAATTGCATCAAGCCATGAAATACCTGCAGTCATTTACGTAGATGTACTTTGTCGTTGCTCTGAAGCACCCTTGGGATTTAGAGCAGAAGTGTCTTCAGAGACCAGGATCTTGCCTTTGATGAATTCCACCTTTCCATACTATGCCATGCAGCTTTCCATGGTGGATTCAACATCTTCCTTCTTCAGCTGGAAATAATCTTGCCCACAAAAAGATTGCCTATGTCCATGTCATCAGGCTCTCTATGTCTTTGTGCTTTCTTCTGTACTTCTCACACACCAGAGCTACTTTGGCTCAACCTTAGTAGATGTCCTCAGTAGATGTTCTCCAGTCTTAGCCACAACTTCCCCCCAAACTGGGCCTAACTGGCTTCACACAGGTGCAAACTGGTTTGCTAAGATGTGCCCAGCTGAAGAGGTGCCCCCAAGGTTTACATCGCCTCCTTTGTCACGTTTTGGAGGCCACAGGCATGGCAGCTGGGCAGGGAAGTGTGGGAAGCTGTAAGTCGTGCATTAACCAATCCCCCAAACCAGGCGTGCCAATTATCTCAGACACAAGGGGCTTTGTGGTCTCACCTCAGTAGACAGAACCAGAGCCGTGCCGCTAGAGGACAGAACAAAAAACAAAGCACTCTTCTTCCACAGAATCATCCCAGCTTTTCTTCTGTCCTTTCTTTAAAGAGGGAAACACAGGCTATTTGGGACATTGTTCTGGTTTCGTGCCCTGGGTAGTAGTATGCAGGATTTAAAAAATACAGAAAAATTTGGAAACATGACTGCATGGTAGCACCTGGCATTTCTGGGTATTTTCATCTAATTTCACTGAGATTAGCAGTGTTCCTGACAACGAAAGAAAACAATCCTTTTCTGGAAAAACAAACCTTGGTTGGAGTTTAGTGTCTGTAGACATTTAGCTTATACACTACTTTTGCAGGATAGTGCCAGAAATAATAAAAAGCCTTATTAATCTTATTCTATTTTTCTCCACTATAATTTTCTGTTATCTGCTTAAATGCTGTTATTAGAAATATAAATTTTTATGCTTAAGCAGGATCAAGTACTTGACCTTTCGTCTGAACAATCATTTGCTTATTTTGCAATAGAAAGAAGGAGGACAGCAATTTCAAAAGGCTTTAAAATAGAAAATAAAAGCAAGCCTTTCCACTTGAACTGTGGCAGATTTAAGTCATGTTCCATGCTATTTCAACACCCTTCTTTTGTAACTGAATTGTGTGCAGGAATATGGGTAAGACCATAGACCCTCCAGTCATTTCAATATCAGCCTGAGATAAGCATAGAGCTGTGGGGTACAATTTCAAAGTGCCAGTGCTCAGTTCTTCTGTGGCATTTGTAGATACTACTACTGGCTCTTGCTCTACCACTGCTGGAGCAGATCTTTATTGGCTGCCAAACACAATAAACCACACAGAAACCACAAGTGGAGAGTTCCTTCTCCACTGCTATAACTGGGATTACTTTAGCCAGATGCATGAGGAACCTTGCCACACAAGAAACATTTTCTGTTTTTTTTTTTTTGGTTTTTTTTTTTTTTTTTTTTTTTAATTATTATTTATGTTCTGCTAAGAAATACAATCTTACCCAGCACACTATCCACTTTCCAGTGGATGACAGGCTGACTGTGCAATCCAGACAGGAACCAGGTATGCTTTCGTTATCTGCATATGCTAATGCAGTCTGTCTGGTCAGAAAATTGCACTACAGAGATTTTAAAAAACTCTAAAGAAGAGATCAGAATGTTATACCATACACAAAATAAGTCAGCCATTTCCAAGGAAGGTGAGTCCTTGGAAAAATCCAAATGTATTTTTGAAGAATATTGCAAGGTAACTTTATTAAAAAATGAAATTTTTTTTTAATTTAAATAGCTTTTAAAATTTAGCTTTTAAAGGCATAACTGAGATATTTTACTTGAGCTCAATTTTTTATTATTTTATGCTATTATTACTATTATTTTCAAATATTAAACCAATTTTCCTGGCTCTTAATGAAGAGAAAATGGTCATTCCTTATTTTTCTAAAGTAAATTAAAAATAAATAAAATTAGGTTTCCCTCTTTTCCCTTTGGATGGCCTTATGGTCTGGTTTGGAAAGATGCTTAGGTCTTCCAAGAGTGTTTTCCTGTTGCTGCAACAAGATGATAGATAATGAATGTGGTAAGAGCAGCTAAGTTGCAGGAAAAAAAATCACCTCTTGCCAGAAAGACCAGCATAGTTTGAACTGTCAGTTCATGGTTGTGAATAAATCTTTTCATTTTAGCCTTTGGAGCATTAGCATAAATTGTTTCCAAATGCTCTAGACCTGCATGGCTCATGTCACTGGAGTTGCCAGACACAAATCTTCCTTCCTCAGAGGAAGAGAAATAAACAGATAGAAAATTCTCCATGTGTACTGTTCTTCTGGAAAAATAGTCAGGTGGGAGAAATGCCCATACATCTTGGAGGAAGAGCTTCTTTTTCCTGTGCAGGGGCACGGGGAGAGACAACCCCAGCACCACTCACCTAACTCAGTCAACAGCAAGCCCCCCTTTGGCATCTACAGGGGCTTAATTCTGTGTCTCCAGATGCTGTTACAACAAGAGGTCAGAACTTCACTGAGTAAACTAAACAACTCCTACACGGTTTAGATAGTTTCCCTTGGCCTCTTTCTCTCTCCGGTGCGTGTGCATCTGCACCTCTCAGTGCTCAACACCCCCTGTGAAAAGTTGAAATGAGAGATGGACACAACAGCATTTGTTAGGCTTGCAGACGTAGCTGAAGAAGCAGGCAAGGTCTGCTTTTTCAGTAGTCAGTAGTGTCATGGGATGGGGGAACACTGGATAATTTCTTAATGGTATGATGAGCCCTAATATTTATGCAGTAACATGACAAATTTGGGAATTGCTGCCAGTAAAATGAGACTGAGCCAACAGGGAAAGAAGAGGAAAGAAGCATAGATTTTGAGTCAGTCTACTAACTTTTTGTTAATTTTCCTGGCAATTCTTACTTCCTGTGAGACACAGTGTGGGTAGTACTAACATTTGGCATAAGCTGTAGCTTCTCTTTTGGGCAGGCAACAGAAAGCTCTTTTCCTTTTGGAGATGTACTTCTTATGCCTGATGCTGTAGGAGGGAGATTGAATGGCAGAAAAAATCAATTTCTTCATCATTATTATGCTGAGAGCAATCTGAAAAAGCATAGTATAGAATGACCACAGTGATAATATCTAAAGATCTTTAACCACAAAGAGCTGTAATGGTTTAGCCTCTGTCCCACAACACTTTATGGTCAACAAGTATCAAACACAAGAGAAAGAAATAGATCAATGGCAAGGAGGTTGAATTGCAATTTGTGTCCATCCACTGCTGTGCAAGTCTCCTATTTTTGGTTTTTTTGTTTTGTTTTTTTTTTTTCCCTTAAAGTCCAAAACAGTGCATAAAGCCTGCACTAAGCTAAACATGAAGGGATTTTATATAACAGGAATTAATGGGCTGGCAATGTAAAGGACCATGTGTACAAAGTGACAGGCAAAAATATTGCTCAGTATGATTTTACATTTCTTTAATGTAAGACAACAGTGAAATGATTTGTTTGAAATTTCTTCTAGTATTTAGTAGATAGGACCCATTATTACCTCACATTTCATTTTCTCTGGAGCAGAAAAAACCCTGTACAATATGCTCAAAATACCACATAGTAGATCATGAGATTCAGTGCAAGACCTGGATTTAAACAGCCTCGAATTTTGGGATGCTTCAACCTTAATTCCAGTTTACTGAATGAAACCACATGAACCTGAATTCCTAACTTTAAGAGATATTGGATCCAAAATTGGTCCCAGATCCAATAAAAGATTCACATAACTAAAGCCAAAATGCAGACCTTTTCTTTCAGTTTCCCAAATCTCTAGAGTTGTTCCTCAAATCTCATCCAGAGCTGTCCCTGCGTTGTCTTCATAGAGCAGAGTTCATCCCTAAATCTGTTTGAGATGTAGAAATGAGGACTGCCTGTTCCTGCTCAGGGTGAGAGGGACAATCCCCTGGGACAATCTTAGAGCACATTTTCCAAAACTAGATCTCTTTCAGGATAGGAGGGCTATGCCCAGGTATTTTCTGAAATAGTGGCAGCAACTATTAGGTAATTGCTGAGTTATTTTGAATTGTTGAATTATTGCATTATTATATGAATTATTAAATACATCTATTACATGATGCTTGCCTCTGCTCCAGTGAAATGAGCCCAGAAGACAATACAGCACTCAAGAGGGGAAGTCCTATGACAAAGAGACAGGAATGTCCACTTCTAAGGGAACAGTCCTTCTTCCAATCACAAAGCACTTCTATATTTTACATTTAGCAGCTTTTGATAAAATGGTATAAACCTGAAAAGGATTCACACTCTATAGTTTTTGCTTTTACACATCAAGACTGCAGAGAAATTTTTCACTCTTCAGTATCTCACATCTACTTTTAAATCAGGTTTAGAAGGAAATAATTCTGAAGAAGGGTGACAAATGCAAGTTCATAAGTGGTTTCTGCTTACATTCTAACTTATCAACAATGCGCATTGAATGGGCAACAAAATCCTATCATTTGGAAAAGAAATACCTAACATAGGTAAAAAGTACAGATTTCTGTCCTAAATACAGACTATTTGAACAAAAGCTATCACTCCTCTCAGACTTAGTCATACATCCACACATATAACTCAGTGTACCTTTGTCTGACTCCATTCATTTTGCTGAGATTACTCCAGAAGGAAATTAAGTCCTGACTAGCTCTTTCCTGGAAAAGTCCAATACTATTATGTAGGTTAGGGGTGTAAACAGGCTCAAAACAGAGAGGAAAATCCACGATCATCTTTTAAATGTTCTAGTAAAGACTGCAGGTGTACTTCAAGAGAAGACTAACTTGCCAGAAGAAATTGTTAAGGAAATGTCCCTTTGTATTGTCCCTGTTCTCCTGCCTTATACTTCCATTGCTAGCTGCTGCTGCTGGAAATGGGCTACGGGGGAGCTTTGGGTCATTGCACTTCTCTCTCCAGCACATCCTCTTACTTTCTGTCTTCTTATCAGTCCTAAGAGCCTCTCTACTCCTTAAGGACAAAGAGCACCTACATACTCCCAGTTTCCCTCTGGGATTAGAAAGTTAATTAGTTCCTAGTCTGTTTTGAAGGCCAAAGCAGTTGTACTGTTAGTCCTGGGTTGTCAGAAGCACAGATGACCAGCTGCCAGGATCTGCGCTTCCTCCAAGCACATTTTGGGGTCTGCTAGTTTGTCTCTCTTCTTTAGTAGTTACTTGGAATTCATAAGACTTTTCTGCAGTTGAGACATCACTTACCTACCTCACACATGTGAAAGCACTCACACCTCAGTCTGTGCTAGTCACCACAAATTGACCATTTAAAAATAAATTTTTTCCATTCAGCCAGCCCTAAAACCTTAATCACATCCCAGCTAGACAGAATGAAAGATAATAATAAAAACTGAAATCCTGGAGGAGAACTCAGGATTTCAGAAAGCCCTATGGGTGGCTCCCACTGCCAAAGAGAGAGGACAAACTCCAGAAATCAGCAACCTGTGCCAAGAACACTAAGCAAGTAACATTTTGTTTAAAACTGAGAGCTGAAGTTGGCAAAATGACTGCAGATGCTGTAAATGTCACTTGTGCATGAAAGACAGAGGTAGCCACTTAAGCTATTAGTACTCAAAACATTTAAGGATTTATAGATCAGATGTGCCTTAAAGAGGAGATGCAGCCTGGCAGGCAGTTAAGATCATGCAGTCCAGGTGGCATGTACTTTCTGCTTGGGAAATTCTCTTTCCTAAGCAGGCAGCTATGCCCTGCTCCAGCTGTACCCTCCAAACAGATTTCAGGTGCAGCACATGCTGCAAGCCTCAGGTTAAGAAAGAAGGTAATGACTGTAATGAAACCCAAAATAAATTGTCCCAGGCAATAATAAATATTCATCAAAGGCATTTGTGTCATCTTTGCTTGTGTGTGCATCCAGAAAATTATAGAGATGTAACAAAACTTGAGGAGCAAACATCAATTGCGCCTAATTCAGACAAGCTGAAACATCATATACAGTTTCTTCTACTTGATTTTCCCCTTCCATAATAATTTTTTTTACATATTTCTGAGCCAGAGCACCCAGGAGCCAGCTCCCATTTGTATCCCAATACACTTCAGCTAATGGAGAACTTCTTCAGGTGCATCAGAGGAGATTCAGATACACAGTCACTGATCCTACACCTTCCACCCCCACAGTCCCATGCACAAGCAGAGAGGGAGGGTTGGTGTCTGCCTGTGGGGGAACGATTGCCAGACACTGGCCTACTGAGAATGTAGAGAAGGAAGGTGCAGAAGCACATAACTGTGGTGCCTGATAGTCTGTGCACGACTGAAGTCTGCTAGCAACATAAACCTTTCTCTTGCCTTATCCAGATGTTGCTTCTGAAGACTAGCTGGCTCATCCTCTTAATGGACTTGACTCCCTCCATCTCCTAGAGAAACACCTTCTTGTTGCAGACCTATAGGTCAAATTCCATTTACAAATTCCTTGAGAATTCTTCGCACTTGGGGTTTAATCCTTCCTCTCATCTGTAGCACTAGGTCTGGCCAAAGATGGATCAGCAGATGGCTAATTTAGATGGCTGCACTGCATAATTTATAGCCCAGTTTTTTCCTATTGTGTTCATTTATTTGACTGAAAGTCGGATTAAAACTGAGTTACAATGTGAAAAACAAGAACTGATAAAATTTTGTGGGGGGATTGGGTCAAGTATAGCTCACTCTGACGTGTGCCTGTTCCCGTCTTTGTGGCAGGATAGCTGGACTCCAGACACCAATATGACTGAGCGCTTTGATTGCCACTACTGCAAAGAATCTCTGTTTGGTAAGAAGTACATCCTGAAGGAGGATAGCCCCTACTGTGTGGAATGTTATGAAAACCTTTATTCCAACACCTGTGAGGAATGCAAAAAACCTATTGGCGCTGACTGCAAGGTATGTCAGGTTTGTGTCTTGTTACAGAAATCTTGAGGGAGCAGCGTGGATACAGAGCTCTGAGATCTGGAAGGATCCAGTCTAACAGCTACACAGGGGTTTCTTTTGATGGGAGAGCATGTTTTCTGGACCCCTGTATCTGTTTTGTATCATTTCACTTGGCAAACCCTTCTTGACCCGGCATGGTAATAGAAGTGCACTCCTGTAAAGCACAGAATGATCCAATGCTCTGATGTAAGAAATTCTTTCTAGCTAATTGTGTGAGCCTTTCCTCAGGGCCAGCTGGGATCTGAAAGAGCGACAGAAGCTGGTTGTGCCTACTTTTGGGTCAGAGGGAGCTGAGCCACTGCTGGCTTTGCAGTGACCACACTTCTGTGGTCACCAAGAGACACACACTCAAGGTGCTAACTTGGAGGTCACAGAAATCCAGCTTATGCTGACTCAAGCAATAAATCAGATAGAGTTAGAAAAATTAACCTTTTAAATACAGAATTATGATAGTGGAGTCTAATTAAAGAAGGGGATGGACAGAGCAGAGGCCTTGCTCACTTGAGTTATGCACTGCTATAACACAATGCCAGGAAGCACCTGCCTGCTACAGGTTAGTTGTGACCACCTGTATTTCTTTGAAATTAATTAAAACAACTGGAGTTCATGCCAGTTTCAACCTGCCTGACAGAGGACAGAGGTGAAGTGTCTGTTACACAGCTACCAACAGACTTCATCCGATATACATCCTCCTCACAAAAAATTGGCCTGTTCAAAGTTGGGCAAGATCTCCACTGCCAGAATAAGATTGCAGTAGAACTGCAATTTGTATTGCACGGCCACAGGATTCTTCACTGACCCAAGGAGATCTGATTTTTGATTTCCCACTGCTGATCCATACCTCTACGAAGATAAACTAATTCCCATTAGTGATACTGCCACCCAATCACTAGTTCAGAGACATAAAAATATATGCTTACTCGGATTGGAAAAAATAAATGTCTCATACCTTTCAAATTGATCTACAACACCCTATTGGCAAATCAGTAGGAAAGTCCCTTTCAGAAGCCTTAAAAAGGTAAAAATTTTTCACTACCAAGACAGGAAACTGGCAATAATCTGTAAGAAGGTATAAAATTGCCAGCTTTCCTACAGCTCATAAATATTCAGGTTAGAGATGAGATACAGCTGGCCTGGCCTGACCTGAAAAAGCAAAATATTCCTGCCTTGTTCCAGAATGTGCTTTTGTTTTAAGGTCTCTTTCTAATCCCCTGAGAAGATATTTCCATGTGTTGATAGTCAGGAATTTAAAAACTTGGACCAGCTTCAACAAATCTTGGTCAAAGTATTCAGGAATTAATCGGGCTGAACTTTTCAACCCAGATTTATGTATTTAGGGAGTGTGGGTGTTACCCGATATACTGCTTTTCTTTACTTTTAAGTGAAGCACACTCTAATAACAGATAGAAAAAAAAGAAAAAACCCAAACTGTCTGCAATCTAAGAATATTTTATCTGTGTAAGAACCAGAACTATATGGAAAATACAGCTAAGAGATAGTAAATAAAGATTTCTTAAAGAGCTATAAAGCGTGCCAAATACAAACATGTCCTTTTTTTGTTTCTGTGACTGCTGTTTGTGCCTGTTCATACTTTATGCTGTAGCTTTTGAAGCTGTTGAGCAATTTTAGCAAATTCTCATAGATGGATAAAAGTTAAAACTTAAACTCCTGCAAGTTTTTTGAAAAAAAAAAACCCATGTTTGGGTAGAAAAAGAGATTCTATGAATGCTCTCACTGAGAAGAAAACTAGAGTAGTTTTCCAATGACAGTAATTGACACTAGAAAACACATTTGAGAGAGCCCTTACAAGTGCCTCAGCCACAAGATAAGTTTCAGATGAAGTGTGTGCACTGTGGCTGAGCATAATTCAGCCATGAAACAGTCACAAAAAATCAGGCTTTTCCTCATTAAATGTATGAATATATAGGTATATAAATACATAAGAAATACACACACACACACATATATGCATTTTTACATAAATCTTTTTACACATAGCATTTACTTTTTCACCTGAACAAAGAAAATAAATTATACCATGTTTGGGAATGAAACCACTGTGTTTACTGCATGTACAAAATGGACTCCAATTTGTTTGTATGCTTGACATAAACTAAAATTGTAAAATTTGGAATAAAAAATACAATGAAGTGTCATGAGAAAAGGTCACATCCAGGCCTCTGCATCTGGCAGCAGTGTCCACACTTACATCCACATTACACCTGGAAAGTCCCACAAAGTTCTCACATCAGATTTTCCTTCACAAGTCCCTTCTTGGTCACCATTATTTCTCTTCACTAAGAAAAGATGCACTGAAAACCAGATGCTCTTAATTTCCTTCTTTCACACCCTCCCAATTACAATCAAACTTCCTATTAGTGACATGATTACACCAAAGTGAAACCACAGGTGCTGAGGAGACTTGTAATACTCAAATTCTGATGGCACTGGACTCTGAGAGGATGAAATTGATGCTGCATTTTCACATTGTGTGTTAACTATAGCACAGAGAGCCCACAAACCAACAATGCTGTAGAGAAACTTACCTTGAATTCAGATCAGGGGAGACATTTCTTCACTATCTTTCTATGTTTTAAGGTAGTTTATGGATAACTGTGAACTTAACTGAGTAATAACTAATTTGTCCCTTATTTTAAAAGAGCAAGTCTTTGCCACCAGAAAATCCCAGAATGACAGCATATGTCTGAATGACACCTTTGGGCATAAGCCATTTTATTAACTGCAAACTCTTCTAGCTGATGCTTACAAAACTTTCACAGACAAATTAAAAGCTTCATATATTGACTGGCAGGAGGCACCAGCAGGCAGTGTGAAAACACAATGCCATTTCTCTCACACCTATTACACATTATCCTTATGCCAACAGGTTATGGGAGAAATTTACTTTTTCTAGAAAAAAAAATGGCATTTTATTGGCTAAGTTCCTGGTGAATGCTGACCACACCTACAGTTTCATGCTTATTTCTGGAAATCCATACATCTTGCACCCATTTGTTTAAGTGCTGGAGGGTTACTTTTGGTTGACTTTGGCTTTTTTAATACTTTCCTTGCAGATCCTATGGTATGGAAAGCATTGCAAATACAGGAAATACCTACGGTAATCTGGTGTTTAATGCAGTCCACAAGTTGGCCTTGGCAGGCAGAAGGGAATGAAAACTCCCTCTGTGAAATGTGCAAATTAAATTATGAGCGGATTGTGAGATACAGCTACTGTGTCAGCACGTGGGCCAAAAATGGCTCAAAAGGATCATTCTCACACATGAACTAAACAAAAAATAAAACCTCCAGTAATGAGGATCAGGAAAGAGAAAAAATAATTATTTTTCTTGTTTTTAATATTTAAACCCTGTCCCAACATGCAACACTTTTTCAGCTCATTATTGAATCTCAGGCTACTTCTTGTAAAGTGAAATGGTAAAAGAGGCGAATACCTTAATATCTTCTCATACATGTAAGGGGCTGAGTACAGCACAATATCACCTGTTTTTACCTTTTCTCAACATACATTTATAGGTGTCTAACACGCCAGTCTAACATGCTTAAGTGTTTTGCTACAGGGTATGTGTAGCTAAAATCTGTGCAGCATTTAGTTGGTGTAGCCCTTTTCCTACATTCAACCTTCTGAAAAGAACATTGTGGTAAAAAAAGCCATGAACAACGTATACAATTACTGTTCTCTAATCTTCTTCCTACTGGGTCCCTGTTGTAACCCAGAGAAGCTGAAACCCTGTTGTTCAAGAGAAATGGTACTGCATGATGGCTTCAGTTTGCTTAGACTTAAAAAGCCTGAGGAGAAGACAATATAAATGCAGGGTTTGAGGAGCCCAAGCTTAACCCAATTAACTGCTAACCCTAGTCTAAGGGGGTCTTCTGGGATTTTTTTTAA
Organism: Passer domesticus; assembly: GCF_036417665.1. Classification (NCBI taxonomy): domain Eukaryota; kingdom Metazoa; phylum Chordata; class Aves; order Passeriformes; family Passeridae; genus Passer; species Passer domesticus. Next base: position 29,215,212 of record NC_087475.1, read on the forward strand.
AAAGCACACTTTTCTAAGTCACTTGCAGTTCTACCCTAGAGGCCAAATAAACCATGCTGGAGCAAAACTGTACAGAGCTGTGGAGAATCTGTAAGACTTGATCTTGCCAGTGTTAATAGTTCTCTTGTCAAAGTTTTCTTTGTGGGTGTCATAATGAAAATGAGTGAAAATACAACAGGAATTAATTGTATATCACTTTTACCTTCTGCTGGAACAGATTTATTTAGGTTAAATTCAGCTAGCATAAACTAGAATTCACATGCCTAGACTAAATCTGATGTTCTTTCAGCTTAACAGAGGAGCAGCCTGACATTCAGACAGCTTTAAGTCAGGTTTTGCTCATGCTTTTCCAGTGTAGAATTTGCTCCAGATCAATGCATCCACAGCTTATGAACAAGTCAAAGGCTCCAATAATATATACAACATGCTGAAATAGACCAAACCTCCTTTTCAGTTACCTAAGAACACTCATGATAGATAAATGGTTTCATCAGTACCTTGGACTTCCTTGCTTTCAGATGTGACAGATTCAGAGAGAGAAAGCAATATCCATTTCATCAGTCTAATATTCTGCTCTCAAAGTCAGACACCTTAGACTCGCTCTACATTCAATGTAGAGTTATGGCAATCCAGAGTAGCTAAAGATTATTCATCCACTTCTTATCTTGGGTACTTTTTCTTGTAGTTTTGCTTCATGATTTCATCATTATGAAATATCTGCTACTGTCACCTACCCAACTACTGCCTATAAAATCTTGCCATCATAACTGACTCAGGGATCAAATCTCTCATCTTTGACACCTGATCTTTGTCTTCATTACTCCTCTTCTAAAAGGCATGCACCATCTCCAGGGTATCATTTCATTGATAAAATAAGCATTCATCACCACACAATTTTGGATATTAAAAAATAGCTTGCTGAAAATTGCAAAACCAGGAAATGGCAGTTAGTGAGGAAAAATAATTGAATACATCTTGTTACAAGAGAAAGATCAGATCTGTTGTTCTACTTTCTAAAAGTCAAATTTCAGTTATTTTGGAAAGCACTGTATATTGTATTTTCTGTTGAAAATACAATATGAGACCAGATTTAGGCTATTAGACTTCTCCCAAAGAGAAGGAAAAAAATGTAAGTAACTTCCAAAGAAGATTGTTTTGCATTTGCTATTAGAAAAGATTAAAATATTACAGTCAGAAATTTGTGTTGTTTCAAAAGAATTTAGCTGAAATGAATAGATGAGCTGAATAAACAACTGTCTGAAAGCTGTGAAGTAAAAGTCTTAGATATTCTACCACAGAGTGCAATCTCAGAGATGAAAATTGTTACTCACAATGATTGAAAAATTTAGGTGAGTAGCACAGATGTCCAAACAGAAATGTTTAATTGCATAGTCAAATTTGGACAGAAATTACTAAAGTTTAACAAGCTACCACATATCAGCTGAGCTAGATGAAACTATTTCAGTGTTTCCAGCTAGCTGTTTATGAGAACAAGGCTCCCAAAGACAAACTGTTATTTTAGGTTAACCTAAATCTGTGGTATCTTGCTCTGGCCTAAGATTGCACATTTGGAGTTACCTGTGACTGCACTGGCTGATATAGTACAGCTTATGCCAGATCAGGTATGAACCCTCTCTGATGCTTCACACAACTGCAGAATTGGAATTCATTATTCTACCCCTCGCTCTTTTCCTTCAGTTAACCCAATTAGTTTAGAGTCTGCAATAAATACACAGTAGATCTTGAGCTAGAACCTGAGAACTTATTTCAGCAGAACTTTCATACTCTGTCTTCATGACAATTCTAGCCTTTCACACTCCCAACCCAAACCAGAGCCTCTATATTTTGGGGTAGACACCACTTCTTGTAATCATCTTATGATCTATTTTGTTTGAAGTCCAAAGACACTGTTTAAGTGTTACATATAGAGGCCACCTTAATTTAAATTTTAAAAAGCACAATCCACAGTTTAGGTCACAATTTTGAGAAGGACTGTTTCTTTTAAATAATAAAAGGAACCAGTGTGAAGAGTATTTTAAATGCTAACTTGCCCACACTATCCCTTGGCCAGTACTCTGGATCACATGATGTAGGTACAATGTGGTCTTGCATCTTTCAGTACAATCCATATCTGAAATATAGGTAAACCAAAGTACAAGAGTCAATAAAAAATTGTTGCAGTGGAAAAAACCCAAATTATATCAGACTCATTCCAGTCATGGTCTGTCAAAAAATACCAGAATGCAATTGGGAAAAATATTTCTGTTCAGGAGTAAATATCTGTGAAATGAACTAGAAATCAGCAATAGATAAGGCAAATAGGGGAAGTCTATCATACCTATCACATTAACAAGTTTTAATCCAACTCAAAAGCGGGGCTTTATTCTCAAAGGAAACACCTAAGTGAAATTAGCTGCTCCTCTGTCACAAACTAAAAGGGTTATCTTGAACAGAAAAAGCATTGGTAGTTGTCGTGAGCTGCTCTTGGTTATCGAAGCAAAATAAGTTCACCTTTGCCAGAACATTTTGTTTTCCTCAAAGCAGCCCCAGCTCCTGGCTGGAGTTCAGATTTGGATGTGTTTGCATTCTCTGAGCTTCCAGTTGTGCAAACTATTCATTCCACTTATTCTGTGGTTTTGGATTTCTACAGGATCTGTCTTATAAGGACCGCCACTGGCATGAAACCTGCTTCCACTGCTTCCAGTGCAAGAATTCCTTGGTGGACAAACCTTTTGCTGCAAAAGAGGAACATCTCCTTTGTACTGACTGCTACTCCAATGAATACTCTTCCAAATGTAATGAGTGCAAGAAGACTATTATGCCAGGTTAGGATGCTCACTTTTTGGACTAAATATCAATCTCAAACTCAGCAATATTTGTGAGAAATGTTTCTCCTTGACTATCTCTATCAGGTCATGCTGAACTATGTAAAAAACTGGTGATAGTGCATTCTAGGCCACATCCATGACCAGAACATGTAATGGCCATAATGTCTCATGGAAGAACTTTCATTCATGTGAAAATTTTGTCTAATTACTCAAAATTTAGCTTCTCTCAGACAGATGAAAAATTGGTCAAAGTGCCTCTGAGGTCTTTCTTGAGCACAAAGATATGAAGGAACAGGAAAGAGCTTTTCTCTTTTTTAGCATGAAACATGAGGTTATAGTAATAATTGCTAAAACCTGGTCTTCTTACAATACTGTAGCATTCTGTGAAGATTTGAGGGTTTTAATGTTGAAGTGCTCTCAGTGCAGAAACAAAATATTAAAAGGCAGTTTGAAGAATCCTCATATAGTCTCCGTCATGATTACTAGTTACTTTGTCAGCTGGTTCTGACATTGGTCATCTCAGATAATAAGAGGAAACCACAACATTTTGCTCCTAGGGTGTAAAAATGAAGGCTTGATGATGAAATAGAGCAACAATATTTACAAGCAGACTATTCTATCTATTCCAAGTTTAAATATCTCCTACTATCCCCATGTGCACCCATTTTGCTGACACAGAAATAAAACCAGACATGCTTGGGAATAGCCAGTGCTAGTTTTGAAGCTGGAACTACATGACACAGGAAGTCCATTCACATCCCAGAAAGCTACTTGTATCCTGGGCTGCATCCAAAGCAGCGTGGGCAGCAGGTCAAGGGAGGTGATTCTGCCCCTTAACTTTGCTGTTGAGAGATCCCACCTGGAGTGCTGCATCCAGCTTTGGGAACATAAGAAGAACATGGAACTGTTGGAGGGGGTCCAGAGGAGGGCCACAAAGAGGGCTGAAACACTTTGCTTATAAAGACAATCTGAGACAGCTGGGGTTGTTCAGCCTGGAGAAACCTGGGGAAACCTGTTTGCAGCCTTTTAGTACTGAAAGGGGACCTGTAACAAAGATGGGGACAAACTTTTCAGCAGGGCCTGTTGCAATAGAATAAAGTGTAACTTTTAAAGTAAAAGAGGGTTGATTTAAAATAGTATAAGGACAAGTTTTCTACAATGAGGGGGTAAGGCAAAACACTGAAACAGGTTGCCTAGAGAAGTGGTGAATTCCCCATGCCTGGAAAAATTCAAGCTCAGTTTGGATGGGGCTCTGAGCAACCTGATCAAGTTGAAGATGTCCCTGCTTACTGCAAGGGCTTGGACCAGATGATCTTTAAATGTTTCTTTCAACCAAAATGTTCTATGAATCTAAGATTCTATAATGTTATGTGTATATATTTTTAGTACTGCTCATCAGATTCATTGCCATTATCAGTGATTTACTTTAGTGGATCTTTTTGTCTATTATGCCAGCTATACAATGATATTTAGTAATGGAGGCTGGATTCAGTGTTATAGAATCCCTGCTTCTCTTATAACCAGAAGACAAATTAATTTTTGTAAGCTTTATAACTACCTGCTGGTCTCTAGCTGCTTACCCAAGATAGCTCAGATGTCACCGCACTGGAAGAGCAGTACACTCACCATGTTTTTCTACTTACACAGCATACTGTGGTAGTACAGCAGCTACAGCAGAGGAGGATGATACTTTATCACTCTTTCTGTAAACATCTTTTTCCTAATATCCAACCTATATTTCCCTTGGTGCAGCTTAAGGCTGTGTCCTCTCATTCTGTCAGCTGCTGCCTGGAGAAAGAGACCAACCCCCACCTGAGCACAGCCACCTTTCAGGGAGTTGCAGGGAGTGATAAGGTCACCCCTGAGTCTCCTTTCCTCCAGGCTAAACACCCCCAGCTCCCTCAGTAGTTCCTCACAGGGTTTGTGTTCCCGGCCCCTCTCCAGCCTCGTTGCCTCCTCTGGATGTGCTCCAGCATCTCAAGGCCCTTCCCAAACTGAGGGGCCAGAACTGGACACAGCACTCGAGGTGTGGCCTCACCAGTGCCCAGTACAGGGGAAGGAGGGTGACCTCCCTGCTCCTGCTGGCCACACTGTTCCTGATCCAGGTCAGGATGCTTTTGGCCTTCCTGGCCACCAGGGCACACTGCTGGCTCATGTTCAGCTGCTGTCACCAGCACCCCCAGGTCCCTTTCTGCCTGGGCACTGCCCAGCCACAGCATCCCCAGCCACAGCATCCCTGTAACACTGCAGGGGGTTATTGTGGCCAAAATGCAGGACTCAGCACTTGGACTTACTCACCTTCATCCTATTGGACTCTGCCCATCCATCCAACCATTCCAGGTCTCTCTGCAGAGCCCTCCTACCTTCCAAAAGATCGACACATGCTCCCAGCTTAGTGTCATCTGCAAATTTACCAGTGAAAGACTCAATCCCTCATCCATGTCGTCAATAAAAATATTGAACAGAGCTGGCCCCAGCACAGAGCCCTGAGGAACACCACTGGTGGCTGGCCCCAGCTGGATGCAGCCTCATTCACCAGCACTCTCTGGGCACAGCATCCAGCCCGTTCAGAGCCCAGCACAGAGTGCTCCTGTCCAAGCTGTGGAAGCTTTACCATGAGGTGCCCATTTAAATGATTACAAGCTTGTTCTTTCAGTCCTTCTGCAAACCCAACTCACACTGACTTCAGTCTAGCAGCTAACAAAACAGGGTTCTGCCTGCTTTGAGTTTCAATGACAACACCATCCCAAAGAGAGCACAGCTGCAAATGTAAAAATTAAATTCTAGATTATTAAAAAAAAATATCCACATCTTCTTTCTCCAGATTGTTATTCTTTCAAGGACTGATTTATTTGCTCCTTGACATGATATAGGAAGTTACTAGCATAGAGACGGCTTAATTCTTAGAAGATGTCTGTTAATAAGATGGAACAAAAATATTCAAGAATGTAAGCATCAGAAAGATAATTAACAGTTCACTTACTATTGATGCAAGTCAATTTTAAAAAAAACAAACAACCACCAAATAAATCCTGAAGTATGCCTCTCAGCAGAATTTAATGAGATCATAAAAGAAGAAAAATATGCAACTAGTAAACAAAGATGAATTAATGCTTGAGAAGGGGGAAAATGGTTAAACTTCACCCTGCAGTAATAGAGGCAGAGAGAATTGGCATCAAAGGCATTAGTGTGGTTCTTCATCATTAGCCAACTCGATCAGCTTGTCAGTCTTCCAAGTATTTGACTTCATGTTTGTTGTTACAGGCTCCAAGAGTGATACAGAACTGTAGGAACAACATTTATTTGTTTACCCTTCTGGCCAGTATCAAATATTGTGACTCAGACTGGTAAATAGGAAATCATACTGTGTGCAAATAAATTTATCTGTATAATCGGGCATCTCCAATTTCCTGGAAGGGCTCAGAGTCCACCTGCCATACAGTGGACTGAATCTGCAAAGAACACTATCTGAACCCTAAAACTTTGTTCTAGAGAAATGCATTTATTTCCTAGATACCATTCCACTTTTCTGCTTTTCAATAAAGGATTGTTTAAATTCCACGTTTCAACAATATTTTTAATTCAACTGAAAACAGAAACCTTTTTTCTCACTGAAAGGTTCAAAAGACAGAAAAACATTTAGGATAGGTTCTCTTGAGCTGGAAACAATTGCAAACTTATAATACACCTAAAAGAGAACAAGAAAAAGACCCCTGAGCAGATATGAAATAATCCTTTGTCTCAGACAGAGTCTGTATTCCATTGGGAAAAGGAGGCAAGGTACTTGCCAGGAATTGCATGTCCCATCCTTGACAGTGTTCAAAGCCAGATTGGATCAGGCCTTGAGAACCTGGTCTAGTGAGAGGTGTCCTTGTCCATGGCAGGGAGTTTAAAATTAGCTGATCTTTAAGGTGTATTTCAGCCCAAATCATTCTAGAGCCTGTAATTAACCAGGTACCTTGTTGCTATTTGTAAAAAGTACAAAACAGATGTGGAATGGATGAGGTCAGTCTTTAATGAGGAATGGCCTGACCTCCACTCAGCACTAACAGCAGCTTATGTTGGTGTCTGTCCAATTTCCTTGAATCTTCCTGTGCATTGGAATTCATTCTTTGCTTAATAATACCAGAAAAAGCTGTTCTACACTGTAGCTATTTGCAATAAACATTTCTCTTCTTTGCAGAAGAGATCTCCAAAAAACCTAAAATGGTACCAAATGTCATGCAAAGCTGGTAGGAACATTAAATAGCCTCTAGCTCACAGCTGCAATGCTTCTTGACTGACAGACAGCTGCCAGGCAAACCAGAGCTACGAACTGCATCCATCTCATCCAGAAGTTCACTTGATGCTCTGGTCTCATTACAGGTACTCGGAAGATGGAATACAAGGGCAACAGCTGGCACGAGACCTGCTTTATCTGCTACCGCTGCCAACAGCCTATTGGGACAAAGAGCTTCATCCCTAAGGACAATCAAAACTTTTGTGTACCCTGCTATGAAAAGCAGTTTGCCATGCAATGCGTCCAGTGCAAGAAGGTAGTGCTCTTATTTTGCTTATGTGAAACTTAAGGGATTGAAGTCCATCCTATTTTATATCCAAGTAGGCAGAATATCTCATTTTTGTATGTGTAAAAAGATTAAAAATTAACTGGTTTTGAGATTATATAATTTCAGTTCCACTTACTTGTAAGAGAAAACTCCCCGACAAAGTCTGGAGAAGCAGAAAGTAAATACTTCATCTAAAATATGAAATAAACCAGTCTTTCCCAAAGAAAGTAACAGGGAAATTGGAACACATCAAGTAATTCCTCCACCATCAAGTAATTCCTCCACATGAAGAAATGGACAGGGGAAGGAACAGTGATGAGACAAACTCTGGTACATGCATATGAAAAGCAACATACAAAGAGCAGCTTGAAAAACAGAGTACAATTGAGTGTGATATTTTACAATATATGCAGAATAAAGTACTTTTAGCATGGGAGTTCTTTTTATAAATAAGGAAATTACAATAAAGCACTGGCATGATTTTCTCAAGGTCAACTCCAAGCAAAATTACAATCTTGCTGTTGCTAAGCCTTCTTCCCATCCTGCCACCCACAAAAATCTCAACAACCTTCCTCTTTACCAAATCAAAACACAAACTTGCCACTCTTAAGAAAACATTTTCTCGTCTTTTTTGATTCCTAAAACAGGCTATCACCACAGGAGGCGTTACCTACCGTGAGCAGCCATGGCACAAGGAGTGCTTCGTGTGTACTGCATGCAAGAAGCAGTTGTCTGGACAGCGCTTTACCTCCAGGGATGAGTTTGCATACTGCTTGAGCTGCTTCTGCAACCTCTATGCCAAAAAGTGTGCTGGATGCACAAACCCAATCAGTGGTAGGTCTCTCATGGCTGGTGCATTTACATTTTGTAGCTGTTTTGTGTTTTGAGCTGCTACTAAAGGCAAAACTAAACAAAAAGTTTGACCTAGTAGAAGAGATGCCCAACTAAATCTTTTCGTGGAACTCCAGCTAGTAATTTTTTAGGTTAAGCAAAAGACAATTACTACTAAGAGACATTTTCCTCTTTTTTTTTTTTGTACAACTTCACCTGATGATAACTGCCATAGCCTCAAACTCTGGAATGCTTTTTTACTAACCTGTTTCTTTTCCTGAGGCATTCTTCCTTCAGAGCTATGAATCAAGTCATGACACATGACAGACTTCTTTTTTAATTATCTAAATGCACCTCTACAAAACATAAATTATCATACTCAGGCACCATAAAACATTCTTAAAAAACTACCAGAATTCTGTTCAGAGGCAGGTGATTTGCTTTTCTTCTGCTGCATGTTGCAGAGCCATCCCTTGGAAGTTCATTTCTGACATTATCACTAGGGATAACAGCTTTGCTCATTAACTTTACTGAAAGCAGCAGAAGTATTTGAGGATGAAAATATTAGTCACTACAGAATAAGGGTGGCAAAATTAGCACAGCAACAAACAGATTTGCCACAATGACATTTTTTCACTGCTGTATATCAGATGTCCATGTCAGTCTGCATGACCTGATGGCTGACCTGCTATTGTTTTCTTGTAACAGAACGATTTTGCTTTTCAAACAGGACTCGGAGGAACCAAGTACATCTCTTTTGAAGAACGGCAGTGGCATAATGATTGCTTTAACTGTAAGAAGTGCTCCCTTTCACTGGTGGGTCGTGGCTTCCTCACAGAAAGGGATGACATCCTTTGCCCTGAATGTGGAAAGGATATTTAAAGCTCAAACTAAGAGGTGAGGAAGAAGGAAGGAGAGCCGTGCTCGCAATATATAGTTTGAAACACATGGATGTTCAGAGCTAGCTTTGCCACTCTGTGTCTCACTGTACTATTAACATTTCTTAACCTTCTTGTTTATACTCTCCAAATCTGGAGGGAAAACAGCTTGAGAATCTCTAATAGCAGTGTCAGTGTTTAAGATTTCTACCAATAACAAAAACTCATGCAAAACCCATGATGTAAAATTATTTGGCTGTTTTTGACATAACATACCATTTTTAAGATTTTTTTTCTGAAAAAATATTCCAGTTACAAGCAAGTGATACAGTTCAAGGATAACAATGGCCACACACAATACGTTAATAGGTGGATATCCAAGGTGAAGCCTTCTGCCCACTGAAATCAATGGCAAAGGCCATTCAATTCCAATAAGGCTGGCGTGACCCCAGTGTTCTTGAGCTATGTGACAAGTGTGTGCTGTCAAGTCTGTAGAAAGACTGCAAAAGTAGAATGTGTTTCAATGTACATGGATTTGTGACATGCCATAAAGAGATAATGATGAAACAGTGGAAGTGGGAGTGCTTCATGACAGGTACATATTTTATTGCACGTCTAGCTGATCATTGTGTGAAGTTCTGATCGACAGTGTCAGTATTACAGTTAGTTGACATTACACTGCACATTGTATTTTTCAAAATAAAATTCTTTAAAACAAAACTGCAATTGTGGCTTAATTGTATTTACACAATATTTACAAAAATGTTGTCACATTCTGAAGAAACACAATGCATACAAACACAACCCTTTTTGCACCCAGGTTTTGGGGGTGTGAAGTTTAGACACTTCTCAGAATGGCCCTGCTGTACAACATAGTCTTTTACTAATTGAAGTCAGTGGGAAAACTACCAGCAAAAATGAACAAGTGTGTGAAAACACACACTGTACTGACTGGAGCTGATAAAAATGTGTTCATAGGCTCTAAAATCAAGCCCAAAATATTCTTCTTCTCAGCAAGCAAGGAGGTCAAGACAACTCAAAAGACATCCATCTATCTTTGTGAAAGTCAGAAGTTTGACTTCTATAGTAGGGCATGCTTTAATTTTGTTCTCTATTGGGATACATAACACTCTTTGTTGTAGCATAATTTCTGCTGTGTTTGCCACAGCAGCAACTGTCAGCAACAGCATGCTGGCAGGACAGTAACATGAAAAGGAAATAATACAAAGGAAGATAAATCTTTTCCCAAAGCAAACTGCAAGAAATATGGCCATGTTATATGATGCACAGTCCCAGTATTCCCCCATTCCCCACCTTCCTGCTTGTAGTAGATGGAATTCATTTGTGTTCAAAAAAAAAAAAAGATGAAAGAAACATGTCACACTTCCAACAGCAATCTTCAGATGTGAAATTAAGATTTAGGAATATACTTACTCTGTGTGCTACTGGGTAGGGAAAGTTTGCTCCTAGTTTCTGCCACCACTCTTGAGTTTGTCTCTTAGTACCAAGAGCAAAGTTCTCACAGGTCATTCCCCTCTCATTAATTTGACCATTTAAATAGATGTTACCAGATCAGATTTAGTTTATTGCACATCATTGGAAGAACTTGGCTGGCTGACATTTTTGAAGTGCACTGTGCTAATCAGAACTCAGTGGATGACTAAATTCTATTCCTTGGCGTTTTCATTCTACAATGAAAGCTGGAGCAATAGCCACAAAAATCCCTCTTTATCCACACTGCTAAAAGGAGGGCTAACACCTCACTCTCTCCTCAGGAGTCTGCCAACCCCTCAGCACACTGCAGCTCTGGTCTAGTACTTTGCTGAGACAAGAAATATTCCTTTGAGCTAAAGGGGTAGTGCCCCTGTACTTGGCACTGATGAGAAGCCACATCTTGAGTCATGTGCTCAGTTTTAGGCCCCTCACTACAAGCAGGACAGAGCTGCTGGAGTGTGTCCAGAGAAGGGCAATGGAGCTGAAGGGCAGTGGAAGGGGCTGAAGCTGGGAGTTGCTTAGCCTGGAGAAAAGCAGGCTGAGGTGAGACCTTACTGCTCTCTACAACTGCCTGAAAGGAGATCATAGCAAGGTGGGGCTTGGCCTCTTCTCTCAGGCAGCTTGTGATAAGACAAGGGGAAACAGCCTCCAATTTTGACAAGGGAAGTTCAAGCCACCTATTAGGAAAATTTTCTTGACTGGATGTGGTAAAGCAGTGGAACAGGCTCCCAGGGAACGGTGGAGTCACCAACCATCCCTGGAAGTGTACAAAAAACACACAGACATGGTGCTTTGTGATACAACATAGAGTGCGCGTGGAATTCAGTTGAAGGTTGGACTTGATGATCTCGGAAGTTTTTCCCAACCTTGATGATTCTAAGAAGGCAGTGGGAGTATTAAGTTCTGTTTTGTCAGGCCAGGGTTTTATGAGCCCTTCAAAGGGAACCTAATACACCCAAGGATAGCTTAGCTATTACCTTTGGAGGCAAATAATGAGCAGGATGGCTTCTGCTGCAGTGTTAGAAACAAAAAGGTTTAATAAAAGGAAAAACAATAAACAGAAAATCCGAGCCAGGTACAGAGGTCTGCTCCTGGTAGAAACACCTTCACAAAAGCCTCGTGGTTCTTTTGTTATCTCCTTTTCTGCCCAGGCGGGACCTTTTGGCTTCTATCCAATTAGGTGATCCCAAGGTTTTAGTGACGTCTCTGGGGTCCTATAAGGTGGCTTTTCACCTGATCGTTAGGAGAAACTTCTGGGCTTCCTTCCTTTTTGGGGGGACAAAGGCTAGTTTGCCCTCTCTCATTGGGGGCATCCTCCTACACTCCTTCATGGGAGCAGCACAAGCTTGCACCTTGCCTCCCAAGGGGTACAACAGATAGCAAAATGGCCCCAGCTTCGGGGAAAGGTAGGTGAAACATGCAAGGCTGGAAAGCATCCCTGCCTGGAAACAGGACTGCTACCACGCAAGAGCAGCATGATGCTATTATTCCAGTGCAGTTCTGCATATCCCTCCTCAGCACATACCAACACACACAGGCTCCTAGCAAATGGGACTACACAAAATACATCCTACACTCTAGACCACTGACAGGAAGCCAGCCACAAAACAGAATTCCCTTCAAACTGTTACACAAGTGCAAAAACCAGCACTTATGTGACCAGGACTAACTGCTCCTACAGCTGCAAAGCAGCTACTGACCCTTTTACCCTTAAAATGCTGATTACGTCAAGTCCACTGAAACACAACTGTATGAAATGAATAAGCTTAATTACATCACAAAAACAAGGCAGCACTGTTTAGTTTGCTTTTAATTTAATTTATTTAAATAGGATAAGGCTACTTAAAAGACAAGTCTTTACATAAAAAAACGTACATTACGTTAAAGTTTGCTGTACTCAAGTACAAAAACTGCACAAGTGTTTAGTAAAAGGGAAAGAGCACACCATTTCAAAGCACACATTCTTACCATTTTACAGCATTCGAGAAGTGCCTTTTGCATCATAACAGTGAATGGAGAACTTCTGGAAAGAACTAAGCTACAGTTTTTGGTTTCAATATAAACCAACGTTAAAAATGTAAACAAGCTTTCTGATCACTACCAAACTTCTTTTACTGGGTTAACTAAGTGGATTCAGAAGTTGGTTCTTTTTGTTTTACCAAGTCTGGGAGCACTGTTATTATTCTTATTTACCATCCGTATCTAAAACTGATCTAAACTGCCTTCACCCTGAATCAATGAGTTTTAATAAAAACGTTTCCATCAACTTAATTGGATTTTTGCCCTGTGAGGCACTACCAATAATCCAGATGAAACACCAAATTTCACAGAAAACCAAAATCCATCTTAAATTATCAAAGGAAGGGAAAACAGGTTTCTGGGGCTTTTTCTGGAGTGCAATCACATATGTTAATGCTCTCAAGGTACTTCTGTCTTCCTATCCACATCCCTCTTCAACTGTCTGTAGGCTGAGAAAGCACTGGTCTGCATTCCACTGGTTTTCCCCATATTTTATAAATAAGCATGATTGTAACCAGAAAAACAAGCAAATTTCCTACATTGGCACATTTTTACACTTACACATGTAAAAAATATGCCTGTGAACTTAAGAGAACATGGCACTAATCCACTCACTACTTCCTCTCGAAGTTTCATATCAGTCTAGTCACATATTTCCATCTGTGCATTCCTTGTTTCATATATCAAGAGAAACTTCAATTTGAAGTAATGCTGTTAAAATAGTTCATCTCTTATTACCAACCTAACTTGCACTGCAAATTCTACACTCCTGTGCAACAAAAAGGAAAAATAAAATTTTGTAGACTATCCTATCAGCAGAATGGTCATTTTTCTCACCTAAATGAATTACTTTTTTAAAGCCAAGAAGGCTCTATGGATCACTCTAAATTTCAATAGGCATTTTAACTATTTAATCAGATGTGGAATAAAACTGAATCTTAGTGAAACAATGTGTGAATCACAGTGACATGGAGGAGATGAACTATAATAATCTTGAAAACTAAGAGTGGAGGGTTTAGTATAGTGTAATATCACCACCTTTTAAAGAAGTAATTAACTACTTGGTGTACAAGAGTGGACACTTTTAAGGTGACTGGTGATAGTGACTCCAGCTTTCCAACAGGGAGCTGTTAAACTTGTTAAAACTTCACAGCAATCTGAATCTCTGTAAGTCTGTAAATTTTAAAATACTTTTATTTAAACTGTTTAAATATGACCTATCTATTTGAAAATACGGAAGAAATATTTATGTTTTGAGCACCATTAGCTACTTCATGGCCATGTAACATGCTGGATTTTCTTCTTTGCTTCCGAAGGCTTTAGGTCATTCTGGAATATAAGAAAATATATAATTATTCTTAGAGATATTGTGTAAACAGGAGTCAGTCATTAATCTGGCATATTTCAATCTGGTACTATTACAATATTCAGCTACAAGCTACTACAACAGCTTTCTATTGCCATCTTGTGGAGAAAGCTAAATATCACAGAATTTCTCTGGTGAAGATAAAAATAGAGCCAATGAATTTAACTACCTGCAAATCATACATGTATTTTGCTTTTCAGCAACCTACAATTAAATATTCTTAAATATTCAAAAATTGCTTTCAGTTATGCTGCTTAGAAACAGGTACATACTGGAGTTCAAAACATACTTCTGAAGTTATTTCAGGTTGTTCTTAAAATACTTGTTGAAATTTAATTGTATAAGGAAAATTCCCCAAATATACAACTAGGAAACTAATTTACTTTTGTCAAATAGTAAAAAACGTGAAAAAAAAAGAAAAAGAAAATTTGGTCTTCCTTTGTAATGATCTGAATAAAAAGAAGATAAATAATTGCCAAAGCCTCAGATGAACTCATCTTTCAAGTCCCTCTGCCCAAAGAAACCTGTAAAACTCAAGAAAGCCCAAAGCAAAGCAATAGCAGATGAAGTGGTAAAATAATTCCCTTTCATCATCTAAAATAATAATAAAAAATATTTTGAGAAATTAGAGCTTTAATAGCTCATATAAGCAGAGTAAAGTCAGGCATATGAGTTTTCAAGAACATACTGCAACACACTGGTTCAGGGAGCACAATCTAGAGATCGCTCTTCTCTTTAAAAGACTTTCAGTGTTAGTTTATTTACAGGAATCCTGTGGACTGCAACCATTGAAAGGTTTAAGGGAATTGCACCCAAAGATAATATGGATAGTTCTGTGCTATTTATTAAATTTTTCTTGAATGTCAAGGAACAGTCACTTGCTTGAAGACACAATTGTCTTTACTGTCATTACACTAAAAATAGATCAGGCTTTACAGATATCTGCCAAGTACACTGATTCTTCCTGACAGCTTCACTTTCTATTCAACAGCACATTCTTTTAATTTCAGATGGTAGAGTAACATCCATAGAACACACATGCCTAGCTTCACAACTCTGACCAGCATCAACCAAGGCATGACTGAACTCACAGGTATTAACTAGAACAACTGAAACTGTGGCTAACATACAAAGTCAAATGTCAGAAGTCATTCTTCTTCTGAGTGTCAGTCATACAGGAACGCTTAAAAATGTCATCATTGTGTCTACAGGACATTTATACCAAATACAAAGAAGCTGTGAGATGTATACCAAACAAGTTTCAAAAGCTCTGTAGGTTCAGATCTGACCAATACTTGGAACAGTTCCAAATACTGAAAGAAGTTAGTAAGTTCTTACTAGTAGTAGGAAACACACCTCTCAAGCATAAATTCCATTCAGAGCCTCAGCCATGGATCTTTTAAAAGCTGCTAAAGCTGTCTTTCACAACAGCCATATGTTTTGGTACTCATGTTTAATAAAAGTCTGATGGAACATACCAATCCATGCAGCAGAATATTACCTGCATTCTTTCATTAAAGGATTTTTAAAAAAATATGTTAATACTTTTATATATTATTATTAATATGAATGATTTATTGCATCTCATGAGGCAATATTGATAAAAAGTTCAGTGTCGTGTCTTAGGAAAATTCTAATCAATGTAACTGCACACTGTATATCTAAAGCTCCCCCTGCAGTTCAACTGAGAACAGATATTTCTATCTCTTCCTTTGAAGCCCAGATTTATTCCAGATATTCCCATGTTCCAGTGGAAATGTGAAAGCTCCTTCATTTGTATCATGAAGGAATACAACACAAGTGTTAAGACCTAAGACCTATGTCTGTATTGTGGCATGTTTTTAAGAGACAGCCCATTGCTCCTTGCTGATTGACAAGCCCTGTAATCACACTATTGCCAAAACTAACCACTGTTCTTTGTCCCCATCTGGCAGCCACACTCAGCACCATTACCTACACAGAAGCTTCCTATTGACAAGTAAAAACTTCCTTCATTCTGGTACTTCCCAAACTAGCTACACTTTACTAGTACTCACTGTTTCTAAATACTCTGCCATTACTCCAAAATAAAATCATCCTGAAAACTCTTGCAAGGCTCTAACTTTGGCTCCTGTAAATCTCAATTAAAATTTAAAAAAAAAAAAAGCTGGAAAACAAGATACTGCACAAACATACCGGCAAATCAGATTCCTCTTTTGGAACAGACCTCTTTAACTTCACAACAGTAGTTCCTGCTATTGGAGACAAAGGGTAAACCTTCAGACCAGTCAACACACTGCTGTCAGTCTTTGAAATATTGTTCTGCTGAGCCTCATTATTCCTTATTCCCAGCTTAGCGTCCTCTGACAAACTGGAGGCTGAAAGGTATGAGGAGGCATTTGATAATCTCCTGACTGTGTTGGTGGTGCTTCCAGCTGGAGGAGGCTTCAGGCGATCGGCAGCTCCGTTCTCCGTCTTTTTCACCTTTATGCTTGTACTTGTCGAATTGCCATCAAATACAATCAATGGCCTTTTCCTTAAACCTTCCACTGTTGTAACACTGAAAATACAAATCATAAAATTCACAGAAGCATAGGTTAGATGATCAAAAAATAGCACATCCATGACATGAGTAGTGAAAGTTAATTTTATTCTCCCTGAAGAAAACATATATCCCAAAATATTAATATGAAACTCTCAGAGGCTCCGAACTTAAATAAAAATAAATATACTTTATACACTTACATATACTTAAATAAAAATAAAAAGCAATAAAAGCCACTTCCAAAATATAAAGGTGAAGGGGACTGTGTGAGGACCAGTGCTCCTCAGCAAGAAAAGTCATGTGAGGAACTGTCTAAGCAGACAATTATAGCTGTACACCAAAGGCACTATGCTTCTACCACTGCAGTTACTCTAGAGTAACTACAGAGATAATAAGTGTGAAGTATTTCAAAAGATGAGTATATAAGGAAGGGTGTGCTGCCTTACCTGCAGGAACAGCACCTCATATTCTGATACTTCTAAATTTCCCTGTTTCCACCCTCATTCAAAATCATAATGTTAAGGTAAGTCCAAAAGATTGTTAGCTAAGGAATAAAACCACTAAGCAAAAAACTCACATGTTTTTAAAATAAGTCTTCTTTGAATAGGAATCTTAAGTGGATTTAATGACTTTTTTTTAATAGTTTGTGCCTTTAAGCCAATGTGTAGTCAGAGCAGGCCAGTTTAGTAACCACTGATTCATTAAAAGGAATATTATCAAGCTAAAATCAAAACAGTATTATCAGAAAACATCTTGACTGAGAAAAAAATAAAGTACAAAGTCAACATAACTCACACTATATGAATTCAGTTTTAAAAATGCAATGCTCAAGAATGACAAAAAGAAAGTGTTTGGAAAGTGCCAATTTAACAAATAAAAAACCCAAATCACTATTAAAAGATATAATATTCCTGCTTAAAAACTTCAGTTTTCAGTTTTGATAAAAAGCTCTTTTGCACCTATTTCAGCACACTAACAGTTTCCTACCCAAACACTAACCTCACGCTTCCATCCTCAAGTCCACAGATGTAAACAAACTGAGGTACTCTAACCTCTTATGCACATGGAAAATAAACTGGACAAAAGACAGCTCAGTGTTTTAGCCACTGCTAGAATTTTAAAAAGCACCTAAAAACTGAAAAAACATCTAAAAAACCTCAAATCACTTGACAGAATTTGTTTAGCCCTTCACAGTTAGAAACCTCAGCAAAGCTAAAAGAGACTCAAGACATCAACAAGCTGTAATACTGAAAAACTACAGGAATTTCCATCCACCTTTCCTTAGGATTTACTGCTGAACATATCAGAATACCACTCATGCATATCACACGTCAAAGTCTTGGATAGGTGGAAAGTTGGGTGAAGAGATTCAGTAAAACAAACTTTTGAAGAAGATTTTGCTTTCTGAGCAAATACAAACAGAACAATTTTTAAAATGAGACAGAATATTTACTTCAGAAAGCAAATGTTATTTTTGAAACAGACACACAAAATTTCCGCAGCGTGCACTCCTCACTCTAGATAGAGTAGGCCACCCCTGTACAGAATAAAGCATAGTTAAATATGCTTTTAGCACTTTCCTTAAACACTGCAAACATGATTATTAATTAGTAATTATAAAGTGAAACAAAAAATATTTCCTTTCTCCTCATTATAAAGTACCAATAACTCATTATCAACACACACTGGAGGATGGAGGAACAATACCAATTCTCTGAACCAATACAGACTGGGGATGAAGGGATTGAGAGTAACCTGCTGAGAAGGACTTGGGGATACTGGTGGGTGAGAGGCAGGACCCAAGTCAGCAACGTGTGCTTGCAGCCCAGAAAGACAAACATGTCCAAAGCATGTACAAGTTGGGGGGAAGGGAGGCCTGGGGGGTAACCTGGCAGTGTTTGTAACACGGGTGGAAGTGCATGCCAAGACAAGGCTGAAGATACACCCTGCAGTCAAGAGAAGCACTCTCCTTCAGTTCATCTCAGCATCAAGAATGAAAAGATTGTAACATAAAGCTTTGGCCATTTTTGAATCTACTATATACAATTTTTTTTTTAAACTACATAGTCATAAATTAAAGCAGTGATTAAATAAGTGTATACAAAATGTAATTAAATTAAAAGTCACAGCACATTATAGAGAAAAAATAGGAACCATTTATCACAGCAGAGAATATCTTTTTTTACCCTGTGAAAAGAACATCGACTAGCAAACACAAAGCATCCTAGTTGAAACAAAAGTAATTGAAGCCATGTTTCCCTTTCTTGCATTCATTGCAAACAGCGATCTTTACCCACTTTGAAACATTCCCAGGAATAAGATCTTCCTTGAGTATAACAGAGAAGTTCTGCCAAAAAAAGGAAAAAAAGAAGAAACCCAAACCAAACAATATAAAAGGAATATACAAACAAAACAACCCCTACAAAATAAATAAGAATTATAAAGCTTTTTTTTAAGTAACCTTAACAATTATCAAACTAGTAAGTTCTGCCTTATCACATAGACTCTCTATACAACATAACCCTAAAGATTTATTACTATGAGGTATTTGGAGGAATTGGTAAAAGCGATGCACGGCCTGTCTGGGCTGAGGGACTCAAGCTGCTTTGGGGGAAAGAAGAGGGAACCTTTGGTTTGTCAGCAAGAAAGTGGAAAAAACATTTTCCTTTGGTATCAAAGAAAGTTTCATTGCATGGTTGCACGGCAAAAAGCACCACGGTGAAGAATTATTCCTTTTTTTCATTAGTGGCCTTTCTAACAGGCTGAGGTATTCAAAGAGTGTAAGGTGAGAGATAAAGAGGTCAACAGCGGTTTAACACTTTGGTTCAAGCAAGGCACTCGTCCCAGCAGGCCAAGGGAAATGATTCTGCACCCCCTGCTCTGCTCTGCTGAGACCTCACCTGGGGTGCTGTATCCAGACCTGGAGCCTCTGCAGGAAGGACATGGAGCAGCTCCAGAGGAGGGTCATAAAATTATTATAAGGAAAGGCTTAAGAGAGCAGGGACTGCTCATCCTGGAGAAGAGAAGGCTCCAGGAAGACCTTACTGCAGCCTTTCAGTACTTAAAAGAGGAAGAACAAGAAAGACAGTTCTGTGAAAAGAAGCACTATATGCCAGATAGCGTTAACAACTAAATGGCAAAAGAAAAAAAAAGTATCCTCCCCTTTTCTCTATTTTTGCAGCAGTAGAATCTAACACTTCTGACACAGGCAAGCCAACAGTGCATTCTCTGTAAACTGTAACAATATCCTAAAGCTGTACAAGCTCCACTAATCAGGCAAAGATTAAACTAAATGCATTGTCGTATATTGTCCAAGTCTGGCCCAATAAAGCTAAATTACCTTTTCTTCTCACTTTTCAAGTCATTTTGCTGTCTCTTCTTCTCCATCATTCTCCCCCATCTACTTTTTGGCAAGTCACGCTGAGGCAGGGGAATGGCATGTTGAATGTAGAGATCAGTGAGCCCATCTTTGTCCATCTTCACATCATTTTCACCTAATATATTTTTCTGTGGGGAAGAGAAAAAGAGTTGTTATTTTTATGCAACTCAACATTCAACCATCTGAGTGGTAGAACTTCTTATTTCAAAATCCGCTGTGAAGTGTTGTATTGGGCCAGGGTTCCAGAAGTAAAGGGGTGACCAGGATGATCAGTTTGGAGAGGCCATGAACTGCTCAGTGCCAACAGCAGCCTGGTCTCCTACCTTCCTACTGTCCACTTCCTTGATTTTCTGTGTGGATTACACTCAGCCTGTCCCTTCAGTGAGGCAAGGGGAAACACAGGATGGTTTGGTCAGTGCATAGTGGTTTCTTTTTCCACCACCTGCAAGTGCATTTCTTCTCATGTCTCCTCATGTGCCTCTTCCTGTGTGTTCTTTGGAGTCTCCTGCCCCAGTGTCTGCTGCTCCTTAAGTGCATTTGAGCACAGGTGCCATGGGCAACTCTGCTTCAAATTCTGGGGTGTGATGGGCTGCTTTCTTCAACAGTGTGAGAGACATGGACCCAGCTGTGACCAGCACTGGGCAGTTATTCACCTTTGCCCACAAAGGCCAACCCTGCAGCCTCTCTCCACTGAAATTACTGCAAGTTTTCCCAAGGAAAATTGCAGCCAAAAAAGGGAAAAGTTATGATAGACATACTGTTGATGCCTGATGTTTTCATGCACTCTTAAACGCGCTTCCCTGAATCCAACTACAATACCAGAGCTCTTTCTCACATTTCTAGAAAACGGACAACTAGAATGTAACAAGCCAAACTCATAGGTGTAGAACTGTGCTATCTTCCCCAGTTCCCAAAGAATAACGGAGGTAAGTTTTATCCCAACATGAGGAGGAACTTCCTTACATTAAAGATGGAACAAGCTCCCCAAGGAGGTCATGGACTCTCCCTCTCTGGAGACATTCAAATGTCACCTGGATGTGTTCCTGTGTCACCTGCTCTAGGTGACTCTCCCTTGGCAGGGGGATTGGACAAGATGATCTCCAGAGGTCTTTCCAACCCTAACTATTCAGTGATTCTAGGAACCACCAGTTAGAGCATCAGTTTTCTTTCTAATTGTGTATTGTGTTGTGAACATTTCTTGGTACCTCATGCCAAATTTATGGGATGAGAAAAAAAACCCCACTAAAATCCTACAAAGCAGGTCAAGCCTCTGCCACTACCGGTTCTGGCAACACTTCATGACTTGTGAAACCTGAAACCTGTCCACATGGCTGCATGGACAAAAGCATATGAAGATTCTTTGAGCTTATAAAAAGCCCTGAAACCTTCATTACTATTATTTCATGCACCTGAAATTTTCATCCAAGGCAGTAACTAGTATTCCAAACAACATGAAATAAAGCTTTTTATGGTCCTAAACTGTTTAGAAGTCACTTTCAAACTCAGTTATTTTTCAACTATCAAATATCAGTATTTATGCATTAAAGCATTAGCGTGACTGACTACAGAGGCTGCATTTCTTTAACTCACAGAACTATTAAGAGTTGGTAGGGACCTCCGGAGATTATCTGGTCCAACCGACCCGCCAAGGCAGGGTCACCTAGAGCAGGATACACCAGCTATGGACGTGGCAACTAACAGTGCAAAGCTCATCCTTCCACAGTCAGTTTTACTGTACGCAGACACTGTCTCGATTTGGGCAAATTGCTTTTTAGCAGCCTCGGTGTTCGAGCACAGCCCCTTCGCAAACACGGAGACATCTCCCGCGCCAGAGCCTCCTCTCTGCAAGTTCGTGCTGTCCAGAGCACCGGCTTGGTGCCTGCTCTTCCCTGAGCGCCGTGACTCTCTCCGCCCCGCCTCAGGGGCCGCCGCTCCGCCCGGCCCGGCTCCCCGGACGCACCTGCTCCAGGGTGAGCCGCAGGAATTCCTCCGAGAGCAGCTCCGGGTGCAGCAGCAACAGCTCCGACTCCGAGCCCCCAGACACCCGCTCCTCCTCTCCACCGCCGCCGCCCGCCCGGGCTCTTCCCTGCGCCGCCATCTTCTTCCCCCGGCGGCCCTTCCCGGACTCCCACAATCCCGCGCGCGGAGGAAAACGCGTTTCCAGAGCAGCCGCGCGCCGCCGTGGCGTCACGGGCTGGAGCGGGGCCGGAACGGGCCGGAACGGGCTGGAGAGCGGGGCCGGAACGGGGCAGCGGGGCTGGAGCGGAACCGGAACGGGCTGGAGCGGGGCAGCGGGGCCGGGACAGGGGGCTGGAGGTGCGCCCTGCCGGGGCGGCTCCGCTCCGCGGGGCAGCCGAGTCAGGGGAAACACACAGAATCCCACAGAATATTCTGAGTTGGAAGGGGCTCACAAGGATCATCGAAGTCCAGCCACTGGCCCTGCACAGGACAGCCCCAAGTATTACACCCCATGTCTTAGAGTGTTTTCCAAATGCTTGAACTGTGTCAGGCTTGGTGCTGTGAGCACTTCGCTAGGGACCCTGTTCAGTGCCTGACCACCCTTTGGTGAAGAACTTTTTTCTGATATCCAGCTTAAGCCTCCCCTGGTACGGCTTCAGGCCATTCCCGTGGGTGTCGCTGGTCACCAGAGAGAAGAGATCAGTGCCTGCCCCTCATGAGGAGCCTGTAGAACCTTGATAAGGTCTTTTCTCAGTCTCCTCTTCTCCAGGCTGAACAGACCAAGTGACCTCAGCCGCTCCTCACATGGCTTCCCCTCAAGGCCCTTCACCCTTGTGGCCCTACTTTGGATGCTTTCCAATAGCTTTACGTCTTTTTTCATACTGTGGTACCCCAGACTGCCCCCAGCACTGGAGGTGAGGCTGTCCCAGCTCAGAGCAGAGCAGGACAGTCCCTCCCTTGCCCAGCTGGCCATGCTGTGCCTGATGCCCCCAGGACAGGGCTGGCCCCCTGGCTGCCAGGGCACTGCTGGCTCATGGTCAACTTGCCCCTGACCCCCAGGTCCCTTTCCATGGCACTGCTCTCCAGCCTCCTGTTCCCCAGTCTCTCCATACATCCAGGGTTCACCATCCCAGGTGCAGAATCCAGCACTCACCCTTGTTAAATGTCATACCGCTGGTGATTGCACAGCTCTCTTGTTTGTCTAGCTTTCTCTACAAGGCCTCTCTGCCCTTGAGGGAGTTTGGTGTTGCTGATAAGGTGAGGTCACCCCCCAGCTGATAGCATGGAACCAGGAGAACATCTGTTTTATTGTCATTCTGTCAGCACACAAGAGTATGAGTGCTTTGTGCTGCTGCGTGCCGGAACTTGCTATGGAATGAAACACGATCTCCATCCTGCCCATAATTGCGACACCCACTGGTTAACTCTGCTTAATAGGCAACAACAAAAGTTGCTTTGTAATTCTGAAGTGCAATAGCTACCTGCCCATTGGAGTCTGTCATCTGCTTACATGTTTTAAAGCAGAATAGAGAATTACAAATGGTTACATGTGTAAATAACCATGTAGTTTTTACAACATAAAATTACAAGGTAATTTGAAGTACTTGATGCATTTTACAGAATTGCAAGGCACAGGCAACAATGTAACACAATAAAAGTACATCCACGTGGAAGGAGTTGAAGATACATGACTATGTATGTCACTTTAGAGCCTACAAATATACAGCACTTCAAAAGGCATAAATTCAAATTTTCAATATTTAAAAATCATTTCAGTGTACAAGTAATAACATTATATCATATGGCTTCCTCAAAAGTGTCTTCTGGCAGTATATACAATTTGTTCCCTTGTGCTTTTTCTCTTCAGGGAAGCTGTGTCCAAGGGGAAGCGCGGGCTGTGTGCCAGGACTGCCCAAAGCCCAGCTCTAAAGGTCTGTGCCCAGCAGGCACACAGCTATAGGCTTGTTCTATTTTCATCTTCTCATTCATTTCTCACTTCAGCCAATTACGACACAAAATCAGCTGAACTCAAGTAATCTTGTTAATGAAGATAGCTTTTAGGGTGAATGTTCAGCCTGGATTTTGGTGCTTATTTCAATGAATGAAATTACTTTCTTGTAAATTACATGGATCATCTCCCTCTTCCTAAAGTACCTTGTAAGTTCTGCCTCACAGAAACATATCCTAGCTAACTGAATTAGTTGTGCTGATCAAGATTTCATCCCTGTGACTTTATGTCACTATTTACTTTGTAGGCATTTGTAACTAAAAAGTATACTTCCTCTTTGATTAACCAAAGCATATCCTCCCACAATAAAATTCTGAAAGGGATGAAATGCAAACAGTCTGATAAAAATATAATTGCTGTAAAAATAATATCATTTTAATGAGCTATATTGTTTTCATAGATTTGTTGAATGATCCCATTGCATTTCATAGTAGAGGTTTTTTTTTTGTTGTTGTTGTTGTTGGGTTTTTTTGGGGTTTTTTTTGTTTTTTTTTTTTGTTGATGCAATAGGGTAATTTTAAATAAATGATACCTGGTACCATTTTCTCTTTTTAAGATTTTACAATTACAAAAAAAAAAAAAATCTTTACATCACTTCTGATACCTTGCTCTTTACTGTGTTCATTTGCTGTATGTGTTGTCCCAAAATAGCTTCTTCCACCCAGTGGGCGAGAGGCCAATCCACACAGAGAATTGAGATATTTGTTTATTTACAGTTCAGTGCAGAAAGATGTGTTGAGCAGCCAATCCACAAACCCAGCATGATGAGCATCAAAACTCACCATTTACATACTTTAGCAAACAAAGGCATTTATGTTCATTGGCTACAAATTACATAGTTCTTTCATTAATTAGTCTTTTATTGGTCAATGATTTCCTCACTTCTCATGCTGATTAGTCTGCACCGTCTTCCTCTTCTCTTGAGCCAGTGGGTTTCTGTGGCCATAAGGCAGTGACGAGAGTTCCCACCCGTCTGAATTACTTTTTACCCTGTCGGAGCTGATTCCAGCGGAGTTGATGAGCAGGCTTTGTTAGTTTGTTCCTTATCTTGGGAATAAGGAACTTATTCCCTTATAATAAGGATAAGGAATTTCTTATCTGCCAAATGTATTTGTGGCCCACAAAGTCTGCATTCTTTGTGTCCACTATCAGGAGCACACCCTTCTCGCCAAGCTGTGTCAACCTCCTCCTAGGTCACTGAGACATGTCAAGCCCTACACTTTAACAAGGCAATTCTACCGATAAGTAATTTGTCTTTTTAACATTTAATAGTTGGGAAATTTATGATATATTTATATTTATACAAATAATAGTAGTAGTATAAGTCCCTTATAATATATGAGACTTATATAATATATAAAATACTATAAACAGCATTATTGTAAGTTTCAGAGGTGAGACTTATACTGTTATTAAGTCAAATTTGAGTGAGGGCACTTTCTGAGAACCTGAAAAAAGCATCTCCCATATATACATATATATATATATATATGTGTGTGTGTGTGTGTGTGTGTGTGTATCCCAGGGCTTTGGACTCTTATGTATCTATGTTAAATATATATATATATATATATATATATATATATACACACACAAATAAATATATGCATATAAACATGAATATTAGACTATATAGAGATAGATATATTATATATATAAAATAAATGTATCGGTCTCTCCTCTCGGCCGCGAAGCAGCAGAGCCCCAGGCGCGCCGGGGTGCATTCCCGGCCGGCGCATCCCGGCTCTCCCGCACGTGACCGGACGCGGCCTCCGCCGCTGCCCGTGCCCGTGACGCGGGCCGGGGCGGGGCCGGCGCCGCACCGGAAGCGGCGCGTCCCCCCCGCCCGCCGCCGGCGGATCCCAGCGCGCCCCGAGGCGGCCCCGGCCGCCGCCACCGCACCGCGAGGCCCCGGAGCGGCGGGCCCGGCTCCGCTGAGCGCCGGCAGGTGCAGGGGGAGGGCGGCGGGAGCGGCTCCGTGCCCGGGCGGGCGGGGGCGGGCGCGGCGGGGCCGGCCGGCGGCGGGCCCGGCTGCGGGCTGTGTGTGTGAGGGCACGGGCAGCGCATCCCTGCCCTGCCGGGGCTCCGCGGCTCGGGAGAGGGGCAGCCGCAGGTTAGCTAGAGCCCGCGCAGGTGAGGGAGCGGTGCGGAGCTGGGGGAGGCAGGCAGAGCGCAATGGAGTGCAAGGTTATTGCTTCACTGGAGCGGGGGAGAGCTGCTTCCCACTTCTTGCAGGAAATGAGTGCGTGCGGGGTTATTATTGCGCTCAAAAATCAGTGCCTACTACACTGATAATTTTGTTGACTGTTGCTTTATTTTTCTTTGACGGGAAAACATCCCCATTATCTTGTTTTCCGGGCTTGTTACATCTAAATATAGTATAAAAAATGCTATGTGTGACTGTGGAGTGGCCTCTTGCACTTCAAAGGAACAGCATGTTCTGCAGAACCTGTTCCTTTGCAGTGCTCACTGGCCCCTAAGGTTTCATAAATGAGAACAAGAGAAATGCTAAAAAAGAAGTTATGTCCAGGTCATGCATGTTGGCATTGTTTGTTCCTAAAAGCTTTTTCTCACGTCATTTTTTATTCTAGAGTGAATGTTTTCATTTTGTGTAGTACTATGGATTTTTTGTTCTTTCTGTTCAGGAGTCATGTGTCTGTTAGGATTTCTTTCCTACTTTTAATTTTCATTATCTTTGAGTTAGGAAATTCTTTTGGACTTTTTAACACATCTTGGTCAGGAGTAAAATTCTACATTTCTGTCAGTTACATTTTTACTTTGGGCTGCAGGAACTTTAATGGAGTCCTTGGCAGCTTCAGGTATGAAAGCTGCCTGACCTCTGCAGATGGTAGTTTATCACTTCAGGCTACAAACAGGCTCTTAAAACTGTTGGGGTTGTTTTGGCAGTCAACCTTTGGACAGTCCTCTCTAAGTTAAAATGCTGTGTTTCTTTTGATCCCGTTGGAGGGTAGGGTGGCTGTGTTGCCAGACTTGCATTATCATTTTACCCTCAGCTGTTTCTCTAGTGCTTCCTGGGTTTGTTTGGTTGGTTTTTTGTTGAAGGTCATAACACTAATTTACATTCCAGGTGAGGATGGAACTTGAAAATGTCATGGAAGCCCAAATTAAAATCTTTTAAACTTTTGATAAAAACCCAAAAAATGAACTCCAAAGTATTTGGCACTAACGCTTACTACTGTATCTTGGTAATATGGTTTGCTTCTAGCCATAATCTTAGTTTTATATGATTTTATTTCATTGTTATCTGCAGGTTGTGTACCTTATCTTTTCTAACTCAGTTGTAGCAATTTTTGACCACAGTTTTTAGTGTTCTCTTGTAAAAACAAAGGGTTTTGTTAGATGTAGTAATTCGAAACTAAATTTGTTTTGACTGTGTTTAGTTTCAATTTTGTTTACAGGACCTGTTTGTTGATGTTGGTTTCTCTGCTGGTCCACAGAGATTTAGGTTGATGTTTTATACCACCACAGTACATGTGGAGTAGAAGTAATTGTGTGTGTTTGAGATGTTTAGTGTTGTGCCTGCGTTGGGTAAGGGCCATTACAGACCAGTCATGACAAATTAAAAAGTGATTAAGCGAGGCCAGCAGTTTCTCATTTGCTCTTCTTTGGAGTGTTGAGCACAGTTGTCTGCTGGTTTCTTATAAAAATAACACAAGTCTGGAGTATAATAAAATTGCATGGATTGTTTTTAAGACAGTATGATCTGCTTCATAAATTGCATCTGTCCCTTGACAGTGCTTGATTGGAGAGGGGTAGGTATAGTTTGTAGAATAAATATTAGACGTGCTGGTTAGCACTTAAAGACAGGCTTTTGGAATTATTGTGGTAGTGGAGAAGAGAAACACTCTGAATTTCTGTGATACTGTGTCTTGAGCTTAATGAATACTTTATGGGTCGTGCACACTGCCTATGTTAAAAAAACCCAACAAGCTACAGACCCAAACCAACGATTTTTATTATGAGTTTGATGATGCCTTGTGTAAGTTATTATTGAACTGGCTTGGAAAGTATGTATTTCTGATTGCTGGAGACTAAGGAATGTAAAATATGTGTTAAAATGGAACATACCTGTGGTATTTTGTGAAGGGGTGTGTATTAATAGGCCTACAGTGGTGTGTAAAGCAATATGACATGTTAACTAGTAGCACTAAATGCCTTGCAGCCTCTCAGGAAATCGAAGACCTGAAGCTTGTCTGTTTTCATGTACAGGTGATAGAAACCTGTGCATGATAGGTTTATAAGTAACTAACTACTGGCAATAACCTCTTGTAGTGCCAGTGTCTGAGAGAGCCAATAACATGGTGGTTAGTTGTGGAGAAAGCATCACTTCAG
This sequence comes from Passer domesticus, assembly GCF_036417665.1. Lineage (NCBI taxonomy): Eukaryota > Metazoa > Chordata > Aves > Passeriformes > Passeridae > Passer > Passer domesticus. The sequence goes on from NC_087475.1 coordinate 29,243,398, forward strand.
AATAGCTGGGTGCTGTTGTGAGTCTGTTTCAGAAGAGGTTAGAAATGGAGGCATACAATTTGATTAATTTCTGTGGTTATTAATGTGCTTGCTCTGGCTTGTGTAGTTGGGTTAAAAATGCCGTAGTTAAGTTTTAATATAAGTGGATATCAAATTGCTTTCTTTGATATTTGATTCTGTGTGCAGAGGTAAATAGTAGTGTTTTTTTCTCTTTAATTAGATCACCCAGAAGACACAATGAGCGTTAAAGCTTTCAAGCTCGTTTCTGCTGTTGAGCGGGAGATGTTAATGGGAGACAAAAATTACATCAACATCGAGTGCATTGAGTGTTGTGGGAAGAACCTCTATATTGGAACCAATGACTGCTTTATCTATCACTTTCTGTTGGATGAAAAGGTATCCACAGCTGGAAAAATAACTTTTGCTGCCACCAAGCAACTACACAAATACCTGGGTTTGAAGAAGCCTGTGAGCGAGTTGAAAGCAGCCTCTGCCCTCACGAGACTGCTTGTGCTTTGTGACAACACGATAACACTAGTGAACATGATCAACTTGGAGCCTGTCCCCACTGGTGCTAGGATCAAAGGAGCTGTGACATTCACACTGAATGAAAACCCTGTGAGTGGGGATCCTTTCTGCGTTGAAGTTTGCATTATCTCGGTCAAGCGTCGCACCATTCAAATGTTCATGGTGTTTGAAGACAGAGTCCAGATAGTGAAGGAAGTGTTTACTCCAGAGCAACCCTGTGCTGTGGCTGTAGATGGTTACTACTTATGCCTTGCCCTCACTACACAGTATATAATTTTGAATTACAATACTGGTGTCTCCCAGGACCTCTTTCCTTATTGCAGTGATGAGAAACGGCCAATTGTGAAAAGAATAGGCAGACAAGAGTTTCTGTTGGCTGGCCCTGGAGGCCTAGGTGAGACTAAGAATTTTAATTTTTTGCAGTTTTTTATAACTTCTCTTTGTTTCTCTGAATTTCTAAAGCAAAGCTTTACAAATTAAGTGTTATGCATAATAATGGTGATTTCCTTCACAGGTCTATATTAGAAAGCTGAGATAAAAAAATATGATAAATTTTTGATACCTAGTACTATTATAATTCTATGATACTATTATAACTATATTGGAATGCTGATATAAAAAAATATGATAAATTCTTGATACTTAGTACTATTATAACTCTATAATACTATTATAAGTGTAACAAAACACACTACATGTTTTTTATTAATGCACAAGATTTTATTATTATTCTTATTCACATGATGTGTTTTATTTTAATCAAAGCTTCATTTCATTATGTCTTGCAGCTCCTACCAAAAAATTGTTGGGTATCAAGTGAAATTTCAGAGATTGATAGACAGTCTGTAGTGACTAGGGGGATTTGGTTTGTGGATGTTGCTACAAAATTGTTCAATTAGTGTAGATTAATTAATTTTTTCCTCAGTTGCTATTCAGAGGAGCTCATATGAAGTCCATTATATAGATTTTAACAGATGCTCAAGAAGGTATGTTGTGCTACAGTATTAGTAAGAAATTTTAGTGGAAGTAAGTTGCATCCTACCTCCTATAATAGTAAATGCTGTCCTAACTGTAGGTGTTATCAGATACTACCCAGTTTTTATTCTCTCATTTGCTTAATATTTTTAGTAGTATTTATTCAGCTCTGTGTTAACAGAAAATGATAGTTTAAGTATTGCAAAACCAAAGTGAAATCATGCTCTTGTCTAAGAGATGACTGTAAGGACTACTGTAATCTATCTAAATGGACAATATGCTGTGAGGTTAGTAATCTTGAGCTTTTTTTGGAAAAGCTGCAATATCCCAGTGCTGACAGACCACAGACAGAATGCTTTCATGCTGTTTGCCATATGACTCTCCTTTCAGGAGACACTGTTTATGTATGTTCCCTGACACCTTAGGAATAGCATGGCACAAAGTTCACAGCTATTTAGGTTCTTAATTTGGGTTTTGGCTTTTTAATAAAAATTCCAAAGAAAATCAAGTGTGCAATTATTAACTCCAAAGAAAATCAGTTGCTTATATTGAAGTTTTGCTTTGTAATCAGAATGCAAGATGTCCATCATCTCACCAGCTTTTCTGTGAAGAAGTAGACTCTCAGTATAATTTGAGCTTATGTGAGTTAAAGTTGTTCCAAGATGAACTTGGGGTTTTTTTTTTCAGATACAGGGCTTTTCTAAGTCATTTTGGCTGCCTACTTCCTTAAAGCTCTTAGTTCTTTTAAGTATGACATGTATTTTTGGACATGAACTGTTTTACTAGTGCTAGAGAAGTTAAAAGTTGTGAATTAGCTAATTTTCTGAGAAGATTCCGTTCTTACTTTAATTTGTAATATTTTTTAGGCATGTCAAATCAGATTCCATTCAAGTAATCTATATTTTTTTTTCTTTAAGTATATAATTTCAAAAGCATAATTGTATTTATTTAGGAATCAGAATTGTATTTTGTCTGACTTTTGCTTTTGTCTGGTGTACTATAAGAGAGATACATGAAGAGAAGGTTACTTATAAACTCCAACATCCTTGTGTAAGGTGTCAGGTATGGGAGATCTTAAGCAAATGCACTTGTACTGCTGTAAACATGCTATAAACCACTCTTTTCCTCATGATACGGGCAAAGTCTTTCCTGTACCACCTCAGAGACCTTTTAGAGTATTTGCTATCAACTGTATAATTTTTCCTTGCTTAATTAATCTTCTTTTTAACCTCCTGTTCTCCAGTCCCTCCGCACTGATGTTTTGACCAAGTATTATCCATCTTGCTGCTCCTCCTTGCTAGCATTCTTTAACACTTGTCTCTTTGAAGTTGTGAAGATGGTTGGGCACCTTTATAGTAGATAAGTGTTGTGTATCTTGGTATCTCAGGTGGGCCTCTGCTGTGGAATGCATGGACTTGAAAGGGCTCGATGTAAATCTTCAGTTCTAATTTTATTATTTGCTTTCATATGTCTCACTGATCAGGGCATGCTGGTTTGGCACTTGGTAGAGTATCTGTGCTAAGTGCAGCCTCTTTTACAGATGTGGAGATATTTTGCATTAATGTATTTGGCTTTAGAGTGTTTGAAGTGACACTTATTTGTATTAATTTTCTTTTGAGTTAAGACTGGAATTTACATTGGCAAAAAGCAAATGCTTAAAATGATAATCAATGTAAAACATCTCTGAGTTTATTGTGCATGTAACCTTTTTCTTTCTCTGTACATTGGATTTTAAACTGATTGTTAGAATTGTTCATAGCAGATCCTTAGCCATTTGGTACTTTGTTGTCTTTACTTGCAGTTAATATTTAGCTTGTTCTTTCAAAAGCAGGAAGAACTTAATTTTTGGTGCTTCTTCCTTCTGTCCAGTAATTATTAATTGACAATTGAAAATCAGTCCTTTCTGATAGGTATGAAACTGCTTACCAAAACTCAGTTTTTTAGTTTGTGAAGCTCTTATTGCATGCTTTTAATCAGATTTCCTGCTGTGCAGTGGCTTTAAGTGTTTAAAATTACAGCAGACACTTCTTGTTACTGGCTTCTTGATACTGGTACAGGATATGCTGCCCAGCACCAGCTGGAGCAACTGCCCCAGAAGGTCTGAGGTGTTGACTCAGACTGAGCTCCCAATGGAGGGTGCAGCTCCTCACACCTTGAGCTGAACAGAGTGCCTCCTGTCTCGTGCTGAGACTGGATCAAGGAAAAATATTGTTCTTGCCCATATGTGTGCTTGGTTGAGGATTTCTGCTGCCAAGTAAACGAGATGCAGTGGGAGGTCAGCAGAGTACATGGCACCAGAGATGGCAAAAAGGAAATTGAATCTTCTCGAGGACCCAGCCATGAGGTTTCGACCTCCAGCTGTACGGAGGGGAAGGACAGGCTGGGTCTCTGCTGTTCTGTGATGTCTGACTCCAGAAACTCATGACTTCTGATAATGGGAAGAATTCTCCTTCTCTGCTTGCTGATCTACATCTATGTAATATGCTCAGTGCTTACACTAGCAGATGAAAAGCAGGAAGTTCTGTCCAACAAATCATCCAAGCCTGTACAATGCAGCAGCACCAGGAGGAATTAGCAAATAGTAGTAGTAGGAAGCTCCCTCATATTGGAGATGGGGTTTTCTCATTAATCCTGCTGGTAAGGAGAGATCTTGAGGAGAAGTACCTGGATTGTGCAGGTCACCAATGGACTGTACAGCTTGTGGTGGTGTTTTTTGTCTTTTAGGACTCTGGATCCCTATTTAAGGAAGAGATGGGATCCACCAGGTCAAGTGAGGCAAAAGTGTTTTTGCCATCTTGACTGAGAAACATGGTGAGCTGGATTTAGGTTAGGCATGGTGGTGGTGGTAGGCTGTGTTGGCAAACAAATCATTGCAAGGTGGTGTGATGAGAGACTTCATAAGCAGCAAACAGAGCTGAAGAAATTCTGCTTCAGCCATATGCAGAGAAAGTCTTTACAGAACACTGTGGTAGTGGAAGCTTTCACTTTTTCTGGGAAATCAGCACAGCTGTGTTTTAACAGTGAGATAGGGGTTACCCTTTACATGGGAGCAGTAGAAAGATGTGGTGGGGTGCCTTGGAACAAAGGACGAGGCCAATAAAAGTTTATGGATTTGGGTTAGAGAGCAAACTAGCATGGGTGAGCAAACTAATTGTGATGAGTGCCTGAAACTGACCACTTCATCAGGAAAACAATGTAGGTAAGATCCTCTTTAGGTAACCTGAAGAAATCTACCTTTGCAGGCCCTCATTTTTAGGGTACACTTGAACCACTCCAATACCTTCTGAAGGGGCAGCACAGCAAGCAGACAAGGAGGCCAGGAGTTTTCTAGAGTGCACTGGTAGTGACTGAGGAGATAAGAAGGGGTGTGCTCTGTTGAACATCAGTGTGTTATCAACGTTGTTCTACTCAATCCAAAATACTGGCTGCTAAGAAGAAAATTAACTCTGACCAAAACCAGGGCAGAGGCCAATGTCCATCTGGCATTGACTCTGCTGAACACCATGAAGGGCAACAAAAAGAGCTTCTACAAGCACATCAGCAGCACAGGAAGGCTAGTGGAAACCCACTGTCAGATGGGATGGAGGACCTGATGCCAAAGGCCATGGAAAAGACAGAGGTGTTTAATGCCTTCTTTATGTCAGTCTACTGGTATGACCTTCTTTCAGGAATCAGCAGCCCTTAGGAACAGTGGGAAAAGCTGCCCTCAGTAGAGAAGGATCAGGTTGTGGCACATTTGAATAAACTGGACAGACAAATCCATGGAATCTGATGGGGTGTTCTCATGAAGGCTTGAGGGTGACAGTCAATGTCATTGTGAGGCCAGTTGAAAGATTGTGATGATCAGAGAATATTCCTCAGAACTGGAAGAAAACAAATGTTTTCACCCCTGCCTTAGGTGATCAAGAGAAAGGAACCAGGGAAGAGCAGTCAGCCCTACCCTGATCCCTCAGGAAGATGATCTGAGAAAATCCTGGAAGCTGTTTCCAAATATACAAAGGGCAATAATGTGATTTTAAGTAATCCGTGTGGATTTAAAAAGGGGAAATTGCCTGACCAGACTGTCTTCTGTGATTAGAGGCCAGCTTGGAGAATGAGGGGAGCTGTGATCCTGTGAAATTCAGCAAGGCTTTGATGCTGTCTGCCATGACATCCTTTGAAGACAGATGTATGAAAAATGAGCTGGAAGAACAGTTGAGGTGAATTGAAAGCTTGGCTGGAAGATTTGTAGCCAGCAGTGCAGAGTGCAGGTGGAGGCCAGTCTTGTACCCCAGGGGGCCAATGTGAGGTCAATACTGACATCATTTTAACTACGTGGCTGGTAGGGAAGGGCACGCCTTACACAGTTTGCAGATGATACAAAATATTTCTGTATCTCTTGGTGCTGAAAACAGTGTAGCTTTGTTTCAGGTAACTCTTGTAATCCATGGGTAGCCTTTGCAATTTTTAATATGGAATTGATTGCCAGCCTCATCTCAAGTTTCATCAGATGCATTCCTGCACTATAAAAAGGCTGTGGTTCCTGGTTGTAGTTATGTTTATTGTTATCCTTAGGTGAGAGCTGGATGAAGACAGAAAATGCATCATTCTGCCACAGAAGCTCTAGCTGGTGAAGGCAGTGGGAAGTAGAGAGACATTGACTGGAATGCATAACTTTTCACTTCCATAAAGGATTTTTTAAATTACCTAAAAAAGAGCTTTCTCATTAAAAAAAAAAAGGGTTTATAATTATTTGTGTTAGAACATCATAGAAATAGAAAAGCCTATGAATTAATCTTTAAAATATAATAAGCCCTAAGTTTACCACTGGTTAGCATGAATTTAGAACAGGTTTTCTTCCATGTTTTGAAGTGGGATTATATAATGGAATAACAACTGAAAGCCTTTAAAACTGGACAGTACATTTTGCCTGACATAAAATTTTACTGATGAGTCATAAGAATATCAAGATCTATAGAGTAAATTAGGAATTATATATTAGACTTAGAAATTTTCTGTAAGGTGCTCTGGTTGAAAAGCTGATCATTGCAGTGAAAAAAAACTCTTAGTCAAGGGGAAAGGGCTGATCATTTGAAAGTCACTGTAAGGGACCCAAAAGCTTGGTCTCTACACTGTAGTTCTGTAAAAGTCTACAATGTTCCATTTTATTTTCTCTGGTTTTCTTGTATTTTTTTTTTTTCATTCCAAGAAGGTCCTTGTACCCAGCTCGCCTTGCCTCATTATCCTGTGTTTGGAAGAGATTTTGTAAATTGAATAACATAATCTTTTAATCTCTTCTGTTCTTTAGAGCTCAGACTTATTCTGCCAGCTGTCAAGTGGCTCACTGCTGCCAAAGATCAATTTTTATGGGCACATCTTTTTAATGGCACGAGAATTCTTGATTTAAGGGGTATGAATTCATATTCAGAATAGAAGTTTACACTGTGCTGGTAAATATTTCTAGAACTGGGCCTGAAAATTGTGACTGAAATTTCTCTTCAATTTATGTCTCAGAATTTGGAAATATCAAGTAGAATGAATAGAACCAGTGGTATGTGGTCCTAAAGCAATTTAAAAGTTTATTAAGCTAGGAGAAGAATGGAGGACAGAATAGACATGAAGAAAGGGAATGACAAAAAAACCCCCTGCAAATTGACTGAAGCTTTAATCTGGTTATTCTGAAGACAACATAAGAGTTATCACTGTAATAATAGAAAGTCTTCACTTTGTGCTGCTTTATACACAGCCTCTGCGTTTTTTCAAATGATTGAAAATGCAGATGCTTCACAGGAAGTGACTCACCCCAAGGAGCTGGGCCCTTGTTCACTGAAAAGGTTGTCTGTTGCAAAAGTGAAAAAGTGTAAGTAAACAATTGTGTCCACTAAAATGCTCTGGAGTCATTGAACACGACAAGAACAGACACATCTGCATTGCCAGATAGGTCAGGTGGTGCAGGTCTGCAGCTCACACTAAGGCAAGATTGTTTGAAAGCTGGGTCTCAACAAGTGTTACTGTTCTGGTATGAATTCAAACTACATGGCATAATTCTTTTAAGAAAGCTCTTAAATTTACTAAACTTGAATAATTCCTGCTAGTTTGTTTCAGTATTCATCTCTTATCTGTTTTTGGCATTGTCTCTTCCTGTGCTGAAGAAGAATGAAAAAAAAAATTGAACTGAATTAACCAACATCTCTGTTAGGTCCAGGGAGGTGTGATGTGTTGTCCTCATGCTGCCTTGATACTGCACCTGCTCTGAGACTTTCCACTGTTGTACCTTGGTACCCTGCTTTGTGCTGGAAAAACAGCAGTCTTCAATCCTCAACTAGCATGAGCCTCAGGCTTTGTCTTTCCCTTTTTCCAGGCATGTTTGCTACTGTAGATGGGATTTCACAGCGTGCCCCGGTGCACTGGTCAGAGAACGTGATCGGGGCAGCTTTGTGCTTTCCTTACGTGGTTGCTCTCGATGATGAGTTCATTACGGTGCACAGCATGCTGGACCAGCAGCAAAAGCAAACCCTGCCTTTTAAAGAAGGTCACATTCTGCAGGACTTTGAAGGTATTAAAAAGGACACTTTGTTGCATCAGTAGTTCTGGAACAACCACTGAAGTCACTCGGGTTTGTTTTTTAAACAAAGTATATAACAAGTGTGTTGAATGTTGAAACTTTTGTTGCAAGTGCTTTCCTCATTAGATTCCTTGCAGACTTCAGTAATTTAAAATTCCATGCTTCTAACAAAGTGTATGCTCATTAAATGTGCTGTAATTGTCAAGTTAATTGTTGGGTAGGAGTCTATGGAATTAGAGATTTTTCTTGAAACTTGATTATTTCTTTCAAAGGAGCAATGTTAATTTAATGCTACAACTCAGTGATTTTGATCTACAGGTATTTGTCTATTGACTATCCTGACAAAATTCTTACATATTAGAAAGGAATACAAAAGAAAAATATTTTTTTAAAATATCTGTGTAAGAGGTTTAAAATTGGATCTTTCACATTGAATTGTTAACCAAAAAAATGCAAAAATTTCTCTTGATCTGTTCTTCAGTTGAGAACTCTTAAGTGTGGAATATACTATGCTACTCAATTTTTTTTCCAGAAAAGCTACAAACTCTAGCACTGTGAACTATGGTTTTCTTTCTAGATTTGATACATGGCTTAAAATTTTCAAATATAAGCCTGGGGAAATACCTGTTACTTAAAAGTTCCTACTCTCTCGAATCTGGACAATAATTTCTGTGGCCTTACCAGCTTAGTTCATCATGAGTGACTCTAGCCAATTTCTCTTACTTCGAGTGGAACAACATCTGCTGTAACTAAATAAATTTACCAATATCTCTGTAATTCTGAGGTGGAACTCATAGGTAAATGGCAGTATCGAGTAAATGTGGTAGCAGCAAAGGTCACTTTTGGGACTTTAGCCCTGTTTAGGTTCTTGTATCTTAAATTGTGTATTTTAAAACTTATTTCTGAAATTGCTTTTTCCTGCAGAGGCTGTAAATTGAATGTATCTGTTTGCTCTGTCCAGGAAAGGTGATTGTTGCTACTAACAAGGGTGTGTATATCTTGGTGCCACTACCTTTGGAAAAACAGATTCAGGATCTTCTAGCTGGCCACAGAGTGGAAGAAGCCCTTGTTCTAGCAAAAGGAGCTCGAAGGAACATTCCAAAAGAGAAATTTCAGGTTTGTCCTTCCTTTAATTTTCATGAAAACTTCATGAAAACATTTTCAAGAAATTTCATAGTGGGGCCATGTATTCCATTGGTCAAGTGGTTGGAGAATGTGTGGGAGGAATTTACATTGTAGAGAAGTTGTAATACCTTTTCTGATTTCAGCCTGAGGAAACGGGTATTCTGCTAAATTTTGTACTTGTAGAAGCTGTGACTTTGGCAGGGTTGAATGCTGTTATTCTTTGGGGGTTTTGTTGAATTTTTTAAATTGTGTAACTTGAGAGAATTGAAAACAAAGTAAAACCAGAAATCTAGTGGCAGAAAATCCAATGAATGCTTCTTTGATACTAGATTCAGTTATTATTTGCTATTGCTGTTTAAAAATCCATATTTCAAATTAGAATTTTGAAATTTTACTTTTTTTATCGAAGATTCTTACCATATCCTAAACTCCACAGTAGTACTTGACTTCGAAGTTAAGTGATGGGAAATCTTACTTCCAAGCTCTTACAAGTTGTGCTTGTACTGCTGTGTAATTCAGATTTAAAGGTTTTTTTGTGGCAAAGTGTCTTTAACTCTTCGATTACAGTGTTGATTAAAGATTTATACTCATTCCCTTCTACCCCTGATTTATATTGCCGTACATATTCTACTGTATTTTCTTCTATTTAGGGACTTGTAAAAAGCAACATGACTTCTCTACTCATGGAGTAGGTGAATGAATATTTGACTTAGTTTCTTTCCTATTGTAAAAGCAAAATTTGATCTGTAACCTGCAGAAAATCTGTGGTTTTCCTTTTTTTTTTTAATATACTTTGGAGAATTTTGTTGCCATTAAAACAGTTGTGTTACTTTTGGTTTGTTTAGAAAGGTATACATGACTCTGGAAGATACAGGATTGCAATGGCTCAAAACTATTCTGGCTGTCAGGATCTTTTTTGGTTTTTAAATTTCAAGAAGCTTCTAATTCCTTTTCATTTCAGTTTCAGTCAAGGCCCAAAAGGCAAACATTAAATGAAACTTGTATCAGCTTTCATTTTGATCCTTAACTCTTCTCTTAAATCAGCAGCTGGGAGACTGCTGGAACTAAAAAGCTCATTGAGAAAAGCATTTCCATCATTTTGTGAAGGTCCAACTACCTGAAAGTACTTGAATCTTGAAAGTATTTAGGCAGATACAGAGTTCAGTTTCCAGCATGTTTTGCTTTGCATCTTCACTTCCTGCTTTATCCTTCCAATCTGTTTAAAGAAGCAAACAAAAATCTTGCTGTGAGGGTGGGATGCATAATCCGATCAATGTCTTGTATGTGTGATGACCTGTCGTTTTCCAATTATTTCTTTACAGTTCATGTAGGTTTAGTGTGGGAATGACTTTCTGTGTTTTGCCACTGGATGAACTACAATTCATTAGCTAAAATACATTATGTAGAATCTCATTCCTCTTCAGTTTTCTTGCATTAAGAATTTTTCAGCCTTTAAAATACATTACTTTCTTTTCACAAATATCTTAAGTGTGCACGGTTGGTCTTCCTGAAATTAGCTTCCTAGAATATTGTAAGTTCTTTCTAACTTAGTGTGCTTTTAAGGGTGTTCAGTTATTTTAACTCAATGCTGCGGCTGAAAACCAGAAAACATAGTACTTGCAAGCAAAATAGCTGTTCTTTTTCTGGGGTGTATTTGCAAACTGATGTTAACCAATTATCAAATTCTTGAATTGATGGAGTTTCCAACTGACTCCTACTAAAGTGACTCAGCTTGGCCTAGTTGTTGAGACATTACTTCAGTTTTTCAGAGCTTTTCTGTTGCTGGAAATGTAACATATTGGGTTTGCTTTCTAAGGGCCTCTGATACTCTGATATTGTCATTACAGGCACATCAGTCTTGTGTAATGTAAGTCTGATGGATTTCAACCAAATTGCACATCTTACATATATGTTTTTGCAACATTTCTTTGACATACTTTGACTGACCACACAGCCCTCATTTATAACTCCTTTTTGAGAGCTATCCTCAGATAGGTATCATATCTATTAGAAAATTGGTATTTTTTAATAGGTATCTTCTGGTATCTGTTTGCAAGCATTACTGAATCCTGAGCAGCTCACACTTCAGAGGCCTTATTTTGCCATTTTGTACAAGTAGCAGGATGGAGTGCATAGGGTTGTCGTCAAGGCACTTGATCCAACCACTATAATTATCCATACATGACAGTGATTATTATTGTGTGGTTCATGAAGCATAGTGTTCCCTTTGTCACATGATGCAGTTTTCAATGGCTGATGCCATCTTATGTGTCAGTTGGACCCAGGGCACTGCAGGGCAGATCTTGAGGACATGGAATTTTTTTTTTCCCTACAGTTCAGTTACTGCCTGCATGCTATACTGTCTGTATAGCAGCATAAACATATATGCATGTATGCTGGTAATGCAGAATGGTGGTGGAATAGCAGCAATGAAATACTGTACCCTCAGAATTATTTGTACAGTCAATATTTAGTTATTGAAAAGTAGCAGGTCATGCCTTAGAAGCTCTAACCTGTCATTTGACTTGTGGTTCCCGCAGACTTCAAATTTAGCTCTGCAGTAACAAATGAAAATTTCTTTGTTTTTGAGCATCAGGAATTCCTGCTAGGTAAAAAAAGCTAAGCACAAGTGCTCCAAGGAGATGGATATCTCTGCTAGATATAATTTTTGATAGAATACAAAGGCCTTTCTACCATGCTACCATGAAATGACTGAATACTACTTATTAATTTTTCAGGACAGCTGACGTTTGCAGAAATCATGGTTGATGGTAGTGAAGACCTTGGTTAGATTGACACACATCTTGCATAGGTATCTCTCTCTTTTTTTTTTTTTTTCCCTACTTCTTAATTCTTTTTAGTTTAAAAAAATATATTAACTGCACCCAAATCTGACCAAAAGACAAAGTGGCTTTCTAGAAAAATTCCTTTGGACAATGTAGTTGGTAATTCTGACCATTTTAGAAAGGATTTTTTTAGCAGTTGAGAGAATTAAGACTTCACAGCAATCACAGCTTCAGCAGTCATCTTTTTTTTTTCTATTGCTTTTTCAGGTGTGAATTAATACAAATCTTATGTCATGTTTTTGTAGCTACTGGTCTTGATGTGAATTTAGTCAACAGTGCAGAATTTGCCTAAAGAATTGCAAGTCCTATGGTGGTCCTTCAGAAATTATAAAGGACTAAGCAATGTGTTGAATATTGACTGGGCATAGCTTAGTACCTTTTTAAAAGAAGCCTTTTCCAGATCTGACAAAATGATCTGGAAGAACTGAAGGTTTTTTCTGTCATAAACAGAATTTAACTGTGTGTGTTTGACATGTAGGTCTAGCCCATTCTTAAAAATCTGTGAGAAAGGGAATATTGGATTTTCCATAATCTGCTCCATTTTCCTCTGTAATCTTTACCCTAGGACATCTTAAATATCTAGTGTTTATATTGTCTGTTAAAAATCTACCTGGGTACTGCCTATCTTGTCATTGCATCTTTAAAAAGTTCAGAAAGTGTCTTTCTGTAGATATTCTACATTTTTTGTTGCATGTCTTTAAGGGGGAATTGAAGATCTAGCAACATTTAATGAAAGTGAATACCACTTTATCAGTTCAAATTTAAAACTGCTTCCTTCGGCCTATAGTTATACTATCAATGAACTTTTTTCCACTTTTTGTTAAAAAGATACTGTACAGACTAGCTCTGCAATTCAAGCCGTGCTTTCAGTGAAATTAACTCAAACTTTATTACAAAATCATAATTGACTAAATATGTAAATTTTAGTGATCACTATTGTAAAAATTGAAAATGGGCTTTGGGGGGAAAAAATGCCAGCCTATCTACTTGTGATATTAGCTAGTGGGATGAGAAGTCTTTCCCTGGAAAGTCAGGCTGGATTTTAACATTTTTCTGCTGCCATGAGATGCAAATATTTGCAGAATTTAATCCTTCAGCAGTGTCATTAGGAAGGTGACCAGGTAGGTATTCATTGGTTCACAGATTACTGTGTATTGGTGTAATAACACTGTCAGAAATCCAAAATATTCTGGATATTTTGTGAGTCAATCCTCTAAAGAAGTTTTACTTCGTAACTTTAATTAAATCCTCTTTTAGCTTTAGTTAATCATTACATTGAATGTAAAACATTAGTTTATATAAAGATGTCATTAGGTATTGTTTGTTTAATTTTATAATATTTGTCTGAAAAACTGTGCCTGATAACATTACTCTGTTTCCCCTTTTCTCCTATATACAAGAGAGGCAAGAAAAGACCCACAACCTTACAAAGCATTTTAGAGACTTGCTAACAACAGAGATTAAGTATTTCCATTACATTAACCATTAGTAAAGTATGCACAGACTAAGTGGACTGAAGCCAAGCTTTTCTGGTAAATCCATAACCTTTATCAAGGTGAAAAATCATCAGTCAGAGTATCAGTCCACTGTACTTGAGACCTGGTGCTCTTCAGCAATTCCTTCCTGGAATAAGTTCCTATTGTATTATAGCTTCTCTGGGAAGTTTTCACTGAAAATGTTTTGGTTTTTTTTAAGTCTGATATTAGTAACAGTGTGAAACATTGGAAAGCTGTGTATTCATGAGCAAACTGAAGGGAAAAACTGAGGACATGAGAAGGTTGCTGGGTGTATTTCCCAAAGTACCAGTGTTGTCATGAATGGGAATGCTCTGCAGAGCACACTTTAGGTTCCTTGCTTTTAGTACTTCTCTTTTGCTGTGGGAAATACTCTGAGCTCAAGGATTTAATTTAATCTTGTAATTGGTAGTTGGTTGACCATTCAGATTTAATAACTACCTATCATTTAAAGTAGTTTTTGTGTTCTCTTTCCACTGAGCTTCATTTAAACACTTTTTTGTCTAGGTGTGACCTTAACAGTAAAGTTTGATAACATAACTTCCCATATTATGATTTACTTGGTCTTTAACCATATTTTTATGGTATATTGTGTAATGTACCACATATTGGATAGGTTGAGTTGTTTTGGAAGAATTTTTTCTTTTAAAAAAAATCAAAGTAGCAAAACTGGCAGAAAGTCAAAAATATGGCCATCAGCTGAGGATGAGACTATGAGAGTTGCCAGCAGTTTGCACAGAGAGGTGGGACAGGAAGGAAGTGGCTGTGTGTGGTCAAGTGGGACCATCTTTATTTTTTGTGCTTACTGAATCATGGGGAACTTCAAAGATAACCATTGGCTTTTATGTTTGCAAATAACTCAAAAAACTTGAGGCAAGTCAGTGTGATGTCAGATAAGTCATAATTTGAACAAGAAAACTTAAATTTGCTGTTTGTTCACTTTGCTTTTAGTAAGTACTCATGAGCAATGTTGTGTTCACACACATTTGTGTAAGAATGAGTCTGGGCAGCAGATTCAATATATTCAGGTACATAATTTAAAATGTAGAGGATCAAGGTTCATTTTGCTCATGACTTGTCAGGTGTGGCTGAAGATGATTTGTTTGGTGTTTTTTGGCAGATAGCTATTGCAGTAGTAACTACCAATAGTAACTAGTATTATATAGTTATTGCACTAGTAACTAGTACATAAATACAAATATAATAAAACTTTTTTTCCCCCTCCTTCTTTTTTATAGGTAATGTACAAACGAATCCTGCAGCAAGCAGGTTTTATACAGTTTGCACAGCTTCAGTTCCTTGAAGCAAAAGAACTCTTCAGGTAATTGTGTGACAAGAAATTTAATAATTTACCTTCTTTAAATAAGAAGTTAGTATTCTTGGTTTGAAAAACTTAATTGTTTGAATATTTTTTGATGTAGATGTGCGTTCACTGTAATAAAATGGTTTTGTTGGGGTTAAGAACAGAGTAATGTTGAAACAACTTTTTAGCTGAAGAGTTAATGCAACTGGTATTTTTTGGGATGCTAACACATAGTAGCATTAAGAATTGTATGTATGGAGATTTTTTGTTTTATGCCCATAAAGGTCAAGGCTTTCTCACCAAGTCTGTGCTGTGATTTACAGCATGAACATTGCTTTGTTCTTTTTTTTTAAATACTTTTAACAAAAAATATAACTTAAACATTATTACAATTGAAATATTATTGACACAATTGCACTATTTTTTATGAGGATGTTGATACTGAATTTGCTTTACCACTTGTTCTGTTAGACCTTTTCCAGAAGACAGATTTGTTCTTGAAGTCTGTACTAACCTTGCTGATTTAGCCATTTCAGCAGTCACTTGTTTATAAATTGACCTTGATATTCCACTTTCATTCAGAAAATGCTGCTTGTTACCTTTATTCTACCTGATAATTTCATTTCTGCTAGCCATGCCTCATCCTGTGATGCAGCACTGTCTGTAGTTAGTGGAATGCATGCTGACCACATAAAATAACTCTCCTTGTTATCTGCTGAAATTCACTTTAAATCAGTTTAGAGTCTATGGAATAGGATTAAGGTTAGACAATTTTCAGTATACCGTAAGCATATTTACAGTGTAGGAAAAAAGTTGTCCTTGGATATATGGAAATGCATTGAGGAAAGTAAAGCTTTGAGGAATGCTGCTGTTGGTGAGAGACTTTGCCATTTTGCTTCCTGAGAGACACTGGGCTTGGATGAGCAGCGTACACTGAGTGAAGATGAGGGAATGACAGGAAAGGCCTGAGCAGCATTTACCGACAATTTTCTGGCCACAACCACTTCCTCTATCAGCTAGTAATTGTTGTCTTTAGTGAGAAACTTGCAGTGTTTCTCCACCCTTGTCTTTCAGACACTTGTGTATCTGACCTCTGGGTTGTGTATCTGAAGCAGAAGTACAAGTAGGGCACAGTTAAGAATATTTTGAGAGCAGTGAAAACAGGGAAATCTATCCTGTGAGGGGTTCTACCACCTTGTGGAAGGAGCCAGGGTTGCTTATGCATCCTCCATCCAGCTATCAGTCCATCTGACAAATAAGCTTTAATGAATAGAGTTGTGGGAGCTTCTCCATAGAAACAAACATGCTTCATGAGAAAATGTGCTGGCCAGCCACAAATTGTGCAGCTCAGGCAGCATCCCAGGGTGTTCCCTTCCTCTAAAAGCTGCAACTCCAAAAGCAGAACAACAGTTCTGCTGATGAATGAATTGCTGATGTCTGCTTAGGGAAGAAAGCCAGAGTATGTTTCTGTGCTTTTCTTCTGTCCAGCCATACACAAGCTAAGCAGAGTATTTTGGTGACTGAAAAAACTTGCTATGGTAATCAGGTTCCTTGACTTTTAGCCCTGGTGGGCACACTGAGTTAGAATAACAGCTGCATGTGCCCTGATACAGTCTCAATCAATCCTGTTCGTTTTAAACTTAGTGATGCTCACAGGCAAAATGGGAGAGTGGCAGTCTGTGAAAACACTTCCTCTCATCCTGGTTTGTTGCTCTGCAGACGTTTCAACCTTGTTTTAGAAATCACTTCAATCTTAATGTCAAAGGGAAACTTGGTACCTATTTGAGGAAAGAGGGTGTTAAGCAGTGAAACAGGGTACCAGCAGTACCTCAGAGATCTTGGTGTGATATGTGGTCCTGCTTCTGGTTAAATATGACGTGAGGTTGTCTCACTGCTTGGAAAATATCTGCCAGTTACAGCTTAGCAGGGGCAATTATATTGGATTAAAGGTCTTCATTTTTTTGCATATTACCCTTCTTGGATAACCTTGTCAAGAAACAGTTCTACCTTATGCTTAAATTCATAGTTCTTAAACATTGGAACTTTTAAGAGAAGCAATTTGCCAAGTTCCTCGTGGTTAATGCTGATGCTTCTGAATACTGAAGAAGGTTGACAAAAAGGAAGAACGTGGTAGCTTTATTGAAACTCAAATAGTTCAACATAAGGAGGATAATTTTCGTCAGCTAGATTCATTAGCCTTAAAACTGAGTAAGAAATAACAGTAGGGCTTTTTTGGTCTGACAAATTCTGCTATAAGCAATAACAGGATTGTGATTATGTTAGGTAGTTGTGATTTATAGTTATGCTATTTCATGTTGCTATCATTAGGGTTAACAAACAGTGCTTTTTAGGAGGTCATTTGCTGAATTTTCCATGCCTTACTGAGATGTTTGGCAGATGTCATAGGGAAACCAGTTCTCTTCAGTGTTTACTGGTTAGATATTGCTTGCCTTCTGACCCACTGGATACTGGAGCTTTTCTAAACTTTGCTCTTTTTAACAAATAAGAATGTTAACTCTTTGCACAGTATTCCTCACCTTGGAAAGCCCATAAAGAGAATTCAGGTACACTGAAAAGGTTAAAAAAATTGCTGGCACTTGTACCTGGAGAAATAAAAAGTAGAAATGATGTGGGTTTTGCATCTTAAATGTGATTCAAGAATATAAGCTTTCAATACAGCCAGTGGGATTTAGGCAAAACAGTTACCAATGTAGACTTCTTTGGCATCTCTGATACCTGTAAATACAAGGGTCTGAATTTAGGCCTAAGTTTCCTGAAAACTTGTAGATTCTTCTTGTTGCATTGTTTATATATATGAAGCCCAAAGAGAGTTAATGCAGAATTGCTCAAAGGGAAGTTGGCTCACAACACTGATGTCTCAAGAGTTTGTTTTCTACTGTGTAATAAGTTCCTATCTGTGTTTTGCTAAACCTAAAATGCTAGAAGCTGAAGGCTCAGACATGTTTTTCAAAAGAGATGAGGTCCTTTGTAGCTGCTCTAAAAGTTATGTCCAGACATGATGGAAAGATCCCCAAGACATCCACAAATCCCAGGGGCCATAAGCCTTGAGCTGAATGTTAGCCATTTGTGCAGGTGGGGTCATTGTTTAGTATTTGGTATTTTTCTGAAGAAGCTCATGGATGATGTGGTGCTTTTAAGGAGGCTGCTTACCATTGCTGTGGGGAGAACAAAACTGTACAGCTGAGGTTGAGTCAGATCTGCTGAGAGAACCACAGGTGATTCACAGCCCAGGCTCTGGGCTAGCCAAAGTTTAAAGTGGATTGTCCTTTTTGGAAACAGATCATCATTGAGGCCAGAATCTGTGAAGTCAGAGGTAAGGTAGATGACTACTTCCTCATCTTACTGTCTTGGATGGTAAGGTGAAAGGACTCAGAAGCTACTGTAGAAGTTGGAAAATGTTTTGGAACTTATTAAAAGTGGCATATTAAATATAACTTTTTTTTTAACGTCATCTATTTCAATGGTCACAGTCTCCAGTCCAAGCTTAGGGCCATCTCCAAATACTTGACAGCATAGCTAGCAAGGGAATTGATGTTTATATTTTAATTTCTCCAGATTAATTAAGACTCCTTTTTTCTGCACAAATTTTGAGCAGCCTGTGGATATTAGTCTAATTATGAGTTGGCTTTTGTTCTAAAACAAATCAGGGAAGATTTGTTTGGATTGGAGGGAAAAAAAATCTCTTTCTTCAAATAGTATTAATTTTCTAGTGTAATGCATCTCATATAATATATTTAATCTTGGGACTTGAAATTTCAGAGTAGTTGCAGTAGCTAAAGCTGCAGTTAGGTTATTGTGATAAGTTCATACTGAAAACTCAGATATTTTTGGAACCATCAGGTCATGCCACTGCCAGAACTTGCTGCTTCTGGGTTATTCTGCCTCTTATCGTAATGTAGATCTAAGAATTTCAAAGCCAAATCCCAAAAGAAGGATTAAAAGAAATTTCAACTGCAGAAATCTGAAAAGTAGACCTGAATGCTTTACCTTCTGTTAGAGGTGGGTCTTTGTAGTGTAGAGGTGGGCTTTAGGCAGTAGGAGTTCTCCATAGGAATTGGGAAAACCTGCTGTTCAAACTTCTCTTCAAGGGAAGGCTTCCCAATTTTGTCTGTTGTGGTTCTTCTCTATTGTCTGTGTTGCTACTCCTGTGCTTTGCAGCCACTAGGTTCTAGAAGAGAGGATGCTGCTTTTAAATTTGCTGTTGCTGCTTTCTCCCAGAATTTCATTCTTCTGGTATAGATTTTTGTAGCCAAAGCACTGTAGTAACTTGAAAGAAAAGTTCTAAATGGGGCTTGTCATTGTGATGGCTCCTATTAGTTCATGTTTCCTCAATGGTTTTGGAATTGTGTCTCTGTCAAGAAGTGAAAGATGCAGGACATGCGTGTAGTGAAAGGATGAGCCTGTTTATGATAACCTTTCACACTTTATTGCCTGTAGAAATCTGCTGCTTTTCTACTTCTGTGTTATCATTTGTTTCTTTTTGGAATTCGTTCCAATCAAAGTTGTGAAGAAAAAGTCTGAGCTTGCTGATCACCAGGGAGATAAGAATTATTTTTTAAAAGTTCTATTTGCAACAAAATAACTAAACAGGGTTTATTTTAGAGAACTGTCAAGTTCAATTTGATTTCTTTTTTCAACAACAGTATTTCCTGCACTTCAGTAATGTTAATTTTTAAACATGAATTCTGAATAAAAACTTTGACAGTGAAATAAAATACTATATAAAATATCCTGATATCTTGCTGTTCTTCTAAAGCAAGGCCTGGAAAGAGGGTTCGCTCTAGCTGTGAAAATTAGGAATTGTTTGCCATGTGTGGAAAAAAAAATTCTTCTGTCACAACATGCGTTCTTTAAAACCTTGAGGAATTTCAATCTAGGCTGAAAGAAAAACGTTTTGTGTGGCATAGCTGTGTTACAACTTGCTGTTGAATAAAAGTATAGGGTGTCCTTCACACCCAAAGTGGAACAGCCACTCCAGAGGAGTCTCCATAGATGTACACCCAAGCCCTCTGCCTGTACAACAAAATTATGGGTTAAAGGGATGCATAATCAGTATCTGTGGTTTGCTTACAGAACTTCTGTAAGAAGAGAGCCAAGTGAGGCATCTGGTGCATTTCAGGTTGGGGAGAATGTTTTCATCATGCATACACATGCTATGGAAGCTTTAGTTTTGTACAGGAAGTTGCTGTTTTCTCCAGAATTACACTGGCACAATCTTTGTGGCTTGCCTAAAAGGGTTCACTTTTGCCTTTTTTTTTTTTCTGCCAACAGAAGACTAGCTCCCATAATGTATGGATGAAGTCTAGGGCAGTCCTAGGACTGCTGTAGAGCTGTTCAGCTGATTTTTGTATATGCCAGAGAGCAGCTGTGGAAGCTTAAAAGCAAAAGGCTGTCCAGTCTTTGAATTGTCTGAGCTTTCAATATCTAGAGGAGGAAAAATGATAAAAATATAGCAAAAAATATTCCAGAAACTGCCTACATGTTAGTGTCCTGACTCTAAGCATATATGAGCACACTTTTTTTTTTGTGCCTATGTATACTTTTTCTTTCTTTTTGCTTCATCTAGTTTGACACTGTAATTGCAGAAGCGGCCAGCTTGATGTCCGGGAGCTGATCTCTCTGTACCCCTTCCTGTTGCCTACTTCCTCTTCATTTATCCGGTCTCATCCCCCTCTGCACGAGTACGCCGACCTGAACCAGCTGACCCAAGGGGACCAGGAGAAGATGACAAAATGCAAACGATTCCTCATGAGTTACTTGAATGAAGTCCGCAGCACTGAGGTTGCAAATGGCTACAAGGAGGATATCGACACTGCTTTACTCAAACTGTATGCAGAGGCAAATCATGAAAGCCTGCTGGATCTCCTGGTTTCAGAGAACTTCTGTCTTTTAACAGATAGTGCTGCCTGGCTGGAAAAACACAAAAAGTAAGTGGAACTTTTTATTATTGCACCTTCTAGATCAGAGGGAAAATTGCCTTAGATGCTCTTGGCTTATTGAACAGTATGTTTGAATACTTGTAGTTTCTGTGCTTACACTTGTCCAAAAGACAACTCAGTCTAAATTAACAATTAAATTGTTAGCATTTAAAAATGTTGCTGAAAAGCTATTACTTGACAGTGTAGTGTAAAGGAAATGCATTGTCTTATCCTGGAAAATGCAGAATTCAGCATGAAAGTTTCTGTATCCAACACAAAAATAAAGAACTGGTACAAGTTTGGGAGCAAAAAGTTAAATGTTTGCCCTTGAGGTAATGGGAGAGTGGAATGGCTGCAGTAGTTGTACACAGACAGAATGAAAAGATGCCTTCAAGCATGCACTGCCTTAGGAAAAAGTTATTAACTAGTTAGTGGCTTTAAAATTGTAGTTGTTTGTTCAAGGAAAGAGCTCTTACTTCTGAATTGCAAACTTTCTATGTTCCACTGATTGACCAAAAAGAGGTTCCTTAAGATCACTGCAAATGACTTCAAACCAGAAATGCCAGCAGGCAGAGGATTAATCATTAAGCCAGAAACATTAAGTGTGTAAAATACAAACTCCAGCCTTAGGCTGTATGTCTGTTTTGGTTTTCATTTCTTTAGCTTTGAACTGTCTGGTGCAGTAATAGCAACTATACTGGTGAGGAAGCCTTTAGTCCTGATTATAATTGGGGTGATTTAATTTATTTCAGGTGTTTTTTTAGAACCTTTTGGTAAGTGTGGTTTGCATGGTATACTTTTGCAAGTGTGAATTGAATGAATGTTAGAACATTTTTCGTGAGGAAAGCCATTACAGAACTTGGCTGTATTTTTCTTAGAGTACACAAAAAAACACTCTGAAGTTGCACTGTACAAAGCTCTTCTTTGCCTGACCTGACTCCATACCATAGTAAAGAACAGTGTTTCTGATAGTAAAACAGAGTTTTGGATAAACACATAATAAAATATGATTTAATGACAGCTGATGAACTATTGGAGGAATAACTCCTTGGAGATGTGTGTAATGTCTGTACATAAAATTGACAGAACAGCATGGGAAAATTTCTAATTGGGCACATACTTGGATAAGTTGGATCTGGTAACTTCAAACTGTCTTGGGGACAGGAGTGATGGAGACACACTCTTAGGGCAAACTTCTCCCCTTTGATTCATAAAAAAAACCTACAGAGATTTGTTGAAGTGTAGACATGGCCATGTACATGTCATTGTAAGCCATTATTCGTTGCACTCTGTGCTAATCATCCATAATTAAATTAGTGGGAAAGTTCTAGTAATGTTAATATTATCTTCTCTTTCTTTACAGGTATTTTGCTCTTGGTCTCCTGTATCACTACAATGGTCAGGATGCTGCAGCACTTCAGGTTAGAATAAAGCTTTTAGTGTCACCTGAAAACCATTCCAAAATACCATTTAGGCTCTGAGATAAAAATCTGAGGTTGTAGTTTATCTGTTTGAAAAGTTGTGATGTGTGTGTATGTATGTGTGTGTTTATAAGAAACTTGAAACTTATGCTGACTTCCTTGAATAAATTAATACGCTAGATGTGAAAAGTCTGAGGAGCTTATTGAAGTTGACAACTACTGAAGTTTTCAACTTACTGAAGTTGACAACTTGTATGATCCTTTTAAAGCAAAACTGTACATACCAGAACATATGTTTATACTCCTGAAAGATGGATAAAAGTGCTAAAATAATCAAGCCATCACTTGAAAAGATATTTATGGGACTCAAGGAGCATGCCCTGTGCTGATTGATTTGTATACACATGGCAAAACAGCATTGTATTCTCATGGCAGACACTGACAGCAACTGAGAGTTTATTTGCTACCTGGTGATGAAGAGTGAACACATTCTGCAGGATCTGTGGGTTTCAGCTGGGTTAGAACTCTCCCTTTGGGGCCCCTCCATCTGATGTCGCTAATACTAGTAGTGGCCTGTACACTGCAGACTAAATAATTCTGTCCTTTGTGTCTGCAAAACTCCATCTAGAGAAATTAGAATGTTCTTGATGTGTCTCAGACCATATCCAGTATCTTAAGTTTGCCTTATTGTGCAGCTTTTTGAACACATTCATCACAGTAACCCTATCAGATGTATTCAGGTTAGTTATATAAATAGTAATAATGGCCTGAGAAGACAACAGGTAAGGGCAAAAACAAAAACACATTTGTCATGTGCAAGAAATTTTAGGAGAATTTTGATGCTGCCAAAAAACAAGGTTTATTGCTATACTGCTCTGCTAGGTGTAGCACATTTTAATTCCAATTATAATGTATATAAAAATAATATCACATGGTAGTTGTAGTTCTTCAGTCAAAACAAGAAAAGCAGAACACCAGGTTTTTTTCTAAATTGCTTATATAATTTGGTTTTTATCTTGCACACACAGAACACATGAAAAGTATACCATGCATTGGAAAAAAAGGACTTTTGATAAAAGGTTTTTTTGTGATTAGTGTACCTCCTTTAGTCACTCTCAGAATGAGAGCCCACGTGATATGGGGTCTGAATTGGTGAATATGCCAGATGCAAGAGAAGGGTGTGATGGCAAAAGTGAGTGACCAGCAATGTTCCTCGCAGCTGGTGTTCTTGTCAACTCTTTCTGACTCCACAAGTCTTGGACTAAGTCTTTTAGTAGCTGACATAAATTTTGAGCTGGAAGAGCTAGTACATGTTTTAAGCACTTTAATCTGTGTGTTTTTGTTGCAGTTATGGGTGAAAATAGTTGATGGAGACATTCAAGATTCTACACGTTCAGATCTCTATGACTACATAGTAGACTTCCTTACATTCTGCTCAGACCAAGAGCTAGTGTGGAAGTATTCTGAATGGATTTTACAAAAAAATGAAGAGGTTTGTGATTGATACATTTACAACAGAATATCAGTATTTCCCTGCAGTGGTGTTTGGGTTTTCCTTAATATTGATTTTTCTTGGTAGCTGATTGGACCTTTTGCAAAATACTTAATGCCAGTTAAATAGTGATCAGCAGAAGAAAACTTGGAGGTTTCTCAGTTCATCCAAGTCCCTCTATTAGCAGGTGGTAGTGATAATTGCCTCTTTTTATTCTTAAAACAAAATTTAGAGCATTAAAAATACAGCATGTCTTCTGTTTTCTTCATATTGAGTAAGGTAATTTTTGAATCCTTAAATAAATAAATCATCTGGCAGATTTGCTGCTGCTTTTTATTTTAAAGGGGATGGGTACTATCTGTGTACACTGGGACATGGAATAAATAGCCTCCATTCAAGACAAAATTTCATTGTTAGAAGAATTAACCTGCCAAAATTAAAAAAAAAAAATCCAAATTCTGGGATGTTTGATGTTCATCAGACAGTCTGTGCTCTTGAAAATTGTCACTCCTTGATTTATATTTATTTAAGCATGGCTATTTTGTGCAGTGGCAGATTTCTAAGGTTTTGGTTTGGTAATTACAGAAGTCTCTTGCTCTGTCTGTATCATCACATGTGAAAAGGCTTAGGGTATTCTGGTTTGTAATTCAAGCTTTCTTGCTGCAAAATCTGAAGTCTCTGGTTCTTTTGTGCAAATCTATTCTTTTTTTTTTTTTGTGGAAGTTGTGCCCAAGCCAAGGTTTATAGGCTGGACAATGTATACACCACAAATTGAGGTATGCAGATAGGAGCGAGTGAGATCAAGATAAGCTCAGGGTAGTGTAATCCTGTGGTGTTGAGCAAGGTTTTATGTTTATCTTCCTGAATAATGTATTAACAACAGTGCTATTCCTTTATAATTTTGAATATTTATTTAATAAAATAGTTGTCATTAAGTTCCCAAATGCAATAAACTCTTTCTAGGTTGGTGTACAGATTTTCACTAAAAGGCCTTTGGAAGAACAGGAGAAAAACAACTTTAATCCAGATGATATCATCAGTTGCCTTAACAAATATCCTAAAGCACGTGTCAAATATCTAGAACATCTAGTACTGGAGAGAAAAATACAGGTGAGTTCTGTAAGAATGCTAAAAGTAGGCATAGGATTCAGAATGCAGATTATGATCAACAGGATTGAAAATAAGCAATGTCTGGAAAGAATAGGCATACTATGAAGTCTTTCAAATGTATTCAGAGTAGAGCAGGAGTGTTTTTAAGATTAAAGATGAGGAGTGGATGCCTTCATTATTTTGAATTCCTCATGCTTGTGATAGCAAAACAATTTCTTATGTCCCCACAGACTTAAGGGGTTACATCTGGTTGTTGCATACTTTTCTATTTCACTCACTTGATGAGGCTCAAATCTTCTTCTGGTAAGATCATAGAAAATTATCAGCATCAGGTTGATCATATTGCACAGCAGCAGCAATATATTAAAATTTCTGATTCAGTGTTTTACAAGTAAGAATGTTTTATTCTGTCTTTCTAGAGAGATTTGAACAATCAACAATCAAATTAAACCATGCGCCCCTCACTAGAATTCCAAACCACTCTTGATTTTGAATGCTCAAAAGATGCATTCACAAGTCCTAAGTGACAGTGTATTATTTTGGGGGCTTTAGCTCAATACAAAAGCAGCCAAATGTTGTATTTGGATATGAAACATATTAAGCACAGGAGAAGTTCTTTAACCTGGAAATAAAGCAAGGAAATGAACAGTGAAAGAACTCTGCAGAGCTGATGGTCAGTGCACTAATTCACATTCTTCAAATGCACATCATATCAGTGGTTTTCCCTTATTGGTGTTGCAGGTGTGTTACACCATGACTGATGAATGTACTCTGATGTCATGGGTATTTCCAAACAAACTTTTTGAGTTAAACACAGCACCTGGTAAAATATTTGTGAAAATACTTTACAATTAAATCTACCTGCTAGTAAAAACTGGGTTGTAATTTGATCTTTAAAACTTACTAGGTTATCGTGAATGATTTAGTGAGAATGTTTAAAACAGTCAAATCATCAGCTTATTTTGATGAATATTGGATAGTAGATAACAAAAAAAAGCACTGTGCCTTCAGACTGATATTCTACCTCTGTTGGCTTTGTCAGATTTTATTGCAGAAATATATAAACTCAAAGAACATACCTGAATATGAGGAGTCCCATATTTACAATGTAGTTAGTGATGCTGCTGTGAATTGTTATCTATCTGTATGGACAAAAAACTTTGTGATTAATTCAAATTAAAGAAGTTAAAACACATTTCTATGTAATTAAGTAAATATTCATCACTATAATTTCTGGGGCCAAGAGATTTGTAAACTGAGCTAACCTTGTTCTATTCATCTGTAGAAAGAAAAGTACCATACTCATCTAGCTGTCTTGTACTTGGAGGCAATACTTCAGCTAAAATCTGTGACCACAGATAATTGTACAGAAACAACTGAACTGCTGTTGAAACTTCGCAGTCTGCTTCAGAAATCTGATCTTTATAGAATTCGCTTTATTTTAGGTAGGTTGCATGTTGTCTGTTATAAATGCTGTATGTGATTTCCAGCTGGACACAAAATCATAGTCCTTTCAAGGGTAGAAAATGAAAAGATCTAAGGGCTCTCTGTGTGTTTGTTTGATAGGCTGTATTTCTAACAAACACAGGTTCATTTAGAAAGCCTATGTGTTGGTGTTGTCCTTGGCTCCATAGCTCCCATGGTATATTTGCCACTGCACCAGAGACAAAATACCAATTGGCCAGAACAAATATCTGCATACAATTTTCTTAATAGTCACCTTCTTTTTAATGATGAGCATGGAACTTTTTCATGACAAGACACGACAACCTTTTGCAAATGAGAGACCTGCGACTTTATTTTTTAAGCAGTCTGCTTCTAGTGAATGGAAGTGAAACTTTAAGGAATCTAATTGCCAAGGACTTGTTACCCATAACCCTGAAACTCACCCTGGGGTTCATGTTAAATAAAAATATGAGCATCTTTTAAATGAAGTACATGATATTGTTGGTATAAGGCAAGCAACAGTTGAACTAAATATTTTCCTTGGTCAATGTTTATAGGGGTTAATTTTCAAAGTTTCATCCACTGGAATACAAACATACAATGCAATTAAGCAAGCCAAGTTTTTAAATCTTCTCTGGTATGGAGGATTATGGCTGAAGAATGATGGAATAATGGATGAAAGGGAAGTGACTTGTTATTGAACTGAAAGATGTGAAATTATTTTTTTAAAATTCAGTGGGAAAAAATCCAGTGTATAGGGAAATAAAAATTGCTGAGTAGCAACTAAAATAATTTATCAAAGTTTAATGTTTCCTTGCCTTTTCAGGCAGCAAAATATTATGTGATGGATTCTGTGCAAATAGAGCACAGTCATTGAAACTCTTGTTCTTCTTCATCTTTTAGTCAGTTTTTAAACAAATTTTTCCAGGCAATAGTTACAAAATGGATTATTCTCTTGAAATCCATGTGCTCCAAAATAAAGGATTTCTTACATGACAATTCTTACATTACATGAAAGTGAGATCGATGCGAGCTAGTGTGTTCCTCCCTGATAAGCAAAACATTTTGGTGAGAAAAACATTGTATTTCCATGCATTTTACATAGACCTATGATCACCTTTACAGTAATTAGATTATTTTCTACTTCATTTTGAAATGCCAGATGAACTTGCCATTCTACCTGCCTATTGCTGACACTTCAACTTTAAACTGCATTAAGGGTTTGTAATGTCCTTTTCTCAAAGAGAGTACTATTTGATTTTTATTGTTTTTTATGGAGTTTATTCTGTGACCTGTGACCTTGTGGGAGAAGCAGAGGTTAAAAATATAGTGGTTTCCTCTTCAAGTTCATTGTACATAGCAGCAGTGTCTGATAGAATTTAAAAGGTGTCAGTGACAGTGGTTGATTACCTATTATTTAGTAATTTCTTTGTCCCATATTTTGTGGTGCTCTTTTGTTAGAGAAGTTTCCATACATCTAAGCTTTCCTGTGCTTACAAGCATCTGCCTTCTCTATAGTTGCACTGCCT
Source organism: Passer domesticus (assembly GCF_036417665.1). NCBI lineage: Eukaryota > Metazoa > Chordata > Aves > Passeriformes > Passeridae > Passer > Passer domesticus. Next base: position 29,271,170 of record NC_087475.1, read on the forward strand.
GGCAGAGGGAGCAGTTGTCTCCTCCACTGAGCAAATATTGCCTTGTTTCTCATTTAACAGACAAAATCCAGGGCACAGACCTTCATATGGAGAGTGCAATTTTATATGGAAAACTAGAAGAACATGAGAAGGCTTTGCACATCCTTGTCCACGAGTTGAAGGACTTCCATGCTGCTGAAGAGTACTGTGTGTGGAACTCTGAGAACAGAGACTTGCAGTACAGGCGGAGGCTTTTCCACATGCTGCTGTCAGTGTATTTAACTCCAGGCACTTCGGACTGCGCGCTCGTCATGGCTGCTGTGGATCTCCTGAACAACCACGCTGCGGAATTTGATGCAGGTCTGGTTTTGCAGGTGGTGCCCGACAGCTGGTCAGTGCAGCTCCTCTCCCCTTTCCTGGCTGGAGCAGTGAGACAAAGCATTCACACAAAAAGGATGACTCAGGTGGCACTTGGGTTAGCACAAGCTGAAAACTTAATCTACAAGCATGAGAAGGTAGGTAACTGGGGTGTTGTTAAATAAAAGCACTTTGAAGCTTTACAGTTGAGTCCTTTGATATGCAGTAATCAAAAGCAGTTTGAAGAATTAGGACACAAGCTGTCTTCATGTCTTTGGCATGTATTAGGGGGTTTTTTTTTGCCATGATGACTAGATTCAAAATTAATTGTGTGTTTTCTCTGTAAAAGAAGGGAAAGTTGGAGCCTTGAAATAGGAATAACCTTGGTGAGCTTCTGGGATGAATATGAAGTGAATCTGGGATTTGCAGATTAACAAAGTTCATGCAAAAACTTTAACAAGTGTCAGTTAGCATTTCTTTCAGTAGGAGAGAGTGTCAGAATTTTCAATTCTTTTTTTTTAGTGTCACCTGTTAAAATTTATTAAAAAATTATCCAGCATTTAGTATTAATTGAAGCTTGTTAGTAGATTTTGTTAATGATAAAGCTTTCTTCTGTTCCTAGCTAGGACAGTGTTGCTTAGAGTTCACAGCAGATTATTAGAACTGTTTTTGTTTTATCCATTTGGTATAGTTGCAATTATGCTCCATCATTTCCCTTCCTTTCTTCTTAGATTCACATTTGTAATTTTCCCCCCCTCTCTTTCAGGTTAAACAAAAAGGAGCCCCGATTCTTCTTTCAGACAAAAAGGTGTGTCAGGTGTGCCAAAATCCTTTCTGCGAGCCTGTGTTTGTAAGATACCCCAATGGGAGTGTGGCCCACACGCACTGTGCTGCAAACAGACATCCCAATTCCAATGTGACTCATCACTCTCCCAGCTCCAGCAATCAGACTTGAAATATTCCCACAGTTTCCATGACTTATTCCATTGAAAGTGGGCTGGAAAGAAAACAGTGCAGCTACTTTAAGTAAAAATCAAGGTGGACAGCTAGTTTTTGGGTTAATGGGAAGACTTCCAGTAAATATAAAATACTGCTACTTATCTTTTTGATTTCTAATGAATGTAGATAGAAAAGAAAATTCACTACCACACATGGAGAGGTGCAAATATGGGCTCTTCTGTGAATAGGAGTAAACACTTAAGAGAAAAGGAGCCTTTTCTTCACAGTGAGAATGAATGTTACGGAGTGAAGGCAAACAGTCATTTTAAGAATTGTCACTTTGCACTGACTGTGGTGTTGATAAATTTGTGGAGGGCAAGATGGCATTTATTGGAGTTGGAATTCTTGAAGAGCGATGGGACAAGATGGGCATCATGCAGCTTGCTATGAAAACAGAGATGTGCATTGATTTTTGTGCTTGCTGCAGCATGTCTTCTTTTGGGCTGGATTATCTTCTACAGGATCACATTATCAACTTCAATTTTTTTCCTCTACAAAATGTTGGCTTTTGATGCACTTTTTAGTACCTCCCTCCCATCCACCTGCTATATGGAATTTAAATGTAAGCACTGTTCTGTTAGGTTTCTGCTCCTGCAATTACTGTAATGTGCTGAGGGGAAACCAATAACCTCAATCACACAGGTGAACTTGGAAGAAAAAAGAAAGAAAGTTTGTCTGGTCAGACTGTAGTCACTTTTATATGGGGGAAGAGGCCCTGACTTTAATACTGATTTATTTATTAATATGCAAATATGCTGTACATACAGTTGAATAAATTGATCTTATCATTCTAGCATTTCTTTGGAGGATTAAGATGTGGCTGATACAAAAATGTACAGATGAAGTGCTAAATGTTTGCTATAACATAGCTTAGGCAGGTTGAAACTCACAAAAATAGGTTTTAGTGCTTATGGATGACTTTGTGCAATCAAAAACACAGAGAGAAGGTATAAAATTGTAAGAAATCTACAAAAGTGCACTACAGGGGTACTGGGTTTTTTATATTCTACTAAATATTCTGTGAACTAAAACTTTTCAAATAACACAAACCCTTTACTTAACTGCCCTCATATGTATTCACATTGCTATTTAACCATTTTAAAGAAGTTGATTGAAAAGATGTAGCTTCCCCCAAGAGAGGTTAAAAAATAACAACTTTAAATAAACTTAAGTACTGCAAAATGAAAACATTTCTTTGAATTCTGTAAATCTCTAATAAAATCAGGCTTACTGACCTGCATGAAGTTGAGTTAGTATGGCTGCTCCCTGTGTCAGAATTCCAAATCAGTGGAGGCTTTCAGCAAAATGGAGTATCTGCTTGATCCTTTCTAGAATCACAGAATAAGCTGAGTTGGAAGGGATGAATCAGGATCATGGAGTCCAGGTGCTGGCCCCACACAGGACACCCAGAGTCACACCATGTCCCTCAGTGTTGTCCTGATGCAGCCTCCTCGTACAGAAAGGCTGGCTTAGGAAGTACAGTGCTGCCTCCAAGGAGGGGCAGCCAGACCTCATCCAGGGGAAGATATCCATCTCTCCTCACAGAAACATGCTATGGTTTGGGGTGAAAGGGATCTTAAAGATCATCTATTCCAAACCCCCTGCCACAGGCAGGGATATCTTCCACTAGACCAGGTTCTTCAAAGCCTCATCCAATCTGGCCTTGAACACTTCCAAAGATGGGTTGTCTACAACTTCCCTGAGCAGCCTGTGCCTCACCGCTCTCACAGTAAAGAATTTTTTCCAGATATCTGATCTGAACTTGCCCTCCTTCAGCTTAAGCGATTCCCCTTTGCCCTATTGCTACGTGCATCTGTACAAAGTCCCTCTTCAGCTCCCTTGCTGTCTCCCTTCAGGTTCTGGAAGGTGCTGTAAGGTCTTCCAAGAGCCTCTCTCCAGGCTGAACAGCCCCAGCTCTCAACCTGTGTTCCAGGAGAGGTGCTCCAGCCCTGTGATCATCACTGAGGCCTTACTCTCAACTTGTTCCAACAGTTCAACATCTTCTTGTATTGTGGGTCCTAGAGCTGTACTCGAGGTGTGGAGTACTTTGCTTTAAAGCAAAGACCTTTGAATCTTTCTCCTAATTTTGAAATTAGGAAAGTATAACTGTTGTGCTGAATTTTATTTATTTTTGAAAGCCCGAGTAAGGAATTTTGTAGTGCTTTGTACTAAGACATGCAAGTCACATTTAGTGAGAGGCACTTCAAAAGAAGTCAAGTGTGGGCATTTCTCACTCGGTTCTGATGTGAGTGATTCTGCTGTGGCACTGGTATAAGCAGTGTCTCTATCTTGTAGTCATGGGGTTTGAACATTGTGTATACAACTGGCAGTAATGGTATAGAAAAATTTGTAGTCCCCTGTCCTCAAAATACTTGCTGATAACAGTGGAAGTGACTCTTCCAAAGACCTATAAACCTTTTGTGTACACTAGCATGCATTTCTTAAGAAATACTTCCTTTTGCTGCCAGCATCCTAAGTAAGCTCTTTTTTTCTATTTAGTAAGGGGGTGCTAAAACAGACCCCTCTCCATGATTTAGGGTCATTTTAGCCACTTAGTAGTGGTGAACTACTGCTGCAACAGAATAAAAATCATATCATTCCAGACCTCAGGAAAGTTCTCAGTTGCTATTGCAAGAAAAAGTATGTCTATAAAAGATTAAATAATTCTTTATTAATAGTCAATATCTTTTTGCAGATATATACTTTGGCTAAAATGCAGCAAAACCAATAATTGTACATACAGAACAAAACCAGAAATCAGAATAATGAAAGCCAGTATTTTTGCAATCACAAAAATGTGATTGATATTTAAGTTGGGGGGCATCTAGATCTTTGAAACCCAATCCCCTGAAAACGTGGACTGGAAAAATTGATACATTGTTACCTGTTGCTTTGTTAAGTTTTATACTAGAAGTCATTTGAATGAATTAATATGGAAATCCCACGATCGCTAAAGCAAAAAGCAAAGAAAGCCAATGTGAGGCTGAGGCAGAGCAAGAGCTCAGCAGGGAGGTGGCAGGTGGGCAGTGCTCTTCCTGTGTGTGTCCAGCTGGGAATATTCCTAACCAGAGGAGATGTCAGCCCACATCAGGGTGCTGTGTGGTGTTCTGGGCTTTGCACCAGGAAGTTTATGAAAGGTCTGCATTCAAATTTCCTTAGGTGGGACAACTGAACAGCCCTTGGGTAAGAGAGCTTCATCCTGGGGAACCTGAGTCCAATCCTTCTTTTGTTTTGGCACTGTCAGTTTGGTGATTCTTGGTTTATGTACCTGAAATCCTGGGCCAGCATTGCTGCTGTGGTAAGTTATGGCTGCAGCAGCACAGAGGGAGTGAGCAGGGAAGGAACCAGATTTGGGTATCAATTGCTGACTGCATATGTGAAGGAGGAGAGACAGGAAAGAGAAATATTTCTCTGGCCATTCTTCTAGTTTGGAAATGAATGCTTTTTTGGGAGTTAAAGCTTGATGTGATCTTTTTATCTCCAGTTAGGGAATGTGGAGTCTTAAGATCTGCCCTTGGAGAGTGGAGATTCTGCCAGAATATTTACTCTTAATTTAGTTGTTGCTAAATTATTTGAAATTCATCTCCCTCACTTTTTCCAATGAGTCTCCTCCAAGTTTGTATGTGCCAAAACTAAAACAGTAGTGTGGATTTTTTTTTATGTGACACTGTGTCTGTGATTCAGGACATAATAAATGAGATTAGTCTCTCACACTGATGCCTCTGTGGATATCAAGACACGTTTGTCTAACATGTAACCTCCAGTTACTGGAATATTGCAGCCCTGACTATTTTTTCAGCCATTCACTGCTACAGATGATGGTACATATGAAAAGCACTTGTTAAACTTTCTTCTACACTTTCATAGCTTCACACTTCCTCATGTAAAAATGACCTATGATGTGTGTATGTCATCATATGCAGTTTTTCTCTCAGTCAATAAGAGGAAAAATCCTAAATAAAAAAATTGCTCAGAATCTGGCACTCTGCTCAAAATAAGATTCATGGCTGTATATTCATGAGAAAGAATTCAGTTACATCTTCATTTCTTTTAAGTGGGTAAGTTGTCACATTGAGATCAGTATTGTTCAATATTGTCAGAGGCAGGGGGAAATAAGCATTTGGGGGTTGTTACACAGAGCACACCACAGACACATCTGAACTGACTTGTTCAGGCAGCCCATATTGAGGTGGCTCAGGTCTGCACTGGAGTCCAAGTCACAATGGGAACTTCTCTCTTTGCTCCCCTTGCTCCCAGTCTCCAGGAACTTTCCAGCCTGTGTTACTGACCTGATTAATGTCATTCTTCTAGCATTTAACTGACGCAGGTACAAATCTTGAGAGGTTTGGGGACTCCTGAGCAGATCTGTCTTCAGTAAAATGTCACTTTATTACTCAGCCACATGAAGCCCTACTAATGTGAGCTGTGGGTATTTGGTGGTAGGGACAGAGTATGTGTATGTTTTCTGAGAACTTTATTACCTAATTAAACACACAAGCATTATCCTGACTGCTGAGTCTTTATAACAACATCTGTTCTTCACAGGACTCCTGTCCTGAATTACATTAAAAATATTTTGTTTTATACAGTTCTATCAATGAGTAATTTTTTTTATTTTATAACTCTTCCTGGTTTGCTGCAGTCTCTATTCAGCATGGCTCTAAGTGTTTTATTAACATCCTGCTGTTCATAACAGGCAGCAACTAATACATTTTCATTGTGAGCTCTCTTCCTATTGCCTATATTAGCTAATTAATTTTTCTCTTGCTGTACAACACTTTGGGGCTTATGCCTTGTGAACACTGGTAGTTAAATGTGCTGCTACTTTTTAAGGAAAAAGAGGAAAAGTTAATAACATTCTGTAATGTATGATTGATTTCAAAATCGAAGTTCCCCTGCAGTAAATTTGTTCAGATGGAAGTTTGTACCATTAAGGCTTTTGGACTTAGTGGCTATATTGGTGAACATACACAGCAGTATGTGGAATGTACAAATGTATAAATATGTTGATTTTTAATAAAATAAAATCTTTTAATTACATTTGTCATGGATTCATAGATACATTAACCCTGGAATGTGAATGTCCAAGTGAAGGGAAAAGATTATCTATTGATGAATAGAGGATTCATCAGGGGACTTGACAGAGGGGTCAGATCCCTGACACGTGGAAGTGAGGCTGGTGCTTACATACTCTGCAGAAGGCAGAGGTGTTGGTGTTCCTCATCTTCCTCCTCACCTCCCAGGACTAAAGACCCTGGTTTCAGGCCCAAAGGACCAGCTGCTCCCAGTGCCACCACAGTGACACTGTAGGACAAGGAAGCCCCGGGAAGGGAAGGGTGGTAAGGGCTGGTAAAGAGTCTGTGCTAAGCCAAGGAAACTGGTGTGATCTCTAAGGGGACTGAGAGGGGAATGCAAAGGAGAAGTGCAGAAAAGGAGTGTTTAGGGCATGCAGGGGTGACCTAACCCAGCTCTCTCCAGCCCCACTCTGCCCAGCAGTGCAGGCACTGGCAATGCTGCAGGCATCCCCTGCATGCTGAGGGCAGGGTGTGTGCACAGCTTAACTGGGGATCCAGCAGGGCTAAAATCCAACAGTCGGAGCTTCAGGGAAGGGCTCTTGCTTTGAAGTTCAGGTCTGTGAACACTTGGCAAGGTTTCTACAGCTCTGTCAGGTAAAGTTTGTTCCTTTGGCTGAAGTGAAGGCTGTGGGAACATTGGTGGGTGCTCAGGGCATCTTACAGAGGGTGTTTGGGATGCAAATTTTGAGTGCAGCATGATGCTGGAAGGAATGAAAAACTAACACAACAAGCATGACTTTATTAGCTCAGCCAACAGGAGATACACCCTGGAGAGCCCTGGTTTGCATTGCCCCATCTATCTATCTATCTATCTATCTATCTATCTATCTATCTATCTATCTATCTATCTATCCATGGAAAGGTAACACAGAAAGCATTAAGCCCCAAACCCAGTCGTGACTCCAGCACAGTGGGATTTCAGCTAGTTTTGCCTCTAGACAGTTAGAAAATGGTCCATGCTAATCATCCAGATGGCAACTCCTTCCAAGACAAATAATCAATAGAGTATAGCTGAGTTTAGGCAGAAATGAGCCCCAAAGGTCCAGTTCACTGCCACAACTGTAGCCACAGGACAGCACAGGGTCACAGAGGCCAGGGCTGCCAGCAGAAAGCTGATGGCTGAACACATGGCAGGTTTTCAGTAGATAACAAGGCTGATTACAGTGCCTCAAAATCCAATAGCAGTCATGAACATCATTACCAATGCCTATAATTGCCAATATTCCCCTGAAGGTATTGTCCCACGACTGCCTTGTCGGCATGGTATTTGCATTGACTGGGGCCTCACCATCCCAATGCAAGTTAAATCCTAGAAAAATCTAGGCTGGTTGGGCTCTTTGGAGGTGGTGTTGTCCAAGCCCAACTTGATGCAGGGTCATCCTGTGTCAGGTTACTTGTCTTGTTTTAAACCAGTGTTGACCAGCTTGAAACCAGATTGGCAAGAGTCCAAGTGTCTTCTTGGCATGTCTTTGCCAGAGGCATGTATTGTTTAAACATCCAAAATACTCTCTGTTAAAGAAAAGTAAAAGGCTAAAAGGTACATTCGCCTTGAATAAATAGTTTCTTTTTTTTTGTGCTTTGGGTTTTTTTGGTTTTTTGGTTGGTTGGTTTTTTGGTGTTTTTTTTTTTGTTTTGTTTTGTTTTTTGTTGTTTGTTTTGGTTTTCCTTTTTTTTTTTTTTCAAATATTACAAAAAGACTAAATAAGCAGGGAATTTCTAAAAATTATCAAGAACTGGTGACAGCTTCAAGATAATGTACTTTGTGTCTCTCTAACCTGGAGAAGTATATTCAAATAAAATGCAAGTTCTTTGTATCTGTTTGAAAGTCACAGCAACAAAGATGTTTCAATCCTTTTAGTCCCTCTAACATACAAGGTTACTCTGCAGTGTCATGCCAGAAAGCTCCCAGAGTGTGACAGAAGTAGGGGTTTTTCTACTTGAATCACAAGCAGTTGAAGATGGGGAGGGAGGAGTACAGGACGGATTTGTATCTGCTTTTTTAAAAGATGTCATTCACTGGGGATTTGTATTTGCAAAGCGAAAGAAGGTTTTTATTCCTGTCCTTTTTTGATCCATCTTTAGGTTTTAACTTGTCATATCTCATTTCAAAGCATCTCTGTGGCCTTTTGTGACATGCTGATTTGTCAAGCAGATGTTTTAGTGTTCCTGCTTCAAAACCTTCCTGAAATCTCTTGTTCTGGGTAGCAGCCACTCAGTCCATCCCCTCCAGGTACTCCAGTCAGCATGTCAGGAGTACTTCTCCTCACAGTTGCTGGTTCTGTAATGTGAATGGCCATACCAGTGTGCTGGTGTCATGGTTTAGCCCCAACCAGCAGCCAGGCCCCACACAGCCCTGTGTGAGCCCTGCTCACTAATAACAAAAACATCTCTGTGTTACCAGCCCTGTGTTCAACAGAAACCCAAAACACAGCTCCAAACCAGCCACTGTGAAGAAAATCAACTCTATCCCACCCAAAACCAGCACAGATGGTCAAAACTAAAAACTACAAACCAAAGAAATTTCAATCCCAGAGGAGGGAGGAGTCTCTTGTTAAGCTGCTGTTAATTATCAATGCCTCAATACCCTACGCTTTTGGTTTTCCCATCTGCCTGATATCAAATCACAAGAGTGTGCAGTGTTTCATACAAATAATCACTTCTGCTGATAACTTTCCTCCCTGTGGACAGGAAAAGGGAAAGATTTTCTTGATTGGAGCCATGCCATGACAAGATTTGAAGGCAGCCAAAGAGAAGACCTGACAGAGCCTTTTTTCAAAGCAAGTGCCCTTAAAAGCACCAAGTGGGCTCTGACTGTAAAAGCCAGCCCTCAAGAAATGATGAACCAGAACAATTTTAAAATGGAAAAAGCTCAGGAGTTGAGTAGGGAGAAAGTATTAGAGGTTTGCAAGCAACATCCTCATCTCATGTCTTGTCAAGTCAGGTTTTGACTTCTGTAAAAGCAGAACAAATATGAATGACTTGCTGAATTGCAGAGCTTCCTCCACCCAGCCCCTTCTCACTGCCTTGGAATGAGCTGCCCTCCTCCAGCTCTCAGGGGCTGCCAGGCTGCTCTGTCCCCAGGCTTCTGGGGGTCCCTGGCCACCTTCCCTTACCTGGCCACGCTTTGTTCTTCCACGTCCTCCAGCTGTGTGACCCTTGGGGCCGTGCAGGCTGGGCCCTGCCTGGGGCATTCCCTCTGCCTGGGCTTAAGGACTTCTCCCCTCCAGTCTTGTATCAACTTCATGCACTTTGATATAAAATGCTAGAAGATAAAAATGAGGGAAAACTAAACAGAGATTCCTGAGTTTATTAAACAACGTTGCATTAAATAAAAGCAAAGCTGTGCTCTAAACAGCAATTCATGGTCCCTTAACTTTGTAGCAATATTTTTTTTGTTGAAACGCTTTCACACACCCACTACTTTAATGAAGTCTCTATGGTGAAATTTTGTCTTTAATGATTTTACTAAGGAAGCAATATCTAATACCTTGACTTGCTGTCTTAATGCCATTTAAAAGAGTCTGAAGGCATTTGTAAGCAGTCCTGTCCCATTCTGTCCAGCTCTGCAGAGGTCTGAGGAAGCCAAGGGAACAGCCCTGCTGCCTATGGACTTGCATCATACAATAAATAACAAGTCTCTCTGGTGGGGGTAAGCTGGGGGATGTGGAGGAAAAGATGAGCCCTGTCCATCTTCATCCATCATGTTTTATCTGGGTGCTCCAGGGCTGCATAACCCAGCACCTGAGTGTTCTGTGCTACCTGCAGCATCAGCTCAGAGCCATCCCAGAAAACTCATAAAAAGCCTTGTCCAGGTAGTCTCAGCAATGACAGTCATGAACAGCCTAGCAGCTTTGATATGCTTATTTTATGCATCACTACCTGCCATGGTTTTACACAACTGTCCTCCTGCTGTCAGAGCACTGGGAGTGCTCTGACATACAAAGTTTTTTCCTGTTCTTTGTAACATTTAAGGGGGAGAAAACTGTACCCAAGGTAGAAAATGGCCTCATTTCTGCTGGAATGCTGTCATGCCTTACCTGTGAAGTGATAGCGGTGGTTCTAAAAGTGTGCTCTCACTGATTGTGCTTCCCAGTAGGTGATATAAACACAATGCAAAGAAAGCAGGCAGCACCAGCACAAGTGTGAGTTCCCACCAGTATAACCACTCCTCTCCAGCACAGCTTTGCTCCCAGAAGATGTCAGGTGTTGTGGAGGGAGACAAGCAGCTCCAGCACTGTGGTGGGCACAAAAGTCAGAGGCAAACGTGCCACGGGCTCAGCTGTGCAGCAAAACCTGCTCGTTCCAAGGTGTCCTTTACTCATCCTTTTCCAATGGAGGTTTCTTTGAGCCAAGCCCAGCAGCAAGAGGGAGGCTGGGCACCCAAGAGGAGACACCTGCAGTACCCACACTGCTCTTCTTAAAATGCAGTGGCAAAGAGGTGCATCAAAGATGGGTACCAACTTTATTGCCACTCACCCTATAATACAGAACAATAATATATTAAAAAAAGAAAGATTGACTCACAGCATTAAGCTGACTTGGTGATGCCCCAGACAACTACTCTTGCACTTGAGCTGTTTCAAATTACCCAAGCTGGCCTTAGGAGCAACATGTGCTGATGGCACCAGTGAAGGTCATCAAACAAAGCCACACAATCACAATAAAAAAGCCACACAATCACAATAAAAAGCCACACAATCACAACAAAAAAGACTGGCACCTTCATCTTGCTAAGGAGGCAAGTACCATGCAGAGGCAATGTTTATTCAGGTCATGCTTGTCACTCTCTGTGGATTCTTACCAGAAAAATTTAAAACCTGAATACGTGCCCCAAAAGATGAGTGCATTTTTCCTCTCATATAATCATGGAAAATAAATTTCCAGACTTAGCTGGAAAAGTGGTCTAACTGTGGAGTTATGCTAGCAAGAAGCCCCTCTTCTTCTTCTTCTCCTTGCCCTAGTCACCTTTTGGGCATTTCTATTCCATTTGCTGTCTCCAGTACCATATTTTAAAGTGTGTGGGCTTGTAATAATGCAAGTTCCTTTCCTGCACAGCCAAGACATAAAGCTGATTAATTCAGCCTTTCTGAAATTATGCACACTGCAACAATATAGTGTTTCACCCCTTAAATAGTGTTTAAAAAAAAGGTCACTCTACATTCTCCCATCAATAGTACTTTAGAAACTCTGAAAAAAACCCCCATGCTCACAGAAAATGTCAGGGGTCTCGCCCAAGTGCCCTGAGCTTACAAGCCTGAGTTTAAAAATGAACTTGTACCTGAACAGTTGTCAGTGCTTTAAGTAGTTACATTTATTATTTAAGGTTCAGCACAATTCAAGTTGTTCTTTACAAAGAAAATAGAGGAGAACAGCCACAACAGAGCAAGAGAAAGAAAAGGCAGGGGAAAAACAAGGTTCCCTCAGTCCCCACTCAGCTTTTAGGGCTGGAGGCACTCACATATGCCAGCAGGGCATTGAGAATGGTGGTCCAAGCAGCCAAGTGAAATCTCTCCCCTCTTTGTCTCGTCTCTTCCCCTTGGCTCATCCCATCTGCACGTCTTGGGCTGCACTCTCTAACACAGTGTTCCTCTGGTCACTCTGACCTCTGTGCTGGGGGCTGGGAAGGGACAGGGGCCGTACCCGACTCGTGAGGTTTTTGTGCACAACCACAGCATCACTGTCTCAGTGAGATGCCAAAGTTATACCAAGCAGATTCACTAGGAATGTGACTTATTTACCACTTTAAAATATATACAAAAAGGAAAATAACGAGCCTACTTAATGATCATGAAACAGATTTAATGCCATCTAATTATTGCACCTGTATGAAAAGGTAGAAGGAAAAATATAATTAAACTCCAGAATTAGAAAGAACAGGAAAAACAGTCTAATAATAGCTACTTCACCAATAAAAATAAAGGTTATAAGTGGAATCCCCAGAATTTCAAAGCCAAAATATATTTGTAAAAGTGAAAAGGTTAGAAGGCAGAAAAATAATAATCAGGCAGCAAAAGGTAAATAATCCATTAATCATGCACATCTGCCGAAGCGACTGAGCGAGCAGGAGCTGCGGGGCAGGATGCTCGGGCTGCGGAGCAGCGGGGGCGGTGCCCGGCGGCGGAGAGCGCATCCCGCGCATCCAGAGCATCCCGCGCATCCAGAGCTCTGGCTCATCCAGAGATCCAGCGCATCCCGCGGAGAGCGCATCCTGCGCATCCAGAGCTCCAGCGCATCCAGAGCATCCAGAGCACCCCGCGCATCCAGCGCGGCTCCGGCAGCGCCGGGAGAGAAACTGAGTCATTGGAAGCAGGCACTAGAAACAGCTCCTGTGGGAAATGCTGTGCTTACATGGGAGAAGCATATGGTAAGAGGGAAAACGCAGCAGCCTGTGGAGAACCACGAGTGCTGCAATGAGAAGGCTGCAGGCAAAGGAGCGTTTGCCAGCCTGTAACCACGGGCATGGCAGCTTCACTCTGCCTCTCACCTTCCTCAGCTTCCTTCCTGCAAAAACAATTTCGGGTCTCTGACATGCATGGGAAAAGAAGGGTGTTGTCTTTTCACTGAGGCTGGCAGCTTGCTGCATTTCCTTTGGATACATCTGGGATTTAGGTCTGTACAACCCATTAATGACCCCTGACATCTTGTGCAGAGTGGTGCCAACCAGCAAACCTTTTCAGGTCCAGGAAGGAAAACAGACTCCATGAGGCTTCATGCATTGTCTGGCCCCACAGAACTGGCAGGGATGGGCACAAAAATAAAACTCCCACACACCTCACTTCCCATGTCTGGGAACAGCTGCTGCCCTGGTACCCACATTACTGCATCCCTGAGCAGCGACCTCCGGGGTTATGTGGTTGTTGAGGCACTCTATTGGAATGTGAGGTGTTGAGATGAGAGTAACTTCATCTTATCCTGCTCTGCAGCAGGAGGTGCTCTCATGTGGGTGTTTCTAATGGTCACCCTTCCCTGGTGTCTCTCCTGAAGGGGTCCTGAGGTTGTGAAGGAACATTTGTTCCCTGCCCACTTGAATAACTCCGTGTCTTGGCCCAAGGTATGGAATTGCTCATTTTGCTTTGTGCCCAGGTGCCTTCCCTTGCAGCCCAAGAACTGCGACACGCCCTGCTCAGAGGAGGATTGCAGATCATGTGTTTCCCTTTTGGATCAGAAGGGATGAGATACCATCACAAGCAAGGACCTACTGATGCAGTAGGGCAGGAAAAAAATGTTACCAAGAAGGATGATATTGAACAAGGAGTGAAATCAGGTCATTCCTGTAAGTTCTTGTTCACTAGGTCTTAGAGAATAATGCTTTTGGATTAATTAGAGCACATTTACAAAAAAATACTTCCTTCCACCTATTTTTGGTCCAAACTCACAGTAAGAAGGCTGATCCTTTCATAGAATTGCAATGGTGAGGTGCACAGAGTACCCTGGTTTAGCAAAGCTTGCTTACATGGACAAGCAAAATGATTTTACAGTGTTTTGATAACCATCATGGAGATTTTTCTCAGAGAGAGGTAAAGATCTGGACTTGGGAAGCAAAGGTCTTTGGCACAAGAGCACACTTTGGCAAGTGGTTTTTTTCTGCAGAAAACAGCTCCTTTGAGTACTCTAAGCAATGCAGAATAAAATATTTTTTCATCAAAATTTTCTGGAGTCTTGAACTGTGAAAAATGTGAAGCTGAGTTTCATGCAAGTTATTGGGCTGAAAATGTGCACAGGGAGCCATTGAGAACCATTTGAAGGAACATTTTGAGCTTAGACAGTAAAGTAAACAAAGAGGAAATGGGTTTGTTTCTTGAGGAAGAAGGAATTTAGTAGTTGTCCCGTAATTCTATCTGCACAGATGAGCTCCAGGACAGAAGAACCACTCCACTGCAAGAACATATATCAGCCTACTTAAAGGCCCACAGAAAAATCTTAAATTTTTTTAAAAGAAACTTTTTTAAAAATACTTTAAAGTCCAAGCTTTTTGGTGTTTGGACTAAGAAGCCTGAAAGTGTATTAAATTAGTTGATGACTGCTAATTTAGATCCCCTACTAGCACACAGACATATTTGTTCTCAGTCTAGCTCCTGGATATTCTCCCTACCAATGCTTAAAGCAAATCTTATTATTGAATTGAAAGATTAAAAGAAGATTCATTTTTATCTTACAAATTAAAAAACAATTTGTAACCAGGAGGTACCTCAATTTATCTACATTTCACCTTCAATTGCAAGCAAGGCTTAATTAAACAGCCATCTTAATTCAGATGACATTAGAAAAAATATTTAGGAATAAATAGTTCAGATGATTTAGAACAAAGAAGCTTGCCTAATTCAAGGAGTAGATGTAGAAACTCTAATAAATGAACTAATAAAAAAATCATGCCCACTACCTTGAAAGTAAGATTGTTTTTTCCTCTGTATTAGCATTGCTGTCCTAAGCTGGTTCTCCTTTCCAGAGAGGAGGAGCCATTGGAGGTTATCATTAATTAATAGTTTAAAAATATTCTAAATTGAAGAGACAGAATAAAAAAATAAATCCATATTCTATTCAAAATACAGCTGGATCGTGCAGACCTGTGAAGCAGCTATGCTAAAAAAGCCATTTTTACAAAGCCAAGGGGAACTTTTGGTGTTCCACTCTGCTGTAGGGTGGCAAAGCTGCTGCAGTGACCATGGCAGAAAAGGGCTGATGAGCTGCAGCAGCTGTGGCTTCCCTGCAAGCTTCAGCTGACAGCTTCACACACTGCTCTGGGCTGGAAGCAGCAAAGTAGGACAGAGTGCATTTGTGTGCATGATAGAAAAATATGTGCTGAAGCAATTTAAGAGGAATCTGCTCTTCTCTGAAAAATTCAATCAAATAATGGAAAGTTCAACATAAGCAAAGTAACATGGAGAAATTTTTTTTTTCCATTTTCAAGATCACATGTCATAAACAGTTCATATGATTAATATCAGTGTGGCAGAAACTTGTTTCTATGATGCTTTATTAGTACTCAACCACTACAATTTTATATTTAACAATAATTCCTAAGCCTACTCCTCTACCTGTGAAAACACAGCAAGTCTCCTCTTGTAGCTCTGGTTACCTCTTCTGGATCCATTAACTTTGCCCACTTCCTATCACTTTTCCCCAAGTCCTTTGCCTCTGATGCAAATAATTCCCAGTGGAAGATGCCCTATGATCAAAACCAGTTTTTAATCCCTGAAAAATGCCCATGCAAATGAGAAGCTCAGCTAAATAAATCCAACCAGTAAAATAATGTCGTGGAAATAGACCCCCATAACCTGCCTTTGCTTTTACCCACCACTTGTCAGACATGATCACAACAATAGCAAATTAACTTTAGGGGAAAAAACACCCTGACAGGGCAAAGATACTTGGGCAATATTCAAATGAACCACTTAACCTTTTGGAACTAAAAGCTTCCTGCAATAATGACACATTAGTCATTAACTCAATATGTGCTTTGTTAAATATTAGACAAGAGCTCACATTCAATTTAGCTCTCACATACACTCAGCCACAAAGAGCCATCTGTGCTGACTACAATCTCCAGGATGGGAAGTGTGCTGTGAATGGCACTCCAGCCTGGTGAAACTCTGCTGTACTGGAGAAAAGTACCCAGCAGCCAGTATAGCAGGGGAAAAGGTGATCCAGAAAGGAAAATAATCCTCTTCTTGAGGCTATTCGCCCTCCTCAGTGCTACTGATCCTGTGCAAGCACAAAGCAGAACTCAAATAAAGGAGCTTTAAAATATTTGCCCAGTTAAGTACGTGGACAAAAAGGCTGCATGAATGGTACCTATATATAAAGTGTTTTGAGTTCCTCCCCAAGTACAGGAAAAAAGGAAGAGTAGATTTACTGTCTGTCAAAAATTAATTTTTGTCTTCTTGTGTTCAGTGCAGAAAATTGTTGTGTACCCTCCTTACCCGCTGGCTTTCACTTCCTTAGCCCTCCTGGCTCACCTTGACTGATGTGCAGCTGGCAAAGTCAGCTGGGCTTCATATCTTCTCCTTGCTTGACATGAGGTAAAAAACATCCTGACAGACCTCTGCTGGTCACCTGATGCTAGCCCAAAGCACATTAGTAGGTCCTCAAACAAAAATCCTTCAAAATACCTAGGTCTGAATTTCATTTACTGTATGATAAAAAAAATTCAGTATGAGCTTCTGGGCTATAAAACACCCCATTTCCTTGTTTTAAATATGTGTATTAATATATACATATATAATTATTATTATTATTTGTGTTAAATTAAGAAATATTAGTTTTCTGTAATCACATGTGCTTCAACTGCCTGAATTTTAGTTCTTGTTCCACAAAAACTCGGGGAGTGCTTCAGACAGCTCCTGACCAAGGCACAGTACAAGTGTTATCTTGTTTAGCTTTAATGACATTGCTCTGGGCAAGGTCAGATATTTCATATTGTTCTGTCAAGAAAAGAAAACATATAAGCAATAAGATCTGAAAGGTTTCAGGCCTCCTGGGAATCCTCCCTGTAAAGATCACTATAGCAGAGTCTCAACAGGAACAGCAACAAAAATATGTAGCAAGAGAAACAATGTTCCACAGCATAAATTTATATTTTCAGTAATTTCTAAGACTTTAGAATCAGAGGAATGTTTTTACAATTTCTACTGATCCCTCTACCGAAGGCTTCTCAACAGCACTTGAAAATTCAGAGGATTCTTCAACTTCACAAGTTCCTGATTTGTGATACATATCCAAACAAACTAATTCTTGATTGAACAACTCAGTCAAGTTTCTGGAAGTGAACTAAGTTTACTTAGATTTACAACTGAATCCCTTTACTGTGAGCATGATTTCTGTATATTTAGGGTTTCTGTGTGAAGTAGTTGCTCCCTTCTTTCCAAGGACAGAAACAAGCTCTACTGAATCCTGGAAAATCTACAGAAACTTTGCAGTTGCAGGCCACAGAAGTTTTCAGCGGGTGTCTTGTCCTCCTGCTGGAAGATGTCAGACAGAAACACGCACGTTAAAAACAATTGAAAAACAGCAAGAGATCTGCTACAATTTGTCCTGTATTTGTTACTACAAAGATTTGTCTCAACTACTTCTCTATAATACCTTGCCAGACACAGTGAAGAACTGAGAATACATTGAATGCCAAAACATAAAGCTGAACAGTTCTTGTCACAGTACATTATGATATGATGATAGCGCTTTTTCTGAATTGTTCCATTAGAAAAGCTATTCTAAGGGGGAAAATCTGTGGTTAGCAGTCAAAATATTAGGAAGAGTTCTTTGTAAATGACACCTTTAAAAGTCTACTAGAATAGCTATGGAGATTGCACACATATGGGAAAAAAAAAAAACAAAACCAAACAGTACCTGGGTTTGACTGAAAGATTCAATCTACATTAGTACTGTATAGGTGAACAGGAAAAGATACAGTTTTTACAGATATTTATGGATTTGGACAATATTATACAGGGTTAAATGTAGCTAATAAAATGAATCTGTAACTGAGGATACATGCTTATACTGAGAAATATTAGCAGACCCCAGCCTGATAATGAGAAGCTGTGGATTGATGTTTCCTTCGGTCATAGCCTGGAAACAGGACCTGAGACAAATGTTTTACTCTAGGTTACAAATGAGCACAGTGAATTTTAAAAACTCACACCACCTCATGCCCATGAGGGGTTGTTTGTGTTATGGTGACTGGTTTTACAGATGCACAAGTCTCTGTTCTCTATTACCATAGCACCTGGCATTAAATTCAGAATCACAAATACAGAAGTTCAGTAGAAAGAAAAATCAGATCCCAACAGATTTCTCTACTACCTGCAGATAATCTCTCCCTCCTGGGGAGCAGAAAAGCAAAGCTGCACTATGTGAGCCAGCTCAAGATGGTTCTTGCTTGGAGAGGTACTGCAGGGCCAGATGCCAGGGAATCTACAGACACCATCCCTCTCCATCACTAATCCCTTGCAAGCTCTCATGGGGCACTGCCAGGCTCAGGGTTAAGGTCTGGTCAGGAGCTTCAAGGGTGTGAAACACTGAGGCTTGGAAACTGAGCAGGGTGTTACCATGGCAGAGCACTGTCCCACTGTCCCACTGTCCCACTGTCCCACTGTCCCACTGCTGTGGGATGTGGCTGGTCAGCCAGTGGGGCTGGTGCCCTACCATCAACCCTCTTCATTCAGGGTATTTCAAGTGAGGGGAATGAATCAGAATTCCGGTTATTACTCAGGGTCTGGGTATTTTCCCCATTTAACAAACCAGCACCCCGTGTATGTGTGAATTGATTATGGTATCAATGTTACTATCTCAAATCTATAGTTATATAGACTATATCTCAACTATAGTCATTGTCATATTTGTAGTGAATTGTATTGAATAGCTTTGTAAATGTTAAAGCACTCAGTGATTAAGTGCTGCTAACCTTATCTTTGCATCCATACCCTTGGCACTTTTTTGCATTCCTAGCTTCCATGCAAATCATTCCAAATTTCTTCTAACTTTACCATTCTATGGATGCTTTAAATTGTCCAGTTAGTAATAGAGTGAACCTTGCCATCAGAATTTATAAATCATATTTTCACACATTCATATTAAACCCTGTTTTTGCCAATGCCTTTGATAGTGTTTCTTTAAGTGGCCAAATCACTCAATCATGACAAAAATTCACCATAGTAAACTCAAAGAGGCCCAGAGGAGGATTCTAAGCAAGGTTTTGCACAGCTTTGCAATGAGCTTGCTGCCCATTTCTGAGCTGCTCAGAGGTGGTGACCAGCACCAGCTGCTCCAGTGGGGACCTGCCTCCCTTCCCTGCACTGACACTTTCAGGAAAGCTGCCCAGAACCACTCCCAGGGAGCTCTGCTGGCCAGCACCAGGGCCCTGGGGCTTGGTGGGGGACTCCCACGAGGGTCTGCTGGAGGAAAGCTGGTCTGTGTACATAACTACATATAGCTGCATGGGACATTTGGAAAGGATTTTCATCTGCCTTGGGACATTCCTGCTAGTCCTCAAATCTTGAAAAGGTGGGCTTCTACTTTGGCTTAGATATGCACTATGTATTTTATCAATGTACAACACATACATATTATTTTTATTTGCTTATATATATATATATAAATATATATATGTATATATATGCATATGCACCTATATGTAACAACAGAATTGTCATTATTAATGACTGATTCCTACAGAGAAGCAAACTAGGCATTGCTTGGATGTGTCATATAACTGTAAAAAAGTTTTCCCAGATTTTTGGAGGAGAAAAAGGGGGAGAGGAGAGGGAAGAAAGAGAGAAACTGCATGTGAACATTTTTGTTTGGGGGGATTGAAGGCATTTAAGGGACCTTTACAAAAATCACATATAAGAGACCTCTCGTTCATCTTGCAAACAGTACAAGAGCTTGCAGGAAATGATAATTATCTCCTACTACCACTTGCTGGTACACTATAAAATATTCTTTTAAAATATCTAATGCGTTGAGGTGTGTCAAGTAGCTTTTTCACCACATGATGTGTGATAAACAGGATATCTCTCGTAATCAGAAATCTAAAGCATGCGGGATGTAAAGTTTAAAAGAGCAGTGTTTTTCCTTAAATGAATGTAATCAATGTGCTTATTAGTTTGCTGCGGCAGAAGGAGGGAGTGGGTGGGTGTTTCAGAGTTGGCACATGTCTATTTGGCAACAGTGAATAGCCTGAGTGTTTATAGAGAGAGCTCTGTGGAATCCCTAGATTCTGCAGATTTTCTTACCAATTTTGTCTCAGATAATTAAGGATTTTAAATAATAAAAGAAAAAGTTAAAGAGGAAGTATGAGCTCCAGCTGGATCAAATAAAAAATAATAAAAAAGAAAGAAGGGTGTTTAAATTCTCAATATTGCCTTAAAACTAAAAATCAGCACTAAGGCACAATTTGGCTCTTAAAA
This sequence comes from Passer domesticus, assembly GCF_036417665.1. NCBI lineage: Eukaryota > Metazoa > Chordata > Aves > Passeriformes > Passeridae > Passer > Passer domesticus. The sequence continues at coordinate 29,291,484 of NC_087475.1, forward strand.
GTAACTATGGAAAACTGGCACCTGCTTCCTCAACAGATCTCCTCCCTGGGTGTATCCAGAGATATATCTTCTTAAACTAGTGATTTTAAAAAGTTTCTACAGCTGTTGGACCTGAAAGACACAACCCATAAATGGGACAGGACTGAGCTACAGATGTCCTGGTCCATACCTGGCTGAACTCCATCACTTCACTGACACTGCAAGCAGCAACCCCAATGTCTCAAAATCCCACCCTCCCCTGCAAGTAAGGACAAAATGTTACAGCAACCCTAAAATGAAAAAAACATACGTAAGTTTGCACAAATGCAGCCGAGTTGCTCTCTGGTCATGCCTGGGAATAACTGTGGCAGACCTCCAGCTGGACAAAGCCTCTCTTTCCTGCCTGATGAGCAGGACAGATGAGGCTTAGGCACAGCATCATCTGTGGGAGGAAACCTCTCCGTAACAAACTGGCCACGGTGTTAGTGCCTCTTTTATGCACACAGAGCCAGCTCGGACACCATCAAGGAGGAGGGAAAACACAGAGAAAGGATATAATTCAGTTTTGAGGAATGATACACCACCACTTCAAGCAGCAGTCATTCAAGATGTCTCCAGCATTGCTAATAGCAGCAGAAACAAAAGGTCTGACCTGGCCTCCTGCCCCACCTTTCCTCTTTTCTGTAGCTCAGCCTCTCATCCTAGAAACACAATTCTCTTTCATCTACCATTCCAAAAAGCCACGGGCCAGTTTTGAGCACCAGCTAAAAGCTGTGTAGCCATTCAAGGTTCAATAAGTCCTAAAAGCCAGCTGAACTGAGAACGCCCCTCAGGGGTCTTGTGGCAGGCGAGGAGGTTGTGCTTCTCTTCTCTGAGAGCAGCACCTCTGGTGTCATCAGACACAAAGACTTAGCTCAGGACACAGCACGAGGGATGCAGCAGAAGCTGCAGGCTGTCTGAGAGAAGCCATGAGGATGGACAGACAGGGTCAGGGTGACTGACATTAGCATGCTCATATCTGGATTTTCTTTTGAAAGCTTGAACTCTGTAATGAGCTAAATAGATCTGTGCCATTGCCTCTGTTCAGGGATTACCAGATGCTTGCAGCCCATGGTCAGGCATCAAGAAATTTCTCCACAGTCACGTCCAAGCTCTGGAAAGGAGCAGGAGCTGAACTATGTGCTTGCCCAGCATCATAACAGCTTCCTAACTGCAGCTTTATTCTGAATTATTCCTTATAGCTAAGTCATAACCATAGCACAGTTATCAAATTAGCTCAAGGAATAATTTATTTATTAAAATCAGAAAGAATTACATATCTTCCCTTGTTCTAATAGATGCAAATATGTGTTCATGTACACATGCATACAAAACACTGATCAAACATTATTATTAGGTATTAACATCTGGTTGACCACAATTTGTTTCCTGCATCTACTCTGACCAAAATAGATTGATACTCTTGGGCAATTTATTCTTTTGCCAGTTATAATAAATTAAAAGCTAAGCCATACCAGCAGTAACTCAAAATAGGGAAAAACCTGTATATTGTAAAGATGTTATATCTCATTTTGTCCAGTCAGTGACTAAACGAATTGGATTATATTCAATAAAACAAAAGATATTTCTTAAAATGCATACCTACTAGGTAGACTGTGCCCTTTTTTCTTTTTCAAATTTAATGTTCAAAGGTTACACTGACCCACTAAACCACAGAACACCAAGGCTATATGTAATTTTAATTCACACATCACAGGTCTGTGCCAGACCCCCACAAGGGTGGCTCCTGCTTTAGTGAAGGCAGCTTATTCTCAAACACTGGCATCCTCCTCCTTCCCCCAAAAAGAAGGATCATGTGTTTTCATACCCTCTCCAAGAGCTCATGAACTGGTATCAGAACCAATGTCCAGTGCCAGTTTAAAGTAATATTTGCTTTAAAGCCATTGCACTGAGGCCTCCTTGCTGTAGAGGCATCGTCCCCCCTGGGGAAAGCTCTCAGGGATCTGAGATCCAGCAGGGGACCCCAAAAGGCACAGCAAGGCTTGCAGCTCTCTCAAGGCACTCAGGGCTCGATGCCACATCAAAATGGGTGGTCACAGTTCCAGAGGCTTTGCCAACCTTCAGAGCCTCACCAGACTCTTCTGATCAACAGCTGCAGAGCACGGAGGAGCCTCTTGGCTCAAGATATTTCTATCTGGTGTATGCAGAGGGAGCAGGGACAAACCTCCACCTCATTCACTCTCCAGTGAACTGGAAAATCTGAAGGAGTGCAGCCCATAAACCACACTGTGCCACAGGCATTGACAGGAGTTCACCAGAGGGATCTTTAATCCTTAAAAATGTAAGAACCTGATGTAAAGGTTTTCACCGACTTAGGATCAGGATCCCACAGTGTAGCACACAGTGGGATATTATCCTTAGGCAAGTCCACAACTACACTTATCTGGAAAAGCCAGGCTGTGGGGTACATCCACAGCCCCATCCCACTTCCTTTCTCAGCACACACAGCATCTGGATTGAACATTTTAAACCCTATCCTTCAAAGCACTTTCCCAACTATTCAGCTTTGGCAGTGACCATTTTCTCATGAGATTTTGATTACCCCTACCATTTCCATGACCATCTATTATAAATAATGGCCATGCACAGAAGTGTGTAGGTGAAGCACATTAATTCTGATACTGCTCTGTGATGGGGGCATGCAAAGCTGCTTCTTTGGAAAGGTCCCTCCTCCCCTCCTATTTTGATTTTTCTGCTTCTACACTTGATGACTAGCAATAAAAATGGGTAAACAAAGATCCAAGGGAAATGAAACTACATCTGCAGAACATTCAGAGCCAAAATACACAAGGTGGATAATTTGCATGCTGTATGTAAAAAGTAGTTATGCAGCTTTCTTCCTACTCTTTACATCTCCATAAAACATAATAATAGATTTCTAATTATACATCCAAATAATAGGCAAGCTGCAAGATGCTGGAAGAAAATTAGAAAGGGGGAAAGAAACTAACCAAAGGTACAGATGTAACGAGGGTAGTGACATTTCTATAAAGACGCTTTAATGGTTGTTAAGTAGTCATTTTGAAACAGAAAATTTTTAAGTGTCCTAATAGGAGTTTTCATCTTCAAACAATTTTCTGTGCAGTTAAGTGATGTCAGACTACAAGCTGCAATCTACTACAATGACCAAAGAAGAGCTGTTTTCACACCCATCACAATATATAATTGATTCCTAAATTGGCTTTCTACAAAAGAAACCAATCAGATTTATGCCAAATTTAGGCAGTGGATGAAGTCTTGACTTTTGATGTTAAACATCTGATAAACTTTATGCTAACATAACATGCTACATTAAATGATAAGTTCCTTAACATAAAAATAAGCTCACAGTGGATCATGAAACACATCCAGTGTCCCCTTTTTATTGGAAAATAAAATCAGCTGCATTGCTGTATGGAAGGGGTACATCCTCTGCCCCCACACAATGTGAGTTTCAGCCAGCAGTTCTTCCCTCCCACAGTGAAACGCTTCCCTTTGTCCTGCCAACCTGAGAGCAGCCCAGCTGCCAGGTGGGGGAGATCTGGAGCCCCATCCTTCAAGAATGAAGGGTGATATCCCAAGTAGCTGAGGCCCTAGACACCATCACTGCATCAGTCAGTGCCACAGCTTCCCCACTGAACAGCAATTCACCACCTGACGTGGCTCCTTTCCTAGGGCTTCTCCAGACTTCAGCAACTGGCAGGGCTGGCCTGGTGCTCTTGGAAGTTCAGGTGCCTCTGACTCTCTGCAGCTGCTCTCTGCTGTTCTGTCTCCTGCCCAGTTTTTCTTCCATATTTTGGAGTATCTTCATGGGGCAGCTGTTCTGCACGTTCCTGGTCTGAGGCAGGAGTCTTCCAGAGGGTGAAGTGCATGCTTTGCATTCAGCCCATCAACACCAGCTCGATCAGCACAGCTGGTGCAACCAGCTATCCCTGATGAATTAAGGCAGAGATCACACAGAAATCTGGCTGTTAGAGAAACAAAGAAGCAAATGTCTTTCTAGTGAAATTTTCTAGATATTGTTTTCCTTTCTCATTTTACCTTAGTCAAATAAAATCATTAAGGGATCTTCACAACTTGAGTACAAATGAGCTTTCAGCTTTGGAAGTACGACCTACAGAAGAAAATAATCTGCCCGTTTGCTTAACCTCTGAAATTATACAGAGTTCAGAGGTAATACAGGGAGAATATACCTATTCTACAGGAATAGAATAGGTCTCAAAGTGACTTTCTCACAGGGAAGGAAACTTTCAGGGAAGCTGAATGTTAAACCTGTCAGCTCTCCTAGCAGAAGCAACAGCTACCAAAGATATCTCAGATGAAAGATGCAGGAGGTACCCCTGTAGCCTTGGCTCAAAAACATCCAAGAGATACCAGCATGCATGTCAAGGTCCCACTGAAGAACATGCTTTTTAATTCCTAAGAATTTACCTTCAGCTGAGTGAGGAGAAAAGCAAATTCCTCACTACCTTGCAGGTGATGTAATCTGTGGGCAATAACAGCTCCTAGATCTCTATTACATGAGCAGGGGCAGTCCTTGCTTCAGCATTGCTGGGGTCCCTCCCTGCCAGAACACTCCAGCCTCAAGGAGATCTTTCTGAGCCTCACTTCCCTCTCACAGCAAACCCAGACAGCAAACACACCACCAGCGTGCCTGAACTGCAACACACCCTGCAGCAGCTGCCTGGGGCTTTCCCCAGCTGTCCCCAAAGTTTATGACTGGGATGGGAGTGTCCAGCTCGGGTTGAGCATGACAGGTGACACGTAGCAGGAAGGTGTAAGATCCTGACAGCCCAGCTGCCTTTGGGTTTTATTTGTGAGCTGAGCAAGGAGGATATTGTGCAACCATGTGCTTGCATTGTTCTTTTGCAATGAAGTTGAAGAAGCAGATGTTTTGTCTCACGCAGCCATGTCAGTATTCATGTCACAGCCTCCTCGGGCATTGCTGCTCCTGCCTAAGAGCACTCTGTGAGGATTTTGCTGGCTCACCTCACACTTGCAGCAATGGGCATGCTATGCTCAGACCAAGTGTGAAGAGTTTTATGAGACGTAAGGTCCTTTACAAAGCAGCGACCTCTTCTTTCTCTGTCCTGCAGTCTGTAACAATATTCTCACCATTTTATTGCTGACAATGGATAATCTATACTCATTCTTGCTTTGTAAAATATTTTCTTTTAAAACCTCAGTTGATGTTATATGAATTCAAGTTTAAACCAACAAAAATATATTGTTGGTATCTCCACCAGTAAAAAAGCATTACAGCTGCCACTGCCCATATGCAATCTAGCACTCAAGGAATTAGGTACATATGGCCAAAGTTTTAGTGATTCCACCAATCCAAATCCTGCAGGGCTATTCTGGGACTTGAAATAAGTACTGTACCAAGACATGTTGCAATTTTTTGTAATAATGTCTGCCCTGGTACTGTTAGTGCAATCATTTTTTTCTTAGCATTATGCCAGTTACAACAGTTACTAAGGTAAAGTATTACCAAGCCAGCAAGGAAGTGTCAGGACCAGTTCTGGAACCAAGGAGAATTTGCTTTTGTTGACCTCAGAGGAAAATCAGCACTTTCACAAAGATTTAACCATCTCCTGCTAATTATCTCTCTGTCTGAAATTGCTTCTGTGATGTACTAGTCTGCTCAGGACATGTGACAAACACATACTTCTCTGCTTGCATTGTTTATTATGTCAGTACCATCAGCATCTGAATGTGACATTTATTGAAATGAAGAAGAAATAGTCAGGACACACCTTGAATGCCTCAAAGATTTAGTGTGTTGAAATTCACTGTGCTGTGAGTGGAGCACTCGAGGTTTTCTTCTTTCCTTCAAACTGAGCAACTTCCCAGCAGAGCATCCATCACAGCTGATGGGGCTGGCAACTAGGAGAGAAATGGCAGGTGGACTGAAATTGCCCAGCAGACTTCAACATTTGGGTATTTAATACTGAGAACTATCAGTGAAGGTGATTTCTGACACACTGGCTGAGGGCAGATACTAAGCACCATGAAATCAAAACCCATTACTGCCCATTTGTTTGCTTGTTTTGTTCTGCTCCCACAGTTTATGTGGGCAGATACATGGGCAGTGATTTATGTTTACTTGTTTGTCTGGACATTTAGTAAGATACCACAACCTATATCCACTGTGTGCTAGCACAGCATAAGAAAAAAACTTTCAATACTAGCCCATGAAATTTTATCCACAAAAAATATCAGAGAATACTCAGAAAATGAACTCCAATATTTACAAGAATTTTATGAAAATGTACAGATAAAACACAGTTTCAGTAACAAACTCCCTCCCTTTAGCAAAAATTGATTTCTGGCATTTTACTTAAATAATTATATTTATTATGATATGTATACATTTGCTATGAGATTTCTAAGGGTAGGTTTATGTTGGACATAAAGCAGAAACCTTTTGCAATGATGGTGGTGAGATACTGGAACAGGTTGCTCCAAAAAGCTGTGGCTACCCATCCCTGGAAGTGTTAAAGGTTGGGTGGGATGGGGCTTTGAGCCATTTGGTCAACTGGAAGGTGTCCATGCCAAAGGCAGGGAGAGTGGAATTAGATAATCTTTGAAGGTGCCTTCAACCAGAACCATTCTGTGATTTTTGATGACTGGCACAATGTAACAGTACCATTTCCAAACTTCAAAGAGCAGCTGGCATTTCTCAGCATAATATACTATTAATTTGAAGGTATTACACACTGAAATTAATTGCTGAAAACTAGTATTAACTGACATTTATTATTTCTCACTAAAACATTTTCTTTTGTCATGAGAACAAAAAAAAAGAAGTCCTGGAAAGACAATACTCTTTTGCCACCCAATACATTTATTCCCATATTAACCTGTGGTTATGGAAGCAGCGTTTATGAGGACGATTCCTCCTTTCCTTCCCAAGTATCCTCGTCCCACATCCCCGGCTCCGCATTCTGTTGCGAACTGCGCCACCTGGTGGCAGCGCGGCAGCACTGCCGCACCCGCTGCGGGGACACCGCAGCTCTGCCCGCACCCCGGGAACGGGACCGGCACCACACCGCGCTGGCACTCGCATCTTCATCTGTCTCACAGAAAAATTTGGTATCTTACAGCAAAACCATCGGGCTGGTGGAGAGGAACTAAAAAACAAAAACAGCCGGGATGAATCCCAACATGCACTGCCCAAAAAGCATCGAGGGCTTATTTCTTTTTGCCCACATTCAGAAAATGTTTTGATGTTCAGTGTGTAAGCACCTGTCACAGGACAGTAAATGATGAAATCCTGCTGGCAAGATAGGTTGGTCCACATTGCAAGTGTTCAAAACTGAGACCTAAGAAGCCTGGCTTGAACACAGAAGCCAGGTGTTCAGGGCTGCTCCGCTCAATAACTTTGGAAATGCAATGGAGTAAGAGGAGCAGGAAGTTAAAACAGATTATTCAAATTGATAAATTGATTCTACTGATGTGCTGCTGCCATAACCAACAATTAACAACCCTGATAAATTTGGTTCTCCCACATGATACTTGTACTGATGTCTGCAAAATGAGTGAAAAAAAATGCTAGTTTCACCTTTTCATCAGCTTTAACACTACAGATAATAGTAATCTTTCTTAATACAAAAATTAACTTCCTAACTCCTAAATGTTGACATGTATTGCAGATGATTGAGAGGAACATCAAAGAAATGAAAAATGAAAAAAAAAAACAAAACCAAACTGTACAACTCTGGGTTGGTTTTTTTCCTCTTTTAAAATGTTTTTTGGCTCACTTTCAGACTTGGTTGAAAGCCTGAGCTGGTAGCTATTCAGCAAGTGACCTGGCTGCATGGCACTAACTAGTATTCCTAGTGACTTTCCTAAAAAGTTGTGGTAAATTCTGAAACTTTATCTCTTTTTCTTTGCTCAGTTAAAACAGCAAAGGCCATGGCCATACTTTTTTGAGAGTTAAAACACTAATAATTCCTTTAAAACATGATAAAAAGCTTTGCATGTTTTAAGTGCTGACAGGCTGTTGCACTTGTAGCTTCTTGCTTAGTAATGAGGCAGGTAATGTGGCCAAACTGATCAATTCTCATTTGAGAAGATGATACAAATTCTACTATTTAATCTTCTCCAGAATCTTCTTCAGCTAGCACCTTCAAGACCACATGATTATGTTCATTTCATCAAGTGAGCACAGCAAAAGGGTCCTTGGGTACCTGTCCCAGCATGGATGAATGTTTTTATTACAAATCACAACTTCTGCTGATACATGATATAGAGTTATTTTGCTACACACAAGCAATTCAGATTTAAATTCAAGGAAATGCTAGTTAAGCCTTTCTGTATTTGCCTTAGTGTAGAATCTGTCATGTAAAACCCCCATTTCTTTTCCAAAGGGACAAGCGAATTGCCTCAGCTGTTGAATCCAATTTAACCAGTCACAGAATCTTCTGCATTGGAAGAGATCTCTAAATTCAGAGTCTGACCATTTACCCAGTGGTGCCAAGTCCACCACTAAACCATGTCCCCAAGTGCCACATCCCCATGTCTTATAAATACCTTCAGAGATGGAGACTCCACCACTTCCCTGGACAGCCTGATCCAGGGCTAGACAATCTTATAGGTGATGGAAGTTGTCCTAATATCCAATCAAAACCTCCTCTGGCACAACTTCAGGCATCCTCATCTCATTCTATCACTTGCTACTTTGGAAAAGAGGCCAACTTAATACAACATCCTTTCAGGTAATTTTAGCCTGAGGTATTCTGATTAAGATGTACTACCTTAGCAATGAGGAATCTTGTCCAAGTTCACAGAGTATTCTCATAGAGAAAAACTTAAAAAGAAGCACAGGCTTTGGGAAGAGGAATCACAAACATGTCAGTTAAGAATGCATACCCAGTTTCTGACCTCCTCTGTTTTGCTTAGCTGATGAGATCTATTTATTTGTTGCCCCCCCTGAACGCTGCTTGGGAAAATAATGACCTGTAGACATCACTTATAGTTGCTTATCACCTGCAGTGACCTGCTGGCACCTTTTGTGTGACCTCTGAGGTGTGGTTTTTGGTAACAAGTAAGAAGGAGAGCAGGTACTCTAGTGCTTAAAAAAATCTGGCTGGAAGAAAGAATTCCAAGTATTGAAGTGTTCTAAATTAAAAGAAAGCTGCAAAGTTGCTAAAACTACTGAGTTGTATATTTCTGCTTCCTAGAGGACAGATGAAGGACATACTCTTCCTTGGAAGTATTTGACCTCTGTCCCAGGAAGGAAGCTGGCAATAAACCAAAACCTTAAGCTTTTGGGTGAGTGCTGCAACCGCTAATCTATTTTGGAAGGCTACAATTATAGACAGGAGGTGGGCAGCACTGTCATCACCTTCTGCTTCTGATTTTAAAACAGAAAAGTTATGACTGTATTTGGCAAAGAGTCCAATGCTATCTTTGTGCATTAGCCATATTCGGAACACGCCTCCTTGAACAGGCCCCTTGAGATTTAAGGGGTGGAGAAGAGTGTTCTAAAAGACAACTTCAGCTTAACCCCTCCAGCTCTTTCTGCATTTGGGGGAAGAACAGAAAAACTGACTCCTCCAGAGGATGATTCAGAGAAATTAAATTTAGGTACTTGCTCTGAATCACTCCCTACTTAACCTGGGGAAGCATCCTGGAGACAAGTGATTCCACAGGCAAAGGTTATCCTCTGTGACAGTTCCTCCCTCAAGATCCCCTCAATTGTCAGTACTATTCTCACTGGCTTCTCAACTCCACCACTGTTTAAGCAGGAAGTTGTTGCTTATGCTCAGATACCTGCAAGGCACAAAGGGAGGCACACTGAAGATCTCCAAATACCTGGTTATGAGCTGCCTAGTTTCAGAATTTAAACTCCCAAATCATTAAACAAATAGACTGATTTTTAGAAGTTATAATCCACCAACAGTTTCCTAAATTGTTATTGACTTCATTGAAATTAAGATGCAAAGTTGGCACTTGGCGACTATTTTAGATTTAGCATTCCATCAAATTGCACCATGATTTTCCACAATTTTAAATAAATTTAGAGTTGTTTGTTGCTTTTTAAACAGAAGACATCATAATTATAAAGGGGGGAAAAAAAGTCTTTATTACTAAATATATTCATACAACACTTTTAAATCATAAATCAGTATGTTTTGAAATTGTGGTAGCACTTTGTCACTCTTTAAATACTCAAGTCTTATCGCTTTTTCCAGGTGAATTTCCGTCTGGGTCCCTCTTGACCAGGCTTTTTTCGTTCCTTCACACGTGGGTCAACTGTTAGTAATCCAGCTACAAGACACAGAAAAGCACCCATTTATTTACTGCCACTAGTTAATATTACAGGTATGCTACGTGTGAGCAAATAACTCTGACTTTCACTAAGAGTGTGATTTGTATGATCTAGAGGGCTAAAGGTTCAGAATCACAAAACACTGAGTGTCATCAGATCCTCTAACATTTAAACTTCTCTTTATTAACTGAACTTCATTCATATTTTCTTTCACACACCATTAAAACAACCACCCATTGTTTTTTATCTACCCATATTGCTTAGGCCCTGAAAGAAGTGGTCTCCAACCTTTTTTGATCATGCAGTCCTAACAGTGTTTTTGAGCATGTACTCCCAAATATATGTATTTATTCACTTATGAATTATATACAGCACATTCTTATTGAATCCCAATGGATCAGTTGCATATTCCCCATTCTGAAGACCACTGTTATGTGGTATATTTATATGTAAGTAAAAATACATTTATATATATCAATACACTTAGAAGTATATTTGGCAATGTCCCAGATATGTTCACAATTACCTGATCTCAGTAAAGATGCCATACTCATTACAATGTCTATTTACAAGGGTTTTCCCTGCAAGTTATACTTGCCAGTGTTGAAAAGGTACAGTCAAAGAAACTTGCTGCAAAGCATGAACACAGCTTTTGTTTCACGCCTGGCAATAGAGTGAAAAAAATCACAGCTATTCTGCCACTAATACAGGCAGGTATTCTTGCTACTAGTCCAGAAAGAGCATAGTTAAAAGCTCACTGTTCAGCTCACTGTGTTTGCTGAAAGAGCATTGACATCTCATCACCGAGAAGCATCAAATCCTGCAGTTATCTAAATAAATCCTATCTTATCCTAGGTAACTTGTAAACACTAAATACTGCAAGAAAGGAAACCCTTGGTTTGGCTAGTTGCATGCAGTATGTTGCTCTCTCTTCAAAGCAAACATTGCTCATTACTCTCTCTTCAAAGCCAACCCTCCAGCTCTTATGCTGGAGAAGAAAACTTTTTAAAACATGAACAAGACGTGACCAGCAAAATAAAACAAACCACAATCTTAGTATCTTACAGCTCACTAATGTCTGATCCAGATTTATTTAGTAGTGAATGCACACTCATGTTTTGTGATTCTATATTAAGGCAATATAAGCTGGTTAATAGACCTAAAAGAGGTCATGAACAGATGGAAAAACGCTTGAGAAGTCATCCAATATGTACACAAAGGATGCTAGGAAACAAGTGAAAACAGTCTATAAATCAATGCAGATCCCTTTCATATAATATACAAGGTTTCACTGGGATTATTTACTCAAATCTGATCCTTAATGATCCTTGTATTAATTCTGTTAATTACCAGAAACACATTAAGAAACATTGAAATCATTTCAATTCCTACCTTGCCTCATGAATTCCACCTCCTTTTCTGTCACAAAACTCCTTAAGGCTTTTGCAGAGGCTAAACGTATTGCTCCAGCCTGTGCAGATCTTCCTCCACCAGAGACTGTGCAAACCATATCATGTTTTCCAATTCTGCCAAGAAACTGGAAAGGGAACAATAACTGTTCCCTAAGGGAGAAAAAAATGAATAAAAAATAAAAAAATCATGTGCATAAAGTTCTATGCTATGCACATTTCTTATCATTGTATATTAAAAAAACATAGTTAACTTTTGGGCAGAGATCCAGAAAAACATTCATATCTCATCCAAATCAATAGGAAATTAGCAGCTAGGAGCATATTCCAACTGCCAGTGGTACATACTTTAAGTTCAGTTTACAACTACTTCTCTAAGGAAGCCAAGATCCGTCAGCTCTGGATATTGAAACTGAGCAACCTCTCTCTTTATTCTTGAGCTTAAAAATCATAATACCAAATAAAAATAAAAATCACATTAGGAATAGAAACTTTATGTCAGCCTAATGAGAAGTTTTCTCTATATCAGACTGTGCACATCCTCCAAAATTTGAAGCTTTATATGAAAAGCCTCACCTTGTTTGCTTCCACTATGTTACTGTATACCAACGTAATTACACATTCATGCAATTTGCAAATGTCTTGTGAAACACTTACAAATGATAATGCTCATTATTAATTTTTAAAATGAATTTCAAGCCCTTTCTAAGGGGACTAAAATTTGAACTATTAAACAGTCCATGCTCTCGGTTTTTTTGCATCCCTTCAGAAAATGTGAGGCAAGGAGCACAGAGCAAGGCTTGCCTGTCAGTAAACTCCTGAAAATTAGGAGGAAATTCAAGACACATTTGTATGAAACAGATAGTTGTACAGAGACAAGAACACAGAATCAACATAGCATTATGGCAGTATGGCATTACTTTTGCTGGAATAATTTAATTACGGTAAAATACAGTATTTCATAGTGCTCTCACCTGTCCTGCAGCACTGGGAAGTAATGTAAAATATCTATTCCATTCACTGTAATTTTTCCAGTCCCATTGTCATAAACTACTGCAGTAGCTCTGGCAGTTTTTCTTTTACCTTAAAGGAATTAAACCAAACCTTTTATGAGGCTTCAACATTCTCCAGAACTTCAAAAGCCCAAGTAGTTAAACAAATCTCATCACATTCACACAGTGCCAGCTGTTTGGTTTTACAGGCTGAGGTAAGAAAAAAAAATGCAAACAAAGAACAACTATCTTTTAATATATTTTAATTCACTGTCTGCTAAGTGGGGGAGAAGTCTGTGTTGGGAAACCAATCTACATCAGCACAAAGGAAGGAAGCAATCATTCTGATAAAGGAATTATGAAACAAATAAGACATTCTTCTTCATTTTGGGGGTGATGGGGCACAAACAAGACTGGTTTTGAACTTATTAAACCTGGTGGCTTTTCTTAAATCACACAGGTTGTGTGGCCATCAAATTTCATTAACTACTGTTCTGAAGACACTACTGAAAACCAGTGCAAATTAAATCACAGTCTGCTGCTCTCACATCTTTGTTGTCATGTAATCTTGAAGACAACCCAGGTAAAGGAGCTCTCTAGCCATTCTGCACCTCAAATTCTCTGTGACCTTTGTTCTTACTATCATCTGCTGCCTGCTGCATAATACCCACAATCTCTAAGATTCCTCTTAAATATACAGCATAAAGTGTGTGTGCACACATGCTTTGTCCAGAAAATCATCAGTATTTTCTACACATGTTGTTGTCACATTTTTTCTATGCAATCACTCATATCCCATATCCTATATTGCTTTCCAGCTGTGTGTCTCTCCAACGAAAACATAACAGCCCATGTTTAGAAGATACAGAGACCTTCATGGCTTTTGTCTGACATCCCCTGCATCTCAGTATGAACGATCAATATCCCATTATCCATCTCTGTCTCATATTTAGAAATTTCCTCTTCACATTTTCCTAGGTGTTTGTAAATATCCAAATGCCTTGCTATTTATTCTTTGCATCTTTGAAGTTCCCCTTTGCTGGACTGCCTACAGAAGGCATGATAAAGGTTACATACTAGTCTAAGCATGCCATTTTTATACTAAGCAACAACACTGTTACCTCCATGGAACTATTTATACTTGTTTGTGCAGTCCTCCACTCTTTATGTTCAGCAGTCAGCTCTGCCCAAAAACCAAAGTCCTTTTGTATCCTACAACCTGTAGGATACAAATGGAGTCCTGTTTACAGAACTATCACTGCATAAAAATACATATACAAGACAGATTATAGGAGTCTGAACCAAAAATGTGTACTTTCTGACCAGTCCATGTCATACAAAAGTCTGCATTGTTAGAAATCAGCTCGAAATGATTACCTTCCCCAGTGCTGAAGGCCACTCCTCGCTCGTCATGCTGCAAGGGCTCAATAACCACTTTCTGCAACTGCACAGGAACTTCTTTGGAAAACTTCTGTATATACTTCTCCTCGATGTCAGCACATGGCAATGCTACCAATTTTTCTAAGAGTTGAATAAATCTTGAATACTGCAAGACAACAAGACTTCATTGAAGTATGCAAGTGTAATTGCATTTGCGAAAACTTTCTATTTTTATTTAATGGATCTTTCCTACTTCACTTTTATTGATGATTTCTGACAAGATGACACTTTTGCACCCACATGCTGATTTAAGAACAGCATGCAGTTGCATCATTTCCTGTGTGACTGAAGACATCTAGTCCTTTCTTCAGAAAACAGTTAAACTTTACTCCAAAGCATAGCCAACCCCTTTTCAATACAGGATTACTGTATTAGAATGAAGTTCATCTCACTTAAAACAAAGGAAAAAAAACATTGGAGGGATGTCTTAATTATTTTATTATTGTCTTATTAAAATAGGAAAAGATTTTCACTTGCTTTTTAGTAAGTCAGCATATTGACTGATTTGGAAATAATTTTATTTCACTGAACTGAATCTCATAAATGATTATATTTCATAACATATACAAAAATGCCTATCTTTGGCTGTTCAAGCTGAGTTACTTTAATGTTTATGATTTCCTTTAAAACTGAACAATCAAGGTATTTAAAAATTCAAGAGATACTTGACTTAAAGGGCAACCTCTTGAAATAAATTATCCTTTGCTACTGTGTGGTTCTCCTTCCCCCTTATACCTCCCTCCAAAGTTCTTCAACATGTGATTAAAGAGTACACACCAGTGTGTTAACCCATTTGTACCAAAAGCTGGGATGCCCTGTTACCAAGTGTCACTGACAGGAGCTTCAGACAGCTGTCACTAGATATAAAGGTATCATACCATCAAGAATGGATTTTTCATATAGATATCATAACCTGATTTTTGAAGTGTTTTTTTTTTTTACTTACAAGTAGTTATTGCAAGTATTTGTTCCTCTCTCTTTTACAGTCTTCTGTAGAGTCTTCTCTAGCACAAAATTACTACTTTTCTTGTAACTTAATAGTAGTCCCTGGAACTCTGACACCACTTGAAAACTATTTTTACCTAACAATGACACAGACTTGTGGTGAAGCCTTTGAAGAGCAGAAATATGGAAATAAAAACATATAGAAATTACAGAGACTATAGAAGTAGAAAGCTTCCAACTGTTTTCACTTGGAGAGTGCAAAGGAAAAAATTCAATAACTCTGATTTTGTTTAATAATGTAAACACCACTGAAATTTTTGTTGCAGTGGTAAAAGGTAAGAATTTGAGCAGGAAAGACTGGCGGCTCATACTGAGACATTTGAAATGTATTTAAACAAGGTATTTTACTATAGACTCAGGCTTTGTGGTCTTACATGGGAGAGGCCAATATATAGAAGGGTTTAGTGTAGGCTTTTAGTTGGTTGGGTTTTTATTAAGTTTATTGCAATGTACTTTTACAGATGTAAAATGTACTAATGTACAGAATGTACTAAAACCAAGCAGTGAAGAACACCAAAATGTTTTGGTTTTGGTTGTACAAGTAGACCTGGCAGAGGAAAAGTAGCCATTCCAAATGCAGGAACTACTGAGAACACTGAGGTCTTAATGGCTTCTACTGCAAGTAAGGTAGAGAAAGTCTCCTGGGTATTATCAGGATGGAGAATTTACAACAACTACTTCTAACTTATGCTTATGGACCACAATCTGCTCAAGACCTTTTCACATCCCCCACAGACAAGGAAGCCATCACATGCCACTGTTCCAGATGACAACTGAGCAAAGGCATGTTTGCTGCTGTTATGCTATTTTTGCAAAGCTGTTGTTCACAGGACAGACAAGATTGAGGAACACTGCTTCTAGGTGAGAAAACACTTGGAATGTTCAGACAAATAGTTACATTCTCTGGTAGTGTCATATTCAAGCTTCCAAAAGCTGGCCACATAGACTGAACCTGCTGTTACAAAATCTAATGTTCTACAGGGAAAAGCTCTGAGTGAGGAAAAAAAGTGTATGACTATTAGGATGAATAGTCTTATCCCCAGAGATAGATGTAAAGGATGTCTCCAAACCTACAGTGATACAGTTTGCAGACACTGAGAAAGCTGCAAAACTCTCTTCTCTCCCACCATATTCATACCAAGGAGAATGTAACAGGAGATAACCTGTATCAAACTACAGATCTGCACAGATTTTTATCTTGTTTCTGTTATTTGATTGTGTAGTCAATCACTAAGAAAAAGGGCTCCTTATTTCTAGTAAGCCCTCTGGGATTTTTCTATCATTACCATGTAATCCTTAACATTAAATAACTTAACTCTGTGCAGGTTTACTATTGTACAAATCCATTGCATTTTCCCACGTTGAATATTTACCCCTTCTTTACAATTAGTAACAGAAGTTCTAGCCCTGGCTATTTTTCATCTGTAAGTACAAAAAATGCCTATTTATTTCTAAAATAAATTCTTATAACCCATTCCTGACCACATAATCAGATTACAGGAATGAGTACTCTAGACCTCACAATGTTGCCAGGAGAAAAAGTAAATTATGGTAATAACAATGGAAAGTTCTTAAGAGCATTGATATTTTTTTATCTAGCACAATACAGAACACATCACTTCAAAACAACATTAATATGACAGTGCTGTGAACATATACAGACTTCATGAGAAGACAGAAAACTCTTCTGAAGAGCACCTCCTTCTGAATAATACCTTTCCAATACCCAAAAGTGTACCCAGAGTCTGTATTTTTAAGACACAAGCCTCCTTAAGATTAGGAAGATTAATTACTTACATCATCATCTGACACTTTTTCTAACAACATTTCTTCCAATTCAATCTTAGTCAGCCATCTGCTGCCAGCCAGGTTTCTGTTTAAAATATCACATATATGCTTCATTTAATTAACCATGCAATTACAGTTACATCACAAAAGACCACACATTCAGTCATACTTCATTCAGAAATACATTTTCCATTACAAATGAATGCAGATCCCATTCCTAAAGTAAACATGAGAAGGCTTACATTGATTTTAAAAGACCTGCCTTTTGAAAGGTATGATAACTTCATGTATTGAATTAACCACATGACCATTATGAGTATCAGCTATGCATTATTCATATTATTGAAGTCAAAGATTGAGTTAGAGTAACACTGTAATAGGAAGTGATCTTCCCCCCAGTGTATGACTTATTTTTAAAAGCCTGCTGCCAGGAAAAATTTGGTTTACTAGCAGCAAAGAGCAAAATCAAAGGCAGAATGTTAAAATCAAATTCTTTTGCCACTGGTCTTTACTTTCCTGATCAATACAAAGAACGGCACTAGCAGTAAGCATAGTCAAAGTACTAACATAGCAGTGACACCCTGTGTTCTATCTACTGTGTAATCTTGAGCTGCTCAGCACAGTGACTGCACTGATAGCAAAAGCAAAAATTTCTAAGAAAACAGCCTCATACAGAGATGCTAAAGCAAAGAAAAACCAATGCTTGAAGTAAATATTTGAAATATATATGATATGAAGTGACCAACTAAACAGCCATAAAAATATATAAAAACATTATCAGGTAAATTTAAAGCAAAGGTGTAACTGGCTTCTTAATTCCTTACGATTTTTAGAAACTGTTTTCAGCAGCATGGAGGAAGCTGTGATTCAGTGAAACACTCCTTCTCTGAAGGTGTTTTTAAGGAGTACTACTTCTCAAGCATGCATATTAATACTTTTCTAAGTCAGGGCATGAGAAAGGATTATTTAGAAACAAGTCAGATTTTAACAATGATTTTAAAAAGCTTCCAATCTTGACAGACTCAAGTATATACATACATTTACATACTGTTACTTGCTATTTCAACTGAAGCTGGCAAAAATTTATTGCATGTGAAAACGTATAAACTTGAAGTAGCTCAGATAAGGTCCTAACCCTACAGTTAATATTACAGAATGGATTCACAATAGATTATTTTCTGGGGAAAAAAAAAAAAACCAAACCAAATTCCAAACTCCATGCCTCTCAAACAAAAAAAAAAAAACCCCAGCCCTTCCCATCAACCCTCTACCTATACGTAGGAGATAAATTATCCTATCCAGACTAATCTCAGAGGAAGTACCATATTGAGGTGAGAAGTAAGTATCAAAAATTCTTTAAATTCTCTGAGCTTTACAAACCTAACAGGGAAAAACCTTTAATCTCTGACTAGCTTTAGGTCGTTTTTCACATCAGTAAATCCACTGGCTGAGCTCTGTAAGGAGTCAGGCTATTTTTCAGCAGCATGCAGCAAGAAACTAAATTCATTTGTTTTCTTGTCTGCTCAGAACCTAACACAAATCTATAATAAAACATTCTGTGGGTCACAGAATGCTATTTATATCATGAAGAAACATGAACTTCTGTTATTTAAGAAACTGTAATAATCTCAGCAAATTAATTCTTTCTCTTCCTTAACATTAATAACAAATGGCTGAAATGAAGAAGTGACAAACCAACACGATGTGCTCCTGGAGCAATGCATAAATCTGGCTAGAAAATGCACAGCAAGAACAAAGATTAAAAACAACTTGGGACTGGGAAAAAAGTAACTATACAGAAAAGCCGTAAATGCCTAAACCAAAACTTTCTAGCTGCAGCCATTTCTTTTAAATACTTGCTTAACTTAATTTTCTAATATAAAATCCTTGCAGAAATCTCAAAAAGATCAAGACTACAGTCTAAGAGGTGCAAACAGTACCTAAAAGCATATCCTGACTGGATGCACCTAGAAACCAACAAATGTAGATTTCCCATAGCTTCTGGTTGGCATGGAGCTTTTCTGTCCAGTGGCTAACTAGGTGAAGGGCTTGCTGTGCATACCAGGGAAGTTAAAACAGAAAAAAAACAGACACTAAATTAAATTACTATTAGTGGTGATAATTAAAGAAAACCAGCCAAATGAGCTTTTCTAAAATTTTTAGGTTTTGATAATTTCTGTTCAGAGCCATTAGAAGAAGAATGTGAAATTAAGTATTTTGAGACTTAAATTTAAATATTGGTAAGCTAAAATATTCAAGAACTGTAATTAAAGACTATTAAAGAGCTCAGCATTAGGCCTTGAGATTTTAAAAGCAGGAACAATGTAGCTGGTACTTTAAAAGCTATACATACATAAAAGTATGTATATACTTGAGTGATTTTTTTATAAAAAGTTTACCTCTTTTTTTTTGAAATGCTTTAATAAAAGATAATTAGTTAGAAAAACTCATACAGAATATATGTTTTATATATATAAAAACATTCATATATATGAATACACATGTTTTATAATGAAACATAGAATTCTGGATATTTTCTGTTTATTTTCAAATCACACTTCAGAACTTTTATAAAGCAAAGAATATTGAAAGAGCAGAGAGTTTAAAGAGTAAGAGAAATAGATGGGGTTTCCCTGTTCTAACAATGAGAAGTGAGTGCTGCACACATATCTGGTAAAACTTTTCAACATGAAATTACCATACAAATATTACACAAGGAATAGAGCAAAAGCCTGAAAAGTGTTTGTGGAATAGAAGGCAGCTAGCATGGGGAACTATCAGAAGTGCCAAAACAGAATATGAAAGCACAATAAGAAAACTACTACCAATATTCATTTTAATTGGAAGCTTACCTTTTTTCCTTCTGAAGAGGAAGGTCTTGAGCTGTCAGTTTGTCTTGATGTTTCTGAACATTCAGAAATTTTTCATATGTTTCCTTAAATGTAAATGGAAGAAGTATTTAAATAGAGTTTTTCATTTAATATTTACATTTTACTACTTAAAACACATGTTTAAATGGCTTTACTCTTCAAACACTTAAAATACAGAGGTCAGAAAACAAGCAGAGCTCTGAAAAAAAAACCATGTGCAGTTCAAAATGATTGATTTTGAATTCTGCAACGGTGTTTTTTTCCTTCTTATATATATTTATAAAAAAAATCTCAACTGTATACAGAAAGACAACTACATTTGTATAATGAAGGCAACTCCAAACCATACTGCACAATAATTTCATCAGTGCATTCACATTTTGGTTTGACTTCCTCAAAATACTGACAAGGTTTAAGACGTATTTAATTTCATTTAGTTAGGATTTTTGTACATGTAGAAGCATCAGATTTACTGGTGGTCTCTATCAGTCACAACTTTTTACCTTACCCTGGCATGTCTACATGGATGGGTAGTTGCACATTTATCATAGTAAGCATTTCTGTTCTTTCAACTACGCAATGGACCTACTCTGAATTTTCACTATTTTAAAACAGTTTTCTCAAAATTCTTAGCTATATTATTATTTTCAAACAATGGTGTGACAGTGATTTAGTACTCCAAGAAAAAAGAAAAAAGAAAGGAAAAAATACTCAAAAAAGTCACAGTAAAAGTACTACAGAAGAAACACATTTTTAGGGGCTTTTTCAGTTCAGAAATTATGAAGACTACTTGTTCTAAAATAGAAGTTATAATACTCTTAATTACAAAAGAGATCAAAATGATGCTAAGATAAATAGGCTTATTTGGAGAAATAATTATAAATTATATTGAAACAACAGAACAGTTGTACTGCAACCAAGTACTTCTATGCTAAATAATTTATTTTCATTTAGGAGTGAAATAGAAAGCTTATAGTCACTTTCCTATACTGCGCTAATATGAGTTTTAGCAAATTCTACAGAGAAACAACAGTGTAAGAATCAGTGGGAACAAGAAATAATAGTTTGGGGATTTTTATTTTTATTACTTAGGAAAAAACACTCTGTGCTATCAGATATTAACTAATGAAATATTAGTTCTTAACATAAAACTGGGATTTATAACAGGATGCAGTGAAATATCTGCAACAGCTGAAAAATAACCAAAAAATAGAAGCCCCTTGCTTAGTTATAAACACCTACTGTTCATTTTTTCACTAATATAAAATACACCTGCACATACACTAAAAATATTTATACTAAAAATGTATGAACAAAGAACAGATTGTTATCTGAGCTGCACTCGAAGCATTTAAATAGGGACAACTCACTGAAGTCTCTGACGCAGGTCACTGATGACATTTTTAATGTCACAGTGGAACAAAATATTTTTTAAATAATTCCACAGCTAAAAATCTTGAAGTATGAAATCACTCACTTTTGAGACAGCACAAGAATTCATATATTATAGCAGCAAGCCATATTATAGCAGTATGCCTTTCAGAAACCCTTTCTCTTTCATGGGGTGATTGTAACAGATAGGAACTATGAAAAATTTTCAACTTAAAAAAAGTTTATTTATCCTCAAACACAGGCAACATTACATAGAAGAGCAGAAATCCTATTTTCAGGTATTTCGAAACTTTACGTATATAACCACAGTCCTCTAAGGAAACAAGATACAGTATTACTACTGTGGGCAAAATTTATGTCACATCACTCTAGTAATCTTAACAACTCCATTCACAGCTGACCATTAGGCTTCAAAAATTATTGCCTATACATTAAAAACAGACACAGTTTGGGTTAGAGAGCACGAGGTGTGCCTGCACCAAGCAACTTTTAGGTATCTGTAGTTAAGACATGGTAAAGAATGAGTATGGAAGCTTCTGTTTGGGACTACAGAGTGAGGGAAGAGAAGGGGAAGGAGGGCTGTATCTGTCCCTCAGCAAACTGGCAAGAGCTCAGCTGGAACAGTCAGAGATTGAATCTGATGAGCTCCATGAGTTTCTGCATTTGGAAGAAGTCAAGCCAGGCACAAAGATGATATTTTGGTGTCAGATGGTTAGAAGACGTACTGAGTTATTAGGTCTTATAAATGTGTATGGAGCTTTTTCACCTTACTGCTACTCTTGACTTACCTCTTGCCTTCAAAGGCACAGGGTGTCCCCACTCTACCTGCAAAAGCAGTCTCCTGTCTGCCTCCTCACAATCACCCATCCTCCTCCAATACATTCTGGCATACATATTTATTTACTGGTATGGTCAGCAAAAATACACGAACAGGAGTTCAACACAGTTACAATACAGTTCCTTAGAAAAGGACACAGGGAGGAAATCACAGCTGTGACCTTAAGACAGACTGACTACAGTCAGAATTGCTTCTAAACAGCAACTCAAGTATTTTCAGGTAACATGACACAAGTTAGAAGAAGACTTAAAGATTTTGTCATATTTGGAAACTATTGATAAACACAGCCAAATAAAATGAGATATGGGTTACCATCTACCACTTTTTACCCTAAGAAATTAATTGTCATTTACAATAACAAAAAGATTTAGAACAGCGGCAAGAATAAAATTTTCCTCAAGACCCTCCCTAGGTAATCCCAAAGAACACCAACACTCCACAGCCTGTTTAAGTTTTAAGAACGTGCACTTTTAAGAATTAAAATTATCTCTTTAAACTGTTCTGGTTAAATTACAGCAATCATGTCTATTCAGACAAAGAACCCTTTACACAGGAGATGAAGTCAAGCAACATTGAAAAGTAGCATTTTAAAGTAATTCCAAGTGTAAAAGAAGTGTTAAATATAATTTCCTACATATTTCTGGCAATGAAAGTGGACTTGCAACTCTTATAAAATTTTGGTCTGAAGTACTAAAAAAAAAAAATTGATGCATGTATCTTATCTCTGTATAGAGATAAAGCCAACAGACTGAAAGAACCACTCACGTGTGAAGTAAAGTATGTGGATGAGCCTTTGCAAAATCAGGAATCACATGTAATGCCCAATAATTTATCTGACAAATCTTCACTCCCCAACGGCTAAAGAAAGCTTCTGAAGACACACTTGCTTTTTCAAAGCTGGCAGGTGAAGATTTTACTAATCACTTGAGGATTCAATAGTCCAATTCATGACTGTACACATCTGTGTGCCTTGTAAACTCAGCTATTACACAATCAAAATAGCTGATTTTACAAGATTGACTATATACTGAAATGCTTCCATTTCCAATCGAGAGATCAAATTTCAGATCTCTACAAGGACACTTAAAATAACAAAAAATATTTTACTCTGCATTAAAAATAAGGAAGAAATCAGCAAATGAATACCTAAAAGAGATTTTTAAGGGGAAAAAATTCTATTAACATTAAATTTAAGATATGCTGCAGAGCCCACATTTTACCTCAGCTTGCACTTTACTTTGTTTCTTGTGTTTTGAGTTCAGCATACACTTTGAATGGTTTTAAGTTTTGGAATATTTTTGAGAGTTAAAATGCTCAATTGTTAGAGTATTTACCTCAATCCATAAACCCTGATATTTCTAAAAAATGTACATGCATGATTACATGGAATTACTATTTTCCTGTGCACAATGGTATGAAGATACCATTTTGTCTTGTTCTGCACATTACAAAATTGTATTATTCTAAAAAACTTCTAAGTGAAATGATGATCAAATGCACTATCAAACATTTGCAAAATGGTGTTTCAATAAACAGTCTTTTGTATATCAGAAGAAAAATAACTTGTCCTTTTCCCTACAGCTAAACTTTATTCAACCAGCAGAATAAAAACAATAATGCATGTAACAAATATCTTGTATGATAGTTCAGTTCATATTGAAAGCCAAACATGTATATTGGCAATTATAATACATACAAAGTTAGTTTATTTTCCATAAGTGGACAATATTTTTTATAAGCACTAACAAAACAGTAACGCTATGCCCAGTTATATAACTAACAGGTAATAAAATTCAAGTTCCACATGAGCCTATGTAATTTATGGCATAGAAGTTTAAGCTAAATAGTATGTTTATCCTGTTTATTAGATTTAATGTAGCAACTTAAATGACATCTTCAAATCGGATTGATTACTTACACTAGGCTGTATTAACATACAACTCTTTTCTGAACAAATTAATTAGCTTTGAGACTTAGGAATACATTTTGTTAAATACACATTAGTTTAATAAGTGGTTAAGACAATGTTGGGAATTTCATGCAGATTTTTGGCTTTCATTTGGCCAACTTGGAAAAAACCCTGTTAAATCTCACTTAATGGATTTACATTTATAGAAGCCTATTTAATGAAAATATTCAGAAACAGTTGAAGAACACTCAGGTATCTTATACTAATGAAAAATGCATTTGTCAAGGCCATTTGTTTGAAGGTGGTTGCCACGCTCTTAGAAACAAAACGCGCACTATACTTTCAGAGATTTCCAAGCCAAGCTTGCACACTCTAACTGCTAGGAAGAGCTAAAAATAAACTTGTGCTCCTTGTAAAATTTGTAATTTCTTCATTATGATGGAATGCAACAAAACATCTTGCCCTTGGGTTGCTCTGTTTCAGCCAAAACAAATGCAAATGGCTTGTCAGATGACAGCTGTTTGATAAGGCTCCTCTACAAGACCTGCATGCTTTACTTTTTTCCGTGAAACTTGGGATGAAAGGCAGAAGGCAGGAAGAGAATTAATGTAGCATACAGTCTAAAGGCAATGCTACAACCGTGATTAAGTAGAAAAGTTAAAAGGCACAGATTTTCCACAGCCTTGCTGCGTGCAACCCATCCGTGTAACAAGTTGACAGGCCTAGCGCGTCAGCTCCATCATCCTCTCCGACAGCTAAAACGCAGCACTGCATCCCTTTTCAGAGAAAATTTGCGTCTGCACCATGAAGCGTTGTACATTATTTCTTAGCACTGCAGGGGGCTCAAGTCCATATGGAACCTTCACAAATATTACCACAGATCAAACCAGCGGCGTTTCGAGGCAGATTTGACATACCTATTTAAATGAACAGCAGGGGTCCTCGGGCTGCCTCGGGCTGTGCAGGAGAAAACCTCTGTGGAAAGCCTATGCTGCAGCTCCATTACTCAGCAAAGACACTCTCTACATTTATCATTCATTTCATTTCTGCCAGGGCAAGAAGCTCATTTGCCCAAGGTCAACAACAAAAAAAAAAAAAGAAGAAAAAAAAAGTGGGGGTGTTTTTTATTCTCCCAAAGAAATAAATGTACCTGACAAGAGGGGATTTTGTCCTTTGGGTACACAGAACTCAAAAAAATATCAGATCATTCTAATAAAAACACTATACTCAGTAAAGCTGTGCACTGAATTTGTGACCATAAAGTTTGTTTTTCTGACAACTGACTAACCTCAGAACTAACTTCTTGAAACTATCTAATGAGGAAACAAAATCTGATGTGAATATCTAAATAAATATTTCTCCATTATTACATTATACATTATTAATGCTTTTGTCTTCTATAAGTACATGTGAGAAACACTAATGTTTTCCCATGAACACCTCTAAAGATGCAGATAATGCTTGTGCTACTGATGATCACAGATATGAAAGGTCTGTTCACAACCCATGCCAAGACTCAGGGAGGGTCTAGTGGTATTCTATTAGATACAGCTTTTTTCATAAAGGTAAAAGATGCAGATCCTTTACTCCTGGAACCATATTAATCAGAAAAAGCCTTAAGTTTGCATGAATGGAACCATCTTAGAAAAATCAATTAAGCAGTTTAAATGCAAATTTTCTTCACACTAAATGTCAGCACAAATAACATTTCCTATAGCTTTGCCCTTCACAGAGGAAAAAAAAGAACTATTTTTTATTCTACAATGAACTTTGCTAGAACTAGCCATTTTTGTTGTATGTGCATTCTCCACTACTAATCTTTTGCTACCAAGTAGACAGAGACACTACAGGAAACTGTTCAGACTATTCAAAACCAGTCCATATTCAAAACCAGTCCATAGTCAAAACAGTAAAATGAACCAAAAATTAAAGGACAAACTGTTACGTAGTGTGTTCTCTTAAATGTGACATAAAAAAGTCCATAATAATGAATACTGTGACACAAAAATATACATTGCATGTAGCTTCAGTGGTGATATTATGGCCTACTGTGAAAACATAACTAGACCCAGGAGCTCATGAGTGGCACCTCTAGAATAACATGCACTTGATTGGAGCTGACATTATTTATTCTAGATAACATACTTACATGCATTAATGAATAATACGACTGCTTGCCAGTATAAAAGAGGAAGTGAAATGGTCGGCCATCTTCTCCCCACTGGATTTCTAAAGGAAGGCAAGATTAGACAAGAAAGCAATATACAATCACTAAAGAAAAAAATCCCTTGTATCTAACAGCAGTTATAAAACTATTCCATAATACTGATTGTATTTTTAAATATCAGAGAACAAAGACATTTTACAGGTGTTCAATCTGTCTGGAAACCTTATAGTCTAGGCAATCTTTTTTAAAGCTAATCCCCCTCTGCAATTATAAAATAATATTTAACATTATGATTGTAAATAATATTTTACATAAGGAAATCCCTCATGTACAACTCTAAAAGATTGTATAGGTGGTATTACAAATAGAAATATACATTTTAGTGTAAAAAGAAGTACATTGGAAAGTGAAAGATTAGCAGCTCTGACAAAAACAGTGCTTAAACAAAGAAGGTTTTTATTAGCATAATACATCTAAGCTAAACTAAGTGTCTGTACACTTGTCTTTTGTGGGCAACAACCATATTCAGAACTTGGGTGACTTTGGAACTCGTTTGTGTTATTACATTTGGGATATTTAAATACAAAGATCTATCCTACAGTTCATATAATTAGTTCAGCAAGAAAACAAATGTTTCATACTCATTCAGCATATCCAGCGTCTTTTATTCATTGCAAAATATTATTTAAAGTCAAATTTCAACTTTGGAGGAAAAAAAAGGCAAACTTAGATAACATAACAAAGATCCCTTTCAAACAAAGAAAAATTACAAAAATAAAAACCTGAGACCTTTTTACAAATTGAACTGCAGAGAAAGCCACAGCCATTTTATCCAGTGAAGTTAATTAAAGCTATCTGTAAAGTAAAGGCAAAGATAAGACTCCAGGAACCTGTCTGATAAGCACAATACAAACATCAAGATATATATACATTCAGAAGCTGAATGTAAAGATGCAAAACTTAGCAGAAAAGAAAGAATACAGGGGACTTTTACCCACATATACTACTAGTGTGATTTTCCATATATGAAGTTGTGAAACCATATTTTGTTGGAAAAACTGTTGTGAAAACTTTCCAAAGTATAAATTTAAAGTTTTTGTACTTCAAAGTTATTGAAGACACAATATATTGATGAGACAAAGCTGCCTTAAGAGATACTTACTGAATGTGTTATTTTTAGATATAAATACAAGACTAAACATTTATACTAATTTGTTCTTACAGTCCTCAGGATATTGCTAGCATTTCAAAGAATGCTTTAGTCCTAAAAGCATATAGAATAGTAGCTTAGTTCTTCTATAACACAGCCTTTGGATTTTAAAACTGTTACATTATTAACTCTCTCCTACCTTTTCACCTTCTACTTTTTTACTTCACAGTACAGGGAAGTTGAAAAATAAGGCATGATACCATTTAAAAGCTGAAAATCCACAATTTCAGATAGTTTTGACTGCTTTCCAAAGACACGAAGTCTCCCAAAAAACAAGTATCAATTATTCCAGCACCAGGAAAAAAGACGCAAAATTTTAAGATTTTAATGATAATCAGAAATGTTTATCAGGGACCTGATAGCTCAGTGAATGTAGAATTTCACACCCATGCTAGTTCATACCAAATACTAGTCAAAACCAGACAACAGGTTTTGACCTTATCTTTCAAATGTTCTATTTAAAATCAAATTGTTGATTTTAGTGAACTGACCAACATACTGGCACATCACTGACATCTGGGACTCAGTACGGTGTCTCAGGAGCAAGACAAAAGAAGTATGGACAGACATGTAGAGTTAGGACTTTAAGGTCAAATAACTGATTAGGAGTGGCTCCACTCTGCCTATTATTTGAAAAAATTCAAACCTGTAATTTTTAATCTTGTAGAGCAGCAAAGTTACAAAGAAAACTTTTGGTTTAGAATAGAAGTAATGAATATTTTATGGAGGTGATAGACAGCTGACAAAAAGCTACTGAATGTAACAAAAGGGTTTCCCATGACTTCAAGAGATTCTACACATCATTCTATTTATTGCTTATTTTTAAACAATGAAAAACATTTATCTTAGTAAATGCAATTTCTGAGAACATCAGAGCTGATATACACCGATAATAGATCAATAATTTTTATCCTAAAACCCAGAATATCAGAATAGACTTTTACTGCTCATGTCTTATCAGTCATTAGGAACGTATGGAAAAGAGCCAAAGAATCCATAAAAATAAGAAATTCTACATATGCAACAATCCTAATACTTAGAAATAATAAAATAAGTATCCAAGAACACTTACTTCTCTGCTCTGGAAAAACTTCATTAGGATGCTGTAAATAAATGAAAAAATATCAGCAAAAGGAAAAAGTTATTCAAAATAATAGTTACTCAGAAATGTAACAAGAAATCCTACCTTCATCAGAGGTCTGGCTTGTTTGTCGAATAAGCCAGAAGGAAAGAGATAGGCAATAGCTCTCTGAAAACAAGAAGAAAGATCTCGTATGTGACTTTTTTCCCACAAAAGCATCATCAAAAACATTCATTACGTACTTTCTTATGCAAAAAAAATAGCATAACTTTTGTACAGTAGGCAACCAAATCAGTAAGAACAAATGACACATATGTGATGTGCTGAAAAGCAGATCATTTCCTCTGGAATCATCAGAAGTAAAACCTCATTCTGAAGCTGTACTCTCCTGCATCAGAATGAGTGAACTTTCTTCTGTCCAATTTAGTTTTGGTAGAATGCATTTATCATAACTTACCAGAACTATTCAAGTGCAAAGGCCACCTTTATATGCAATGATTTTCCAGTAAAATTTCAAGTGCTGTGACTTCCAGAGGAAATCACAACACTTATCTATTTATCTTTCTGAAAATATCAGTGCTTGCTAACAGTGCCTACTGACAGACCAAGCATAGAAATTTTATTTAAGGCAACAGGAAAAAGCCAAATCTTAAACATTTAGAATCCCACTTTCTTCAATTTCCAGACATAGTTTCCTCAAGTCTGAAAAGCCATGTTTGTTGTGGCAGTAATAGCTATTTTAAATAGCCTAAATAAGCATTTCATTGATCACTGCATTTGGAAAGAACTGTGAATCACTAAAATCTTTGCTGAACTTGAACTAACTGCCCAGAGAAGACTCAAGTGACATCTTTTTTTTTTCTCCCTTAGATATCTGAAGGTTTGATAAAACACTTTAGAAAAAAATGCAACATTTAGTACACACTTATTGTTTACTCTTTTCACTAAGTACAAGGTACATACTTGATTTTTACTTAATCAATATTTACCAGTATTTACGTGATATATAAAATGAGCATTATTTGCCTACAACAAATGAAGGTAGTGTATCAATATTCCAAACCATTCTGGCCAAAATGCAAGGCAAAGCAACTTACAAAGTTAAGCCCTGACACACATTTCTGTTCAATATCATCTTACTCTTCCTCTTCAATGTAACTAAACCATAATTTAATAATGCAAAAACATGCATTTGTCACAGCTGTTTAACTTGTTTGTAAAAACAAACCAGAAAAATCCAGCCACCAAAAGCTCCCAGATGTAGGAGTCTGGCAAATGTAACCAACTTCAGACAGTGGGCAGCAGAGATTCAGACAGAAATACTGTGCTTGTACAGTAAAACGGACCAACCAAATAAACCCTTCTGGCAGTGGCCTCATTTATATTTCCATTAGACAGCACAGAAAAGTAGAATTACAATAAAATCTGAGTTTAAAATCTTCTCTCAAGAAGAATGGCTCTTTGTTAGTTAGGCTACCTTAGGGCTATTACTTACTGATAATTTTTTCCATAGACTTGGAGTGCTTTGTCAGTGCTTCAACGGATTTAATATGCATGGAGTGTAAAAAGACCTAACCTATTACTTTCATTAATCCCCTACTGGTATTCTGAACAGAAATTTTCAGAATTCTGAAGCAAACAAAAGGCTTAACTTGATTTTATAAAACGGTAATTTTGTTTCTCTTAGTGACTACTGTATTCCCATTTGTTAGTCAATGGGCATTTTATGCATACACACAGTAGGTGAACACCTATTTATGAACAAATGGGGATTAATTATGATGACAAGAGAGAAATCTACTGTGAGCCAAATGATGTTAAACCAACACCTTATATAATATATTAAAAGAAATTATTACAGGGTCCCGAGACTGCCTGTATGTGTATTTAAGACATAATCTTTATACAAGCATTTCCAGAATCTCAGCCAAAACAGTTACTGTAACTGTGACACCTTAATAAATGCCAAACATAACAATTTAACATCTACAATGAAAAAAGTAGCTGCCATCTGAGACCTTCTACATCTTGGAAAGTTTATTTTATTGCTAAGTGTATACTCATGTCTTTCACACTACAGTATGAACACACACTGTATTAAGAAATCCTAACATCTACTCTCAGATTTCCACACAACAACTAACTAAAGAAGAATGGCTCATTTTATAAACTTTTTTGTTGTTGTTGCAGAATGGAAATAAATAGTCTGACTTCTCCCTTTTGTATGGGAAAGTAAACAAGGATGAACTATCCTGGAATGCAACAGATTTCAGTTCAGCTTTATTCAGAATTTTCTTCTTAATTTTACACAGCTAGGTTCTCAGGCTGTACTTTACCAACGACATATAAAGTCAGACTGCTTCTTGGGAACTTCATCTACAGAAGCTGATTTTGTCTATACAAATGTTTCATTTTTGTAGAAAAGAAATATTTTTTAAAAATCCTGTACTAGCAATATAAAAAGATGGTGAATCAATCTGAGGAATTACATGAGAATTAGTCTCTCCAAACTGCAGCTGAAGCACATAACCATGAAATCATTTTCCTGAAACCTTTTTAAAATGTCTTCAGATATGGAACATAGGTTTCCCTTCATGAATTTCCAGGTCTCAAACCAAAATTCCATAGAGAATTAGCTGCATGTTAGTTGCATTTTCCTGAACAGAAAAAAGCAGGTGAATGTTCCTCTTAAAACTTTATAATCAAGGTGTAAATGCTAACAGTAAAGTTCCCAAGAAACCTTTACATTTAACTGCAGTTTCCCATTCCAGAAGTGGTTTTGACCACAAGGGTCCTGGCCCATACCCTTTTTTTAGTGCTTATTTGGATTTGAACTCCAGATTAAAGAAACTATTGTGCTGGATGTGAAAAACTACTTTCTCAGTGTGATCATGTCAGCTATAGAAGATATATTCCCCCCATTCTAGACTCCACAGGTTCTGGGGCTGCTATTTCACATTCTGTTTGATAAACCACACTGTTGCCACAGTTTTTGGAAATCAACCACAAATTTCTAAAAGTGAAACACCCATAATTATTTTCAGGAGAATCCCAATTAAAAATCCTGGTACTTAATAACACAATAGTATTTCCAAAAATAACTACATAAATTACTTGAAAAAGGGTACAGTCTGCTTCTGCTATGAGTTATTAAAAAAATTAGTCATGTCTTTTAAGGATTTGAACATCTTTCATTTTGAATTTCACTGTTGATCCACAGAGAAGAGGAAAATACCCAGTAGTCACACCTTTAAAAAGAGCAGATCATAATGAACACGTTAGTAACAAGACAGTTTGTTTACATCTGACATTTCTTAAACTGTACAATAGGTAAACTTAACTTTCCTGTACCAAACTAAAACAAATCCTGCTAATATTATCATTTGTTGAGGGACCAGAAGAGTCAGTATACTGCCCACAGGATGAAAATGTCTTTCACTTGCAGTTTTAAATTTGAATTCAAGCCAGTTGGAATAACAAGTACAACCTAACATCCCTATTAAGGAAAAAACCCAAAAACCAGAGAAACCCAAAAAATCTGGCATTCCTTCAAACACACAAACCAATTAATTAAATAACCTGTCCAGCACTGCATATGTATGTCATGTAAATTCAGTGTACCTGCCACATCCTCACCCTTTTTCCTCCCTGTGGATGTTGCACATCTGACTTCTGATCATCCTTTCCTTTCTACCACCTCCCTACAAGCCAAGAAGTTGTTTGCTTATTTTCTCACACATCAGAGACTAACTCTGCATCAAACGAGTTCAGCTGGGTCAGTAAGAGTTACTTTTTCTTTTGCTTTTTTTACCCAATGTCTTGAGAAACTAAGAATTCAATACTTCAATTCAAATTGAGGTGACTGAGCCATATTGGGATAGGAGACTTCAACAGTTCAGTTCCCCAATCGGTCTCGCTCATTTTTATTGAAGCTCAAACACAAAACATTCCACTAATTCCCATTGCTCAAAACATGTGCAAAGACAATTATTTAAGTAGCATCCTGTGAAGAAAGGTATTTTAGGGAAAAGGAAAGAAGAAAAAAAAATTTAAAAACCACACAAACACCACCTCTACCCTGGGGCTCCTTTGCAGCAGCACCCTTTTTGGCAGCAGGCTCAAGAATCCAGCTCATTCCTTTTTAAATATACACGAAATTTTAATCATCAAAACACTGAAGTGAGAAGTGACACTTTATGCCATAACATTTTAATGAAACACCTGAGCAAAAGCTGTTTCAGCTTCTACTCCTCAACTTGATCATAAGAGAGCCACTTCCCTTCTTAAACTGTGCCTCTTGAATCACATCATTTAGTCACTGTACTTCATCACCTCTCAGACCGAAATGTTTTCTGGAACAGCTGTTTTCCTTCCAACCACACTAGCAGTATTCTTTAACAGTTTTCAGCATCCAAAATCCAGAATATGTGGGGTAAACCCAGGAATGAATGAAACAAAAATGGGGCACAAAATGTTAACTCTGAAACATCTCTTTTTTATTTAACAGGACAGAAAAGGTTAAGAACAAAACAAACCACAACAAACCACAATGCCCCCCCACCCAAAAAAAAAAAGTAACACAACAAAGTTTATATTGCAAAACAAATCCCTCCTCTAACAACTAAAATTTATTGAAACTACCCCCATCACTGTTCATCTACAGCTAAATTCTAGCTTGTATAGAAATAAGTTTCAAGTCCAAAGTGACATACCATTTTAACTCTATCATTGGAAAAAACCAAAACAAGCAAAATAATCCACAGTCATTATATGAAAAACCCTACCTTTTTAAATATTACATTATTTTTATACTATGTAATCACTTTCAAAATGAAAATTAATGTCTTGTCATGAGCTTGCAGAGAAAAAAAAATCCAAAAAAATCTGTTGAAAAAAGTCTTTATTTCTATCTTCATTTAATTTTTTCAAAATATAGAACAATATTAGAAAGAGTAAAAAAAATACAGCAGTCATGAGCTCAGACTGATGCAGAAGTAAAAAAATACTGATGCAGAGTTTGCTTCCACTGGGGAAAAAAAATAAAAAGAGTTGGGAAAAGCATTCTAGCTTCAACTACTTAAATAAATCCAGAATCCCTTATTTATTTTAAGGACAATGCTGGACAAGACACTCTTCTTGCAGACAACAGGCAGTTCTGAAACACATTTTGTTCTGAATAACATTTCTGACATTTCACATTTGCCAATATTCACTCATTTCTAATACTCTGTGTTGCTAAAATGTGAACATTATTTAGAAAGGAGATGTGCCGAGTCACCTTTAAAAGCAACTGGATACAAGCAATTTTTCATGAAAGAAGCCTTATTTTTTTGAAAGAAACCTGATGAGGAATTAAGTCTTTCAACATTTAACATTTTCACAGTTAACTATCTTACTGGTATTTTTCCAACAGTATAAATGCTAGTAGAGGAAAACATATATTTTATGTTCAAATTATTCCATCTGCTTGACAACAATCTATTAAGTCATAAGACAGACAACAAGCAAAAATGAATGCAGATCTTTAGCTTTTGAGTTTTACTAACTCTTACAGGAAAGAGTATTGCTTTATGATGAGCTCGTATCTGAGAGAGCATTTAGTGACTGCATAAAAATGAATAATAAAAATACTGGCATATAAATAGGTCATGAAGCTTAAGACACAGTTCTTGTATTAATCTTACTTAGATTCCTGGGCTTTAAAGTGGAATATCACAGAACTGACAGTGGAAAATGGCTGTGGGCTGTTTACTACAACCAAAAGTTAGAAGTTAAATCACAAAATAAAAGGATTACAGACTCAAACAGGGAAAAGCACTAGGTCAGGACTGCAATCTCTATTAATTAGGTATCCCAGCTGGGCAGTGGGTATGCAGCTGTTAACTTGATCAATGACTTACCTAAATGTCATCTCTACTGATTCGCTTATAAATTACCAGCAAGTGAGACTAATGTACAGGTGCTAATTTATTTAAACTGTTCTCTGCAGTTCTACATAGCTTTATAAACTGCATCTGGCACCTAATGTTAGCTGTCAGTTGTACTTAGACATGCCTGTCCTAACGACTCTGTTCATTAGAAATGAGCACAAATTATGAAATATTGTGAAAAATGATACATCAAATGGAATGGGCAAAGCAAATCAATTAGAAAAACTTCATAGCACATATTCACACATAGGAGAATAAAACATCCTAGCTTCAGAGTGAGGTCTATAATACCAATTAAAAAGCAATTGGTAGACTTGTGCAGAGTTATATATCAATTTGCTGGATTTTTTTTTTCTCCTCCAGAAATACTGTTGTAATGCACAGCTTAACTTTTCATTCCTAAATAAAAGCATCAGTAAGAGGCAATTCTGCTTCCACAACATCCAAGGATTAGCAAGTAAGTCAACTTATTTTCCTTTTTTAAAACTTCACAAGGTTTAGCTTTTAATAAACTCTACCTAAAACTCCAGTGAAGGACAGAATCCTAGGATGTCTACTTTTGAAATACACTGCAAAGACTGATTAACAGCAGAAGACATGGAGGTATATAAGTACTCATCAGAAAGAATTACTGCTGTTCAAAATGTAAAGCTTGGTAATTCTCCTGCCAGTGCTTAAGGAGCTTTTATATTTTTATAACAGAAATTTAATTATGCATAGCAGACACTATTACACACTCTAATTACTTTCCAACACCTGATGGAATATGAAGAAATCAAACTGCAGATATTTGCTATCACCAAAGCTACTCTTCTGGCCCCACTTCTCCATCATTTCAGAAGCAGTCTGCAAAGCAGTCCCATACTTGTCACCTGCATTGCATTTGTAAAAGCCAATTTCCAGAATGAGTCTGCTTTTACTAATGGTGGAGCTTAGTTAATGTTGTGCAAATGATCATAGTGCTGTGGCTTTATAAAGAAGAAACCACTACACAGGCACGGTCATTTTGTATTTCTTGCTTTCTAGAAGCCTTCCCGCTAGACACTGTCAAGGAAGGAAGGAAGCCAGACTACAGATTAATAAATTCTCCTATCATTAACCTTTCAGGCAAACGGAACTATCAGC
Source organism: Passer domesticus (assembly GCF_036417665.1). Lineage (NCBI taxonomy): Eukaryota > Metazoa > Chordata > Aves > Passeriformes > Passeridae > Passer > Passer domesticus. The sequence continues at coordinate 29,326,934 of NC_087475.1, forward strand.
ATCATCACTGTACTGTATTGACATGGGAAGTATTCTGACATGGTAGACTGGTGCATGTTTAGTTTACAAGAAAGTAACTCAAAAAAATAAACATTATTAAAGGGAAGAAAAAAAACCCACCTGAAAATACAGGGAAAGTAAAGTTTGCAGAGAAACAAAATAGCCAATGTAAAGAAACAGCCTGGTGTTACTGCTGACCTCAATGAATACTTTTACTGTCGACCTTACCTACTTACACCTAGGCTGGCAGGGTCTCTGCACTGGCACTTGCTTGTAGAAGGGCAGAGAGATCCCTGTGTCTCTACACATATGCAGTATCAGTGCATAGCTTTGCACTCACAAAGCTTGATTTCCTATGGATTTGTGACCTGAACTCAAGCTGCCTTTATGGATTTTCTGATACCTGATAAAACTCAAGTCTTATTTCAGCCTTTTCCTCAACAGGCCATTACTCTGGATTGCTGTACCTTGCTGCCTATTTTTAGAACTTAGTTTTGAAGCCTGTCAAACATGTTTGAAACAAGCCTGTGTCATAACCTACACACCATTTCTTGGCATAAGCACACTGCCAAGACCTTTCAAATGGACACAGTCACGCAGACAGAATTTTGCCACTGCGAGAGGCAACAAACAAATCTCCTCTCCCTGAAAAAACTACACCATGGACACCTCTTGATTTGCACTTACACATCACTACCTCTATCCTAAGGGACCGGCTGGCACACTGGGCTGCCTTGGCTACAGCAGTAGTGTTGCTGCTGTGCAAAGAAAACTTCAGCCATGAGACTTCACACAGCTTCACCTAAGAGTGAATGTCACCAAATGACATTTCTCCTTCCTACCTCTGATGTATGATAAAATAAGACAGATATGACAGAAGTGAAGGCCAGGTGAGACATAAAAATAAAAGAAAAAAAAAAAAACATTCATGCAACAAAACATTTTTCTGAGTGAAAGGGAGCTTATCTTTACATGAGCCAAAATGACAGAAAAAGGAGGCCACCCATCTGCCAGTCATGAGAGGGAATGACAATAAAACAGTATGTTTGTAGATACTGATAAGAACTTAAATTCACATCTACATTAAAATCCTCAAGCTGAACCAGTGCATTGGTTATAAAACATCTATAAAATTTAATATATGTTACCAGCAACCACTGTATCACAGAAGAAAACCCTAAATATACACAGCAGGTCAAATTGTGAGTGAACGTTTTGAAATGCTACATAAACCTTTACAGTGCCTCTTATAACCTGAGATCAAGGGGATTATCCATTAGCACTTTTAAAAAGAACCTACTGTGCTTTAACAAGATATAGTATACAGCTCTATACTGGGATGTCTGACCTCACATGGTAGCAGAAGTAGAATGTCTATTCACAGTCACAGTTGCAATGTTTGCAATGTATAGCAGCATTCTTGCTTATTCTGACAGTTTGATTAAAATTCACAGAGAGCTGAGGGGCTCATGCTGAAGTAAAGTGCTTTCAATATCTGAAACTCTACAGTAAATTACTTCTCCAACAGAGCAACTGTACTTACATCAATATCCTCTTGGGTAAAAGTTTCTGGATCTTCTCCCATCATGTTGGCTAAATGTCTCTTTCCTAGGTTGAACTCTTCAATCTGTTTTTTAATAAATGCTTCTGTGTACTTTTCAGGTCCTGAGGCTCCTACATTTTTCCTCTGCACTGCTGTAGTGGTACAGATCAGCCTTAATGTCTAACAAAAAAAAAAAAAAGAGATTTATTTTACATTTCTGGCATAGTGAGCACTAAATAAAACGAATGGATGAATAGTATAGCAAGTTATTCATTCCCATAACAAGATTCAACACATCACAGGAGTAAGTCAGGAAAAGCATTATTACTCATTAAACCATTTTCTTCCAATGGTTTAACGTCCATGAACAGATAAACACATTCTAAAACCTTCACATTTTCACACATTACAATTAATTTAGAAGATTTTTTTTGATGGAAGGATACACAGCATACCCTAAGTCAGGAACATCCTCCAGCAAAAGCAAGAAACAGCACTGATCAACAGATCCCAACACAAAAGAAAATAAAAAAAACACCAGCAAATAAGCAGGTTTTGCCTTCACCTGAAGCGATGGCACCACAACAAAGAATGGTAAGAATATGTGGGGCAGCTGTCTAGCGGCTTTTCAGAAGCCACTGACCAAATACTGCAAAAAGCTCTGGAAAGGCCAAGGCATGCTCCTTCCTTGTTTGTGGTGCCAGAATGGCTCTTAAGCTACTTCACTGTCTCAAGTAGACCATTTAGAAAACTAGCAGGGTAGTCCAGCAGCCAATACTACTGAGCATTGTACCAGTTCAAGTCACAACTCAGAGGGCAGGTACCTTCTTAGGCACACAGGTTTGGTCTCACTTCTATGAAGACAATCAGCTGTTAAGATGACTAATTTCACTGATGCTCTCTGTCAGACAAAGAGGAGCTTCACTGACAGAGCTGTAATGTCTCAATTCTGGCCTAGTGTCAATATTATGCACTATTTTGGCTCTTCAACATTAGTATTAAAGTTCTCGGCAGCTTAACTATTCTACGAACTGAATGAGAACTGATTATTTGTGTGGTCTTCTGTGGGAGGGGAGGGAGGGAATCACAAGAAAGAAAGCAATGTGAGACAGAAAAGCAAAGACAGAAAAAGAATCACTTCTGATTCAGAAAAATGCCAAGTTTTGTTCATCACACAGTACCCTGAAAGGCTTCACCCCCATCCCTTCAACACGCCAGGCTAGGCTTTGTGAGGAGACAGTGCAGCCTCACAAGGCAGAGAGCACCCATGGCACCGTTCACCCCTGCCAGCATTCTTTGCTCCACTCCCTTTACTCGCCCTGTGCCAGCTCTGGCACAGGACTCCTCTGCAAGCCAACTCAGCTGCCTACACGGGCCAGAACACTAACTTCTGCTTCATCAAGCAGGCAATTCGCAGCTGAGCTGGGAAGTCTGAGCAGTTCAGAGATCACTTTTCAGAGAATTGCCAAAGCTGCAACAAGAAGGTGGCTGAAACACTCAACTGGGAGAAAGAAAGTGGAGGGGGAGTCCTTTCTTTACCCTCATTTCCTTGAGCAAATGATTAAATTGCCCCTGATGCTCTGGGAGCTGCAGCCTCAGTCTACCTTCAGCAAAACATTAAAAACCAAACACATGCATCAATGTGAAATAGTTAGTATTCTGATTACAAGGAACAGAACAAAGGTAGTATTCAAAATTATTCAATGTTCTCTAAGTCATGAGAATTGTCTTCAAACCACAATTTAGACATGCTGAGAATTTTGATGGATTTCACCCTTCTGAGCTCAGCTGATATAAATAAAACACTTGCTACCTTCCTGTAACTAACAAACAACAGTAATCTCAAAACCCAGTTATAACCACAACAATACAAACACATGTCTCATCAAAACAAGATTACATTAAATGTATTTGCAAGGCAAACAGAAAAGCAGATCAAATTTGTACCTTCTGTTAGCAACGTCAGTTAGCTTACAAGAACTTCTCCTGTAACAAGAAGCTTCTGGTGTTCTCCATTACATGGTCAAGTCCTACACTAACAGGAAATGAAACACAGCTTTTCTTTGTACTTCCACAGAAACCAGTTGGTATTTTGGACATCTGGCAGTCCAGGATGGACTGATCCAACTCATCTAATTTGCTGCACATACATAAAGCTGCTCATGACCAATTTACCCATCCAAGCCTGTGTCAGTGTTCAATATACAAAACGTAACAACTCACCTTGAAATTTCAATTTGAAGTGAAGACTACAATATGCAGCCTTAAACCTGTATATAGCCCATGTCTGGGCTGAAAGACCAGTCCCATGAATTCAACCAGGTTTGATATAGAAGGTAATCTTTGAATAATATCACATGAGTCAGAAAGGACTGACCCTCTATGCTTTTACCTGTAAAGATTTGCCCTTCAGGGTATGAACCTCAGGAAAGTAACACATACCTCTGCTAGAAAAGATTTAAAACAGGTCTAAGGTAGAATTTGGTGCAGAAGAGCCTGTTGCTGCTTCATTTTCTCCAGAGCTTATACATATTGCATGCTGCACTAATCCTGGTTTGTCTCTTCCCTTTTCTTTTCTCTTTAATATTCATGTTTCCTGTGAGGAAACACTGACATATACAGAATTAAAAGAAAAATAATCAAAATTTTAAATGTACACATTTTCCACAGGCAAAGCTCTGGTGATTTCCTTATAAAGCAGTGAGGGAAGCAAAGGTATCTCCATGTATTCCCTATTCTTCTCTCCTAGTCACTCCTCAGGAAAGAATTCAATTCATCTTCTGTCTAACTTGTCTTAATAGTAACTAATTATTTGTAATTCTTGTTAATGAACATATGATTCCTTATTACTTGGCCCAAAATAGCTTTCTCTCTGGTATGCTTTAAACAGACTACTTTAAAAAAGATTGCTTTCATCTTATTCCTGTCAATTTCTATTGTAATTTTCTCATTTTTGTCGTTCTTCCCTCAAGCTATTCATATTCTTCCCTAGTTTCAATTCGTCACTAATCAAAAGTCCCTGGACACACAAACTGTTCATAATTAGAAAACAGTCTCTTATGTAAATTAATATCTATTGTATTGGGTACCTCTTCTGGGATAAGAGCACTATTTCATGGGTGGCACGGGCAGAAACAGCAAAGCACAGCCAAATGCTTCTGGCATTTCAGTCAAACAAGAAAGCATGCTCCTCTACTTTGTAGAGGAAACCACAGAGGTTTGCATTCACTTCTCACACATTTCATAAAGCATTACTGAAGACAGCAGCCTCAGCATTTTAAAAATAATATTAATGCTCATTAGCAATGGTCATGAAATAATATGCTCTTCCACCAGAACATGGGAAAGCCTTTACTTCTGAACACAACTCATTGTGATTAACCCTTCCTTCCCAACTCCTATCTGAGCAACCTAGAACCAAAACTGTTTGGCAAATCCTGACTTTACAGGGAGACCATAAATTTACAGAAAATCAGCTTATGTTAAATTTGCCTTACAAACCAGTATTTTCAGACAACTTCAACTTCTCTGGCCTATTTTCTTCCAAGAACAGAAGTAACTAGGACTGTGTTTACTCATCCTGTTCATTTTGCTTCACTGGAGTTACACGGATATAAACCAAACCAACAGAGAAGTCGTTTCCCATACTTTTAGAATGGGAGGAAAGATGGACTAGAGTCAGGAGATTTAAATTCAAGCCCAAAAGTTGTTCCTTTTACAACAAGACACAGTTACAGAGGCAGAAGATGACACCAAATGACAAGGCACATATACTGTTGCACCATTTTCATGATTCTTCCATGCTCTAAACTACAGACTTCAACCACCTCCTTTTCAAAAACCATGCAGTGCACAAACAAATTTGTACCAAGAAGCTGGGGTACAAGTCTGGGTTAGGACTTCACTAAGGGATGTGGAACTGGAGCTGTATCACTACATCAGTGTGCAGGACTAAAGCTGCCCAGTGTCCAATACTCCAGCTACTGGCACAGTTGCTGCTACTGAACCCAGCAGACATGCAAGACTCTGTGTACTTGTTGCACAAGAAAAAACATTTTTTACATAGCAATTATACAGAATTTAAATGCTAGAGCCACCGTAATTTCTAAAGAATTGCTTTTTCTTCAGTAAGTGAGTTTTGGATTTCTAGAGCACTGTTTCACAAAATGTGTTTTAATTGATTTATTTAAAACAACATTGATATAATCTTAGATTTTAGTTGGCCTACAAACTAATTATGTGAACCAGTATCAGACTGATGTCTCAGAAGCATTTTGCAAAACACATCAGAAAGCATCACAAGATGTCAGCAAATATGCATAAGTGATTTGATGTTATTTTTTATACTTGATTTCAAAAGTATTTCATCAGAAGTATTTTTTTTCAAAATTAAGTCCTTTGGCAGGTAACCACAGAACTGTACCTCACCTGCTCAGAAAGCCTGCTTTCTGTGCATGTTTAACCAAACCTACATATTATGTTTTGCTGTATCGTGGGGAAGTAAAAAACAGCTCTAAATGCATCAATGCATAGCAAAAGTCAGATGTGTAGAACCAGGAACAGAATTCAGATCTGGCTGGTTTTAGGCTCAAATTTTCAGGTACTAAGAGGCTTTTCAGTTGTATCTTAGTTAACAACTGCAAAAAAGGCTTCTCTTACGTTTCAAGTATGTAGTTCTGAAAGTCTGTCACCAAAGTACCATAATCTCTTTCTGATGTTGATACATATAACATCCACAGTGATTTAGATAAAGTACTCAACGCAATCAAATTAAACAGGAACTCTGAACTCTTCTGCTGAGAATAGCTATTCAATCACATCAGAGTAAATGACAGATAGCAACCAAGCTAGACCCTTTTTTCTTTATAACTAGCACTACATCTCTGCCATTTGCTTATTGGAAGAATAGGAAACTACACCTGTTGCTCAGTCAATACTAAGGGACCTGGAATTACAAAGTTCCTCTTCCATTTTGCCTCCTCATGCAAGAAACTTTAAAGTTAAGAAATCAAACATTTTCTCCCACTAAGACAAGAAATAATGAACTAAACACCTGCAAGGTATTTTTAGGACAAGCATCATAAAAAAATTTCCAAACAGCCAGGAGAGGTAAGTGGTTAACATAAGAAATTGTTATAGCAGGTCAGAACATGGATACATCAACTTCCACCCTGCTGTCAAACACAGCCTGTATGAGAGACACAAGGACAGGACAAACAGGTAGTGGCTATTTTCCCAGGGCACTTGCCTAGTTTCCAGCAATCTGTAGTTCAGGCATGCCACTATCTTCTTTTTTAATGGTGTTCAGTGGCATGTTCTTCCAAGTTTCTCAACTTGCTTTTTGTAGTCACATAAATGTTTGCCATCCTGAACATTCTCACCAAACAGTTCCACAAGTTAACTATACCTAATGGACAGAGGAGTCTCTAAGGTTTCTGGGGCCTGTCTCCCATTAGTTCTCTTCATATCCTTTGGTTCACAGACAGCTAGACAATTTGTGTATAGCCACAGGCTTAGGTACTGATCCCCTCTCTGGGGGCGAGAGGAATAGATAAATAATCCCTCAAGGCTCCTTCCAGTCCTGTGTCTCCTCTGTGACTCCTCCTTTGACAACATTCTCTCATTTACAATACAAATCTTAAAACTTAAGGATGTGCCTCGCCAGGAAAACCAAGTTACTATCATAATCATACTTTTGACACATACAACAAAAGCAACAAAAACTATTCCAACTGAGAATGAAATCAAGTATTAGAATATTTGCAGCTTTATTCTTTGTCATTCCTTACACACCTTAAGAGCATGCATTCCTGAGTGGTGCATAAAGAACCACTCACGTGGGCACCAAGTATTTATCCCTAATGAGTAAAGTTAATCTAGATGTAACCAATATAAATAGCTCAAATTGCTCCTTCCGGTATTACATTTCATTTTCTTACTGCGTCTTTCTTCTGTTACCCCATGGGTTGGTTTAGTTCAGTCACCAACAGTTCTTCAGCCCGTATTATCCTAAATTACTTTGTAACTTGAAAGCATTACCAGCAGGCCTTTTTATCCACTTGCTGCTCACTGATTAAATATATATACAGGTGTATCAAATACCACTGCACAAACAATACTGACAGCAGCTAAGCTTTTTAATTAAATGGCAATCAGATGAACACCCCTACCCCCCAAAACAAAACGATTCTGTTTATTACCTCACTTGTGGAGCACATTTCTCTCTCCACTGCAGGTACCAGAGACTTGCCCTGTGCAACCTGGTCTAGTGGACAAATCCCTGCCCATGGCACAGGCGTTGGAACTAGGTGGTCTTTAAGATCCTTTCCAACCCCAGTCTTTCTGTGATTCTGTGCCTCATGATCTACTCACCTGCTGAGCGAACACCATTCACAGAATCACAGCATTGTCAGGGCTGGAAGAGACCTCTGGGATCATCCAGTCCAACCCCGCTGCCAAGGCAAGGCCACCTGGAGCAGGTAATACAGGAATGCTTCCAAGTGCTTTGGAAGGTCCCCGGGCAGGGAGACTCCAGTCCCTGCCAACATCAGTATAAAGAAGTTCTTTTTCATGTTGAGGTGTAACTTCTCGTGTTTCAGTTTATCATTCAAAATTATCAACCTAAAAACTGCCATCTTTTGCGCTGGCTTTGCTCTATATACAGCTCTGGTAATTCTAGGCTAAACCAAGCTTCTTCTGCTCCACATCACGGCAAACAAACACAGCTCACGGAACAGACGCCCAGCCCTCGACACTCCCCACGCAGGGCTGCCTCAGCCCCGCCGGCCCAGGAGCAGGGGCAGCAGCACACCGGGGCCTCCCAGGCAATGTCGCCCCTCGGGCAATTCCCTCGGGCCATTCCCTCGGGCCGTTCCCTCGGGCCGTTCCCGGCCCCTCACCGCCCGCCCGGCTCTCACCTGCGCGCGCGGCCCCGCGCCCCAGCGGCGGCACAGCCGCAGCACGCGCCCCACGGCCGCCGCCATGACCGCGGCGCTCCGCCCGCCCATCGGCCGGCGGGGCCGGGCCGCGCCTGCGCGCTGCTGCACCCGCCGAGGCTGTGGCCGCGGCTCGGGGCTGCGGCGCCTCGGCATTCCTGAAATCTGTCCCCGTCGGGATGAGTGGTGGTTTACACCTGGAGTTGCATTCACAGCGGCCACCAGCTCAGCAGGAGACCCCCGGCGCGGCCTCCTATCTCGGAGGGACAGCGCTGAAAGCAGGACTCCTGTTTGAGTACGCGGCGCTGCGACTTGCAGCGTGTCTGGGGCAACGGCGCTGCTCCGGAGATTTGTTACAAAAACAGATTTCACCTTAGCCCTGAACTGGTTTGTTTGGGTTTTTCCCATGGGAAAAAAAAAATCAAGGAATCGGAGGATAATTAAGTTGAAAAAGACCTCTGGGGTCAGCGGGTCCAGCCCGCGGCAGTCGCCGCCGTGTCAGCCGGACCATGGCGCTGAGTGCCGCGTCCAGCCTTCCCCTAAACACCTCAGGGACGGCGGCTCCGACACCACCGCGGACAGCCCATTCCAATGCCTAATCACCTCTTCTGGGTAGAAATTCTTCCCAATATCCAACCTAAACCTCCCCCGGTGGTTTAAGCTTAATTCATGTCCTCTTGTCCTGTCGGGAGAAGCGGCTGATCCCACCTGGCTACAGCCTCCTTTCAGGCGGGTGTGCAGAGTGAGGGGGTCCATCTGGGCAGCCTCTTCTCCAGGCTGAACAGCCCCAGCTTCCTCAGGTGCCTCTCACAGGATTTGTGCCCCAGACCTTTTACCAGCTCTGTTGCCATTCTCTGGATGAAATATTTTAGAGACAGCAGATGTCTCTTGCTGAGGGGAGGCTGGTGTCAATCCTGTTATCTCCCAAGGTGATGACAGTGTCTCTGGATGCTGAACTTTGCAGCTTGAGAATGTTCCTAATTTCTCTAAGTTACATAGGATATACCCTTATAGGTGATTGGATTTTGTCAGTTGTTTTTTCTACCATGGGAGAAGTGGAAATTAATTAAAAACTGAATTTAAGCTTTTCTTTAGACTTATAGGAACCTTCTTTTTAAGAGAAGTTACTATTTGAGAGGAAATTCTGGAAATGAATCTCTGCTTTTCCAGGTTTATGGTTTTTTGTTAAGTTTTTCATGGATTGCCCTTTTCCTCCCCATTCAGATGAAAATATGATTTCCTGGGTTATAAAAGAGGTTATAAGAAAACTGGCCGTAGGCAAAGGAAGTCATCCACACGAGGAGGTCAAGGAGGAGCTGCCTGGAAAGGTGCATTCATTCTTGCAGTCGCCAGCTGTGAAAGTGAAAACATCAGCAGTTTTACTGACATGGATACGTGCAAATGATTGCCATGAACACTGCACTGAAGGAGAGCAGTGAAGTGTCTCTCCTGTGCACACCTGGCCAAGCGCTGGGAACTGCAGTCACGCTCTCAGTCACAGGCTGTGTTGGGATGGCATTTAGCTGCTAGCTGTTTCTCAGAAGAGAAAAAGGGGGTTGGTTCAGGGTCACAGTCCCACTGACCCACCTTCTGGAGCAGCCAGCAGAGCTGAAGGGGTGGAGAATGCCAGCGATGAGTATGGCCTCTTTGCGGCCTATGGTGAATCCCATCTGCCATCTGTCGCCCCGCAGCTTGGCTTTGTTCAGCAGCAGAGGAGCTCTTCAGTCCTCACTGTGCTCAGCAATTGTTACTTCTCACCCCTGTCAGCTCTACAGAAACAAAGCACTGCTGGAGTGAATGGGTTTTATTCCCCACATATAATTAATCACCAATTAAGCTTGAGGAGCAGGCCACCTATAAAATATCGCCCACTTATTCTTGGTAACTAGGTTATGTAAATACAACTTCCTTGATTTCCTACGTTTTTCTACTCCTATGCTCACTGTGAAAAAATCCTAAATGCATTTGCAATCTGGAGCATGATTTCAAAGACATCGGGGTTCATACAGCCCATGGTTACAGACGGAGGTTACAGAATTGATCTTGCATATTGCTGTATAGAGACTGTGGTGTATGTGAAGTCCAGCAGTTAAGGGCTATGTTGTGTTTCTCTTCGGTCATCAGAGCTGTCAGCCCTTAGAAAATGATGGCTGCCCCTTCAAGGTGGAAGATTTGTGCACAAATTTCAGGTGTATTTCTCAACCATCCTGCTTCTGCCAAAGAGTTTGCCTGTGCATGCTTGCCCCTAGGAGACACTTGTACAGAGATCCCTGAGTGACCATTTTCTAGACTGGTCAGGAGTGCATGTAGTTATTGCTTGGGATGCTTTGAAGGAAATGTACTTCTGTGGTAGGCATGGCTTGCATGTTCCAGAAAGATTCCTTCTAGTGGAAAAATTCTGCTTCTGCTTGGGTGGCAGGGGTCTGGGTTTGCCAGTTCAAAATCAGTTTTTAGCACAAATGAAGGTAGGATAAAAATGAGCAGAGGTTATTTACATGCTCAACCACCTGCACCTCATCCCTCTGTCAAAATTTGTTAAGACAGGGGTGGAGGGAAATGCAAGAAAACCATGTTTAATCTACTTATCCAAAGATTAACTCCAAAGGGCTTCTCTTTCTGTCTCTGTGTTTAGTTGACAGACTGTAGATGCTTACCTAATCCATGCAAACAACCCCAATGCTTCACTAAGCCCTCTGAGGAACTTTAGTCACTTGTGTGGCAGGGACGTCCCTCTTGAGCCCAGCTGGGCAATGTTCTGCTCTGGGGACCTGTTTCAGTTGTGAGCCTGATCACCCATGTCCTTGTGTAACCTGCTATTCATGCTCTGTGCAATCACAGAACTGGGGACTGTTGCCTGCAGCACATTACCTGCTTTTGTTTTGAGACCTAGATAATGAGGGGTAAGCATATCATTTGGGACTATTCAAAGCTTTGGACTGCTGTCTTTGAGGATGGCCTGACATAAAGAAAAGCTTGCCTCTGTGAGGGCCTTGAGGTTTCTGAAGTGAAAAATCACTGAAAGCAGAATAAGGAAACCAGGCTGAGCCTGTCACATGAATGGGTTAGGGACAGTGGGAGGGGCACATCCGTAGTATATGCGAATTCTTAAGCACAAACCTAGGGCTGAGCTCTAGTCCAAAGTTGCTGATTGCTTATGTTACCAGCCTACATGCAAACAATCCTGAAGTGAGATTTGGGGTGTTCTTTTGTAATCAGAGATGGGATTTGCAGATAGCATGAATTCAGGTTTCTAGTATGGGTAGTGTGAAAACCAGTTGCTTGAGGAACAGGTACCCCGCTGGCAGTGCTGGAGGCGTATGACTCTGCAGCTCACTGCCTCATAGAAGCAGTCCAAAAATTGGCAAGGATCTGGGGCAGCCTAAAGATCCATTGAGTCTGGTGGCTTCACTCTACCAGTAACAGGTGCTTACAGAATCACAGAATATGTTGAGTTGGAAGGGACCCATCAGGGTCATCAAGTCCAACTCCTGGTCCTCCACAGGACTATCCCCAAGAGTCACACCCTGTGCCTGAGAGCATTGTCCAAATGTTTCTTGAACTCTGTCAGGCTTGGTGCTGTGACCACTTCCCTGGAGAACCTGTTCCAGTGCCCAGCTGCCCTAAGGGGGAAGAACTTTCTCCTAATAACCAACATAACTCTCCCTTGGCACAACTTCAGGCTGTTCCCTCCAATCTTGTCCCTGGTCACCAGAGAGAAGAGATCCGTGCCTGCCCCTCCTCGTCCCCTCACAAGGAAGTTGTAGACTGTGATGAGGTATAAAGACAGGGCAAATATACAGAGAAAAAGTCTCCTCATTGGTAATGAGCTGAAGAGTGTATCTTAGGCTTAGATATGAGAGAAGAACACACAGGAGAAGAGGTCAGAACTTGATGAAGCAAGATCTGCTGCCTTACAACAGAACAAGCTAACCTGCAGCAGACATGGGGGACTCATCCATCAGTAGACAAAGCAAATGGTTGTAGGAGGGTTAAAACTTTGCAGGATGCCCTAATCCAAATCCATTTCTGCAGAGATGCCTAAATTTTTATGTTTTCCCTAAACATAAATAAAATATTAGATTTGGTTTGGAATTCTGAACTAAAGTTATTCTTCTTATAAAGTGTTTTCTGTTCTCTTTCCCCTGTGCCTTTCTTCCTTAAGCTGTAAGTACTTGGGCTGAAGTTCTGGGGCACATGTGCCAAAAGGGACTGCAATCAGCAGGGGCTGACTGAGTGGCAGAATCTCAGGATATTACAGTATCCACATGCCAAGAACATTTCTCAGAGCCTAACTAGGAGCACTTGCTGGATTGCCTTCATGCCCAGGGAAGTTTAGGAACACCCAGGTCCAGCGTTGAACAAAAAATTGGAGTTTTTGTCTAGGGAGAGCCCTGGAGAAGAGTATCATGGCAGAAAGCTCCAGCGTTGAACAAAAAATTGGAGTTTTTGTCTAGGGAGAGCCCTGGAGAAGAGTATCATGGCAGAAAGCTTTGTGTTTCAGAAGCTGATCAGTATGTGTTTGAAAAAAAACCCCAAAATGCATGTTAAAAATGCAGACAATTCAGCAATATTTTAACTCTGTTCCAGTTAAGTAATTTCCAGATGTTTTATGACATGTGTGTGCTTTTTGACACAGAAATTGTTTTGCATTGATCTTCCTCATCACTATTGAAAGGCTTGAGGCTGATATATCCAGAAGTCATGCTTTCTTTAATGCAAACACATAAATTCTATTTTAAAAGGCTAATAATAACAACAGCTATTTCATTGCACCTACTTTTCTTCAGATGTGGAACGAGCACACTTCATTTCATAGACTGCATATGCCAGCTACCTAAGGGTTGTCAATTATGTTATGCTATAAAAGGCACAGCACTTAGAGGGCTGTCAGTCAACTCTGTAGTGAGAGAGATTTCAAGAATCTTTATTCCAACACTATCAAATATAAAAACAAAGCAAATTTACCTGGCAACACCAAATACAGAGGCATCCTATTTCATTCTATAATGAAAGTGGTTTGGACTGAGCATAGAATTAGGAAAAGTGAATCGAGAGTAGCCAGAGACCCTTACTTGTAAAGCAGTGCCCCTGTTTTGTTCCTTACCACAACTTTCCTTCTCCATGAAAGAAGGTGTTACCCAGATTTTCATTGCACTTTGGATCACAGCCCTGCATCTGTTTTGTCTTTTCTTCATGGTCTGAAGGTTTCTGGTTGGGGTTTCTTCCCCCACAGTTTATGGGTATCGTTGAGCACTGCAAGGTATTTTGAGGGACATTCTTTTCTGAAGTATGATGTTCCAGCTCTGCCATAATTTATGTGCTTGGGTAGACCCCACTGAATTTACAAACAGTTCCAAGAAAGAGAACTTATATGGATGTAATTAAGAGGCATCTGAAGATAGTTTTATCCCACATAAATACCACAGTCAGTCCAAAGATATATAAATGCAGTGTCTACACCTATTTTTAGTTGGCAAGTGCTTTCAGAGTATGTAATGTGTCTTTATCATTTGTCTACCATACACTTTGCCTCCGTGTGTTTATCACTGTTGCTATTGCTGATTCAGTATTTCAATAATAGAATCATTTGGAGCTGTTCTTTAGACTAGGGTTTGCATCAGACTTTTTTGTCTCAATATAATTAGACTAAAGTCATTGCTGATCCTAGCAGCATCTTTTGAGTCAGAGCTGATATTATATCACAGAAGCTGTGCCTATGCTTCTAATGAGAGGCCTAAGGTCTGGCCTAGAGACAAAGTGACCTCAATCAAGTCACATAAGCATTGACTAGGGCCACCTTCCCTGTATAGCACTGCTGCTTGGAAGACCCCAAAAGAGAACCAGAAATACGAATAATCTCCCTCATCTGGACACAGGGCAGTGGTAGTTTTATCCCTTTATCCCACAGAAGGAAATATATTGCTATCCCCATTACTGAGCCTGTTCAGATTTGTAAACTTTTCATTACTGATTCTTTTAAGGGCTAGGTACAAACATATATTCAGAATAAATAGGTGAAAACAGTAATATTTCAGATTGTGTGTTCTTCTCAATATTCATTTGTAGGCAGGGAGTAGACACTGTAAGTCCTGTCTGCCTCACCAGATAACCAGAAAATACACCTCAGAGCATGCCTTCCTGGGACAACGTGAGGAATTGGCCATTCCACAATTTATAGATGCTGCTGGAGGTTCTGAGCTCCATCAATATCTTTGTCAGACAGCAAGCTTTCTGTTTTGAAGGTTGGCACATGTCTTTCTGTGGTCTCGTATCTTTCCTGCTGGATTAAAATTCATGCAGGTGCATGGTGGTCGATGACCAAGCACTGTCCCATAGAGTGCTGTGGTTCCAGACACTCAGCTGATCCTGCTAAGCAGACCAAGTTCTAGAAGCTGTGGTCACTTTGGCCACAAACCAGTCTAACAGAAGACTGCATTCACCTTTTGAGAACTGGATGGGCGCTGAACAGTTAGAGAATAGAAGTGGTCCTCTCAGTGTCTTTGGAGTTCAGGAAATGGCAGATACAGCACCTTGCACTTTTCCATGCTTCTTGGAGATTCTAAAGAGGACCAAGTCATTATTCAGAAATAAATATTTTCTCCCCTCAAAATAAAACTAATGACTAAAATACTATCCCATTCAGAGCTGAAAAGGAAACTTTAGCTTTACATTAATAGGCTTTGAACTAGTCTCTGAAATAATGAAGTACAAGAAATTATGACTTCAGGTTTAAATGATTTCAGGGTTTAAAAGAGCTGTAGCAACCAAAGCTTCTGAGTCATCAGGGCTTCCACAGAAAAATCTAAAGAAATAAATACAATGCATCTTTACCAGAAAGAACAGGGAAAGAGAGTGACAAATTGGATCTGGATTAAGGAAAAAAAAACCACCACAAATCACTGTTCTTACTTTCTGACCATTATATTCAAATAACAAAGAAAATAGTTTGCAGTTGTCTGCTGTAAAACTTACCGAAACAAGCAAATAATATGCCTGTATTGAATCTATGTCAAGACTATAAAGTGTCCAGCAAAACCACCTATCTAACATATTGCAGATGTCTTTCCCAGATGTTCTGAGTAAGGAACTGATCGTTTTTGGCTGCTGTCTTACTGCAGCAACAAGGCACTACCTACAGTCTACCCTGTGGGTGCCAGTTCTGAAAACCCAGTCAACGTGGCACATGGAAGTTGTTCTGCTGCACAAGCAAGGATCTTAATCCACAGAAATCTTGTGTGGATATGATTGGAGAGGGAAGTAAGCATGCAAAGCTTCTCTGGCATTCCACATCAGTGCAAGAGATAACCCAACTGCAGAAATAGTACTCTGCTCTTGAAGAACAGAACTAAGCTGGCACCTGGAAAGTAGTTTTGCTTACTGGTGTTTTCTCCTGCCTCTGGAAAACCTGTCAGACAGTGACCATGTTGAGCCAAGTTCCAAATGTGGGAAATAATCCTGAGAAGAGTAGGAAGCACTAATGAATACTTGCTCTTCTCAACCTGACCTACAGGTAGAAAGGCAGTTCCTGTTCTGACATCTCTTGCTCTGCCATCTTTAGCCATCAAAGAAATCACTTAAGAGGGTGAATGATACAGTCTGGAGCTCACTCATGAAATAGCACATGTAATTGAGATTATAAGTATCAGTAGAAGCTGTCTGAATCATCACCTCCTTGCATGTGAGAATCTAATACTGCATGTCAGCCTAAATCTGAACATCTGCAGCTAGCAACTGTATTTCTCATATTCTGATAAGTCTGTTTCTAAATCAGAGGTGATACAGAAGAGAAAGTTTGCAGATTTTGAGGGGGGAAAGAGAAGGAAACTCCAGCTTCTGTGATCATAGTCACAAGCTGACTGATTTACTTATTTATTGATGACATAAGTCATGTGTCATTTATAATGTGCCGCCACAATACAGCCGGACATGGTTGGCTGGCAGCAAATTATCCTGAACCTTGTGGAGGTAAGTAGGCTCCAGCATATTTTAAAGATGCCAGACATTTTGTCTCTTTGGCCAAACCTTCTCAGTCATTTATAAAGTTACATGGAAAGGTCAATCTGTACTTATAGATACAATATGATTTAACCAGATTACATTATTTCCATTTACTTAAAAAATAAATAAATTTTTAAAGGCACAGCAAAATGAATAAGCTTGTTAAATATCTCTTGGGAAAGGACTTCACTGTCCCCTGGGATATGACTGCTAGTTTTCCACTCTTCTGAATACATTAAAAAAAGTTAATCAGACTGGAATTTCAGTAGAGTTTCTGTTGGAATATAGAGGTTCTGAGCAAATACAGTTTTTAAATGCAAGAAGCCTTCAGAAGAAGGTCTATTTATGAGTGAAGTTCTCAGGGAAAATGTGATACTATTCAAAATAAAAACTACAGTTTCAAGCATTAAAAATAAAAGGGGAGACGAATCAACTATATGTAATTCTTCTGTTTAATGAAATTAAGTGACTAATGATTTGGTAAAGTACATTCGGAATAGTGCTCAGATCCAATTTTAAACACCTTATTGGAGACTGAAAATAATTGGTGTTGCAATGAGGAGCAGGCTTGGGGAAACAAAATTTGTTTTGCCTTTTTCTGTTTTAAATTTTCTGCAAATGATATGTAGTTTAACTATTGCTTTAAATTGCCTATTTATGTTTATTGAAAGAGGGTTTTGCACTCTAATAGCATGTTAAGCACCTTCTAATTATATTGAGAATGTTTGCAAACACACATTGGTCTTCAGTTTTTTCTCAGGCTAATGCAAATATTGATATACAAAATTGGAATAGTTTGAAATTCTTGATAAAAATTTTTTTCCTTCTTTATGTTCATGCTGAAAATCAGAGGATGTTTTACTCCTTTACTCCAGTAGTAGAACAAATCTAAGAAAATAAATCAACGTATCTGAATTAGTTGTCTGCTTTCAAATATTAGAGGACTTTCACAAATTCTCAAACCTTCTATTCACTATTCAGTTAATCTCCCAGTTAAGGTTTAATTCTAGATTTAGCTGATGGAATACATAGAACAGCTTATAACTATCACTAAGTAGTGGCAATGCTGTGACTGGTCAGGGACATGGTATTCAGAAAAAATGTAAAATTTAGGAATCCTCAGAAGTTAAGGTCAGTGAAGCAAAATAATGAGAATGTAGGGTGGAAGATTATAAGAAAATTGAATGTCAATAGTGCTGCATTTTTGAACCTGGACATATTTGCAAAAATGGGAGGATTCCATTCTCTTGAAATTCATTTTAGCACTGAGCCAAGGCCAGGTTTCTGCTGCTATATTTCTTTAAAGAACTTCTTACCTGGTGAGCAAAGCTGTTGCCGTTAATGGCACACTATTCAGTGCCGTGAACCATGAGAAGGAATTTCAAACCAGGTCCTAAGAATTCCCATGCTCAATTAATGGAATTTTTTCAGGCCAGGGGCTTTCAGCCTGTGGTAGAAGATGGCAGCTCTGCCATGCAGAGGGACCATCCTCAGGAGCCCTGGAGATTTGCCTTTTCCCCTGTGTCTGATGCCTGCCTTGCCAGCAGAAAGTCATCAGTTGCTTTATCAGGATGGCAAGCACACTAGTGATTCAGTGTTAAATCTACCTACCTTTTGTGGGTGCTGGCCAAGACATAGTTGGGGTAGAAGTTATGAAGTTATGTACAAGCAGCTTGCAGCCTTTTTCAACCCTGCTGAAGATGTCTGAACAAGCTGACCCAAAAGAGGAGCTGTAAAAGGGACTGGGCAGGGAAATATCTTTCTACTTGAAAATTTTCTCCTTATACCAAAATATGTAGTGTTTGTTTATACTAAAACAAGACCATATCCATAAATTTAAAAAAAAAGAATAAAAAGAGTAATTAATATTCTCTCTTCTGTACCTATTCTGTTTGCTTTATAATTTGTAGCAGATGGAAGCCAAATGTTTTTAAAGAATCAAAACTAATTTTATAATGAGATGGTTCATATTTTCAAAATAACTTCTCCTTAAAATGCCAGTTATCATTTTGATTTTAATCTATAAAAACATTACTGTTGGAATATGATAATATTTTCAGTAGCTCCAAGTGAACCCACATTCTTGAGCTTTCTTCCATAATCCATGTTTGAAGATTCTTCCTTTTCACACCACTATCTCATTGTTTTACTTTTCTTTGGAAAAATCTAGAAACCTTTGTGTCACAGCAATATTCTCACTGTCTGCTAACAAGCTGTTATGCTTCTATTTGTGGTAGATTTTCTTGATTTAGAACAAAATCTGTTTTTTTAAATTTATTTTATTGCATGGGCATATATAGTTCATTATGAGCAATTCTAACACAAACCAATAAAGAAGTCTGTCTTTTTTCTTAGTTAAGATTTAAA
Source organism: Passer domesticus (assembly GCF_036417665.1). NCBI lineage: Eukaryota > Metazoa > Chordata > Aves > Passeriformes > Passeridae > Passer > Passer domesticus. Next base: position 29,345,777 of record NC_087475.1, read on the forward strand.
GAATTTCTAAATCAATATTTAAAGAAATGTAAGTGAAGATATGGCAAGAAAATAAACAGAACTGAGTAAAGTAGAACAGAGAAGGACGTTGACAAAATATGCTTTCTCTTAAGTGACAATTCCAAATGTTCATTTAGGAGTAAAAATAAATGGATGGTGATGGTGAGACAGAAGCCTGCGGCAGAAAGGAAGCTATAGTATGTGTCCAAAGCACCTAAATAAACAAGACTGAGAATAAAAGCTCTTATTCTTAAATACAAAGAAAAAATCTTAAATACATTCTTAGGTTGCTTAACTGAGGATTCAAAGCATCTAATATAAAAAGTACCAAATGCAGATGAATTGTTTTTAATTAAAAAATGCAACTCAACATTTCAAGTGGCAAGATTATCTTAAATTTTCCAGCTATGATCTATCTTGATCTTTCCTCAAGTAAATATCTTGAAAACCTTCTGAAGAAACCTCAGATTAAGTCTATTCACATAGTGAATTTGTGGGGTAACCTATGCGGTGAATAGGCTACCACTGCAGAGAAAGCATTCTTTCTTGGAAAACATTTAATTCATCACTATTGCTGGGAGTAGCCCTGGTATGTCAGTGCCACTGTAACAGAGACACTTCCTACCTCTTAAAGATGAGTGAGGAGAAAGTCAGGCAAGTGGAACAAATGTGTCTGTAGATAGGAAATTTGTCTGAGAAATTTCTGTACATGTAATCTCCAAAATAAAAGCTTACAAACTAGCCTGTTATGATGATTTCAGAAATTTCTCCAGGAATTTTTCTAAAAATTGAATATACAGTTTTTGAATGGTTGCTATCATGGAGGAAAGGTTTATAGCAAGTAGTTTTGAAGCAAAGAAATGTTTTCACCTACTTCAGCAACACAGAAGAATGGCTAATGTTAATGTAATTCCCTGTCAAAAGTACAAAAAGGGCACAGATCTAAGAAGTAGGTGATGCTACTCTTAAGCTGTGAAGGAAGGCACATCATGTGTACTTTGCACTTCACATTTTATGATGCCAGAAGTTAAATGCATGATATAAAATTTGCAGGAGCTGAACTATACGATAATTATGATAATTGGGGCCATTTCTCTCCGGGGAGTGAGCTCTAATAGTTAAGGAGTGACTCGATGTTAAAATAAAAATCTCACTATGCATTGATTAATTAAATAAAAGGTATCCAGAAGGTTTATTGCATAGTAGCAAGGGACATGATTTGTACTTTCTATGGGCCACAGTATGCATTTATTAAAAACCATATCTCTGTTTACTGGAAGTTAAGACTGCAACAGGACATACCCTTTCATCTGAAAATTACAACTATGGAAATGAACACCTAGGTGGGAAGATGTATAACCTTTTCATTTTTATATTGCCTATAACAGCAGCAAACCTGTGCTTTGTGATGCTTCCACTTCCATTTCTGATAGCCATGTAAAGGTATTGCTCTCCAGAGGTGTGTCAGAAAGTGCCTTGGAGTACTGACGGTGACTGAAGTGGTCCACTTCATCATCCACTCTCTCAGTGTCTCAAAACCTTTGGAGAATGCCTCACATCTGGTCCTGATTTTGTGAAGAGGGCAAATATGTCTTCACCTGGCAAGTGCTTAAACTGTGTTTAGTGTTAAGCAAAGCATCCTGGGGCCTTGTTCTGGCACTAAGGCCAGCATAGTGGCTTGCAACTGCACTAATAAAGTCACCCTTCAATAAAGGGCATCCACCTCCACACCAGCTGTTGGAAGTGGTGCCAGGGCTGTACTAATTCTTGAAATATGGCTGGGGAAGTCCTATATGGCAAGACCAAACTGTGCTTGCAGCTATTCCAACTATTCTAAACTATTCCAACTGTAATTTTACAGTATAGCTGATGGACTTCCCCTACCCAAGAACTTTGCCTGACACTGTTTAACTTAGCAATATATAACCCTAAATATTGGATCAGTAAGAGAGTACCAAGAATCACATAGACATAGGCCAATGAGTCTGATTTCTTTGCCCTGGCTTTAAGACATTTAGGAGAAAACCTCTACTGATTTTAAGACTCATGATGACACTGAGGCCCCTGTGCACAGGTATTGCCTCTGCTTGGAGGTGTTGTCCCCATGCTGCAGGCTGGGTGGGCTGGGCTTAGAAGGGAATAACAGTCTGCCTTGAAGGACTGAGGTGGTTAACACTAAATAAGGTGACAGTTGTCCCAAGCTGTGGGGAGCTGTGTGACAATACACACTTCCAGAGCTCACCCTATTCAGATGAGATCCAAGCTATTTTCTCAGTATGCAACTACTAGACACTTTTGATCTTGGGCTCAATCCTTTTATCTGTATATGTAAGCAGAATATTATAGATTTAGAATTAGATCAATTAAACTGTTTCTCCTCAGGAACCTATGTTTTTTGATCAGTGCTGAGTCACCTTAGGAAGCAGGTTAGAGTGTTTTCCTCATGAGTTTTGGGCTGAGAATATTGCTCTAGCTTTTATATTCTGGATGATGTTTTGACTTAAAAAGGGGATTTTTCAGAGCTTGTTGTCAGGCCTAGTAGAATAACTAACTTCTGAAATCTGTAAGAACAGACTCAAAGAAAAAATAGCCTAGATAAACCAGTTGGTACAGGGAATGGTTTCCAAAATCAAGGTAACTCCTCTGAAATTCACCCCCTTCAAGACTTCTTTTCAAAGAAGAGACTTATAGCACAAGTCGCTCTGCCGGTCTTGGTTGATGCAGTGTGACACAAGGCAAGCAGTTTAAATGCCAGGGCAGTTGATCTGCTGTGTACATACTAACATAGAAAAAGAAAACACAAGTGACTTTATTCTGAAATCATGTTCTTAACTCATCAAAGTTGTTTTGTTTTGTTAGGTTAGAAGAATATGGTGATAACATAGTGATGAAGCCTTTTTTTCCTAAACAGCCTACCAACAAACCTTTGTTTGTTGTCTTTGTAAGTACATTCTATTAATGGCATATATTTTTACAGTGTAGATGATGCAATGTTAGAAGCTGCTTTCCACGCAGTTTAATCTGAGATTGTATGCCATAACATTGCTTACATTGATATGAATATTACTTGAGCTTACAGTGTCAGAGATAGCTATCTCAACAGGATAGTAAAACAGCTGATTACTTCCTGAAGCACCTCTTTAAATCCGGAATCCTCACAATAAAATGCCTTTTAAGAATCCTTTTAATATTAGAGCATTCAATAGTTAATCACCTTCAAAAACTGTAAGGTACCATGGTAAAAGGAGGAAAATGTCCTTTCCTCCTTCCACAGGTACTTCATCCTTGTTTGCAATTTAAATGCAGCTTTGGTTTATTATTTTTAAATGCCTTCATTTAATAATTAATTCAAAAAGATTTTTTTGCAAAGTTGAGTAGAAGGCAAGAATGCTGAAAGCCTCCTCTCAGTCTAGACTGCTATTTTTTGTGTACAGAGGCAAAATGTTTGATGTCATTCCTGAATAATGTTCAGCAATGTTTTATCCATCTGAGTTATCCAAATACAAGCAAAGGGCAACTCCATATTTCAGTGACCTGACTAGTCCCTTTGTTAAATGGCCAGCTCCACTTAGCTGCAGATGGTCAAATGATATAAAAGTATAAGACATCACAAAAAGAGGTGCTGTAAGCTCTGGAATCTATTTTTGCAATCTGTGCTCATATTTTCTATTTCACAGAATCTTGTCCTCAGTAGAAAAGTTCCAGAAGTTTGCATTAATTAATTTTATTTGATCTATGTAAACTAGAAAAAAATCCATGAGGCTGACACTTTGAATCCAGTTCAAACTTGTTTAGATTAACTTCTCTTAATTACTAACCTAAGTGAAAACAAAGCAAGGGTAAAATCACTTCCTATGCACCACTGATGGATGTGTCTTCAGTGAAGAGTTAACGTGAATTATCCGTGCTTGAATTACTCTGTTTGTATAAGCTCTGTTTGCATGAAGGCAACCACACTGTGAAATAACACCAGAGTTTGTTTTGTCCACGCTATGCTTGTATGTAATACTAACAGTTGTGGATGGGCATCCTATGGATTTCTGTATTGGAGCATGCTGCAAAACAAAACAAAACAAAACAAAACAAAACATCCCCAGTTATTTGTTTATAAGAAAAGGCTGACCTCTTTAGATGAGCAGAAGGCACTGAAGGACTGTAGAGCCTTGAAGTTTTCCCATGGAGCAAACATATGTCCCTGCTACAGGGAGATCCATTGTTAGACTGCATCCATTAGTGGGCCAGCTAGTTAGAGCCACAGGCTTCACCATGCTGAAGTTGGGATCCTGGTTAAACTTGGGCAACATGTAGGCTAAAATTAGCTTTGCAGAGATGTTCTTGCATTTGGAATTTGCCCTCCTGCACCGTAAGATGCAGATCTTATATTGCTCAGATCTGCTTAGTGACAATAAAATGTCAGATTCAGGATGAGCTTGCCTGGATGCACTGTGACTGCTGCTTTTGAGGTCAGGTGCCTGCTTAGAGTAATAGTCTGCATATTTTCCTGAGCCTTTTTCTGTGATATCTATGATATCTGTGATAGCCATTTTATCTCTCCTCTGACATATGTATAAAACTTAGTCATTGCACTGAAGATGTATCTTCTCTGCTCCAAAGTTTGAAAATAAGAAAGAAGGTAACAGTTTTCAGGACAGGTTACTGAGAATGGCAGTTCACTGTTGGAGGAAATTGAAAACAATATCCAGCTATTCTAAATTTAAAAATCTGTTTGGGAATCTAAATACATATTTGCTCACTTAAATGAATGGCCTGACTTTTGGAGGTGCTAAGTTGATCCAAACTCAGAATGTTTTCCATCCTCAAAAATCTGGCCAATTGCTTTCATGTCTCTCTGTGGAATGTAGTCACCCAAGTTTGACAGTTTTGGCTCTAAGGTTTAACTTGACTGAAAACAAACTGGCTTCAAAACTGTAGGGGAGGTTAGCAGCAGCTGCTCAAACCTATGTATCCAAGAAAGAAAATCTTAAAATGTCAAATGGATTTCTTCTCATGAAGTCAACCAGCAATAAACAGGAACAGAAGCATACCTGGAAGGGTAAAACTAGACCTCAGTCTGCTATTTCTTGCTCACATAATGTTTCTGAGTAACTCTGCCCAGGGTCAGGTGCTCAGGTGGACTGTTGTACAGGAACCTGAGGCTTGTCATTTTCATAAAAACATCTATAATTTAGATACTGCTCTCTTCAGTTCTCAGCGGAGGAGCTGTGAGCTGGCACAATTATAACCTCCATACCATTCCTCTTCAAAATAAATGAATAATCTTGCAGGAAACAAGAGCTGCCCAGGCTGTGGCAGACTGGTAGAGAATGCTGTAAGAATATGCTTGCAATGCTTTGTGCATCTGCGGATAAAATGAAGTTCAAGAAAAAGGTAGTTACGAAACTTTCCAACTGAATTTGAAACTCAAACTGAGACTCAAAAGCTGAGACCAGAATTAGTGAACCATTTGGTTTTAAGTATTTGAAATTCTAGCATAAAATTATCTTCCAGTAATGGAAAAAATAGAAATTAATATTGAAATGATTCTGCATTCAAGAAGTGCAAATCTGTCTTCAAGTTCATTTAGCAAAGTGACATTTAAATTACTATGAAGAATTGTGTGTGCTATATATTATTTGTAATTTCATAAAATGTTGGAATGAGATTGTCCTGGGATCAGCATATGATTAAACTGATTATATACCTTATATACATGGTATGCTTCTTTTTCAGTCACAATCAAAATACAACCTTCTTTTATTAATATAATAATTTAGATGTCATAACTGAGATCTCAGTTAAATATTTTTAATTTCTATTCACAGCCTTTTATTCTCTATTAACACACTCATTTCCTCTCACCTAAAAAAAGATTCTACTTTTCCCATCACCACGATGGCTGACATCTGCTAGGATGACCCCCTGCCCCTCGCAGCAAAGCACTGCTATGTAGAAATGGACGACAGACAGATGCTCTTCTCCTCATTCTAAAGAACTTCAAAAATACGGATGGGTGCAGAAGAGGGCACCAAATACTAACTGTCAAAGCAGACACTGTTTTTCTCTCCTTAACACCCATGCTGAGTATTTTTCTTTTCCTCACTCCCAACCCCCATATATGCATATGTGTCTTAATACTCAAAATAAGCCTTACTATTTTATTTTGAGTCTAGGAACACTTCCATCCAATTTCCTTCAGGCCTGTTGATCTTCCTTTTCTGCTGTGAAAACAAGGGTGCGAGTAGCGGAAAACTAAAGAATATGCTACTGTAACCCACGCTGGCAGCCTGTGTCGCTCCTGTCTGCCATCTCTAAGCTCAGGCAGCAGAGGTTAAAGTCACTAAGCTCAGAAACCCACGTTTCAGCTCCTGCTACACTTGCTGTGCCACCCTGGGTGTTATACAAGGAGGACTCTTAACGTAAAGTGAAGACTGCATAGTTAAAATTACCTCAGGAAACTCCAAAATTAAGATTTTAAGTGTGATATGTTAATTTAGCTGTATTACACAGATAGCACCTTCTGCATTTTTATTGTTTTTATAGTTAAGGCTTATTATCTGTCATACATGCATTCTGACCCAGTTCTTCAAAATCCATTGAAGTCAAGGTTTCATCACTGCAATACACAGGTAATTGAAAAATTACATGCTGATGATAAGCTAACATCAGGGACAGGGCAGAAGGCAGAAATTATGACTTTATCTAGTTCTAGTATTCTTGTTGTCCCAGGACTATGGAATCAAACCATCATTGCTCTCCTGTAGATATAGTTTGCACATTTCTCTTCATTGTGTCTGAATATCTGTAGCCTGGTCCATACATAACTCCCATGGAAAACAGGAATTCCAAATTAAAATCCTTTTGGAGTTGGGCAAGAGTAGTTTTCTTCAAGATTAGTAGAGCACTGAACTATGTGGGAACTAGATGCCCAGCTAGTGATGTATGAGAGCAAAGCTCTTGAGCATGTACTAAAAAGAATGCTTTGTTTTGGTGTCTAGGAAACTTTGTGCCTGAAAGCAAAGGCCGTGGTAGATATTGGACATATGAAAGGTAATTATGCGGTGCTTGTTCAGAGACTCGAGAAACAAGAGTCTCTGTTGTGAGAGTGTGTGAGAGAACTGAAAAATTATGAATCAACAAATGAAATAAAGATATTATAGAAATATGTGTTACTTTACTGACAGTAGAATATTCTGGACACACAACATGTTGAATGCTTTATTTTTAACTATTTGTCTTTCAGACTATCTGCTAATAATACATGAGAAGAATACATGTTTCTTTCCAAAGAAACATGGAAAGATTTATCTACATGTTTCCATATATGGGATAGGAATTTCTACAATACCCTTTCATCAGAGTTGTGTATCATGCACACATGCACACTCATAATTCAAGCTTCACAAAAAATTGGAAAACAGTATGGGTGCTAGTAGCTCAAAGTCAGAATCTCTAAAAACCTAAAAAAGGTATAAAATGGAGACTCCTCTGTAGACTGATGGTGGCACTCAGACCATCAGTGATGAAAACCTCAAAAAGAAGTAGCTGTCTGTGTGTGTTAATTCCAGGTACTCCTCTATCAGGTCCCTGAGGGATTTCTTAGGGTCTATTCCAGATTTGAGAAGGGAAAGGAACCTTGGAAAACAGCTATAAGCATCATAGCTAAATCATGGAAAGCTGAATGACACAAAAATATATTTTGACTTCTACTGAAAAAAAAATTCTTCTAGACTGCATATTGCCATAGTATTTTTACTTCTCTCTTCTGGTTTCCATCTTGGTTCTTGATACAAACTGCTTGTTTCCAGTTTCTTGGATCTTCACTGCCTAGTATTGTTTTGAATCTTGCATCCTTGTCCCATGAAACCATAGTTATTACCCACTTATTGCACTTCCAAATAAGTACTTTTACCCTTTTGCTCATCTTTCTCTCGGGAAGAATTCCCAGCAGATGTCTGCAAGCTTACCTCATTCCCTGCTTTAAAAGCATCTCTAGGCCTACAACCCCTACAGCAACAGTCAGGCTGCTGGCCATGATGCTGAACAATGTCAGCTCTCATTTTCTTTGTGTTTCTCTCTGAGTGTCTGTGTTCCCAATGCTGTCTCTAGTTTCATTCTTAGATTTTCTTCTCTTTCAGGCAAGAAAGCCTTTTGTGAGTTGCTGGTGCAGCACCTTTTCTTGCAGTAAACTGTGGGCTCCAGGTGAGAGTATAAATCAACACACTGAGGCTGATTGTCTTAGGCAATCACTGTATTCTCCTATGCAGATTGTCTGTAATTCTTCTACTGGATCTCCAAGATGCTGGTGGAGGAGCAAAGGGATAGTCCAGGTGGTCCTTCTGACCCAAACTGCTGTATGAAGGATTCTCTGGAGCAGATGGAAGTGAAGGCTGGGTCAGGTCAGGTCCCACATTCTCACTGTTATAATGGCCCTTTGGTCTGCAGGGAGAGTTAAAGCTGCCTTCCACAGCTTTTATTTGGAAGCTGCTGCCTGGCGATCTGCCCCATCTGCTTCATCCAGACAGTGAATCAAGCCTGTTGTGCTTAAACCATTGACCCCTACTCTGAGAAATACCAGAGAAGAATAGACTTTAGCTAAATCTTTCAGTAGCACCCTCTCCCCTTATTTTTCTCCCTCCCTCCCATTGTTTTGAAGCCACGTCACTTTTTGTTTGCTGGAGGAAGATTAAACAAAGGAAGCCACCAGTGGCGCTGGGGTTTTTTGCTGCACGTGTTGTCTGCATCCCTCGGGCAGCCTTCCAGCAGGTATGCCCATACAGCTGCAGAGCCATTCACTGCTGAGCCATAAAACTGCTGGAAGGTCTCACCATCTGTGAGGAAGACTGTGTGAGAACTTGCTGCTATTACTGGGTGGCTTTCATGACAAATATCAGTGCCGAGCCCATTAGGATAGCCAACATTTTAGAAATGATAAGGTGTTGCAAGGTTGTTCTCTTTCTCTGTCCTAGTAGGGTGAGTCATGAAGTTTTGTAGATGTTCTCGCATGAAAAAATACTGGAATGGTTATGACATTTTAACACCATGGTACACTGAGCAATTGTGAAACTCTTCCCATTGACTGTCTGACAATGTAGCAAAGATTAGGGTGAGAAATTGTGCTACCATTACAGGAAAGAAAATGAGAGAGGGAAGAAAAGCAAAACCAACCCAAGAGCTGGCACTCAGAACTTTGGTAGCCTGGCAGAGTCAATGGAAAAAAATAACTGTGGCTCTGTATCTAGTCCATCATCCACACATTTCAGCCTTGCTGTTCACAAAATAAAAATGCATTTTTCCTTAAAGCCACTACAACTCTCTTGTCCAACAGTGTATTAATTTAATTCGTAGTTGATTATGAAAGGTATTGAAATAAAAGTAATTTGAAATGGTACCTGACTGTTGCAATGCAAGTACCTGTAGCTAAGCCCAGGGCCTTACTACAAGTTATTGTTTCAGGTATCTCATAATCATATGGAGCAAAAAGATATATTTCTTCTCTAGCTGATCAGTAGTTGGATTACAACCACTGTTACCCAAACATCTTGCTGTTATGGGAAAAAGTACATTTGAGTTTGAAAAGCCAAATCTTGACATGTAAAGAAACAAGTTGGAAAAGAACCTTAACTAGTATATCTGCAGCTGTAACCTTAACTAAACCTTAACTAGTACATCTGCAGCTGTAATTAATGTGGAAAAAGAGAAATAATTACTACACTCTTAACTCAAAGCCACAAAAATCAGTGAGACATCTTCCCTTGCCTTCAGTGGATCTTGGATCATATCCCAAAAGATGGCCTCTGACTTGACCAAGATAGTTATTAGCCTTTTGTTCAGTTTAATTATGCTTAATGAACATGACTAAAGCATGTTTGAGCAGTCCTAGGATGGTGTGAGCAGTAGCATGATTTAAAGAGGGAAAAGTTATCTGGCATTTTTTAAAGATTAGCTCACACCCTTCAAACTTTTTAATCCAGATGCAGCTAGCTGTTACGGTTGTGTTAGCCATCTGGTACTATAGTCTTTGGCTGAAAACAGAAGCAATATGTATCACCACTGCTTTTTGTTTCCAGGAAAAAGGAACGCTGTTTTTATGATCATCCATTCATTTAGTATCAAGCACATTTCACACTTGAGTTAACTGGAGACCTGCAGTTGATATATTCTGTGCTAAGAAGAAGGGCTTTTTATGGCTGATGGTAGAAACAGAGATGCAGAGGGAAAGGTTGCAGTTTCAGAGTAACTGAATAGAATATCATTGGGTTTTTTAGCTTTCCCTTCATAAAAAGATTTTTAATTTAGTGACATGTCTCAAATAACAAAAGGGTTTGTGCTTTCTGATTTTGCAGTTCAAAGCAAATAATATCTTCAGCTATATTTTGCTAAGCATTAAAACATTTGTAATTGCCTTCCACTAACCTTTCCAGCATACTACAAGTAACTTGATTTTATATACTTACTCAAACATTTTATTTTGTTCAAATAACAGATGCATGCAAAAAAACTACCAGCAATAGAGAGGAGAAAGGAAACTGCGAAGACAAAGGACATGGTGGCTGCTTAAAAATGTTATTCTTGGTACACAGCAGTGCCAAATTACATCACCAAAGGAACCTCCTGGCTTCTCATTGCAAAGGATTGAACTAGGTGACCGTTCAAGGTCCTTTGCAACCAAACCCTTCTAGGATTCTGTGATTCTGTCCAAGGAGACATAAAGTCTTTTTGAGAATAAAGAGAATGCTGCTGTCACACCATGCAGTAAAGGACAGAAGGACTCCTGTATTTTCTATATCCTGGATTCAGGAGTAGAGTTGGAGCAGATCTGTTAGCTCAGCTTTCTCTAGGTCTCCTAGGTAAAAAACTAACGCTTAAAAGAATGGAAGAAGATAACACATCCTGGATCTATAGTTAGTGACTTTGTTTGACCAATGCACAAAGTCAGGAAGTGATACAGCCCAACAAGCCCACTCAGCTATTTCCTATCTGGCAGCAGTTACAACTGCTTTTTGAAGAATATAGTATAGCTTCCTGGCTATACTATATACAGGCTGCCATTAAAAATGCCCCCACTATTTCAGTGAAACCAGCCCTTATTTCTGCCAGGTTAATGTGTGGGTCCCTTCTTTCCTCTCAGTTACACCTGACCTGCACTGCTCACAGTAGAGGTTCACGACTATGACTTGGCTCCCAATAAGCTGGCTAGCAAGGAGATTTTCCCTGTGCCGTGCCTTCTGTATCTGCACAAGAAATTTTGCATACCCAAGCATGTAACAAGAAACCTGTCAGCATATACTGCCTGACAATTTTATTCTAGGGCTATTGGTGACTAGGGGATACCTAGGAGGGCCACCTGGCCTTTTCCTAAGCTGTTCCTCAGGTAAAGATGATCATGCATCCTACAGTGCTCAAGCACCCTTCTTTACCTTATGTATGTCACTCAGCTATTGCATGTTTTAGGTACCTGTCATTTCAGTGTCTAAATCCAAAGAGAACAACTTAAGCAACTGAGGGGAAGCTGGAACTGGGGGCAGATTTCACCGGAAGCTACTCATCTAACCTGCTGAGATGTCTGAAACACTTCCAATGATATATATATATATACGTATGTATGTATGTATGCTTGAATAGCTTAAAGGATCCAGGCTTAAGTGCTGATATCACTGTTGAAAATGACAAAATGACTCCTGATCATATATGCTTAATTGAAAAAAAAATTAAGTGTAAAATACAGAGAAGTTTCAGAAATGCTGCAAATATATATATATGTGTATAGAGAGAGACAAAGATGCACAGTCTTGTCTGAGCAACGGCAAGTTTTAGTAACTAGTATAGCCACTCACATGTCTGCAAGAATAAATGGGTCAGGAGGCCCAGATTTCTTGGCCCAATAACCCAGATTCCTAAAAACCCACTGGATAATATTTTAAGTGATAGGAGCTAACACTAAAACAATGGGAATTTGCTCTTGGGATTAGCAGGGTCCACCACATTGCAGGCAGATTAGCAGGCAACTGGATTCACCCTGTCTGTTAAGATGTAGTAAGACATTCTGTTTCTTAGTAGGTCTAGCTTTATAAATCTGATCTTTAAAATGGTCTTGGGAAGTGTTCTGCATGGGCAAGCTCTCCTAAGGCTGAAATACTGGGATCTGCCTGTGCTTCTCAGAAAGAGTGAGCTGCAGCACAGAGGGTGAGGGCTGCTCTTTGCCATTTGCCTACTGCCCACTCCCAACCCAGCTGACTGCCTCTCTGGCATGTCTGAACATCCCCAGGAATATGGCTTTCCATATGATAGGAAACACCATGCGACTGCCTGCCTGCAATCCTGCAGTTGGCGCAGCAGGCAGGGCTGATCTTAAGGGCAGACTTTGGCAGGCAGGAGAGACATCCCCTGGAGGAAACCTCCATGTGTTTCATTGAGAAGGGAGCTGGCAAGCGTGGCTTTTACACAGTGTTGCTACTGCCATATACAGTTGGTGAGCAGTGAAGGTCAGGCTGCCTGTTTGTGGAGTACCTCTAGTCGTAAAACATCATATTTTCTTTGCTATTTTTCTGTCTGTGTCTATGCTTGTGTTGTGTGACTCCACTATTCCTGCCTGAAGAACAGTGCTTGTGATATCAAGATTGAAAGGAATCCCCAGCCTGTCCTCTGGCAGGCAGAGCTGGAAACCTCCTCTAACAACTGCCTGTGTTTTGCATTTAAGCGGAGCCACTGCTAAATCTTTTGCCTCAGCTTCTAAGTGCCCATCAGTTTTTCTGTCTCTGGAAACAGCAACACTGACAATTTAAAGAGGAAGAAAGGGGGGAAGAAAAGAATGAGTGAAGAAATGAGCAATGTCCAAAACAAATAAGGAAAGTAACAGCATAAGGGGAGGCAGCGGGTGAGCTCCTCTGCCCTGCTCTGCTCAGGGCCTCATCCATCCTCCCACCGCCATAGATTGACATTGGAATGTGATGGGGAGACAGACACATTTTGAGGCTAATATACGTCCTCCATCCTCCCCATCACAGCTGCATCTGGCCCTGCGGTGGGTTATCCTCTCCCTCCAAATGTTCAAGTCATTATCAGTTTGACAAATCCAATATATATAGAAAAATCTCCAGGCAAAATCTGTATTTCCAGAAAACGAGATTCCTATACCATCTGCAGCTAATTGTTTCATACCATATTCGTCTCAGGCCTGCTGAGCCCACTCTAGGCCTGCTGAGCCCATCACTTACCCTGGTTTTACACAGGAGGAGCTCCACTGTCTTCAGTGGATTAATGGGATTAACACTTTTGTGTATGAGAGCAGAATTCAGGGATGAAGGAGCATCCACCACTGCCTCAGATCTACCTCGTCATCACCTTAACACTGACAGGCATGTGCTTTGTTGATGGGCAATGAGTCTGGTTTTCAGGGGAAAGGGAGAGGAGGCAGCCAGCCAAAACTGGCTGTGGTGAGGAAGGGAAAGATGAGTTGTTGCCTCTGAAATCAGATCCAAACCACTGGGCAGGGAGATGCCGGCTGCAAAGGGTTGCAGCCATGGCCCTGCGCTTGCCTCTTGCCTAGGGTGATTGGCAGCATTTCCCCTCATTCAAAATTAGAGAAAACAACAGAGCTCAGCAGTAATCTTGATTCTAGAGCCTTGTTGAAACTCTAGACACACATATCTGACAGATACAACAGAGATTAATGAGCTGTGACCAGAAGTTTGATTTTTCTGTCAAGTGCTCCCATCCGTTTTTAATAAACAGGGGAACAACATAAACTCCAGCGCCTGCTCTCCGCTGTTTAAACCGGGCAGGTTGCTTTTGGTACCATGCATGTCTGTGCTGAGCTATGACTGTAACCACTGAAAAATGCTGGGGTTTTGTTGGGTATTTTTTTCCCCATTGGCCATTTTGTGGCTTCTTTTTTGATGAGTTTTTCTCCTTCCATATTGTTTCTTTTGTTCTCAGCATGGACTGTCTGGTATTTTACCACTGGAAGCTGTCAAATGTAATATCATGTTTACAGCTAAATGAGTTCAATTTAGTGTCATTGGTGTATTATCTGGAGCACATAAGTGCCTAAAAAGCCCACTGCTTTGTTTTTAACAGCACTCCGCTTTATTTTTTTATGGGGTTTTGGAACATGGTTTCCTCATCCTTTCCAAGTACAACAGGCTGAGCCAGCTAGAGTGGAGCCCGAGGAGCATGTCATAGTCTCTTCATGCTTCTGGTTTCTTACATTATAATCGGGCATCGCTCTCATAAAATAGTAATCAGTACATAGACATCTGAATTTGTCAAGAATTCATGGTAAAGCAGTCCCTAAGGATTATATGCCACAGAAATGTGTTTGAGAATTCCTCTATATTTATTTCTCACAAACTGTGATAGAAGCCACAAACAAAACAAAAGAGGATTGTTTATACCCCGAGGTATTTATAGGATGGGAAAAAGAGTGAGGAAACACTGCCATAAATCTAACTGGCCACAGAATGTCACTCTTGCTCCATGCAAATAAAACTGAGAGGAAATTTACCTGGTAATATAAAACCTGGGTCTTAAGGAAGGCAACTCAGGCAAGCTGTTGCCTGTAGACAGATGAAATATGGCTATGCAGACATGGATGAGTGGGTACACAAACCCTCTCCTACAGGGAACCCAATGATAAGCCTGCATGAAAGCCTTTGCAAACCTCTGATCTGAGTCTGCGTCTGAAGTCAAATCCTGTGGGTGACTCTTCTCAGTCTTGCCAACAGGTGGGTTGGGGACCTTAGAACGAGAAAAACCCTGGATCTTAAAAACCCTCTCCACACTAAGACAGACATGCACAGCAGGCCCCAGCCTGTGTTTAGGCCACATCAGTCTCCCTGCTGAAAATACCTGATTATCAGTAGGATTCTGGATTTGAGGGAGGTCCTTTCTGAGATGCAGGATCAGGACCACAGAGAAACAGCTAGCCTATATTATTTCAAACAAAAGCTACTCTTGAATAAAAAGCACTTGCAGTTTCAAAACATGAAATAAAAGCTGCCCTGAAACTGAAATTGTCCTTGACTTGATGCCACATACAACTGAAATTGCCACTAAATTTAACAGACCAATGCTTAGCATTTAATTGCCCCTGAAAAGACGTCACTGTCAGGAAGAC
The DNA here is from genome assembly GCF_036417665.1 of Passer domesticus. NCBI lineage: Eukaryota > Metazoa > Chordata > Aves > Passeriformes > Passeridae > Passer > Passer domesticus. The sequence goes on from NC_087475.1 coordinate 29,360,892, forward strand.
ACAGTATCAAACCCCAAATATTTTCGTTTTCATTCAGGGTTTCATTTCAGGTAGCAGATACCTGCTTCTCTAAGCTGTGACTTTGACTAGATTAGAAGACAGAGGTCACCCACCTGTGCAAGAAAGAATCCTACCGTGGTGCCACCTCTGTGTAGAAGGGGAAGACACCAGCTGCAAGGCACTTCTACATTTCTCCTTGGGGAAAAAAAGCTTTGGCTGAGTTCCAGAGTGAGACTGGGGAAACAGAGTAGAGATTATTTCCTGACCCCTCTGGGCTGAAGGATTGAGATTCCCCCCCGCCACCTTCTTGATAGGTGAAGCTTCTCTGGAAAAGGTACTGACACTTGTGTGATCTGTCTGTGACCACATTTGTGTGGTCTGTGATCTGTCTGCTGAAAACACATTTTTTATAGATCTGCAGAGGTGGAAAAAAAAAAAGTTTTTGTATTTATCAATTTTTGCATGAGCAGAAGTTGAATTTAAAGAGTAAAATGCAAAAAATTGTATCATAGAAAATTCTACAATGTTAGTTTTTGGTAAGCCTTGAAGTGTTTTGACTTAAGTATTTTTTCCTGATGTTTTTGGTCTAATCTTACTTAGATTTCAAAATAGAAACTTACTTTCAGTGTGAAAATTGCATATTTTCTTTTGAAAGTTACAGAAAGAAGATATTCTGATAATTTTAAAAAACATTTTCCAATTGTATTTGAATATGGTATTTTAATTTTAAAAATCCCATTTCCTCCCTAAGGCTTTGCTTTTGACAAATCCACATCTTCGAGTGAAAAACACTTTGCAGAACACTTCCCAATTTTGCCTAATATTTACATCTATTCTTCTCTGAGAATGTGTCACAGCTGTAGACCAACAGGAATCGCATAGAACACGGTTGATTTATGGTCAAAATAATATTTTTAAATCAACTTGTATTTAAGAGTAGTGAATAGCACATGTCCATATACCAGCAATGTATCATAAGGATTTTGTACCGCTTTTACATTTTTTACATTTCTTTTGCATAATTATACACGATTCATGTGTGATTGTAATTTTTACAATTATTTTACATAATTACATGTTATTAGAGCTGAAATTTGGGCATAGTTAAAGACTGCAAGCCAGATCCTCAATGTTTCAGGCACCCACCCTGATGGCATCATCTGTCTCCTGAGACAGGCAAATTGGACCAAAAGGGACTACCGTCCACTGAAATTAGAACAACCCCAGAGAGATCCATGACTTTGAAGTGGCAAGGAAAAGGAAATTGTTTGTTGCTGCTGCTTTTATGCTTAGCTGCAGCTTTGGCCTTGTGTAGTGTGATCCCACTTAGACACAGCACTCTTGGGGAGTTGAACGAAATTCACGGGAAGCTGCTCATTGCTTTCCTGCATCTGTCCCCACTGCCTTCATCTCTGGACCCCAAACCACAGGTACTTGGATGCAAGGCAAACCTACAGAGGGGCTTCCGTTTAATCCCAGAATATTGATTCCTCTGCCAGAAAAATCACATTTTCAATGTCCTTGGTAAATAAGGGGAGGAAGTGTCCCACACGCAGCAAAACCTGGGGCGTTTTCTTCACCTTGCCAGGCGTGCAGGCATTTTCTTCATTAGAGCAGTTGCTTGGTGGGACACACTACCCTCTGTGAAGGTGAATATTAATCACAAGTTTAGCTCCTGTCCTTTGCTAGCACCCTATTTTTGGCTGGCTTTCTGTTCCCCGGAGCTCAGGAAGGTCTCTGTCAGCTGAGATACATGGGGTGGGTGAATACCTTGTTTCCTTGACTGGATTATCCCTCATCCCCTCTGCATTTTAAGAGATTTGGTGGGCCCGTTAACAGCTTCTACCTGTTTTAAGACCTGTGACAGGAGGCTGAATGGTTCACTTCATGCAGCACTATTCGCCTGCCGTTTCTGCTCACGGTGTTGACATGATTTATGTAAATCATAAAATGTGGTGGGGTGACCTCACGAGTGTCCAGCTCTCCTCACGCACGTCTCTGGGCAGAAGGGCTAGTATTTATAAACAGTGGTATATTCACGTCTCAGTAACCTGCTTTATTTACACTGCTTGAGCAGGGCTGCTACTGCACAAATGAAATATTATTCCCCACCATGTGCGTTTCGTTTTTCTGTCGGCTCTGTGTTTTCTTTCATGCATTGCCCTCCCTGTCGGTGAGTTTGTCAGCAGCTCTCCCCAGCAAGGGGCTGGGGAGATGGGAAGGGGGTGAGTGAGGTTTGCTGCCATTTCCAGAGCAGATGGTGACAAGCAAGTGTGGGACCCCAGACCAGCAGACTAGCAAAATCCACACTGGGGCTACAAACTGAGCTCCAGTTTCTGCAGTTTGGAGGGGAGCGAGCCAGGGCTCTGCATTAGCAACCAGCGGGGCTGCAACAACACAACCTTTCCCCACAGCCAAAGCCATTGCCTTTGCTTATGGTGCTCCAGCCCATCACATGCTTCACTTGCTGTGCTGCTGCTGGTGGGGTGCTTGTTCCTAGGAAATCCTGGTCTTGGCTGTTCTTTGATGAGGGTAGGTGAGAGTTAGTCAAGCTGTAATCAAGCTTCTCAGGCATCTGGATATGGTTGAACCAGCTGGAATTTTCTAGCAAAGTCATCTTTTTGCAGTCATTTTTAAGGAGATCTTTTTACTACAGCCTCCAAAGAGCTCATGTCTGGCTCATAAATTAAGAGAAAAATGTCTTCTCTCTAACCACAGTAATGAACTCAACCATAAAAACTGCTTATCACCCTTCAGGTTTAGGGGCACTTATTTTTCATTTTTAATTTTTACCACTAATTTAAAAAGGGGGAAAATGTTTAATAGTCCTTAAAGTATCTTGTTTAAAGTTGTGTCTGATTCATTATTTCACCAATTTCTCCTGTTTTGAAAATGTGTTTTTATTTTTCATTTTCTCAACAAGATATTTACGGTAAATGTGAACAAGTCGAGAAAATCAATAGCTGGAACTCTATCAACCTCAAAAGACTGTGAGCATTTCAAAATGAACTCCAAGGCCTGAAACTCCAGAGGAGAAAGAGCCCTCTATTGCCTTTACTGATGGAAAGGGAAAAGCATCTCATAAAAAATCTCAATTTCTGTAAACCGTGTATACATTACTCTTCTAGCAGCACTTGAGCAACACCTAAATCATGGGGCCACAAGTGCTCACAAGCTTTTAGATTCAGATGTGGATCTGGCTGTGTGGAGGGATGGGACCTGTGTTTAGATGGATCTTCCTTCTCCTGTCCTATGCTGTGGTTTCCACAGGAAGAAAATTCCTGTGTCTGGACAGAAAGGGAACAGCCAGTGCTGTGAAACATGATCGAGGCAAGCAGGAAACACCTCTCCCATGTTTGTTTGAAACGAGAGCAGAGGCAGAGCTAAAGAAGGATCAGGATTTGGGCAGTCACTTATTTGTTTGGTACCCCGGGAAAGTTTAGCTGCCAGCCCGGGGTCGCGGGCTGTGTGATGGGGGAGCAGCTCCGCTGGGGCCGGCAGGCACATCTGGAAGCAGACATTTGGCTTGCGGCTGCAGCCCATGTGTCAGGTTTGGTGCGTGTCTGGAAACGCGTGCGGCAAGGACCATCACCCCCAGGACTGGGGAGGGGAGAGCGGGAAGAGCCAGATGGCTGAAAAAACTTGCTAAGGGAAAGTACTTTTCTCTTTATATTCTTGCAAATCCTTTTTTCCTGGCCCCCAAATTCACAGCTGCATTTGCTTTCGTCTCATAAAGATTTCTTTTTTGTTGTTGTTATTCCCAGAATGTGATGGAGGAATTCCTGTTTGTTAAAGGCATTCGCCGAAGCTGTGGTAAACCTTCCTGGTTTACTGGTTGAGATCACAAGGTAGTTTAGCTATTTGTCAAAATGCACTAAGTGAAACCTGGGCCCTCTTTCTTTTCCCTATCTTTTGAAAGGCTTTTAAGAAGGGTCAGATTCTGCCCTACCTCCTTCCCTCGCAGCAAGCTGCACCTTTTTTTCCTGTCAGAAGTGGAATTGCCTTTGCACATCCTGCATAAATAGAGGTAGTAGAATCTGGTTTAGGGAAATATTCTTCAAGTACATAATAAATTATTTCAGAAATCTAAATGACACTGAAATGAAAAATTGTCCTGTTGCACCAAAGGGATATTTAGCTGGGGAACCCCCAAGCTTAGTGTTTGGTGTTTTGAAAAATATCAATATTCTCTTCAGCTTCTAGCTGAGGAACTGAGACCATGTTGTAATTCTTACAAGATGGATTTCCTGCTCTCACTCAAGGGGTTTTCCCCATAAAGTATGGTAGGAAGTGTGTTGAGCCTCATTAACTCTCATCTTGTTGCTGAAACAGCACTGGAAACTGTTGGAGATGTATATTAGGCAAAGCTGCCTTGGCTTGTGTGGACAGCAGTGAGAAGCTGCTGTGAGGAGAGGTGAACCAAGGTATGGTGAAAAGCAAAAGGAAATCAAATATAAGTCCAGAAGGAAGTTTGTCTATGGCAATATGTACTCTACCCTCTCTTTCTTATATGTCAATAAATCACATCTGATTTTTTCCCAAAATCAAGTAAGAGTGAGTTGGAAACTGAGGAAGCCATTTCAGACCACTATCCTTTGAGATAGCTCCACTTTTGCATTTTACATATTACATCCTGTTGTATTTGTCTGTCCACAAAATCTCTGTAATGCCTCCATAGATCTCAGAAAAAATATTTTACTCTCCATCATCTCTTTTACCCCGGCACTGTTCTGTAGGTTTTTGTAGAGCTGCTTCACATTTACAGAGGAGTGAAGGCGAGGAGAGCTGGAGATTTCACACTTGATATTTACACACTGGACATAGGCTTCATTTATCTCTTCCTGAGTTTAACTCTCAGTGAAACAATTAAAAAGTCACCTTGAGGATTTATCTCTGAAAACACTTCAGCATGTCCTAAACAGAAGACAACTAGGGAACTAGCAGTGCTCAGAATTCAGTGTTGCGAAGGACTAGACTGCAATCTTACACACATTCTGTCTATTTTATTCCCTGGCTTGGGGCTGGGATAGCCCATGTACGTGACTCCAGATGCTAGCAATATAGAGTACATTGAAAGCAGAGCTGAGCCAAAATGTTCTCTTTGGACTTCTTCAGGAGTATGGGAAAGTACAGATGGAGATTCAGGGTGTAAACTTTCCCCATTGAAAGTTTGATACAGTCAGTGTGATTTTCAGGTGGAGTGAGAGGAAGCTGGGGGAAACCTGTTCCCCTTCAGTGTATTTACTGCTTAACGTGAGCAGCCACACTCTCTAACCCAGCAGCAGATATTCTGCCTTGGATGTTGTATACATTATACTGCTGAAAGAAGAATAACACAGTAATAATGTCCAGCTATTACAGGCCTTAACCTTTTAGCCTCAAGGGACTGCTCAGAGTTTTGTGTGAAGAGTGCCTGTAGGGGCAGGGTACAAATTTGCAGGTGCAAAGTAGTATTTGCAACTACAGATCACAAAGGTGCAAATGCCACATTCTGGTCTTTTGCTCTGCCATCCGCCAGCCTGCAGGCAGAAAAACTGGGCACTGTGCAGAGCTCTGGTAAAACCTGTGATCCTAATTATTTAATAACATTCCAGTCAAAGGATGTACCACTTTCTGCTTCTGTGATATGCATTTTCATTTTTTTGGATGGGCTAGGACACTGCCTCTTTCTGCCAGTTTCTGGAGTCATGACCTTTAGAGTGTGTGTGTGGCTTCTTGTTCTTTCTGCATCCAGCTTAGAGATTTTACAAATCTTCCACCAAGGGGGACGGATTACACTGACTCCTGCATTCTTTTATGTTCTCCAAGAGCTGTAATATTTACCAACAAAAATCTCTTCTCAATCTAATCCAGTTCACATGAATATCACATGAGGCAAGAGGCAGCCTTAAGATGTAGTGCATGATTTTGTGCTTACTGTCTTCCTTCCCCTGTCCTTATTTTTTCTTCAAAGGAGTTGTCTGTGCAAGAAGGGTGAAAAGACACGGGCCTTGGATTGCAGACCTGTATGAACTAACTTAATGGCAAGTGCAGATGAATACTTGCTATCCAGAGAGCATGGAGTACAGAGATTGCATTTATTAAACATATATGGGAAATTTCCAAACTCCGGCACTGCCACAGCGCTGTGAGAGAAGGCTTGTATTGCTACACGAGTCCAGCTTGTGTGCCAACATGTCTACCCATTCTGCAGGTGTATGTGTTACAGCCCAAGGCAAAAATATCCATGCCTTTCCCAAAGATCTCATGGTGCTTCTGCAGGCCAGATGGTTCCAATTTGAGGCCTACGCTCGGTGATGTAGCTGTATTGAGTTTCTTCCCTGAAACCAACAAAACCTGCTTTAGCATTTTGCTTGGATTAAAATATTTGTCCCTTTTTTTCACAGGGCAGAAGAGGGACTCCTGAAGCCACTGAAGGAAGGAAATCATTACAGGGTTCTACAGAAGTAGGTCATGTGCTACAGCTGCTCATAGTTTAAGAGGAAGAAACATGGGACCTCAAACATGGAACACGACTCCTTCAAAATGCTTGAGAGCAACCCAAGAAAAACATCCTCAGAGGCTTATTTAATAAACATTATCTATAATAGTCTCAATGTGTGCTCATGTTTCCTTAGGAGTTTGCACCTACTTCCCAGAGCTAACAAGATTCCAAAATAGAGTGCAGAATAATTTAATGAAAAGGATTTAATAGTTTGTGTTAAAGCTAATATGGTCCATTAGGAGCTGTCATTTTATAAACAATGAAGGTATGTTACCCCCTCTATTGCCATAAAGCCATTCCACACAAGGTTTTTAAACAATCAGTAATGATCTATAGAACACAAAAGACAATTAGAGCCACATTTGAAAAGTATGCTTTCCCTCACATTTGATTTCTTTTTAAGTAAACTTAAGAGGACTCTATATCTCTGTAGTAGACAGATAAATGTATAGCAGAAAGACCACATATATGTGTGTATATATATATATATATACATATACACACACACACATATATATATATATATGTATGCATATGTGGATTTTATTAGAAATCATACAATGTTCTTTATCTTAAAAGCACTGCTATTTCCACAGTTAAAAAAATGCCTAAAATGAACTGTTAAATCAACTGAAAAGTTTTTAAATATAATCAAAGTGTCACTTCACTGCAGCTTTTTCTTTTTTCATTGGATTTAAATTTTTGTGAAGACTCAACCTGTTTTCTTTAGGAACTGTGAACACAGAAGATTATGGACAGAAACAGGGCCAGTTTTAATATGTGGGGTTTTTTTCTGCACAAATTAAATGTGTGTCATTCTAAAAAAGGACTCTCCAGGTCTTGGGCTTCCTTATGCTTGGTGGCATATTCCACCTGTGTGAGCCTAGAGGATTACAACAACACCCATTGTTGTACGCCATAACTTGAAGAGGCCTGAAGAGAGGGACAGAAAAGCTCCCCAGCCCCTCCCCATGCCCCATGTTTTTTGGAAGCCAGGCAGGAATGAAGTATGAGAGAAATCAGACCTAATGACTACAAGGGAGGTGCTTCTGGTGTACAGTGAAGTAAGTGTTTGAAAAATTAGGTCCATAAAGTGTCTTTATTCCTCATTGCGACATGATCTAGGAGGAGATGAAATTGTCAAAAGATGACTAACTTGGTAAAAGAAAATGGATACAACCTTATTATTTATAAAGTGAACTCCTCATTTAAACAAGGCAGCTTTTTCAAACTTAGTTCCTTACTCAAGAAAACAGGCAAGAAGGAAATTTTAGTCTGAGGTCATTCTGTTACGTATTTACCTTACAAAGATTTATCGGAGCTAGTTCTACAAAGTTTGTCTTAGAACTGCCAGGTTCTTGAAAACCACATGTCTGAAAATCCTGCTAGAAAGCTGAGCAGAGACATGTATAATGAAATAGTAATTAATTGCAACAAGTGCCAAACAATCATTTTGGAAGATTTGATTAGACAATATATTTTGTTGCTTCCTTTTACAAACGGTCATTATTTGAACATCAGGTTGGGATTACAATAGATTCTACTTGACTTACCATATAAATCATAAGGAGAATGAAGAGACTGTCTGTTTTTTTCACATGACAGCAACACCAAAAAATTATAGGATAAACACACCCTAAATGTGTTGTTTGGGTACTCCTTTCTTATAGCATGTAAAATTTCTCAGATGAATAAGAAAGGAAAAAGTTTTACATCTATATTCACAACTATTGTCCATGGATTTAATCAAAATTAATATTATTGATTTACAGTGCTGCCTTCCTTGGCTGTCTTCATGACAGCACACTTAAGAGACCAAACAAGATTTCCTTGTTGGTCAATGGACATATTTTAGATATTTTTAATACAAACCCCACTGAGTCAGATCTACCATTAAATCCATGTCTAAGATTATTCAAATCTTCTGCTCTGTGCTAGGGAAAGCTGAAAGAAATTCACAAAGCATCCTAGATAGGACAGACATTCATGTAATGAAAGTACTTTGTCAGCTTATGGTGTCATTTTCACAGGGATAAAAGCACAAATCAGTTGTTTTCGAATAGAAGACATCCAAATAAAACTAATGCCCAGGGACAGAGGTAGAGCCTAATAAAAGCAGCTAAGCAGACCTGTGAAGTCTGAGGATTCATCTGAGCTCCCAGAAGCCCGGAATTTATCTAGCTAAACATAGTTGTTTCCATCCAGATATTTACATCACTTAAGGCTCCTTTTGAAGTAAATACATAGAAACAGGCATTTTTAGGAGGTACCTACTCAGCATCTCCTGTGGCTGGCATCTACATCTGACTTGATGAATTGAGTTTCAAAACACTGATTTCCCTCTGCTGATATTGAAGGGATTCAAGGAATATCAAGGAGGTGTCAAAGTATACAGGACAAACGTCTGAAACTAAGGATTGAAGGAATCTATCTCACAGTCTATTATAACAGCTACTAGGAAGGAAGATAACTCTATCCAAGTTTAAAGCAGGATAAGAGCTACTCTTGCAATATGAAGAAAGGATATAGGAGCATATTGTTCCGTTTCATATTCTTTGGGGTGAGGAATATCTAGATTTTACAGTTCTGAGTTTCTATTGTACTATTGTTACTGGACTTAACCCAGACAAATAATGGGTATAATGAACTTGTTTTAAGCTTGATTATATTTGCAGTATATTTGCAGTATAATGCAGTATTTTTGTCTTTGACTTGGTGAGCACAGAGCCAGTCTCATAGTTTCAAGCATAATTAAAAGATTTCCTGCTCTCTGATTTTTTCAAATGAAAATTATTAAGAAAAAGGTAATTTTAGCTTTACACTCAAATGGATATGATGTTAGTGTTTATTTACTTTCTAAAATCTCCATACAATTGGAGAGGACTGAAACAGGGGATGCAGGATGGGGAAACAGATTCCCGTGCTCACATTAGCTTTGTTTTCAAGGCAAATTTCACTGCTTTAGACTTCTTTCTTCCCAGGCAGATAAAGAGAAAACAAAATATTGGTGCCAGAGACAGGTGCCTCTAATGTATTCTTGTCAGACATGCTGGGAACAGGAGAGCTCTATTTTTGAGATACTACTGTTAGCTACATTACGTGGAGGTCTTGTTAGCGGTAAGCAGCAAATTGGTGTTTAGCGATGCAGCTGACAGCACTTATTAATTTGGGGGAAAGGGAAAGAAATCTCCAAATTCTCAGGGAGACAGGCATAGTCTTGTGTGTCAATATGAGGAATTTATGCAAACATCCTCTCATTCTAATGAGGTAGAAAAAGCAGTACTGCAGAGGTGGTAGTAAAATAACAGCTTATGCCTCGATTCAGGAAGCATGTACTTAAACCATCTTTATGCAGGACAGCACTTAATCCTCTGCTTAACTTTGATTTACATGGGTGCTTATGTGGTATCTCAGATAGGGATGACTAAAGGCTGGGATGAGCCTTGCCTCAATTAATAACAGATACAGCTCTGCATTCATCTAGTAATGTTAATAGCAATAACGTTAACAACAATAATTTGTGACTAGGTAGCTACTTTCATTTAAATTGATCAAATAGTAAGCTGCACAAACAATAATGATTTGAGGCTTCCTGCATTCCTGAATTGGGAGGAAGTTTGGGCCATTCACCCAGGGTAATAGAGCACCTAAAGATGGTGTGGGAATCACACAACTATGGTGCCTAAGATAAAGAAAGCAGCGAGCTGGTCGGCCTGCTAGGTCTGTCCAGTATCTGATTCCCTGTGTGCTCACTGGCCAGTTTGAACAAAATTAATAAAGGGGAATCTTGTGTCTACAAAGAGAATCTGTGGCAAAATGTAGAAATATTGGGGTCTCCTGAATGCCCTCCAGGCCGTTGTGCAGTCACAACAATATCTTTTCCATTGTCATCATCTAATAATATACAAAGGGGAATTTAAGTTACTGTCTTTATTTGAAACAAAAGCATTGCAATTTGCATGACCAGTGCAAACTGCTTCTAAAACAAACCGATTTGGAAAGAACATAAGCATGAGATATGTCTGGTTTCTTGTCTGGGTTACACTCCAAAACTTGATGATCACACCCAGATGACTAAAATAATGAAGGTGATAGATTAGTGTATTGATGCATAATCACTGTCTAGCCTCCAAAACTTATGAGCTGCATGATTTTGAGAACAATTACTTGTAATTAAAGCGATGCTGCTCGCCCCCCTCAAAGAAATATTTTGTGCATAACACCAATTAATTACATTTTTTCAATGAGAATAGTTCTTAAATGGCTGTGCTGCTATTTATTTCTGACCACATTCAGAATTCTGAAGAGATATGAATTATGTATTGTTTAGCAGTATTATTTTGGGGCTGGGATTGTAAAACTACCTCCTTCTTTTTCGTTAGCATCTCTTGAATGAATTAAAAGCTAACCACTTCCACAGGGTGAGGATATGAACTAACTCTTTTAATGATGCAAGGGAGTTTTTAGCCAGACAAACATTGTCTGATGAAGTCAGTCTATCCATCCAGTTTAACTATCTGCTTGTTCGTCTCTTTTTGATTTTCCACACCCTTCAGATAAAATTGGTGGAACTATAAGGCAGCCTCATGCCCTGCAAAGAAGAAATCTATGATTGTGCTAAATAAATTTTACTACATGTGCTTTTAAAAAGCAAGAATATGTCCTTTTTTCAGACTAAAGCACAGTGTAGGTTTTCCTTTTAATGGGGTTGCAGTACAGGGTTGTAGCTAATCTCATTATTAAAATATTGTTGTGAGAAAAGGTTTTCAGTAGTCTAGCTCTACATATATGAACTATTAATTCAAATGTATTAAACCTGAGCTTGGCATCTGAATTCCAGTTCAGCATTTGAAACATCATGTAGGCTTCAAAGAGTTGTATGAAACAAAAGAAGATAGGAACCATCCATAGTTTGCTTTTTCTAAAACTGCAGCTTTACCTCACCAGTTCTGCACAAATAAATGCTGTAGTACATCTTTAAGTGAAATAAAGTACAAGGTCTGAGCTTTATTCTCAGAGATGTTGTACACATGCTATTCCCATCAAATCTTTTCAACTCTTCCCCTTCCCAAGATACCACTGAAGCCTCTAAAAGAATTGGGTTTGGTAACTACATCTAACACCTTTCCTTCTGGCAGCTGTGGTTCCCTGAAGAGATAGATAGGTCTCACTCTCTTTTCTACTTCAAAACAGTGAGTTTTCACTTCTGAAAAATGGACAGGCTTCTCCTGATAAATCTCTTACCAGGTTTGTAGCACTGGCAGCGACATGAACTGATGTTTTCTCCCTAGAACCGATGTTCTGTATGAGTTACCATCCTCATCTTGATAAGTGCTCTGCAGAATGCTGAAGCAGCGTCTGCCAAGAGGGGAGCAAGGACTCCTCCTGCCTTCCCAGCTTGCTCCTGCCACCCTGAAATTCTGCCTCCATCAACATATGGAAGAGAAGCATCTTCTGATAATGCCCATGTACTCAACAGACATATGAGCAGCTGTACCCAGAGAAATGCATTTTTAGTACATCATAAATATCACACTTGCCCTGGGAACAAAAAGCAAGACAAAATTTCCTTTAAAATCAGTCAACACTCTCAGCAGAGAAACTTGTCCGTCTAACCACAGGCTCACTTATGAGTGGCAGAGACTGAAATCATGGCCTTGATTCATTTATGTTTTTCTGATCTGTCACACTGGGGTCTCTGCAGTAGCTCAGCCACCCAAGGAACGGCATGCTCAGTCTTTTCCATGACCCACAGAAACATTCTCCGTGACTGTTTTGGCAGCTGGGTGTAACTCAATCTGCTATGGTATCCACGCTTAAACAATTCTACGAGTAAGCAAAACAGCTACTGTTTTCATCTTACCATGTTTTTCATAGTATCTAGATGTTGAAATAACACTGCCAAAAAATTGACATTTTATGCTTTGACAATGATTACTCCTGATCTTACTCATGATCTCAGGCACAGCAAGGGGCCCAGGCCTTGGCTTCCCAATGTGTCAATCAATCCTCGGCACCTATCAGGCACACACACGCTGCCACCAGCCAGCAAGTTCAAGCACCTCCGCTTGAAAATAGCTGCAGTGGCACTGGAAAAGGAGGCATGTTTTCCACAATGTCGCAAACTTGTGAAAACAATTCTGCAACCAAAACTGAGAATAGCCTTTGCAATTGCTACCCCTCTCAGGCAGCCAGCTCACTCTTGGGTGCTGTAAATACACAGTAATAAACCGTACCAAGGAACCATGATACAGTAATGTTACAGTAAATTCTGGTGGAATTGCTTTTGAGGCGCACCAGCCTGTGAAAGAGGAAGAGAAATGGGAGACACTCACATGTTCGAGGGAATGAAAAGGAAATACCTTTGCAACCCTACTTCCCTACCTCTGAACACAGCTCTCCTGTACTTTGTCTGTAGCCTATGGTGCCCTGGCAGCCCATTCATGCATAGAAAGACTTGGCAGAACACATGGTTACCCTTACACTGAATTCTTTCGCCATGTGTGTTTAATATATCTCTGTGATCTGATTCAAGTGGAGCAGATTTGAATACCTCATTATACAGAGACCAATATGTCTTCATACACACAGTAATTATATTGTTCATTCTGATGTTAGAACGCTGTATCTCTTGCTGAAAGTCAGAGTACTCGCATACATTTTTTAGTCACTTAGACATAAGTGACTATGCTGACATTCAAATTCTAAACAAATTGCTAATGAGCTTCCCCGCTTCTTTTTTTTTTCATCTTCTCCCCAAAAGCAGATTTCTCAGCCTCTGAAAGAAACAGAATGGAAGAGCTTAAATGAGAAGACACACGCACATGACTGCAGTCTAAGGAATAGAAGCCCATTTCTCAGCCAGTGTGCACTGCCAGAGCTGTGTTGGCTCCTTGGGGAGAGGGAAAAAGACAGGAGAAGCAAGAGGGTGGAAATACTTTAACCACACTTCAGATGTCTACCTTTGTGCTTGGATTTTGTAATGAAGATTTATCTAAATCTCAGCAAGTGAGTATTTTCCCCTAATGGAAATGCTGTCTGCAGCAGTTGTTTCTTTCCTTTGTCTACCCACTACCTTTTTATCTTATTGTAGCCTTTTTGGTTTGGTAATAAAAATTGTACTTGTGATGCTACTTAAGGTGTATTCTTTGGTGTTCCCAAGCAATGTCTGAAGGTGCTCCAGGACTGCAGAATACACTCTGGATGTAGATGCACATGGTAAAACAGATAACACCTTATGTGACCAGAAGTGGGTATTGCAATTTAAAGGACAGGTTTGTGACCATCACAGTGACTAGAAGAGGAGTGCCTTTGAGAAAAGTCCCTTTAATGTGACCTGTGGTGCCCCCACAGGCGGTGCCTTGGGCAGGCTGCAGGCATTCAGCGTTCTTAGTGCCCAGACTCCAGTGCCTCCATCACCACCTATGGGTATAATTCCCTGTTATAGCACTACCCTATACAGATCTGAAGCACTTGGGTTTTAATTGCTTGGCAGTTAGCTTTTCTTTCCTTCCAGTACCTTGATACTTGAGGTCAGGTGTTGAAATGCCACTTGGGTTTTTGGGACCTGAGTGTTAGCAGCTGGCTTTCACTCTAGTTCCCAAATCATTTGCTGTGGGGGGTCTGTATTCACAGTTCCCTGTGACATTCATACCCTTATTATTATCTTATGTTAATTAAATTTCATATTGTTCTTAATTGTGTGTGTGGCCCCTGAGACAATGGGAAGGATTCATTATTAAAAAGGCAGATTTTTATTTAGTGCAGAATTCAGTGCTAAGAGAGACCTCACTTTACCCAGGGAAAAGCAGCAATAGAAGGGAAACAGCTGCTGGCATATTGGTCAGAAGCAAAAACAGTGGGCAAGGCTGAAAACAGCAAGACCAGTAAAGCGAGAAGAAAATTTAAGCCCATGTGTTTAAATTCAATCTTAGACTAAAAGACTTATAATAACATGTATCATCCCACTTGTCTTTCACCAATGTTGTATTTTAAGAGAAAGTTTCTAGTGTAAAATTTACTCCTTTTTTCAGTCAAAAAATTATTCAGCTGCAGGAAGGAAAGGCATTCAACAGGATGGCTCAGAGCACATTTAATGAGCCAGGCAGGAATAGCAGGCTCCCTTTCCCCTCTTCCCTCTCAAGGGCTGCAGAGGACATTTGTAGGCATAACTCTGGGCCTCTTGCTTGCTGATCTGCTCCTCCACTGTGCTGAATTTCTTTCCACTTTCTGTGAGGAAAAAAAATTATACCACTGTGCAGCAAAGCACATAATTTCTTCAAGGGGTGATGAACATTTGGTAACAAAATTCCTTGTCAATCTATGTGGCTTGCTCCGTGTACTCAGACTAACTGTTAGCTTCTCTTCCTGATGAAAACTGGAAGTACATGTGCTTTCTCTGCAGCAATATATTATGCCCCAGTGATATTGTCCTAGATAAGCATGGCTTTCACAGGCTGCATCCTCTTGTCTATCTCCCTGTTTGTGGGAAAATAAATGAACACGCAGTGTGTGTGCTTGTTCTCAGAAAATTCCAGTTGTGTTTGCTGGTTTTCATCTTTTTTTGTCAAACGGCTGTGATGCTCTTTCATTGCTTCCCATACGAAAAAAGTCCTGATCAAATACAGTGCATACCAGCTGGCAAAGGGATGAGTTCCCAGCAGGCTTTTGGCATTTGATACACTCATGTATGTGAACAGGTTGATATGATTAAGGTTCACAAATGAGAGACAATTCCAGACTTTTCTAATTTTTGTATAGCATTAAATATTTGCTGGTGCTTTTTATTTTGAAGCAGGCAGAATGCTATTGAATGTTCACAATGGCAACCTGATGGTTAAAGTATAAGGGGCATTCTGTCCTTCTCCTACCATTGCTATGACCATAAACCACACCTGCAAATAGAAAAGAATACAGAACAAAATAGGATTGCATATCTGTATGCCCAAGTTTTAAAAGCTTCACTGTCAATGAAAGAAAAATGACATGAGATTCATTTTCATTGCATTCTGTGAAAAGTTATTAGGAAGTGATCTGGGGACCTCTACACCTGTAAAACCAAGGGCACTGAGGGAACAGAACTCAGTGTAGCCACCAACACTGCAATTTGCTGGTTGGCTTGGGTTTCCTTCCAGCCATGCAGTATTCCCAGTTCTCTTTGTGCTGTACTCAGGAAGGGCACAAAGCTGTTTTCTTTCCAGACAATTTTACCGATGGGTCTGACTGCTTAATTGGTTTGGCATAGGATGCCAGAGCTCCACCATTTGTCTGTGCTTCCTGTTTGCTTCTCGTCTGTAATTCAGGCTGTGGAACGGCTCTTGAAAGTTTAGTGTGGTATGGTGTGGCAGATTGTGTAGCAGATTGTGTGGCTTCTTATTTGGTGACAAATTTGGTGTTATTTAGATGGCCTTAGGTAGCTCTTGACCCTCCAGCCCCTCGACTACTCATTTCCAGCTCCACGTCATTGCAATGCTTTGCTTAGCCAGGTGTTTATGTGGCCATGTACAGCAGTTTGTTCATCTAGTGGGAAAAGCAGATCTTTCATCCCCCACCTTGTTCACTGTTTGGCTGTGGAAGCAGTTTTGCCAGCACTGCCCAGAACTCCAGTCCTGGCACTGAAGGACCACTTGAGGAACTATGGTCTGCACCAGTCATTGCACCTCGGAAGCACAAGTCTGTGCACAACACTCACAGCATCAGCCCAGAGCCTGAAATGCTTTTTCAGCTTTTGCCTGCAGGGATCAGAGGAGTGTTAGTATTAGTGTGATCTATTTATCTCAGCTGTATTCAATTTCTCTTTTTTCAATACAACATTCTTGGGGATGAACACACTTTAAAATGGAAAATTGGGATGTGCATAGTAAAACTTTTCTAACAAAAGCCTGTCAATCAATATAGGGTATGTGACTGCATATGCACTCCTATGTATGTTAGCCTGAATGACACCAGAAAAATTATGCCAGGAGATTAATCCTTTAGCATTGCCTAGTTCTTCTTCAAAGTCAGGAGAAAGTGGTGAATGTGGTGTAAAAGACACATATTTTGTCAATGTTGCAGAATTTTATTTAAATAACGTGTTTTCTCAATGACTTTTCTTACTTCTTAAAACCGTTAAAACAGAGAAACTGAGAGATCTGATACAAAAGAAACACTAGGTTAGGACTGAAGATCAGCAAAGGCTTAAGACAGATGTTTCATGGATGACAAGGTGGACAGGAGCTGGCAAGGTGTGCTTGCAACTCAGAAAACCAGTGATGTTCTGGGCTGCATCAAAAGAAGTGTGTCCAGCAGATCGAGGGAGGTGATTCTCCCTCTCTACTCCACTGCAATGAGACCCTGCCCACAAAATTATTAGAGGGCTGGAACACCTCTCCTGTGAGGAAAGACTGAGAGAACTGAGGTAGAGCAGCCTGGTGAAGAGAAGGCTCTGGGGAGATCTTATTGTAGCCGTCCTGTACTTAAAGGGGATGTATATGAAATAGAACATACTTTTTAGCAGGGCCTGTTGCTACAGGGCAAGGGGTAATGGTTTTAACATCAAGGTGGGTAGATTCAGAGTAGATATAAGGAAGCCATTTTGTGTGATGAAAGTGGTGAAACACTGGAACAGATTTGTAGATGCCCCATCCCTCCAAGGTCAGGTTGTACAGGGCTCTGGGTGACCTAATTGAAGATGCCTTCTCGTTGCAGGGAGATTGCACCAGATGACCTTCAAGGGTCTCTTCCAACCCAAACCATTCTAGGACTCTATGAGTCTACATTAACATAAAAACTGTATTTTGTTTGTTGATTAGGAAAAAAATTACAAAGTAATTGAGGGTCAGATTCTTATCTAACCTATCTTAGTGCAGCTCCATTGAAATCACTTGAGCTCTGCTGATTTACAACAGTTGATGCTGGAATCCAGGGCAGTTGAGATCTAGTCATGACTTTCTATAACTTAAATTAATTACTGCAACACATTTATTTTTGGCTTGAAGGAAGAATTTTAAGATCAGGATTGATTAGCGCTTTTTTTTCTAAATTATTAGAGCATCTTCAATTTTATTTTAAATTTGCTTTTACTATTGATGGTAGTTTTTTGTCTCTTGTCATCATAATTTATCTGTTAAAAGTTTTTCTGAGTGTCAAATACTTAGACTATCTTTCAGATTCTCAGGTGACTAAGATAGAATTCTTTCTTTAATTAAAAAGAAGAAGATTGAGTTTCAGGGCAATCATGTTTTGATATTCCCATATGTATCTAAAGTCACTCAGATTAGGAGAACAGGACTTCAGTTTTTGAAATTAGACTTTGTTAAATTGGACTCTGAAAGTGCATTTTCCTATCTGACTAAAATACCCATGGTTTTAAATATTTCAATGTAAGCCCTCATCAACTCTGATAGATGCTAAATGGCACTGCTTTACTGTCTTGATTCTGACCCCATTTCTTACACTGTCAATATGGTGTAAATCCTTCAAACTCAACAGAATTACTCTAGGTTTAGACTGCCATAAAAGTTTAAAGTCTACCTCTATGCCTTTGCTCCCCAAAAGAAAAATGTTTGTCATGGTAGCGAACTGCAACCATAAGAAGTAGATTGGAGTTAGATTAATTTATAACACATAAAATCTGACATTCTGTTTTCCTAAATTAAAATACCATTTTTGGGGTACTGAACGTTATTAATCATTATAACTAATTAGAATTCAGGGTCCGCCTCTGAGGCACCATGTCAATAACATCACTGAATAGTGCTGGGCTAGGCTTGGTTGAAAAAGAAAGTTGGTTCACAGTATATGGTCAACATTGCTCCCAAAGCTCCCCATGCACACAGGCTCAAGATCTGATACTGTTTGTGGGCCACTTTTGCTCCTCCTCCTCCTTACTCATTTCTGCCCCCCTGTCAGCGATGTTCTTCTCCCCACCCTTTCAGTTTCAGGAGCCTGCAGGTTATTAGGCTGTAGGTCATTAGCCAGACACTACCTTACCAACAAAATGTGTTCAAAGTAAACCAGATGCAGGAAGAAGGGAAGATGGAGCTAGTGTGGGCCAGCAGCACAGCCAAACATAGTCTCCATCTTCAGATATCACAGCTGGACTCTGAGGTCCCCTCTCCTGTGGCCCGACAGCAAATGTCCTGTTTTCATCCTTGCAGTGAAGGAAGTATTTCAGAGCTCACCACTTGCTGAGATTCAAGTCCTTACAGTGACACTGGCTTTTAATAACACAGATACACCCATTTCTGTGGTTTCAAACATCCACAATCATACTTACAAATTTTTCTACCCTAATCAATCTCTTTAAAGGAAGTGGGAGGAAGGGATGTTGATAAAAATCTCACCCTTCTATTTGTACTCCTCAGTTTTTTCTGGTGAAAAATTCTGGTGCTGAAGATGGTGGCTGAAATTGGCAGCGAAAGAGTCACTAACTTGGATAGTGGTTAACATGATGGTTCTGTTAACCTTGATAGGTTTCCCTGCCAGGACAAGTGAGGCACTTGCAGAGCCTTGGACAAGCAACGGTTGTGGAAAAACCCATCATGGGATGTCCTATTAGCTGAGTGACACTGGCAGTGAAATAGTGCAGTGAATGACAGTTAAAAGTAAATTACAGTGGAAAAATATGCCTCTCAACTAATTTGTAACTGAAAGGCCAAGAATTCAGAAAATTCTGCAATAGGTCCTCTAACAGTCCTGACAGAGCCCAAGGTTTGTGCATCCAGTACAAACAGGTAGCAAAGTACCAGTAGGCTGTGTGCATGCTGACTTGTGAACTATCTCTCTCTTTTCCATTATTCCCATTTCAAATTGTATAGCAAAAGTAATTTGGGTTGTACATTTCTAAATAACCTTTTCAACCCCTTCCTCAGCATTTCTTGAGAATAGTAATAGTCATCTTTCTTGCCCAGCTAAGATGTGGTTCAAATTTCCATGAGTGGGTTTTTTTTTTGCGCTTTCCATAGCTGACCATCTTCCATTTACAGCATGCTACTCTGTTGCCATTATGGATCCTTAGCAGCTCAGATCAAGTTCCTACCTGTCCTGTCACCAGGTAAAATGGCATTCTGCAACTCTTTATGGCAAGAAACATGCAGTTGTGAACTCTCGAGCCAGGGTCACCGAGCAGTAGGTGTACAAGCTGCATGCCTCCACAGCAACACTTGTAGGATGGCTGCCATGACCAAGAGAACATAATTTTCATTGCTGCTTGCAAAAGATGTGGAAGAACTGGTGAGATGTGTTGGTGTCCTACTGCTGAAATAATGTCCTAGATGCAGACTGAGCTGATTTATTTTGGAAACAGGAAAACAGATCCTCCCCAAAGAACTCTCCAGAAGGATTCTCAGAACTACTTCAGCAGAGCTGTATTCCTATCCTCCGGATGAGCCAAGGCCAGTCAAAGTGCAGAGTGAGATAGCAGGTAGTGGGGCTGCAGCATACAAATATCACAGATGGAATTAAATTTACTTATGCCACATATGAAGGGAGCAAAATGCATTCTGACCAATAATGCATAAACCCAACAATGAAGAGTACAGAAGAGGTGTTACAGACAGATTAAAAGTACTCCCGCAGAAATGCCACAGGCTGCTCAGCAACATTGTGGATGCAGTACTCAGTCCTCATGTAGAAGAGCTTTTGGCCACACCTCTGTTCTTGATTAGGAAAACGATGAGATTAGCTCAATTACAGCATGGTGCCAGTAATGCCATGGTTGCGGGTTTCATCTCTGTATGGGCCACTCACTTAAGAGCTGGACTCAATGGTCTTTATGGATGCCTTCCAACTCAGGATATTCTGTGACTCAGAATATTCTGCAATTGATTTCTTGCATGAATATCCAAAATGGACCAGTAGTTGATCCTGCCCACGCTGCTGGCTTTGCCTGGAGTCTCATTCAGAGTGAGCAGAGCCTGTGCACGTGCTGCGGAGGAGCTGTTCACACCCAGCTAGAACTGTGAAAAGCAGTGGGCACCTGAGACAAGCTGCCAGCAGTGGAAACCATCAGCAAGGAAGTCTTCTGTATTGCTCAGTTTGTGATTTACTCTGGATCTGCATTTAAAAATACTGAAGGCCACTCAGGTGAGGGTATCATTTAGGGAACCTCATACCCCTTTCCTGCTCAGCCCTGGGCAGTACTTTTGCTTCCATCCTCCGACTGATCTCACGTGGCTGAAACAGGCAAAGATAGTAGTTGTTATTATGTCATGTTTACACGCATTTATGTGTGGTAGAAACAGGGGAGAAAAAAGTGATTGTGATCAAGTGAACTATTGCAGGATAAAGAGAGATAAATAATTCAGGTTCTCATTACAACCGCAGAGTGCAGCTTTCACAGAGAGGACAGGGACTGTCTTTGTGTGAATTGGTATTCAGTGGCTGTTTAGTAGCCATAGCATGTAATCTAGCATTAGTATTAACATAAATCAGTGGCAGGAATTAATAATATTTCTAAAGTCTTATATGATAACTGGATCCACACTATATTGTTTAGTTCTCTTGGGCATTTTAATGATCATGTAATAGAAATGTTGGAGTAGCTGAGATATTCTTTATAAAGCTCTATGAAAGGTCTTTAACACAATGTCTTTAGCAGACAGTTTTGATAGAATGTGTTGTAAAAGAAGAAATATACCTATTTTGGTATTATGAGTATGTTTCATTAGCTCAGTTCACAGCAATATGACATTACATTTAAAAAGGAATACAATTAATAACAATGAGAGGGGTTTTTTAGCTCCCAGAGTATAGCTGGAGGAACTGAGCAAGGTGTCAGGGCAATTAAATAGAGGGACTGTATTACCTTTGTCTGAACACTCATAACATCATCCTGTCTCGATATGTTGAATAGGGGATTTCTTTGCAGTAGGATTCTTAATTTATTTTGATGTTTCCTATAACTCGGATAATAATAAGATGGACTTTTTTATTAATCTTTAAAAATGTACAAATCTTGGGGATTAGCATGTCTGTAGATCCGTATATTTTCCATTTTCCACAGAGTATGGAACGATTGTATTAGAGATACACACAATAGCTTCTCAGCCTGAACTTAATGGAACCATCATATCTGTGCTGTGAAAAAGTACAAAATACTGCTGGTGCATGTACAGCACATGGATTAGATAACTGCAGTCCAGGGAAAAAAGTTATACTTTGAGACTATTAAAATAATCAACATGAGTATTATTTTATTCAGCATTAACCTTTATGTTCTCTGTTAAATGACAATGAAACCAGTGGAACACAATCCTTCCCCAGAGTAATGGTACCAGGCATTTCTTTCATCTCTAAAGAGGTTTCTTAATATCCTGCAATCCTAAAAATGCTATTTTTTTCCCCACTTCAGGTCAGATTTAATAACAGTAACAGGAGATAAATTGATTTGGCTCAGCCAAGCTTTCAGCAGCCCTGCAAGGGATGGGATGTCCCCTCCCAGGAAAAGGAGCAGCAGAAGGCAGCAGGGGCATTGCTGTGATGCCCTCAGGGAACTGAGTTCTACTCCCTAGGGACATAGTCCTTTCTGTGGCACTCACTTCTCTTCAAGAGGGTCTCCTGCTTGGCTCAGTCTGTTCTGCATGTCTAGGTGGGAAGGCCAGGAGTCCTCCTTGGCCCTGGGAATGAGGGTGGCAAGGAAGCGAGGAAGCCACTTGACGTCTTTGGTATAGCCAACAGTGAAAAACATAGGGTTGCTTTGAGAAGGAGAGGCCCAAAATGCTCCGCAGGGGGAGCTCTCTTCTGCGGGGCAGCTGACTTGTACTCCTCATACTTCCACGGCAGCAGTAGCTACATGGGGAAAAGTGTTAGGCAGGTGCCAAGGCAGAGGCGACCTTCCCCTTTTGCCCACACCTCCATGTGCCCCATTTCATGGGTGCCTGGCAGCGGTGCACCAGAGCCTAATAAAAAACACCATCCCTGGGCCCACAGGGAATTAATGAACAACTCCATGACCATTCATGAGTAATATTATAACCCAGCAGGGAACAGTTTCCTAAGCCAGGGAGCTCCAGGTGACTCCTTCCACAGCAGTGCCCGGGTTAATGGCGCACGGCGCCAGCCGCCCCAGCCCGTCCCTGGGCAGCAACTGACCTGGCCCTGCTTTTAAGCTGCCACATATGCAGTGACACACGGCGCCTCCAGCGATTAAATGGTGAGGGCTGCCCTTCCCTGCTCGGTGTTATTGACAGACCCATCAGGGGCAGTGATGCATCGGCACCTGCTCAGCCCCAGCGGGCCGGCACAGGACAGGGCGGCTGCCCAGCCACCATGTTGGCGGAGAGGCCTCGCGCCCTCCCATCGACCTGCCGGGCCTCGGCGTTATCGACCACTCCAATTTGCAGGAATTTATGGTATTGATGTGGGGCTGATTAACATTTTGTGCCACAGCAGTTCAATACGGGCTGGTAACAGCTTTTAATGATTAATTGACTTTTATGATTCCGCCTGGGCGCTGTCAAGCCGGCTGTGAATGGCGGGCACGCGCCTCCACAGCCACTCTCTCCGGTGGCACCGGGCAGTGATTGAGTGCCTGGGAAATTAGTGTCCTTGCTGTCTCGTTTTATGAAAGATAAATGCTATGACATTTAATGTAGACCTTAATTTAGAACAGAACTAAACAGATCATTTTGCAATTTAATCATAAACAGGTAAATATCAAAATTGTTTAGCATTTCACGAGTCAGGCAGACAGGCAGCAGAGGTAAAGTGAAGTGGGCAGCAGTGGAATGGCAGAGGTAAGGTGAGGTAAGGTAATGAGACTTGGAGCCAGAGATGTTTTAATAGTGGCAGCAGCATAAATTAGATGGTATATCACATCCACCATTCAGATATGGTCTGCCCATATGGTGATCTTGCTCTCTCTTTCTCTTTCTTCCTGTAATCCCATCCACTGTTCCCACTCTAGCTGTAAGGTGAGGGTTCTGACACATGACATGATATATGGGAAAAAAAATGTCACCCACAGTTAATTTGTTACCTAAAACAAACATAATCATTATGGAAAATTTGCAAAGGAAAACAGAATTTTATTATAGCCCATAACAACTGAAAAAAAGATT
This sequence comes from Passer domesticus, assembly GCF_036417665.1. Classification (NCBI taxonomy): domain Eukaryota; kingdom Metazoa; phylum Chordata; class Aves; order Passeriformes; family Passeridae; genus Passer; species Passer domesticus. The sequence continues at coordinate 29,384,418 of NC_087475.1, forward strand.
GTCTGGAAGGCTGTGTGCTGTCAACTCCTACCTTCCTGTGTTCATATTTATAGCCTATTCCTTTGCATTCGTGTTAATTAAAAAGATTGTAAGTTTCTTTTTAAATAACTGTCTAAACAAAATGTCATATTATGCGTGTTTATACATACAAAAGCTAAAATGGCATGTTTTGATCCTCTTTGAAATTTTTATTCTCTATCTTCTCATCACCCCCTCAATTTGGTATGATTTTCAGAGGAAATGAGGCTGCAATGGGCCAGATTCTTGAATCATTTTGACCCACTTTGAAATAGCTGGGGAGTTACTGAATCTCCCCATTCAAGGATTCCCTTGGCACTAGGGAGTTCCTAGCTCATACAAAGATGACAGAGCCATTTCCTATGCCATCTGTTCCTACAGAAACCATTTAGAAGAGCCTAGTGGAGGCAGACCAGGGTTGCAATTGAGGTGTTTCTGTATTTCCTTCTCCCTTTCCAAGACCCTCATGGAGGCAGAAGCTAACCTGTTACAGTGCAACAAGAATCCCAGGAGCAAAAACCTAAAGTGAGCTCTCTAGCTGATCCTCTAAGCTTTACCCAGTATAATTTGAAGGGATAATCCAAGAAGCCACATAAAACAGACCAGCTCCAAAGGCTCTTCTCTTTAAACCTGAATCACTTTCTGGAAGTCAAGAAGCAATCAGACAGAGTTAAATTACAAAACTGATTGGGCTGTAACATCTGAGGAAAGGGGGGAAAGGGGAATGGATACAAACTTCTGGACAAAGCTGAGTGCATCCCCCTCTTTACCCTGATCAGCAGAAAATCTCATCTAGTAACAGTCCTCAGCTAGCTATGTGATACCTGGAAGGGGGTACGTAGCTCTTGAATCAAAATTCAGAGTGCTGAGCAAGACCCTTAAAGCTCTGTGTACACAGGATGTTTGCCTATGGATTTGTCCTGATGAGCTTTGTGACTCTCCTGACGCTGTGATCCAAATGGCACATACTCTGACAGGTTTCTCTGCTTGAAGACACCAAGAGGTAGTAAGGGATGGCTTTTTAAACCACTTCTCAACTTATGCCACTTGTTACTCTGTCAGGAGGAGCACATCCTTCTTCACCATCAGGCAGGCTGGTGAGGAAGCAGGGTCCCACTTTCCCTGGAGTGAAACAGGAACAGAGTAAACCTATCTCAGCAATAAGGTGGTGACTATGTGCTGAGGGGGAGTCTTGATGTGCTGTTTCTTTGTTTGTTTTTTTTTTGTTTTTTTTTTTTTAATACCACCATTCAGATATTTACTTCTGTCTCTCAGCTCAAGCTTATGAGCATCTGGCACATTTGGAGAGTGACAGAATACCACACCATGTATGGGACAAACCAAGATGCCTTGCAGTGTCCCTGAAACCAGCATTTTTGCCTTGAAGAAGAGAAAGAAGATTAGGTCCCCAGGGCTTTTCAAGCTATAAGAGGTGAGGGAAAAAATAAAACGTATTGAAGAGCCATGGTTGGATGCTGCTGTCACTGGGTAACTGTGGGGATGACTGCTGATCCTTGGAGGAGCAGCAGGTTCCTTGATGCATATTGACCTCTCATGTTGTGTCATCACAGAGCCTGGCTTTCAAGGACATAGGACACAGGTTAAATGGCTATTATAATAGCCCATTATAACCTGGGCAAAGGTCAGTCTAAGCCACTGCTCACATTTTGCTTGTGCTAACAGCTGGCCCTTGGCAGAATTCAAGTGTGTCCACACAGGATCTCCACTGACCCAACAGTTTGAAGATCCAGCCTAGGGAGTGGCATTCTGGCTTTAGATATCAGCAGTGAGTAAATTCCCAGGTTAGGTCACAGTCATGGGCTAAGGTATAGGCAACATGCAAGTAGAAAAATTTAAATTCCCTTGACACTGACTGGCAAAATCTAGCACTTTAAAAGTACACATTTGAGGATGGGTACAGTGAGACCTCCTGTATGGGTCCTGTGGGTACCCATACAGCTACAGTTCTGGACCTAAGGTCACAAGACTAATCTCCAGGACAATAATGCCATATATTCATTTGGCCAGGATCACAGATGGAGCAGACATGTCTGTCTATACTCACCAATGTAAATATACCCTAAGCATGGGCACAGCAAGCTATGTCACTGAAGCCAATAAGAAATCCCAGTAAGGGGAGTTTTGCCCTACATCAGAGCTGCAGTTAAATGTGCCTTTGAATGTCAGTTTCTGAACCAAGCTGTTCTGTGTTTAGCTATCTTACTTGCACATTTGAAGGCAGGTGGCTTGTTTCTTTTCTCCATTGGGATGAGGTTCATGGTGATACCACTCTTAGCTAATAACCAGTTGAATATGAGCCCCAGAAGTGGGACTCAAGCCCTATCTCAGCAGACTCTACAATAATGCAGAGACAGTAGTTCCATCAGAAGGATATAGGTGAGAATGGGAATACTGAAGAGAGAGTGCTTCTGTTTTCTCTGCTGTCTGGGTAACTATGCAGCAGAAAGCACAGACCATAGAGCCAGAGATAGCAGAAAGGAGTGCCATGAGTGGTGCAGGTAATAAGCATTCCCACAGAGAATGAGAAGCTCTGAACCCTGAAGTTTGGCCCTCCCTATTTACACGCCATGTTAAAACATGCCTCGCCTTTGCTCTATTTAGCTCTGCAGCTGTAGACTCCTTGACGGCACTGCTGCTCACCACAGAGCAAAGTAAGATGTGGTCCTCTTCCCTGCTACCTCCTCTTTCTCAGTACGAGTCTCCTTAAGGGACCTTCAAAATCAATAGAACTGAGAACTTTTGTTTCCCAAAGCATTCAAGCTGCCAGGCAACTGCACAAAGGGCAGACAGAAGTTGTCGTGTTTGAAAGGAAGTGGCTGAGAATGCTGAGACCCAGAGTATATGAGACTCTGCTGACATGGTCTTTTGCAGATGGAGGTGAGCCTGTTTTGTCCTTTTTCCAAGCCAGATGGGGAACTGCTTTACTGTAAGCTGATCCTGAGTAATGAAACTACACCCCTTCATGTTCAAAAGCTTCTAGTTAGCACCATGTGCCCCAAAAAAACAAACAGGAGGGCTCTCAATTGCTGCCAAAACCCAGAATAGTCCTACCTTATGGTCCTGTGGACCTTTGAGGCAAACCCCGTAGGTTCTCACCCAACAGAGTATGAGATAGGGAGGCCCAGCTTGTGAAAGGAAATAAGAATGGTTTAAGTATGTGACCCTGTAGCAGGGCCAGTTCAAAATGTAAAACAAGTAAGCTGTTTCTTTTTCTGCCACATGTTGCAAAAAAACCAAACCTAAACGCAACCCAAAGCAAACAAAGCCACGACAGCACTACTTTGCTTCAGACAGAGACCAGGAAAATGAGGCAGAAGCCTGTGTCTTGGGGCAGCAATTGGTGCCTCTCATCCTTTATTTCTCCAGCAAGACCGAGAGTCTTGTTCTCCTGAATCCTTAGGACCTGCTCCAGGCTTTGTCCTTTTCACTGTACCTTAGCACTTTCTGCTACATAGGAAAGCAGGTCCCTAACTCCTCTGCCTGCAGGAAGGTTACACACTCCTTTTCAGCTGAGCTGGCTGTGGGTGGGAGTGGCTGGGCACATACAGTAGAACTATACTGGGCACCTAAGGAAGTAACACCCAGCAACATATATGCCTTGGAGATACCTAACTCAGATTGGCAGGATTTTCTGTGTGACCTTCAGTATGCACCTGCATTTTGCCTAAGTTGTATTCTAGGCATGTAAGAGACTGTTTGGGGTTGTGCTCAGGTTCATCTTATGCTGCCTTGAAGTTCTACCCACTTATCTGCAAAAAGATTTTATGCCTCCTCCTCCTCCCTTGGTGAGGGATGCAAGGTAGAGAGGAGTATTGTTTGAATAGCACAACAGAACAAGAATCAGAGAAATAGACAAACTGTGTGGAAAAAACTCAGCCCCACTAAAGTCGAGGCAAAAATTCCACAGACTCCAACAACTTTCTATTCTGTGGCTGCATGTGCTTTTGTCTCACCGCAGACCACTTTCAATGACACAGTTTTGATAAGTTGTACGACTACTGCAAAGGGTGAAATGCGACCTTCACCCTTTTATTAGGGTGTTACTCTGACCAGCATGCAGCACGTTTTTACATCAGACCTGCATCAGGTAACACAGGAAGAATATTGTATTATGAAGAAAGTTTTTCCCTCACAGTATAGAATGCCTATTCTGTCATGTTCCTCTCTGTTCTATTGCATATTGGCCCATACATACACTGCATTCAGTGGAGATTCCCATTTTCAGCCTCATTTACTTTTGTTTAGGTAAGTGGCTAGGGATACTGAAGAAGAAATGTGGTGGACTGTATTTATAAGTACAGCTCAGGTATTATCCATTCAAAAATAACACAATAAAATTTTGAGCAAAAATAATATTCAGTATTTTTCCAAGAGAATCTATTGTTTTTCTGCAGTCACATGCCAGCCATTACTCAACAAAATTCCACACATTATCTTTCTCATGAGTTCAGAGGGCAGCTACCAAGTGAAATTTCCACCTGTAGGCACTGATTTAGTCTTCTTTTTATGATTCCTCTTCCAGATTTATAAGAGAATTTAATTAGGCTTCTTATAGATTTCTTTGGCAATTTTTGAATATATATATCTATCTCCTTCTTGATTACGATCCCCTTTAACTCACTGGATGTCCCAAATTATAAGCTTTGCATGGAATCAGTTGCCTTTGGCTATGTTTGGTATTATGTTACCTTCTGTTCAGTTAACGGTGTGGAGATAGACCATAAGCACTGGAAAAACCTCAAAGCTCTTTTCTGCTGTTTTGAAATTGAGAAAGCAGAAACATAATTGCTTTTGTTGGATCACAATCCTGAATAGCAAAAGACTTTTTAAACATCTGCCCTTCCTTTGATTGGCTTTACATCTTCTCTCTTTTTTGTCTACTGTTCATTATTCTGCATTTTATTCACTAATGAAAAATTCTATCCATGACAATATTTTCATATGCTGTAAGATGACTGCAATTCAGTGCACTTAATCTGATCTAGCCCTACAGAAACCTTTAATAGAATGTGACAATATATGTTAATTCTGTGAGGTTTGTATTTCCTTCTTGCTTGTGTAATATCAGATCTGTCCTGCCTACAATCTCAGGGCAATCTCCTGCAACTCTGACTTTTAGCAGAGCCAGAGTCTAACTCCCAGCACATAGTTGCAACATCTGTTGAAGCCAAACAGCACCATGTAGCTATACAGAAAGTAAATTTTGCTTTCTTTGTCATTGAAGCCCTGCTCCCATGCAGATCTGTTACAAATCAGCACTGACTTTCATTCTGCCAAGATCAGGTGTCAGAATTGTTACATTTTACATGGGATTCTCTCTGATGGGAGAACTTGCATTTGTTTCCAGGTGCTGATCTCCTGCTCGCTCTTTATCACTAATCAAATTACTTGATATGTCTCTCTCCTTTCTTACTTTTTTAATACCACTGTCAAATACCTATCATGACATTACTATGCATTCCAGGGAAATGTGGCAGACAGAAATAATGCTGATCCCTGAGTGGATTGGAATAATCCATTCATTCTGCAGGGAATAGCTATCCCTATTCAATAATAATATTGAAATTAAGAAATCACATTCAGTCTTTTAACATGGGAAGACAATACAAATAATTGGGGAATTTCCTAATGAGTCTGTTATTAAAACAGTGTCTAGAGGAAACCTGAGCACTCAGACAACTGAAATGTGTCCTTTTCTTCTTTTCCTGGTTTGAGCATAATGCCTGACATCAATACCACAAGTATTTTCAGTGCTACCTGGGAATAAGAGGAAATGAAGGCAGGAGACTTTTGAAAAATCACTTTTGATTTTGCTCATTTAAGAGCTACATATTTCAAAAGAAATGAGGGCCAAACTTCCAAGTGCCAATAGTCCCCTGTTGGATCCAGATTTTCAGAAAGATTCCATTCTCATTTACACTTCTCAATAGAGCATTTTTCCACAAGCGCTCAGCAGCCAGCAATTCTTTCTGGCCAGGAAGCCATTGAGAAAGCTGGCCTTTTTTTTTTTTCTCTTTTTTTTTACCCTTCTGTGCCTAAAAGGGAACGGCAAGCTCTTTTGTGAATAAGGTTCTTCAGACAAGTTATGCTTGATGAGCCTGGCTCTGAGGGAAGAAGTGAAGTACAACTTTCCTCTCTGAAGCCTCCAGAGGCTGTGGGCGCTAGAAAGACCCAGTCTACTGTTGGGCAGAGATAGTTCTGAGAGAGGTAGCTTGGAGACTGGAAGCAATGGAGAAACACCCATAATTCCTCCTGGAGCTTTGCAGTATGTGAGGGAACAAGTATTTCCATGAATACCAGAATTATTCCGGAAGCCTAGTTTCCAATGGAGTTAGTGTTTCATGGCTGACTGACATTTTAAATGAATTATACTATTGCTGCACTGTGAATTCTGCCCTTATCAGACACTGGAGAATCCATAGGGGAGAGAAGCCTTGGCTGTGGAGTGGATTCCCTTATATCTAATAAGGTATAAGCTCTGACTGAAGCTTTCCTTCACATACAACCATTCTCTTTCCCAGGTGGATTCTCTCTGTGTCAAACGAGAACCGAGCGTGGGCTGCAGCCTTTCCATCAGTAGAAAATCTCCTCAGTTTTCTGTATTCACAAAAACTTACCAACTTGATTATCTCTGGAACCTCTGCCTTTCTGCCAGGTTCAGCTACAATTACCCAATGGGTACAAAAGTACAAAAGTTTTTAGACAAGTGCGTGTGCATACGCACACACAGAGCAATTATATGAGCTGTGCTTCCTCATGGAGCCAGGCTAAAAACACCCACTGATAAACTCTAAATGACTGAAGCCTGCTGTGTCTCTCAGTGAGTTGGGCAGGCTGTAATAAAGGGCTCAGTGGAAAGAGAAATAAATTATTCTGTATCTCCTGTCCCGTATGGCAATCAGGCACGTCTCCCTCCTCTGCTAGCCATAGGGTCTCCCCATCAGACGGGACCGCTGCTCAGCCCCTTTGGCACAGAGTGCGCTGCGGGGGCAGTCAGGGGGGCTGGAAGTGTTCCTGGCTGGTCTGCCAGTGTGAAGGATTGGCAGTGTTTCTTGCAGTTTCCTTTCCCATGAGCAACTAGCAGCAATCAAATACAATCTAGCCGTTATTATTTGCCGTTAGTTTCTTTGATTGTGATTTGGAAATACGTTGCTAAGGAAAGCAAAAACCATGGTTAACTGATTGATAGAAAATAAGAGTCATAGAAAACATCTGGAGAGCCAGATGAGTACAAGTCATTGTTTAGTTTAATACCCTTATAATATTTGCTGCAAACAGCCAAGCTGAAGGGTGGATTCTTCATCATTTTTATTATGTGCTTATTCCAAAATATTAGTGAATGGGCTTTGGCAGCAATGTTTGATTTGTGCCCTTTTGCCCAGATATTACCATGTCTTTGGCTTTCTGAGGCTGTGTAAGGCCAAATTATCAGAACATAATATCAAAATATAGGAATGGTCATACTGGATAATACCAACATCCCTCTAGACTCTTGCTTCTGATGGTGACGAATAGCAGATGTTTAGGAAAAATTACAAAGCCAAAAAATGCAGCCGTTGTTCTCCGACACACTTTTGTATCTTCTAGTGATTAGAAGCTAGAGAACAAGCTGAGCCAGAAGTGGTATCTTTGTAGTTAAGATGGATGGATGGATGGATGGATGGATGGATGGATGGATGGATGGATGGATACATAGATGGATTTTTTTTTCCTGCTTGGTTGCTCCTCCTCAGCCTGTGTCTCAGGAATGCTGATCTGAGGAGATCAGAGCAGAGAACATCCATGAGGACATCCACTGCAGCCTTTTTTAATTCTCTGGGGGCTATTCCTGCCCTTTCTCACATCACATTCATTTCTACCCAAAACTGCTGTGGTTCTAAAGCCAGCCTTGAAGAATCACCCTCCAAGGATATGGAGTAGTCCCTGCCCTCTGCCAATCCATTAGACCTTATCTATTACCTGTGAAAGGGTTTTCCAGCAAACCTTCACTAATATAATGCCGACAGAACCACCCCAGTGGAACTGTTTTGATGAACAAAATAATAAACCAGCAAAAGGACTTTTTTCCCTGATATTTTTCTGTCCACCTCAGGCAATTGTTTTCATGCTTCTGACAAACAAAGCAAGGATGGCAAAACTTTCTGTGTAGACAAGAAATCCTGAGGGGTGTGGAACAGAATATTCACTGCTTGTGGTTGCTGCTCAGTTGTCTCTCTGGGCTGCCTTATTGCATGAGGGAATTTACTTTCAGAACTGGAGATTAATGGAGATTTTGGGTAGATGCCATTATCTTCTTTAATTTTCCCTTCTTCTTGTGGCTTATTTAAAGAGAGCACTAGGGTACTGGTACTATAGGAAATAAAAACAAGGCCAAAAATAAGAGTGCTTTAAGAAAGATCAGCAGATAAGCAAAGGACTGGAAATGTTTGACCATTGGGATGTATTTATTGAAAGAAGACCCTTTTTGAAGGACAGGCTCTGCCTAAGCAACTGTGGAAACAGCCTCCTGGAAGCAAGTCTGGCAGAACTGATAAGCAGAGCTTTGAACTGAGAAAGGAAGGGTACAGAGTCAAAGACTTAAATAATCTCCACACGCCCATGGAGCACCAGAGGAGAAAGTGTAGGTACAAGAGGGTATGCCAAAGGATAAAGAAATTTGAGTGATCAGAATGGCAGGAAATAAGAATAAATAAAGTGCAAACTGCGAAGAGAACTGCTTCCAAGGTGGCAATACAGTAAGTGTCAGGTTCAGCTCTTGACAAAACTGTGTTTATGGGGCAGAGAAATTTTTAAGAACAATATATATACCAAAAAAGGGAAGAGCATAAACTAAGCTGTCAGGGCAGTAGATGGGACAGATATACACTCAGAACAGAACAGCAATCACAGCTGGAACACTGGTCTCCAAGCACATGCATTATTCAGAAAAGCAGAGGTAAAGGTGAAGGTGGTGGCAGACAACTGTGCATTAATGATATGAAACACTGCAAAGAAGTATGTGCAGAAATGATAGAATGCAAAAAGCAGAATTTATTCCAGCTAAAATCATTTTGGGGAAAGCTGGTAAAGGAGAGTACTTGGACAGTGCTAGCGCCCTGATTTTCGTCGGGTTATGTGTAAAGGTATACAGGCAACAGTGATGCCATTGGAGAGACAAATTCTATTGAGTTTGTATCACGCATTGAAATTTTTACCTCCCTAAATATGGATCAAGAACAACCACACTAAAAATTACAGAGTCCAAATATTTATGGATGTAATAGTCAACAAAGTCTTAAAATTCTCACAAATCTATTAAAAAGTAATGCTGGTTGAGCCTTGATTAAATGACTCTGCTAATAAGGTTTTGCATTTCAAAAGGGCAGAGTTTGGTAAATTTTTTTAATTGACTATTAAAGTCAGATGTATTGCAGAGTGTGGGCAATAAAATGTGAGGGGCATGGAGTTTCTACAGGTCTGAGCAACTAAAAGTTTTGGGAATCTGTGTACCAGACAAAAGAGAAAGCCTTGAGATGTGTTAGTACATTAGGTTATGTCTTTTAAAAAAAAGACCAGGTATTAGGCAAGGAATGGACTTAAATGTGACTGGAAAGATCACACCAAAAGTCTTCCCAAACTTTCTTGGATGATATCCTACACAGGGGGAACAGTATAATACTCTTCACTTGTGTTTCACTACAGGGTTTGGCACAGCAGTGCAGATGATGTTATTTGTTAGCTGGAGCTCTGCAGAAAAACTGTGTGTATAATAAGGATCTGGCTCACAGCATACAGACGCCACTGAAAAAAAATCATCATAAGACTGGACAGAAGCAATTAGGAGGGCACATCAAACTAACTGTAGGGAAAAATCTTGTTTCACATTTTCATAAACTATCATGACACTAGTACTGACTTCTAAATTTTTAAAGATGCAGCATTTAGAGGTATCATTAATTGAATAAAAAGCATGTCAAGACTCTGAAAACCAGTTAAGATTAAATAAAAACTGTAAATGCAAAGTTACTATTAGCAGTACAATTTCCCCTAGGTGCTCCAAGCTTATAAATAAACACAAATATCTGGCCATGCTATGAAAAGAAATTCTTATGCTACAGTATGACCTAGACATCAAAACAGGCAACTAAAATCTAGTGAGGCAGATATCAGAAAGTGTTAATGCTTTAGCAGAAAACCTGCAGAGACCTTGTGTGCAGCTCTGAGCACCCATGCTCAGGAAAGCTCGATTTCAGCTGTGCAGAACCATGACTACACTAAGGTTGGAGGCTTGATCCCTGTACAGACAGATCCCTGTACTTAAGAGTTGGATTCAGTGATCCTTGTAGGTCTGTTCCAACTCAGGATATTCTGTGAATGACATAACAGAATCATAGGATCATCACAGAATATCCTAAGTTGAAAGGGTCCCACAAGGATCACTCCTGAGTGAAGTCCAACTCCTGACCCTGCACAGAACAATCTCAAGAATCACATTATGTGCCTCAGAGTGTTGTCCAAATGCTTCTTGAACTCTGTCAGGCTTGGTGAAGTGACCACTCCTCTGAGGAGCCTGTTTCAATGCCCAGCCACCTTCTGGGTGAAAAGCCTTTCCTTAATATCCACCTTGACCAGTAGGAAACAAGAAGAGGCTTAAATAACTTGGCTTGTTAAGTTGGAAAGAAGAAAAAACAAACAAATAAAAAAAGGAGAAGAAGAAAGACACAAGCCAACCACAGGAAATCAACAAAAGCAGAAAAATATTTTCTAGCTGTTAAAGTCATCAGTTGAAAGCAAATCTATGTGTTTGTGGCAAGAAGAAACCTTGCTAGTCCAAGTTAGTCTTGTGGGTTCAACCATGGCTGAATATCTGAGGGAGAGATTAAAGGGAGATATTTCTATAATGAAAGAAGACTGCAGCTCTCTTTTAGTGTTTAGTAAACCTTTTCTCAGCTTTTTAGTTCCAAACTATTGCTAGTTTGCCAAACATGAACCAAAAGACATAAACCTTGAAATTTCATTTCAATTTGGAGCCATATTCTGAAGCTTGAGTCAAATAAGAGGAAGAATGTGGTTTTCATGGAAATCTAAAACATCTTTTTCAGACTTGTCTGACTACTCAGCTGAACTTCGCCATCTGAAATATTCAGACTGGCTATATCCTACATAGAGAAAAAGCCCTATTCACTACCTACCTGCTACTCAAACATCACCAAAAATGAAAATAAAGTTGTCTAGGATATTTGTCTATTTCCATTTCAGGTGTATGCAGTGCTGCTCTTTGCCAGTTTGAAGCTAAACCTACTTGCAGAGCTAAAGACTTGCTCTTCCTCTTGCAAGAGGCCATCGGAAATTATCCATTGGCTTCACTGGGATCATATGTATGGAGATCTTGCAGATGAGCAAGCAGGTATTTTCTTCTCTGCCCACAGGGTCCATGTGCTTCTGCTGTTTCTCCAGAAAGGTCCTTGGAGTGAAATTATCAAAAATAGTAACAGGTTCCCTCCTCTTTCCTCCAGATATGTTATTCTGAAGGTGCTTGGTTATGCTCCTGCCACAGTTAGCCAGCCATTCTCTGTGTCATGCCCTACTCTTGAAATTCACCAGTCTGGTTTCCACCATGACTCTGACAATTTGCTTGGTTCCAGCCCAGTGCTGCAGACTGACTCAGCCTGACACCCACCCAAGCTAAAGGTGACTGATCCCACCACCACCACCACCTGGCTCCAGCTGATGCGTGAGCCCTTGCAGTGAAAAACACACAAAATGCTTTGGTGGATATATGTTTTTTCTACCACTTCCCAGCATCTCCCTTGCTTTCATACCTCCTGCTGGATGGGGTCTCACTAACTGGAAAGTGAGAGAAAAAATTGAGTTTATCATGGTGTAGATTTAACTCTATACAAGTTCTGTGTGCCAGACATGGGTAAAGCATTATATTTCAACCCATTGCCTCCACTCAAAAAGGTGTTCCTACATTTATTTCTGCCTGGTTTTGGTTTGGGTTTTGGAAGTCTTTGTTTTGTTTAATGCCTGGTTCCTAGATTCATGGTTTTATGCAGAAAATATTTGAACAAAAGGGAGGGTTCAATTTACCCTGTCATGAAAAAAACTGTAAGACCTGCTTCTAAGAATTGTTCCAGCCTGGATTGCAATAAAGGGTAAAAAAATTAAAATGCATTTCTGTTGGCATCACTGTAAATTGAGCAAATGTGCTACAGGCTGGGGTAATTTTTCCTGAACCTGTCTGAGAGATATTATTTGTTATGGGCAAAACACATCGACACTCAGGAATAAAAGCACGTCTTGGCTAGACCTGAACCCTGAGCCAGTGCTGAATGCAGCACGTCCTTATTGGCACTGCCCACAGATAGGTAGAACAGGACCCATCTACCCTAACTTCAGCCATCTGGTCAGGTGTGCTCTAACTAAGCTGACTGCCTGTCTGCCTGCTGTAATTGACTGAGCCCTGCAGGCAACTTCAAAAGGTGACTCATCCCTCCCTTTAGTAGGTGCCTAAGCTAGCTGGCACGAATTGCCCTCTGCCTTTCTCCATTGAATGCAGAGAGAGAGGACACAGGAGACTTGGCCTACACACTAACTAGTATATGGCTAAAGTTAGTGAAGATAAATCCCATCTGCAGTTAGTGCTGGATCTGATAACTCAACTGCTAAAGCTCCATTTGAACTGCAGGCATTTAGAAATAGGTATCATGAACTTATTGGTATCAGATGTTGTTCATAAATGGGCAGTTCTAAAGGGAGGCCAGGGTGGGGGGAGGGATAGTAACCCCTTGATTGTGAAATTACATGATTACTAAATGAATATGATTCTTCAGCAGGCTGTTTTTAATGTTGGGGTTGTGTTTCTAATGAAGGAAAACATGTTGTATCACTGATCCATATCACAGTCCTCATGCTGTCTGCTATCAAGAGAAAGCAAGCTCTAAACTCAAGATCTATCAGATTTTTATTCATACCTGCAGAAATAAAACCATAAGGTTGTTCTTTTTTAAAATCAAAATAGTCTCTATGCAGTGTATCTGATTCAAACCATATTGCTAGCAAGGTGGAACCTTGAAAACATTAAGATTTTTCTATGGTAAAAGTCAAAGATTAGAGGGCCCTGAGGAAACAGAACACATGGGCCAAAAGTTTTAAACCCAAATATTAAAGATAGTCAGCCAAGTCAAAACATTGGCATCTACATGAAGGGATTGTGAATTACAGTGGGACTGAGCACCCGCTGAGTCTACTTATTCCCTAGCACTTCTGAAAACTACTCCAATTTTAATTAAATAACTTCATGTGGATGAAGTTGCTTCAGTTTTGTCCAAAGGAATATTTATGCTCCTTGCTTTACTAGAAGAACCCCAAAAGGGTTTGGGCCCTTGTCTTTCTGCACCAGAATGGGAAGAACAATGAGAAAAGTCTTTGGTTCTGACAGAGAGGTTTTTTTCAGTTGAATCAGAACTAACCCCTCAGAAAACAAAACAAAACCAAGCAAACAAACAAATGAAACTACCAAAAAACAGAAGCCCATCACATAAGTCACCAATGACTGATCAAAAGGACTTTGGACTAACAGAAACTTGCCACCACAGCTTCAGAAAAATTGAACTCAAAAGCTTATGATGGGCTCAGCCCCATCAGTTGCACAGAGATACCTCTGATTGCCACAGCTTCTGCCTCTTCACAATCCTGCCTGTAGCCCTCCTGGGGCTGACCTGGGAAATGCATTGTGCTAAATTAGATCAAGGAACTCTTCTCATTTTTGAAGTATGAGAAAATTGACAACACTGAAGTAATCTAGAAACCAAAGCTTGACTCCTTTGAGTAATAGGGAAACCCCAAAGATTATACAGTAAGAGAAAATAGGTGTCATATTTTAGGTTTAATTACAATCTTTATATCCCATTCCAACAGACACAAATTAATATCTGCTACTGTAGAGCTCAAAGCGGGTCTCCACCACCAATATCAGGAAGACCTTTCCTAAGCTAGAAGTTGTGACAGCAAAATGTGCCATGTGCCATTCTTCTGGATTTGCAGTCCTTGTGAGGTAAAGCATGAGGAATCCTCTGTCTGAAAGCCATTGGGTAGCTGTTCTTCCATTACTGTTCATGTAGAAGGGGAGGAAAAACTTTTACTTTCTTACTTTAAAAAACTTTCTCAGCTGAAACCAGTAATTGTTATTTCTCAATTTAACCATAATCCTGGGCTTCTCCGCTGTTCCTGTCCTTTGCCGGAGAGTATGGCTTTGGATAAGGCACAAAGGTGTCTGTACACACCTGCTCAATTCACAGTATAGTGAGCCTGTGATGCCACACACAACATCAAGGATGCCAAAGCATCTTAGCAAAAGGTGATTGAAATCCAAATACTGAGACAACTAACTTTTAAGATACGTAAACCCTTCAATGGAACTAGCTATAAACCTTGCTAGCCTAACTCTTCCTAGGTGTCTAATGAACTGGAGCGTATCTCATTTTTCATGCCTACTCTGAGACATCCTAGCCTGACTATTAGAGGCTGTGTATTGCCCATAAAGCCAAAAATGCATTTTCCTTTCAGCATAGATAGAAACTGCCCTTCTTCGCAATCATTGAAGAAGACGAGCATTCCCAGAGTCAGGAATGAAAATCTATTCCTGTCTGTTGCCGTACACATTATAGTTTCTTGTTGATAAAACCAGTTCAATGACGGTATGTTATTTCATTTTTTCATGTGAAGTTCAGTTTTTATTTACAAACCTTATTTTGATACTGGAATAAACTCGTGTTATTTTTAATTGCTGATGCTCATAGGATGTCAGAAAATGACATGGGACAGGAGTTATGAATCACACTTTCATCTCTGAAAATGCAAACCCCGATAAAATTTGACCAAGCAGCAGAGTATTGATCAAGCAGTCATTACTGTTGCTTGATTGACTGGTTTAGGTAGTGGCTTGTGGCACAGCAGAATTAGAAAGGATAAAGTCCTGGTCATCTTTCACTTAAAATTCCATCTGCTGTGTAGGAAGATTTTGCTCCATACAATAAACCAGGAAAGAGCATCTAAAATGTTGGGTTTGGGCTATTTCGGGACTTCAGATCTGAATTTCAAGGTCTAGGTTTTTTAAAACAATTAGTTGTTCCCCTGTTAAGATGGCATAGGCAATGTAGGTGGATGAAACCAATTTCCAAACTATGCAGGTGACATCAAAGGCGTTTCAGATGTTACAACAAAATAAAGAAGGAGTTAGAATCTGAATATTTCAGTATGGGCTTTAAGACTGAGGTCTTGGATATACAACAAACAATGTTGATGGGTAACTCTAGTTTAAGCCTTTATTTCCCCATTGGCGTCTGGAGGAAGTCAAAATCCCATGCAGGACTTGGTAACCTAAACCTCTCTTTTTGGGCTGGACCTTAGTAGTGGCAATTCAGAGTCAATCAAAATCACTTGGGCAAATTAAGCCTGGCCATCCAAGTCACATAGCATTTGCCACACACAGAAGTGGCATCTAAAGGCATTGGACAACCTGGGCTGAAAAAATAAATAGAGTTTGTATGGCTCATGCAAATACAGTTGTGACTAGCCAAAGTCTACAGTACCATTTCATGATTTGAGGTATGGACAGAAAGATTTCTGTGCTTCTTTGGTTGTCCCTGCCAACATGCATGTACAGAAGACCTAAGTAAACACGATAAAATTGGTACATGCATTTGAAGACTTAGCTCACATTCTGTACCTGTAAAAGAAATGCAGAAGCAGAAATAAGGAAAACTTCAAACCTAAAGAAAAACTTACATCTTGTTCTGCGGAAATACCTGCACTCTCTAATTCTAACTTGAAGCCTTAGAGGTAGAAAGGCCTGAAGTGAGGCAGGCACCTGTAGAGACTGGATGTGACCTTAAATGAGCTCAAACATTGTGGAGAGTCTATTTTTCTTTTTGCTGCTCATGCCACAGGCCTGGGGTGCACACTCTCCTAATCTGAGCAAGTAATGCAGTGACTTAACAGAACTGGGGTGACCAAGTCAGATGCCTCCCATGTGGATGTGGACAGAGGCATGGCTGAAGTGTCCCGTCAAAAGGGCAGCATCATAATTTACCCATAAAAATTAGCATATGCTCAAAAATTTTGGAAATAAAAAGCTTGCTGAGATACTAAACTTACTAAAGCAGCAGAATGGGGGCCCTGTTCATTTGTAAGATGCAGCAGCTGGCTGGGCCCCCCCCCCGCCCCGACCTCCCTGCAAAGGGAAAGAAGTCAAACGTGCTGGGCTAAGAGGTTCTCTCCTTCCACCCTCAACTCTGTCAGACTCTGCTGGAATTTATCCATTCCTCCTCCCTCGCCTCCCACCCCTAAAAATAGCGGTAGCTCTTCCAGCTCTTCACAGCTACAACGACTAATAAAACCGCAGAAGCTGGGGAAGCTCCCGGAGGGTAACCCCCGGCCGGGTTACAAAGCACCTTTCGGGCCGGTTTTTATGCACAGGACGTGTCCCCCTCATGCGGGGCACTCCTCGCTCCCAAGGGCGCTGCCCACCCAGCCGGCGCCTCTCCCCCTGCGCGGGCGGCGCGGAGCGGCCCGGCCTCCTGCTC
Organism: Passer domesticus; assembly: GCF_036417665.1. Taxonomy (NCBI): domain Eukaryota; kingdom Metazoa; phylum Chordata; class Aves; order Passeriformes; family Passeridae; genus Passer; species Passer domesticus. The sequence continues at coordinate 29,401,025 of NC_087475.1, forward strand.
CCGTTAGATGGCGCTACAGACTTTACAACCACGTGTGCAGAGGCCGGGGGGAGAGAACCACCGCACTAATAAAAGAAATAACCCTCGTATTGCCCGGAACGCGGGGAGTCGGCCCCGCGGTGGGCCTGAGGGAAGCGGCGCCCAGCGTCGGGATGCCCCTTTCCCGCGGGAAACGCCCGAGGCTGCCGGCAGCCCCGCGGCGCTGCCGGGGCTTGGCCCTCGGGAACCACCAGGGCAAAGCCGGGGGCTCGGGAACCAGCAGGGCAAAGTTGGGGACTCTTGGTGGAGCCATCCTTCCTAATGGGAGAACATCCTGGCAGGAACGGGGAGGAGGCGCCGGCCGGCTCCCAGCCGGGGAGCTGAGCGAAACCCACGGGTAGTCTCTCCTCCCTCCCCTGCATTACTTCTCCTCCTGCAATGTCCACAGCCTGCTTGGGTTCTGATGTGTGGGTGTTTGATCAGTCCCACTCTTCCCCCCAACACTTTTTTTTCTTGTTTGGAGTCCCACGTTTCCCCTCGGTGTAGAACTCCGCAAGTTTTCAGGCAGCCGGTCAGCGGCTGCCTCGGGGCTCCGCCGGAGCGAGGCTGCCCTCGGTGCGCGGCTCTGCCCTCGCCCATCCCGGCTGAGGACGTGGGGAGAGGACAGTGTATGAAACTGCTGGTCCTCAACTCCCTAAGTGCATGAATTATGAGCCAACGCTTCTTCGGCCGGTCCCCAGCCCAAAGGCGGCTGGCTGTCCCCAGCCCTGCCGCTGAGCGTGGAGGCGCTCACCTTAAGAAGGGGTTAGGGCTGTCCCGGCGCTAAGGCCACCGCCGCGCCCTCCTCCCGTGCCTGCCATCGGGCCGTGAACTTCCCGGTGGGGTAAGTTCTCCTTTAAGAAAGCGAACTGTTCCTTATGCATATTTAAGGCTGTTTGTCTGCAGTGCCCAGCTGACACGGTCTGGAGGCTCGCACGCGGGACCCGAGCTCTGGAGGAGTAAATCATCCCCACTTTAAAACCACCCTCTGCCAGGGCTCCAGTTGGGAACTCCTTGCATTGCTCTAAACACACGTAAGTCGTGGAGGGGGGGAGGGGGGATAGGGGGGTGCTGGGGAGACGGAATGGGGAGACCGAGCCTATTTAGGGAGATGAGTAGGTTATTTTGGTAATTTCCGTAACCAACATCCCCCCTACCTCGAGTCGCCCCCCCCCCAAAAAAAAAAAAAAGAAAAAACCAAAACACCTTGTCCTTGGATTTTAAAAAACAATTCAAAACAATTTTTTTTTTTTTCGCCCAGCCTCGGGGCTCCTGCCCCCCTCAGCATGCCTGGATCCTTAAGATCAGTGAGGTTTCCAGACTTCCTCCCTCTTTTTGTCCTGCACGAGAGCGCTTTGCTGGGCGGGCAAGTGTGCGTGTGAGGAGCGGAGAGGAGCGCCGGGAGGGTGAGTGGACCCCTTGCTTCAGCCGGGGGGGCAGGAGAGACCTCTCACGTCACCCGCGGATCAGAGGACTCCTCCGTCGCGGGGGTGGGATCCCGGGCAGTCTCTTCAGCCTACAGAGAGCGGGGGGAGCCTTCCGGGGATGCGAGTGCCTTGGAAAAGTCCCCTCCGCAGCTAGGCACCCTGCCACCTCCGCCCGTGTGCGCTCCTGTACGTGTGTGCGAAACGCCAAAGCCTATGCGAGGGTCAGGCTTGTGAGCTTCCACTGCAGCTCAAATGGGAAGGAGCAACTTTCAGTGCTCTGCTCTTAGTGGTTTCCTGCCTTTTAAAGTGAACTTGTTCGAGTGTGTTATTCAAAATGTGGTTCAGTAGTTATGCCTTCAAATTAAGTTGCTTCTCGGTCCTCATCGGGAAAAGCAGACATGTGTCCTCAATTGTATAGTATATATATATAAAAAATCTACTAGGTACTTTATGATTCCATCTGGAGAAATTAAAAGCCCAGAGCTGTAATGTTTATTCTTACATAGTTTACAAAAAAAAAAAAAAAAGGGGGGGGAAATGTGTGAGACACATGTCTCCAAATATAACCAAAGTGCTTTCCCTTCTGGTTAAAAAGTTGCATGCAAATGTTTTCATTTTGACACTCCCTGCCACCTGTACTTCTCAGGGAAACTTTTCTTGGCGTTAGTGACGAAGCACCAATAGTACTTATTAATGAATTAATTATTATTATGGCTGCTGAATTGACTTAAAGTGCTTTGGAGGCGAAACTGATCCATGTTAATCAGTTACAATTAATTGTGTTTCAGCTGCTGTGTCGAACACAGTTTCAAAGACGAAGGCGAGAAGGCTGTGCATGGGGTGCAGGGAAGGGGGTGATCCGGAGACTCTTCCCGGCCCCCTTGCTCAGAGATGTCCTCTTGGATTGCAGAAACCGGCGTAATGTCCCGGTGCCCGCGTCAGGTCACACAAAGGTGCGAGGGGCAACTTAGGTGGCAAACTCCTCTTTCTCCTACCAAAAGCTGCAAAGATTAAGAGAGTCTAGGATTTAGGAGCGCAGCCCCGCAGGGAGATTTCCCTCAGGAGTTCGCATTACGGGGAGGGCAGCGGGCGTGGGCTTGGCGGCTTTGGTCAGGGCTTTTGTGTTGGCGGCGGAGACAAGGAGGCAGCGGTGGGCAGCGAGGCCGAAGGGATCCACAGAGCTCTCTCGCGGGGGGGCGACTGCATCCCGCGTCCAGGAGCATCTGGGGAGAGGGAAGCGGGGGAAGAGGAGAAAATAGCTCCCTGAGGGGACAAGCGGCAGCTGGGCCGGGCTCTGTGAATGCCAGGGGGGCCAGAGGGACGGCGGCAGGGCCGAGGGCAGGAAAAGCCAGGTCTCGCACACAGGCAGCCTGAACGCCAAGGGGAGGGCTATTCTCGGCAGTGCTGCTTCCCGGCCGCCCCGCCGCCGGCGGGACCTGGGTGCTGGGGGTGCCGGGCGGGCTCAGCGGGGAAAGCTGGGGACCAGCGAGGCCAGGGAGAGGCGCTGAGACAGCCGGGCAAAGCCTGGTAAAGCTCCCAGGGTCGATGGGCCGAGGGGAGGCCCGAGGGCCGCCGTTTGCCCCGCTGGTCACAGGGTGGGTGCCCGGCACGGCGAGTGCAGGGAGCATCGCCTCCAAGAGGCGTGGGACGCGAGAGAGGAGCGGGCACTGGCTCAGGTGGACCGGGCCATGGCTGGGGTCGACCTGGCTGGGCCGGGGGCTCCGCACCGGCTGCCCGCACCCCCAGTGGGAACTGGTGGCAGGGAGGGGCTGGAGACAAACTTGCCGTCTTTTGCCAGAGAAACGGGATTTTCCACAGTGATAACGACACCTCTTTACAAAAGTGAGGGGCGGGAGAGAGGGGGAACTGGAGGTTCTCCCCGGGCTGGGCTCCTCACCCTTGCCCTGCCTGCCCCTTGGCCTCCGGCCGCCGCGGGGGGTGAACCCGTCCCGGGCGGCACCAGGCATCATCAAGTACTGCTTGTCCTTAGAGATTTACACTTCGCAAAAGTAAAGCTCTCCCCCGCCTCAGCCTTCAATGTGACTTTTTTTTTTCTTTTTTTTTTTTTTTTTTATGTCAGTCCGCAGAAAGGCAATTGGGAAACTCTATTCCCTCCCATCCTCTCTGGAATTGTGTTGCTGGGATGTTTTTGCGGTATGATTTTTTTTTCCCCTTCTCTCGCTCCAACTCTTTCTCAAAGACTCCCCCCTTCCTCCCTCTCCCTCTTTTTTTTTTTTTTTTATTCCCCTTCATCCCATTGACTCTACTCAATGCTTTTGCTTAAGATGAGCAAGTCGAAAAACAAACCACTCTACCCTGTATGTGCAAACGGACCTTTCTTGGAGAAAAGTAAAACAAACAAAACCCCTTTTACCTGCAATAGAAGATAGCGTAAAAATCATGCACACATACACCCCCCCGCCCCGGTCCTATATCGAATGCAGCTGTAATTAATTGAAAATTGTGGGAAGAGATGCGTTTTCCTTGTGTGAACGTAATAGCTAAGGTCGGCCGGGTAGACAGGACACCTCGCTCCTGCTCATCACGGGTGGAATAGCTCTCTCCTGGGATAGGTGATGTTGCAGGTCTGGCAGAGGTGCAGGATGCAAATCTTCGGTTTTCGTGTATCACAAAAGCAGGCTTCGTTGGATGAAACACCCATATTAACCAACTTTCTCCCTCCCTAGTTTTATTTATTTTCCTTGGATGCGGGACCGAGGTGGGAAAAACCAAACAAAAGCACTTGCGTTTGTGTCGGCACTTTGTCGTCGGGGCAGCACCCGCATTAGATTATTGCCGGGGATTTATTTGCATGCAGCTGCAAGCCCACAACCCGGCTGCTGACCGCTGCGCATAAAGGGCTGCCGGGGCCGGCCCCTGCCCGGCCGCCGCGGCTCCCGGTGGGAACACGGCCCGGGGGCCGGGGGTGGGGGGAGGATTTGGGAGTGGGTTTGCTCCCGACACGGCCCGGGGGGATGGTCATAGAGCCGGCAGCAGCAGGGTCCCCAGCGCAGCCAGAGGCTGCAGGTGCGGGGGATGGGGGGAGGCGGGGGCGGCGCCGGCCCGCAGCCCCCCTCCCCGCCACCCGGCTCGCCCCCAAAGGCAGCCGCAGCTCCCACTGGCCTTGCTCGCAAGCACATCCGAGAAAAGCTTTTCCTAATGCCTATGTCCCGGGGAAAAAAAAAAAAAATAAAAAGGACCGGTGGCGGATCTTCGGGATTTCTTAAAGCTATTTTCAGTGCTTTGAAATTTGTAGTAATGTTGATGTTCTTTTTTGCTCCCTCTTCTCCCTTTTCTTCGGCCCGGTAGCGTTTGGCAGCGTTTGACGAGGGAGCTATTAACCTTTGAAGCACGGGCTTTAGGTTCAAACTACCTCCTTCGCAACCCGCTGTATGCCTCCCCCCTCCCCACACAGGGGCACGATGCGAGGATGGATTTGGCTGTATGTATCGAGGTAAATGTCTCCTCAGGCCTCCCTCTACCTCGGGCTATGCTACCAAGTCTCCTTCATCTTCTCCCGAGAACCCGGTGAAGGCGCAGGGTTCCCGGAGCTTGAACTGGTTGCCCTCCGAGCACAGCGGGAGCAAAGCCTGCCTCCAAAGCGGGGCCGGCTGGGGACGAGCCCCACGGCAGCGCTGCCGTGGTCTGGCCCGTCTCTCCCTCCGTGAGGGGAAGGAGGAGGTCAAACCAACCATCCACAAACTTAGGGGGACTCCTGCCCGTCCCTCTGCTCCGACGACCAGCATGGGACTGTAGGAGAAGGGGAAGAAAAATTGAGTTCGGGGAACTTAATTATTTGTCAGAGGAAAAAGATGTTCCCATTCCATGCAGGCTCCTTAGACTGGGCGTGAGCAGGGGAGGCCCCTCCGGCCTTTTCTTCCAAAGACAGGGGGCTACGGAGCGGGAGCTCCCAGACAGGGAGGGCAAGGTCCGGAAACCTGCCCGGGAGGGAGAAGTTGGAAGGGCAATGGGGATACACACAGACACACAGAGGATCACGCTCGCCCCTCGCCTCCCCAGCGTGGTGCACGGAGAAGTCGCGCTGCCCCTCGGCCAGGCCCGGGGGGAGCCCTGCGTGCTGAGGGGCCGGGGCGGGCAGCCCACCCCGCCGGGCCGCCCGGTCCCGGTGGGGACCCGGGCAGGCTGCACTGGCACGGGAGGGGGTGTCTCCAACCCCATGCCCCCCAGAAAACTGGGGAATAGGAGGCTGGAGTGCATGTGCAAATTAGGATGCACCTGTGGGCTACAGTGGGCAGCGTTTGTGGGGAGCAGGTCAGTAACACGAGTGGCCAGAAAAAGCGCAGGGAAAGGCAGGAAGGGATGAAACCATTCGCTGACTCCTTGCGGAGCGAGGGTGTGTTGTCATCTTTGTTTTGGTTGTGTTGTTTTGTTTTGCAGGAGATTGGGACAATAGCTGGAGTGGATTATTCATTCCCGTAGGGCAATACTTCCCTGTATGGGCTTCAGGATGCAATTGGAAGCTTGGGAACAAAGCGGGCATCGAATGTCAAGGTAACTGGTCCCCTTCCTTTGTCTATGCTATTGTTAATGACGGGGCTCACTCAGCCCTGGCCTCAGCCGTGCTGTATGGCATTAATATTGACTTGAGAGAATAGGCAGGGCAATTAAAACCCAAATCCAGAACAACAGCAGCATCCAGCCCAAGCCCAATTCTTCAGGTAAAACATGCCTCTTCTGGGCTACCGAGAATGATACAGTAGTCTTGCCTGGTATTCACAGGAACACGCACACCGTTCATAAAATTAAACGCATCCCTATGCAGCGTTAACACGTAGGGGAGACACTGTAACCCTGTCCTTCAGTATCAAATCAAAAGGGAAAGGGCATTATTTTCAAATACCCACGTATTAGCAAAAGGGAATTCTCATCAGGAGGAAAAAAAATCAAAGAAACTAATAAAAACATTGTTCTAATTATGATAATCTACAACTAGTAGAAACCTGAGTATTTATTGACTAATTTTCTTCTTCTCGAGGTAGCGGATGGTATTTAAAGTTCAACATTTCACACAGATCCTTGTTTAGTTTAATTTTCTCAACAATCTAGGCAATTTCAGCAAACTGGGTTAAAAATTTTGGTACACATCTGAGTATGGATCTGCATAAAATAGAGAAGGCAAGAGAACTGGGGAGAGGATGTTTTATTATTTTAAGAAGAGAAGGGAGTGCATGTGTGTGTGGATGCATATATGTGACAGAGTGTGAGAAACAAATGGAGATATTTGCACCTTACATTTGATCTGTAGCTTTAGTGTGGACTCTGAAACAAATATCTATTAGATTTCTCTGAAAAATATCTCGCTTAGGCAGAGAGACCCCTGTTTTGAATGAGAGCTCCAGGTGATGAAAGAAATTTATGTTATTCAAGAACAATTCTTTATCAACTCTTTTATTTCTTTTTTTTTTTTTCCTAGAAAGATTAATTTCACCTCTCCTATCCTGGGCCCATTTTCTGTCAGTGAAGGGTTATAATAAAGATCAATGCCCAGCACTTCTCATATCTCTTGTACTTGGTAAATATTTGTAATGTTTTGAATGTAGAGGGGAGGTGAAGAGATGAGCCCAATCTCAGCTTCAGAGGATCCTCATGAGTACTCACACAGAGGGAGGAAAAATCCAAACAACCAAGCCAACCTGTTCAGAAGACCCACCAGCCCAAAACTCTATAGTCATGCAGTTAGTTTTTGTATTTTATCTGCCTGCTGGGTGAAAGGGTCTGCATACAACAGGCTATCTAGGTTTATGCGACCAGTTCCAGGTGTACATTAGTACTCCAGTTGAAAATGGAACCTGGAGTTGTTGAGCAAACAGCTCCTGTTTGACTGTAGTGTGGACTGAGTGCTGTCTAGTCAGCTGTATGGAGCGGTGGCAGGGAAGCAGCTCCAAGTATTTCCAAAACTAATAACAAAAAGGTTACTATATATAAAATGTTTATACAGCCCACATTCCCTCAAGTTGTTTAAATTTCGGTTTGATGCATATAAATATAGCAGACATACCCGGTTTCCCATTAGACAGTCCCTGCTTTTAAAATCAATTCATTTCAGTTTGAAAGAATGGCCCCATACTCAAGACAGTCAACAACCCTTTGACTTTGTCCACTCAGTGTGGACCTCAGGAAGAAATAGCATCTGTCTTTGTCATTTCACATGCGTATTGCAGTGCCTTGACATTGTGTTTTTAGAGCAGGCCTACTACTAGGGAGAGTAACAGTCCCCAGCTGTTTCCCCCTTTCTAATCCATTTTCCCCTTCTCATCTTAGGATCCTTTTGAGGAAGAAATAGTTCTGCTAGGACCCCGTGTTTGGACTTTGGAGGGCATGGTGCAGTGGTCTGATAGGAAAGCACTGTCCCTGCAGATGGAAGCTCTCCTCTGTATCCTGTGCCTTGCAAGAGAGGCAGCCAGGGGACACTTGAAGTAACCAAGCATCTGGCATCAAGCCTGACAATCCACTTCACACTATGTGAAGGAAAGTTTGTTCCAAACCACATACTTTGTGGTGCTCAATACTAGTGTCAAACTGGTTTGAACTGTCCCAGGTCTAAAATAAAGATCTCCATTGTGGTATGACAGCGAGCTTGTCTTACTAAACTTTCCCTGTTTATGTTGGAGGTACAGAGCTGGTGTAATACTGTCTTTTCACCCATGGATGGGCGCAATAGGAACAATTCAGAAAAGTTCTGTTTAGCTTTTTCCCCCTTGTAGTTGCAAAAAATTCAAGCTATCAGAAACAAGCCTATGTTTGAAGGTACAGTTTTCAACATGTGAGTGGGAAACATATGTACTGGCACTATTCAACAGCTCTGTAAGGGCTGTGCTCGAATTTTGGCTTTTAATCTCAACTTTGTTAGAGAGCGATGCAAAATGGAATGGAACCTGATTATTTGTGCTATAGCCTTGTGATGCTCATCCTATAACTGTTGGGGAGAGAAGCAAAACACTCTGCTAAAGCTTTGGGTGAGCCTGAGTTTCAGGAGGACTCTAGTCTTCACAGGTTCTCACTTCCCTGCCTTTCTTTCCTTAGTATTTGTTATACGGGATTTTTTTATTCCGCTGTTCTACATTTTAAAGTGAGTACAGATCAATCCTGGTAAGAGAGAGAGCTCCCTCCATCACAGGCTCACGTTTGGAAAATGCCTACCCACTTCCACTGTCCCCCTTCAAGTCATTGTCACCCTTTCAGGGGAGAAAAGAAAACCTTAAAAGAGAAAGAGAGAAGCGGGGGTAGAGGGAAGGGGGAGATCCCCTGATTCCTCAGTGACCTGCACAGCTCGGACAGACCTCCAAGATCCCCTCCGCCTCCTGCAGACAAGCCCCGACGGAGAGAAAAACCCCACACGTCTGAACTTTTAACGTGGCTTGGGGTTTACACGATTCAGGCTCAATTTTAACAACCTCGGGGGGAGGGGGGCGGGGGGGCGACAAGGGAGAAGAAAGTTTGGATTTAACTCTTCGCCGCTAAAAAACCACCACAACCCAAACCCCCAGCCACCAGCAAAAGCGCCCAGCGTCCCCGGCACACCACGGCGGTGGCTGGCAGGGAGAGGCAGCCCCAGCCCTGGCACCCTGCGTGCAGCCGTGCCCCGGGGCTCCCCTCGCTGCCCCGCCGAGGGGGCCGCGCTCCCTCCGAACGCTGAGCGGGGAAAGCAGCCCTGCCCCGGGTCTGCGGGGCCGACATGGAAGTTTTTTGGTACTGCCAAAGTCACACACACACAAATATATATATATATATATATATATATAAATACACACACGTCTTTATATATAGATTTATATGTAGGTGTCTAGTCTATGTTTAAATTATTCTATCTATACACACAGTCCTCCTCTGATGAGGTCATTCTCCCATATATATGAGATTGGGTGTAAGATGCCAGATTCTAACGCCAAGATCTTATCACTGCCGATCTAAAAGCAATATAAAGTAAATGTTAGCAGAAGGGGAAATAAATTTTGGAGAGAAACATTCAACAAGGTGTCCCTGAAGGCTTTTCCCCCGCCCTCCCCAGCCGATGTGCCCACGCACTTTATGCCAGAGAGAGCCATTTCTGCACAAGAGACTCCTGCTTCAGAGCAAGGACAGACTGCACCCCTCATCGTGGGTCTGTGCCTGGCAGGGGCTGCACCTTGACATTTTTAATCCCCTCTTCCCTTTCCCGAGCAATGCTTTCCTCTCTAATGCGCTAATCGGCTGCAGCTTATTTATTTTTATTTTTTTCCCTTGTGGCTTCAAATGTCTTAATTTTTTTTTTTTTAATTTCAGGAAACTCAAAACGGAAGGGGGGATGCTACTTGAAAGTGTGACTCAAAAAAAAGGTTTTGCTTTGCAGCCATCAGTAGCACCAGGAGACAGCTCCATTAAAAAAGTAGTTTTCCACTGCTCTTGAAAAGCCGTTATTTTTTACATCGCTTTTAGGAAGATAGATTAACAAAACATCACATTTCAAGCCACTCTGATCTGTAATTAAATGGAGGAGCCGGTTTGTATTCTCCTATGGCTTTTACAGAAGTTGCAGTGATCCAAAGTCAGGTTGCTGTGTCAGAGTGGCATTTTTATTAATGAGAATACAAAAAGCTTGCATATTCTTAGCCCGGCTTGAATTTAGTTGCTAAGCAACCGCTGTATGGTAATTCATCCGCGAAATTTAAATCTTGGAGAAAGGATCCTGCGTTTTGCTGAATGGTCGCCACGAGGAAAACAACTTGTGGGACCCGCGGCAGCTGCCGCCGCGGCACCGCGCCGCAGCCCGCCCGCCCGCCGGCTCCCCCGGGCCGCCGCCGCCCCGGGACGGCCCGCCGGGCACCGAGGGCACACGGGCAGCAGCGGCCGCCCCGTCGGCGCTGCCCCGGCCCAGCCTTCCACCAGCGGAGGAAGCGGCAGCGCCTTTTCCCCGCTTGGGGCCGGCCCGGGCCCCGCCGCTGGCACCCCGGCCGGGCGCGGCCAGGGGGACGCGAGTCCCGCCGCAGCCCCGAGGGCGAGGCCCCGCGGGCACCGCCGCGGGCCCGGCTGCTCCTTTGGCGCCGGGCAGGACGGGATGGGCCGCGAGCCTTCCCCCGTTCGGCCTTCACCCCTTAGCTTTTTGTGCCGCCAAAGCCTCTGAGGCAAAGAGCTCCCTACTGCTGTGTCATTGACACTGCGGGGCCGCTCGCCGCCCTCCTCTCCCCTCGCTCCGCCGCCTATTGAAGGCTGCGCCCGCTCCATTGTGCCAAACTGCAACTGAAAACACCGATGGGGCAATAACCACCTCCCTGCATCTCCTCCGATCGCTCCATCCAGCCACCCATTCCTCTCGCCAGAGGCGACCAAGCTCCTCGTCAAGCCTGGCATCAGCAAAATGAATCCCTGTCCTCAAGCGCTCGCCCCACGCCTGCCTCCGAGGTCGGGACTTGTTGCGTCCCTTTTAGAGTTTGATTAATTACCCTGGAACTTAAGCAAACTAAAGTACATGTGGCGAAGAAGCTCACGGCTACAGTTTGTCCTGCAGCTTGCCAGTTACAGAGGTAATCTACACTCGCTGCCAAATCGGAATGTGCATCTCTGCACTTCAGAAAGGTGTCCCTGTATAAATATATAGAAGTATCGATTTTGCTGTAGCTTGAAGATGTTGATCATTTATTACAAAAATAAACGAATAAATACAACAATGTATTGTTGCTTTCAACAGGATAAATATTTTACAAATATATAATTTAAAAAAACCCAAATTTAATTGTTAAAGTTATTTAAAATAGTACACTTATTGATAAAATTATCAATAGTATATACTGCATTTCATATTAGAACCAATTATTCTCTAAACGTTCCATTTAAAACCATTCATACAAAACAAGTTATGAGCATTGTAATGTGCAAACACGAGTCACTACATTAAAGCATAAGGATTCTGTAAAGATCACTTTCCGATAGGAACTGCTGCGCTTTTAAACCAAGGTAGAGCCCTCTCCTAAATTTCGGAATATACGCAGACCAACAGCAGTGACATGACTATTTTAAATACACCTGAAAATGATTTATTGCGGACAGACTCGACGGGGGAAGGATGGGAAGTGAGTGAGAAGACTGGGGCGTAATAGAGGACTGCAGGATATGAAAATGTAAACTATAAATAATCACATCTCGGGATTACCCAGTCTGATCAAACACAATTTTGTAAAATATTTGGGTTTCCTTTAAGCGGGGGGGGGGGGGGGGGGGGGAGGGAAGAAAAAAAAAAGAGTAAGGAAAACGATGCCGACTCTATTACCAAGCACGGAACACTGATATTATAAATGAATACAATTACTAAATTCATTAAGAGATCTGGCGATATATAACAATATTTTCATTATTTACACGTGTAACAATATAACCCTTAGCGCAAACCCTCTCACTTATTATCTACCTCTTGCTATCTCAGAGACTCACAACCCTGAAATTCCTAAATACATTCAAAGGATTCAGTTTCTCGGGGGCGGGGGAGGGGGCGGAGGGGCGGAGGGGGGAGCGCCCATGGCCTCACTTTTTGTGCATAACAAGTCCACGGAACGGGCACATTTTGCCGGTCCCTCCGACCACACGTTACTCCTCCAGCCTAACCCCCAGCTTTTCGGAGGCAGCAACCCGCAAAGGTTGCCTTTTAATAGAAACCAGCGTGAAGCCTAACGTTAGCTCTTTGTTGCCATCCAAATCGAGTAACCAAATACCGCTCCGAAATTTAAATAGACTTTTTTTCCGCGGCTAATACAACTGCTCCCCTTCGTGCGTGAAAACAGGATCCCACCTCACGTGTCAGTGGTACCCGGCCCCCGGAGGGGAGCCCGGCCGGGCCGCCTGCACGCCCGGCCCTTCTTCCCTCCCCAGCTGCAAAATCAGCCAGCAGCTTCTGCTACAACGAACAAAAGAAATAGCGTCCTTTACCCTTTCGGGTTCTCTTTCCCTTTGTTGGGTTGGCTTCTTCCCCCACCCCCCCTCTTATTTCCTCCGTGTCAGTAGGGCCTTTCGGATTTCACAAATCAAACCGACGGTGATATTTACTACGAGCTGGTGTTAAAATAATGCATCCCGGTGCGCGGCTCCCAGGTTGGCTTTGATTTATGGACTTACACAAGGCCTGTCTGAAAGGAAGAAATGCTTGTTGTTCCTACAGCAGTTTTCTGGGGGTTTAACCCCTGCCTCAATAGCACGTAGAGAAGCAAGGCAGGAGGGAGGGGGCGAAGAGGAGGGGAGGAAGAGGAAGGTGAGGAAGGAGCCACAGACGAGCTGGATCATAAAAGAAAACCTTATTCTCCAGCAGACTATCACTGGGGGCGGGTGGACGCATTAGAAGCAGCTCTCTACTTCCCACAACCTCCCCGCTGCAAAATGAAGTGAGTTGAGGCGGTCATTCACTTGTCCCTACATTGCAATAAATTCTAGTGGATAAATATGACAGGTCAGCTAGTGCATCTATTGGCATCTCCAACGTTACTGACACACGCGTGTGTTTGCAAAGAAGGCATGGCAGCGCTATGGCAAAGTGGAGGAGAAAACTAGACTACACCACTTCACACCCCATAGAAAAACCTTAAAACAACAACAACAGCCACAGCAACAGCAACAACAGAAACGGTGAACTAGGCAGACCGCACGTGGGATGCTGAAAGTATTATTCTATATATTCGATCAGAAAAAAATTATAAAATATAATTTTCTTTAAATTATAAAGAGACATTAAATACAAATATTGATACATACATAAAATGAGTCAAAATAAATTATAGGTCAGCCCCCCCTTCTCCCTCTTTGCCCCCTCCCCCCCCCCCCCCCCGCACCTCCCCCCCGTCTAGCCTCAGTTTGGAAAGAGAGGAAACAAGACTGAACTTTTGGAAACATCCCTCTCAGCAGCGGCCGCGCGGGACCTGAGGACGCGCTCAGGTACCGCCCGCGCCCGAGTGCCAGCCCAAACCGAGGCACCGCAGCCCTCTCGGGGAGAAGGCGGCATGCGGTGAGCTCTGATCCGGCCCTGCTTCCCGGTGACACAGGGCCCCCGGGGCTGATGGAAGGGAGCGCGGACACGGGCTCGGCGGAGAGGCGGGCAGGGGAGAGCCCCGCGCCGGGCGAGCAGCAGCGAGGGCGAGGCGGGGGCACTGCCGGGAGCACGGGCCGTGCAGGCAGGCAGGACCCTCGGCATCTCGCTCACTTTGGCAGTATGTCCCTTCAGAAAACTTTTTTTGTTTGTTTGTTTGTTTTTCGACACAGTGTTTATGCATCAGACACAGACTATTTCATTCTAACAAATTTATTTTCTCAATCAGCTCTTACGGAATCACTACTCAAATTAAATTACAATCAAATTATCACATCAAAAGATACCCTTATTACCTAACAACTGTCCATATTTTCATTTCATTTTGATTTGTGCTCGTCTGAAAAAAACACGTAATACAAGATCTGGGGAAAAAATAAATTACCGTTTTGCAGCAGTTCATAGGTATTCTGAATAAAATATTAAAAGAAGTCATTTAATGAAAATATAAAGCAAATTTTTTTTTTTAGATCAACAACGGATCTAACAATTCTATATTGCCGTCTTTTTGAAAAGTCTGTTTATTAAAACCTACCAAAAACACTGCTTGGAAATGGCAGTATTATATAATCACATCCACAGCACCCATTCAATCAAAGTTGGCAACGGATTTAGGAGAGGAGAAGTTCAGATAAGTGCAGCTGCAGATGCTCAGTCCTTCTAAATCCCTTTATCTGAATCAGTCCAGAAATAAAAAATAAAAATATTAATAAAAAAAATATTAGCAGTGGATTTTTTATGACTCTTCCATGATGATTGGCAGCCGTCAGGAGCAGGACTTTGACAGCCCTAAATTATTTCCCTTTCTTTCCCTGGTTCCTTTAATTCATGCAAAGTCCTTCTACAGAGCTCGAACTTTAGGGACCAACAACCTCTCCTTCTCTCACCCTCCCCCTGGCGTCTGTCCCTCCCCCCTTTCTCCTCAGGGTCAGTTTTCTCCGCGTGCGGGCATTTATTTCCATATTTTTGTTCTATAGCTATACCTATATATATAGATAAATATATATATATGTATTTGCTTCCCTATTCAGCCTGCTTGTTTTTAGTGCTGTGTGCATATTTTTTTTTCCTGGAAAAAGTGGACCCTTTCATTTTGCAGAATATATAGATATATAGCTATATATGTTTTCAGAGTGGATATCTGCCTTGCACCAAAATTCTACGTTTTGGCCAAGAAAAACAGGGTGCCGGAATGCAGCAGGCACCCTCTGATTAACCAGATTATTTTTCTCCTGCTTCCCTTTTTTTGACTGCTCCCATTGAAAAAAAAAAATTAAAAAGAGGGAGAGAGAAGGGAGGAAAAAAAGTTTCTGTGATTCATAGAAGAGAGCCCTTTTGGGGATGGGGGGAAGAGTGCGGGGGGTGGGGGGGAGAGGAGGAGGGGAGAGAAGAAGCGCAGACAGTGGTGTTCCTTACTGCGAGAAGGGGGTAATTTGGAGAAAAATAAAAACAAAAATAAAATCAAAAAAGCCCGAGCCCACCCCCCAAGCCCTTTCCCCACAACCAACCAACCAACCCCCCGGCACATCTGCAGTTTTGGTGCATTATGCATCTCCACCCCGTTTTCCCAACACGGTCTAAACGCTCTCGCTCGGATCGACCTTCTCCACCGCTCCCTATTGGTATCGATCTTATATATATATAGATGCACGCATATATCCATATATATATAAACACAAGCAGTCTGAACGAGCCTGGATCGTGTGTGTGTGTGTGTGTGTGCGCGCGTGTGTGTCTGTGAGCGTGCGGCTGTGCGCGGCGGTGCCGGAGCCGGTGGCGGTGCCGGCGGCGGTGCCCGGCCCGGCCTGGCCCGCGCTGCCCCCGCGCTGCCCGGCCCGCCCGCGGTGCCCCTCACTGCACGCTGGTCTGCAGTCCGTGGTGAGGGGGCGGCGTGTCGGAGTTGACGGTGCCGACCTGCGAGTAGACATCGTCGGGGGTCTGCTGCTGGATCCCCGGGGGGGTCATCCGTTTCTCTTTCTG
Organism: Passer domesticus; assembly: GCF_036417665.1. Classification (NCBI taxonomy): domain Eukaryota; kingdom Metazoa; phylum Chordata; class Aves; order Passeriformes; family Passeridae; genus Passer; species Passer domesticus. The sequence continues at coordinate 29,416,514 of NC_087475.1, forward strand.
CCTCCGATTGCAAAACCAAACCCTGACCACCTCCTTCTCCAGCTGCAGGCTGTCCGCTAGGTTCGTAATCTCCTGGGCGGAGGGCTTGGGGCATTTCAGAAAGTGGCTCTCCAAGGCCCCCTTGACACTCACCTCGATGGAGGTCCGCTTCTTCCTCTTCCTGCCCTGGGCGGCGATCTTGTCGATGCTGGTGGGACTGCCCGTGGAAGAGTCGGCTTCCTCCAGCCACTTGTTCAACAAAGGCTTCAGCTTGCACATGTTCTTGAAGCTGAGCTGCAGGGCCTCGAAGCGGCAGATGGTGGTCTGCGAGAAGACGTTGCCGTAGAGGGTGCCCAGCGCCAGCCCCACGTCGGCCTGGGTGAAGCCCAGCTTAATCCGCCGCTGCTTGAACTGCTTGGCGAACTGCTCCAGGTCGTCGGAGGTCGGCGTGTCCTCGTCCGAGTGCGGGTCGTGGCTGTTGACGCCGCCGTGGTGCGGCGGGTGGTGCCCGGGGTGCTGGTGGTGGTGGTGGTGGTGATGCCCGGGGTGCTCGCCCAGCTCCGGCGTCTCGCCGCGCACGAGCCCCGGGTGCACCAGGCTCTGACCGCCGGGGGGGGGGCTCAACATGCCGTTCACCGTGAAACCCCCGGGCTGCGAGTAGAGGAGCGACTGCTGCTGCTGCTGCCCGCCGGCCATGGAGGGTAGGTGGGCGGCCGCCGCCGCCCCCCAGGCCGCCGGGTGCCCCTGGTGCGGGGGGCCCAGGTGGGGCGGCCGGTGGTGCAGCGCCGCGCCCGAGTGCAGGTCGTCGCGTCCGCCGCTGCCCTTGACGTCGGGCGGCGGCGGCGGCTGCTGGGGGCTGCCCGTCATGCCCACGGGGCTGCCGGACCAGGGCGAGCCCGCTTCGGCGGCAGCGGCGGCGGCGGCGGCGGCGGCGGCGGCGGCGTGGGGCAGGGCTGTCACCCACTGGTGGGCATGGCTCAGCATATGGCCGCCGTTGCTGGCGGCCATGGCGCCCGGCATGAAGTCGCTCTGGACCATCTTGGCCGCCGGGTCGCCGCGGTAGCCGCCCGCCACCGAGGTGACGGCCACGCTCCCCGGCTGCATGCCGCCGCCGCCGCCGCCGCCGCCGCCGCCCGAGTCCGCGTGGACGATGGAGCCGGCCGCCAGGATGCCGTTGCCGGGGAGGTAGGGGTTAGAGGTGGCCGCGGCCATCCCGCGCCCGCCGCCCGCCGCTCGCCCCCGCCGCGCCGCAGACGCCGCTGCGCCGCCGCCGCCGGCTGCCGGGCGCCCGCCGCGAGCGCCCTTGCCCGGCGCTGCCGGGGCCGCTGCCGGGGCCGCCGCCCGCGCCGCCGCCGCCGCCGCCGCCTTCCCAGCCTCGCCGGGGCGCCGGGGCGCGGGGTTCACCTGCTAGCGCTCCGCTGCGCGCTCTCCTCCGCCCGTCCGCCGGCCGTCCTGCCTCCGCTCCGCGGCGCGCTCGGTGCGGTCGCCGGCTCTCGCTTCGCCTTTTATATTTTTTTAGCCTTTCTTTTTTTCTTTTTCCAAAAAAAAGAGAAATATTTAGCTGTACATGTAGTTTTCCTCCGCCTTCTTCTCGCCCGGGTTTGCTGCTCGCAGGGAGGAAACCAAACAAAGGCTAAAAAGCGAAAAAAAGGGGGGGGGGATCAAAAAGCCCCCGTGCCTTCTCCCCTCCGCTCCCCTAGGAGTACATCTCCTCCTCTCAGCCTTCCCCTCTCAGAGTGAAACTTTTCCTTTTCTTCTTCCTTTAAGGCTTTGTGTGTGGATATATTTTCCTTTTTTTCTGCCTCTCTCTCTGTCTTTCTCTCCTCGGTTCCTCGATCTCCTTTTGCTCTGTTAATTGCAAGTTTTGTTGGTGTCCTAAGAAAACTTCCTGTGATGATGATGGTGGTGATGGTGGTGATGATGCATTTCTCAAAGTTGTGCTGTTGCTGAAGCACTTTGTCCCCTTTGAAACAAGAGTCCTGCCGGAGCCTTCTTGCTAGAGTCACGCTCTGGATAAGACATTTTTTTCTCTCTACCTTTCCTTTTGGCGGTCGGAAAAAAAAAAGTAAAAAGAAATGTAAAAAGTTGAATTTTCTCGTTACCTCGCGAATTGTTTCTTTCCCTCTCCCGCTCTCTCTCTCGCTTGGTTTGTTGTCTTTTTTTTTTTTTTTGGTTGTGTTTGTTTTGCTTTTTATTTTAATTCCAGCAGTTGGTCGAGGGAGGAGGCGGAGGAGGAGCGCCTTGGTGGAGAGGTGTGTGTATGTGTGTGTGCATATATGGTATCCTTTATACACTAACTCCAGCGGGGAAGTTGGCTGCCGGGCTGGCAGCGCGCACTGGCGGTGCCGGAGTCCCGCCGCTCGCCTCTCCCCGCCTCCCTCTCCCGGGCCGTGCCCGCGCCCTCCCTCCTCCCTGCGCCCTCCCCCCTCCAGTCCGTCCGTCCGTCCGTCAGTCCCTCCCTCTCTCTCCTCCCTCCCTCCTCCCGCCGCCGCCGCCGCCGCCCGCGCCCGGCCCCGCCGCGAGGAAGCGGCCGCCGCCGCCCCCGCCGATTGGCTGCGCGCCCCGTGACGGACAGCGCGCCGCCGGCCGCGCGGCCCCCCTTCCGGCCGTTCCGATTGGCTGCTTTTTAATTTAGGCGAAGTGGCGTCGGAGATGGAAGTTGCCCCCCCCCTTGCCTCTATCCCTCCTCCCTCTCCCCTTCCTCCTTCCTCCTCCCTCCATCCCTCCCTACCTCCGCCTCTTAACTCTTCCTGCCCGGCGGACACACGCACCTCGGAGCTCTCCCGCCGTCGCCGCTCGGGCAGGGGCGAGCGCGGCCGGTAATAATTAATACCAACAGTAATAACTGCAATAACAACGGCGCCAGCGCCGGGCTGGATTCGGAAAGGCGTTTGTGCGAAGGTGTCGCCACCGGGCACACGCACCCGCTTCTCTCCCGCCGGCAGTGCCCGTACCGGCATTCGGAGCTGCGCCCCCCCCGCGCTCAGCCCCGGAGGCGCCCGCCCCCCGCCCGCCCCCTCCTCCCTTTGTCCGCCCCCGCACCCCGGGGTGCGCCCCGGACCCCGGCAGCCCGTCCGCAGCCGTCACGCCGGGGGGCTGGCCCGGCAGCGGCGGAGAAGGGCCGCCCCGTCGGCGGGGGAGGTGGCGAGGGGAGCCGGCGTCCGGGCTTGCCCTGCGCGCTGCGGTCTACTCGCAGGGAGCCAGCCCCGCGGCATGAAACGCTGTATTATTTCTCGTCCAGCGGAAAGAGTTAAGGGGGGCGGGGGAAGGCGGGGGGCGCGGGGGAGAGATGCGACCGAGCGGAAACACTGCGCGCAGGCAACCTCAGTGAACCACGGAGAAAGAGAAAGTGGCAACAAAAACAAGGGCAAATTGAACGCTCCTCGGGGACTGCCGGTGCAATAACACCGCTCGGACACGCAGGGGACACGGCGCTGCCAGTGACCGCCTGGCCGCGCAGCGCCGTCCCACGCGCGCTCCCGGGGTGGCGGGGGCCGCCGAGGGAAACGCGCGGTGCGGGCACGGGAACGGGCAGCGTCGTCCCCCGCCTGGCCCTGCCCGCCCCGAAACCTCCTCCGCACGCCGAATAACCCGGCCCCGGGAGGCGGTGAGCCGCGCACCGCCGGCAGCGCCCTCCGCGCCGTCCCGCTCCCGCCGCGCTCGGCAGCCGGGGCTCGGGGTCCCTCCAGCCCCCGGCTGGCACGGCACGAAACGCCACGGCAGGTCGGGTTAGAAAAACCATTCAAGGGAAGCGTACGGATCTTAAGGGCGGTGATAACTAAACACCAAACATAATCATTATAAATATATATATATATGTATATATATGTGTACATATATATATATATGTGTGTGTGTATATATATATATATATATGCATATATATATAGGTATATATATTTGTTCCCATGCGTCCTCCAAAGGTTTCTTTTTTTATATATATAAAAGATCCAACACAGATTTCATTGAATAAATCTGAGATCTCCAGGTGCAGACGTTTGAATAGTCAGTGCCAGAACCCCATGTTTTCCTTTCCAGCCGATTTTGCTTGGATCAGGCTCAAAAACCGAGTGAGTCTCGTGGTTTTGTTTACACTGAATGGGGAGGATAGGAACGGTGCCATGGGGCCGTCTTTCATTAATATACAGTGAGGATTTTGTCTAAATTACTGCTATGAATTTCACAGTACACGCTTTCAAAAGCCGTCTCAGGTGGCCTGATGAAACGTGATAGCGCCTCTGCAAACAGATCTACTTTCTTAATAAAAAAGGAAGGTGTGTGTGGGGGGGTGGAGAAATCCCCCAAAAATAAAGAAAAAAACCCCAAACCACCGTACACCCTCATAACAGCGACAACAACAAAAAAAGCTCAAGCTGGAGTATGGTCTTTTATTTTAAAAAAATATCCCAACAAAAAACAAACAACCAACTTCGTTCCCCAACTCTTCCCACCCCCTCCCTTGCAGAGTGAGATTGTTTTGTCTGGAAAAAAATCCAAAGTATAACAAGGGGAGAACAGTTAGTGCTGATTTTCATTTGCATAAATTTTCATATATTTTGGTGAAAATAATAGACTAGTGGAGAGCGGGGCTTAGTGGAGTCAGTGCAAAGGAAAATCTTAACATGGATCGTTTCGCTGGAGTTGAGAACATGCTTTTTTCCCCCTGTCACCTTATTAAAATCAAAAATTAAAAAAAATTCTCTAAATCCTGGGAGTTTGATCGGTAAGTGTTTTACATTTTTTTATCTACTTTTGTTTTCTTTAAAGTCTTCTGGATATGTATTTTCAAAAGCTTCGGACAAGACAGGGAAACCCATGGCAACTGCCTTGAAGGAAACAGGCTGGGAAAAAAAGGGAAAGAGAAAGGGAAAAAAAATCCCACCAGCAACAAAAAGCACCTTAGTGAAATATTACATAAAAAGCATGGATTCATTCCAAAGCTCAAGGCAGCAAAGCGCTGGAGTCTTTCTGGTTACTACTTCACTTTTCTGGGCACTGTTAATTATTGTAACACCAAGACTCGGGGAGGCTGGGCCGGGGCGGGGGGGGTGGGGTGGCGAGGAAAACTCTCGAAAATATTACAGATTTGTGAAGGGGAGGCGAGGCTGTTTTCAAACGCTGCTTGGAGGGGGGCGGGGGGGTCTCCCGGCGGGCGGGGAGGGGGCCCGGCCGGTGCAGCGGGCGGGAGAGGGGCCGGGGCCGGGCCGGGCCGGGCCGAGCCGAGCCGAGCCGGGCGCGGGTGACCCGAGCACCTGCCGGAGAAGGGACGGGCGCGGGGGAGGCGCGGGAAGGTGCGGAGCGGCGGTGCACGCACAGGGTTAATGCTGTAACTAGGGAACAGACGGTTAAGCACAACATCTAGAGCTCTGTAGTGAAAGTCCATCAGAAAGAGTATAATCAATCAAAACTAACCAGGACATCCCTTCATTTTATTCTCCAAGGAGATTGGGGCTGGAGGATTACAGACCAGATTTCACTTTGTTTCTCTCTCTTGACAATCTTGCCTGTCTCTCCGCTTTCCCCGAATCCCATCCAATTGCGAGGTGTAGTCTAATGATCTGAAACTCTTCTGCAGCGTTTGGGTCAGTGTGATAAATAATGTGATAAATAATGTAGGATTAAATTAACAGGCCAGATACCGCTCCTGAAAACTTTACCGAACCTTAAATATACCATTATGTGACTTTAATTTATTTTAATTTTACCCTGGTTTTTTGCATTTTTTTTTCTTTGCCCCCTCTGTTGCTGCTCTTTTGGATACACAATAGCTGGTGATCATTGTAATTTCCTAGAATTAGTTACTTCTTTGGAAACGGTCGATAGCCAAATCAATAAAATGGCTTGTAAAACTACGGAGGTATAGGTTTCAATTTGGGGGGGAGAAGAATCGCTCATTTTCCACTTCTTGTTGACGTGCCCAGCGTCTCTTTTGACTGGGGTTAACTCTGTGTGCTCCATCGGAACAGATGCCGTATAGAGCTGCTCCCTCAAGATCATTTGTTTCCTTGATGGGGGAACATTTCTGAGCAGAACATATTGGTTGCCATAGAGAAAGAAATAAAAGGAAGAACACTAGTCACATTAAGCTATATGTTTGTGCACTGGGCTTTAGATAAAAGGACCCCAGTTCAAGCCAGAGCGAACGGGGCCAAAGCAGAGCTCCTTAGCTTCACTAAAACTAGCTTTATTTTGTTTTGGACTTTTACGGTTGAAACATGTAAGCTAATTTTATTGGCTGTCGTTAATTTTATACGATACAGCTTGCCGAGCAAAATCAACTTTGGGCGCGCTCCGCCTGGCGCCGGCCGGCCGCCAGGGGGCGCCCCGCGACGCCCCCTCCCCGCGCGCGGCGGGGCCGAGGGCGGCGGGGCCGAGGGCGGCGGGGCCGAGGGCGGCGGGGCCGAGGGCGGCGGGGCTGAGGGCGGCGGGGGCTGAGGGCCCGGCCCCGGCCCCGCCGCCGCCGCAGCCGGCACTGCCCGCACACCGGCGCTCCCCGCCGCCGGGACAGCGCCCCGCAACTCCCGGGGCCCGCGGGCGTGGGGACGGCAGCGGGGGCTGCCGGTTCAGGGGCGGCCCGAAAGTGTCCCAGGCGGTGCGGTGCCTCCAACGGAGCCGAGGCCTGCAAGGGAGTGAGAGCGGTAATTAAACACAGGCACGGGCACCGCAGCTCGGGGCAACCGGGGTGCCACGCGGGGCTTTTTGTGGTTTTCTTTCTGTCCAAATAAGGCGCTTAAGCCTCTGGAGATGCAATAAAAGGACTCTTTTTTTTTTTCTTTTCTTTTTTTTTTTTTTTACATTATTTAATATTTAATCGCTGTATTAAACCTGGAAAAGTGGCTACTTTTCTTTTGCTTTCTTTCCTTTTTTTTTTTCCTTTCATTTTTCCCTCCTTCCCCCCCCCCCAAGCTGGCCACTCCTCCCCCCGCTCCCTTCAGCCTTATCTGTGCGCGGAGCCAGCGGCAGAGGCAGCGCCGCACTCCCCCCGCCTCCCGCCCTGCCCGCACCGGCCGCGCTCCCGGCACAAGTTTTCGCCGTCCGGGACCCTGGCAGATTAACCTCAACTAAACACAGCATCGACAGCGAGCGCAGCTGAGCCCCACGCAGCCCGGCTCTCTGTCCCTTCCCGAGCGCGCCTGCTCTCAGCCTCTCAGCCCCTTACTCCTTTTCTCTGCTTCCCCCGCTAAGTGATTGCAACAGGGGACAGAACCTAGAAATTTAGTTGGTGGCTTTTAGTTTTCGGGGTTTTTTTAGTGGGGGGGTTGTTTTGTTTTTTGGGTTTTTTTTTTGGTTTTTTTGGGTGGAATTCCTGGGCAAACGCGGCTGCTTCTCACCCCCGCGCCCTCGTCCGCTGGCAGGACACAGGGCACGGGCGGACCCGCGTGGCTGCAGCATCCTGAGCATCCTGCAACGCACCTGCGTCCTCCCGGGACGGGTGGGGAGCGGTGCCCACGGGGCGGGAGCTTGGAGCCACTTTGTTCCCCCGTGCTGGAGCCCCAGCAGTTTCCGTGCTACAAGGAAAGTTTTATTTCTTGCCTCCATAAAGGAAAGACCAATTGGAACCCTGGAAATCACACAGCCCATAAATATGATAGAACCTGGCAAGATGAATACCCCGCCTAAAAGCCTAACACATGCATAAAAAAAAAAAAAAAAAAAAAAAAAAAGGAGAGAGAGAGAGAGAGAAAGAGAGAGAAGTAATCAAAGACAGAAAACGACCTACAAGAAATTACACTTTTCATTTAAAGTGTTCGTGGGTCTTCATTTGGAAAACGGAGTCAAGTCCCTGTGTGTATTGACCGTGAGGTAAAATGGTTGAGATATTTACATGAACAAAACTTTCCACCTACCGCGTTTGGCGCAATGAGCGCTAGGAATATTCCAGACTAGTAAAACACATTTCCAGAGCGCAGTTCTCCTCAGAAACGTGGTCGCTTGCCTGAGATGTGCAGTTTGGTGAACATTTTCCTTGCCTGTGAAGCGGGCGGGTTTTGGAGTTGAAAGACCCCAGCAAAGTTCACCATCCCGGGGTCGGGATTGAGCGGACTTCTCCCAGCTTTCCTCTGCCCCCCCTTCCCCCAATCCTCCAAGCGTAACCTGCGTTATATTTTAAATAAAACAGGATTTAGAAGCGCAGCTCCTCTGCTCTGTGCCTGCGCCAGTTAGCAGCAGCAGGCGACTAGGTACGGAAAGCGAAGCGAAAACTAACGCTAAAACGAGCAACAAGTTAATTCAGCAAAAGTAAACTTTTCTGGCTGCCTTTGGAAGAGTCCGGTCCGGCCAGGATTGCCGGCTCCATGCCTGCCCAATTGTGGCACCCCATTTGTAAGAGTGCTACAGAGTACATGTTTTCCCTCCTCCTTTTTAAAATAAATGCCTATTTAGTCCTAATGGACGCCTTTGGAAAATGGATGTCGAAGAGATACTGTCGTGGAAATAGTGAAAAGAAAGTGTTTACCGTATTTAGTATTCATTTACTTATAGTGGGAAATGATTAGGTATGTACTAATATAACCGTGGAGACCAACTGCCTAATTAGCATTTACAAATTAAAATGTTAAACATAAAGACATATTCCGTATACAGTCTGCTATATGTAAAACACATTCGTGCATAATACAGCAGTCAGCTGCAAACGTGAAGTTGACTGGCTTCCAGATATGTAGCGTTCTTGGCTAATGCGATCTGCTCTGGGTTTTTCAAGCTTACCCATAGTGTAGTTCATAGTTCTTATGACCACGTTGATAGCTGCACTAGGGATATTACACTAACCAATCTGGAGAAAATAGGAAAATACACAGATTACTTTTAAAGGCTGACGATAATAACGATAAACACAATAGGCAGGCGGATCATTTATCCATACCTTTTATTCTGAAGGCTTCACTCGGAACCTTATTTATTGTTTTGAGCATAACAAAGCATTTCGGGTTCTGTAATAAATTAGAACAATAATACAGAACTGCACATGCAAAGCAAGATTCCTTTATTTCCCGGCTGCATAATTTTGATATTACCCAACGTGTCTTGCTCAGGGTTCACCTCACACGGACTGTAATGAGAGTTGCCAAATGAATGGAACAATCTATCTGTTGACTTGAGCCCAACGTAGACACATTACATATGATGGAAACCTAATGCTCCCACCGATGTTAAAATCAGAGGGATACATACTTTCAATCCAGACCCTTGAACATGTAGATTTTTATTAATAAGAATAATTGTGCATGTAGCGACATTAAAAGGGGATTTACAAGTTGGAGTCTTTTAAAAGAGACTGTGAAAACCTTAGCCCTGCTTTTATTAGACATGATATCATTCCGATTTGCGTGCTTGCCATCTCAATGGCGTTTCACATGTGATAAAAAAAAAATCCATATGCATTACATAGATTTTCTTTTACACGCATAAGGACTGGAAGTCTTTTAGTGAATATGAGGGTGAATAATTGTGATACACCAGAAAACAGTTCGTGCAGTTTGGCAGCTCTGGTTATTATTATTAGATTTTTTGACATTTGAACTTGTCTATTGTCTGAGGAGCTCAGTGCAGATTGCAGTAGGTCAACCTTAAGGCTGCTCTTTTTGGCATTGCACACAAACATGCACACGCTGTCTGTTCTCCTTGTGTGAATACAGCAGCTAGAGTTTTATGTTGCCTTTTTTTTTTTTTTTTTTTTTTTTTTTAATGCACATCTATTTATATTTATCTAATCCGCTTGGGGTTTTCACGGTCGTGTGATTAGTTTGTACGTGCCTTCATTTTACACCCATTCCTCCAATCTATACATTTGCCTGATGTTGGATACTTTTAAGTACTCAGTCGCATTCACAGCAGTGTAATTCCAGCATCACGACGTTTGATAAAAGGGACTTCAGTAGCCCTGGGATTAAATGACATATTTCCCCGCAGCTTCGCTCAACTCCATCATGACTCCTACAGTCAAAAGTTAAAGTTATTCATCATCTCCTTGCATTTATTCCCTCCTCCCCTCTCTAAATTCAGCCCCACCACCGGACTTCTGAAACAATTTCTTGCCGCCTGCCAGGAGTTAGGGGGGTAGCAGTGTGGGGGGCGGAGGCTGGAACCGAAAGCCCGCCGCCACCCCGCGTCCCCGGGGGGCGACCCCCGCCCCGCCGGCCTTTCCGCGGGCGCGGAACGGGCCGCGGCCACGCCGAGGTCCCGGCAAACGCCCTGCCGGGCGGGGCGGCAGGAGCCACTTCTGAGAAGGAAAACGCGAAATAGGGATGGATCCCCCCCTGGGGTGGGAGGGGTAAGAGAAGCAGAAAAACTGGATCAAACCCGATAGGAAAGTCAGTTTGCACTGGGAAAATCTAGAGATTGCGTCTAAATAACTTTTCCCTGGAGTGATTTGTGCGTCTTGCTTTCTTCTGTAGTTTGTTGGGTGTTTTAAATTGAGGCTCTTTCCTCATCTGCCGGGGTGAAGACACTCGGTCCGAGCAACAACCCATCTCTTCTTGTAGCAGTCTGTCATTTAAATATGTATCTATATAGGTATGCATACATCCAGGCGCATACGTCTGGATTTGTTCCCCCCTTCACTTCCCTCTTCCCTCTTTAACAAGAGCCTGATAACGCGTTTAAGGCTTGTTATTTGAACTCTCTGATCAGCATGCAGAAATGTAATTGCAACGTTTTTCATCAGGAAAGAAAAGAAAGGGAAAAGGGGGAGGAAATCCCCCCGCTCCCCTTCACACTCTTACACACACAGACACCCAGTGCTCTGTAATCGCTGAGTCACCGTATTGGGGGTCAGTGGGTAAACACGAAGGAGAGAGCAGCAGCTTATTGAAAACCCCGGCGCAAACCGCATCCCTCCTTATCTCCAGACTGTAGATCCCTCCCCTCCTTCTTCTCCTGGATTTATTACTCCGGACTTGGAAAAGAGTGGCCCGAGTGCTGCCAGAGCCTTTTTTGTGACACTGTATGTCCTCCTCAGGCACAGTGGGACCCGCTTTGTTCCGGCGAGGTGGAAGGAAGAAATTCAACGTTAAACTGCTATTTGGGCTGCCGGGAATGGGCGTTGTTTTGTGGGCGTGAGGGGAGAAAGAGGAAAAGGGGGAACAACGGGCAGTTCACCTAGGGATATAAAGAAAGCTTTCCCTTTCTCTGGGGCTGGGCTCTGATCTGGGCATATTTACTTCTATTTAAACGCTATTGTTCCTGCCAGCCTTTGACACAAACAGAAGGGGGGGGGGGGAGAGATGGGGAGGGGAAGGTGGTGGTGGTGTCTGGAACAAAGCTGCTCAAACCCCAGCAACCCCCAAAGGCAGAAGAATACTTCTTTTTTTTCCCCTTTAAAAACGTATGTGACAAGTCTTTCTGTTTGGCGTTGTTTTCTGGGTCCCCCCACTCTCCCTGTGAGCTGAGCAGAGTGCCTGGCTGTGATTCACTTACCAAGGCCCGTTTAGAGAGGTACATGTCCCCCCGGTAGGTGCCAGGGAGCCTCGGAGGGACAGCTTCTCCAGCCCCTGGGTCTGAAGGAGAAGACTTGAAATCGGTTTGTGGCAAGCCCTGCAGCGGGAAACAAAGAGGCAGAAATGTTGGGAGCCCAAGGAGGGCCTGAAACACAGAGAAGCATTGAGCTTCCCAGAGATGCTTCAGCTTCTCAGCGGGGGACAGAGCAGAATCCTTTTTGGGCCGTCTCTATGCATTTGAGGGCTGGACTGTACAGCCCACATTGAATCAGAGTCATTGTGTGTAAATGAATAAGTGCACATTGTTTTGAGATGCTGCTATTGTATTTGGGGTTGGGGGGAGGAGAAGGTTATATTTTGTGTCTGTGTGTGTGTGTGGGTCTATGTGCTTACGAAAGGTGAGTGCAGATTGCAATAGTTGCTGCTCTATTTTTGTTTGTCAAACAGGGCCCTTCTCTTGGGAGAGGGGCATGTGGCGGATCCCAGCCCAGGATTACATTAATCAAAGCATTATTTCCCCAGGGATGTGCAGCACAAATGATAGTAAATCCTAATAAAATTGGATCGCTGAGAAATTGAACGCTTAAAGTAATCTGCTCTGTCTGATAAAAACTTCAAATTTATAAGATATTATGCATCCCCACCCCCAAACACCTTAGGTATCATCACTATGTGTGTATTATACAACTATCGGTAGGAGAGAAATCACTGTTCAGTTAAACAGGCCCATCACTATTGAATATATACATAGATATAAATGTGTTTGTATGAGCATGCACACATATATTGCCCACACACATGCGCAGAGTCATAAAAGAAGCTAAAATATTTATGCACATAACAATAATGACTATGGTCAATACTGCCAAGACTTTACATGCAACACCTTTGCTGTGGCAGGTGCTATAGAAGGCTTGGACAGGGCTGCACATGGTTGTGTACCAGTGCTATAATCTTGCCTGGGGACTTAACTCTCTCTTGCTTTTTACTGACACTCATTATGGACCTCCACGATGGCACCTGTGATCTCAAGCCACTGAGCAGCTTTGCTTTTTAAACATGGGACAACAGGGGTGGTATGAAAATAATTAAAAAAAAATAAATATGTGAACATGAGTATTTGAAGCTGAATTTAGAAAGCTTTTGAGGGGATGAGCTTCAGAAGGAAACTGTTGGAGTGGATGGGAAGAATTGAAAGACTGAAAGGTATTCCCAGGCCAGGTATTAAGTCTCAGACATGCAGCATACTGTGCCCATAGTCTTTCAGTACAGGGCCAGGCCACCACCTTGCTGACATGGGCCAGCAAAGATCAGCTGGCCATTCGCTAGCTTCAACCCTCAGTCTCTGCTACTTCCTCTCTGCAGAAAGAAAGTTTATTTATAATTACTGCCATAGGACACGACAATAGGCTCAAAGAGATCCACTGTCCAGCAGAAAAATTAAAAATTGCTTTCTCTCTCCCCCGCCCCCCCTCCCCACCAAAGATCGCTGTGCTTCCATATGTGTAAGGGGCAGAAGGCATTTCCACTCACCCAGCTGAAACTCTTTGAAAGGCTGTGAGCCTCCCCCGGCGTTATAAATGCCGATCATTCCTCCTACCCTCGCCGTCCCGGGACCCTGTTACCCCCGCGGGAGCTGGCCCTGCCTCGGGCCCCGTTCGTGACCCGTCCTGCCTACTGCTTTGTGGCCGACGAGCTCCGTACTCCTCTCCCTGCCCCTGTCCTTTCTGGCATCGCTAGGCAGACCGAAGGCGGCTTATCCCTTTTCCCAGCGTGGGGTTTTCCTTCCCCGTCCCGGCCCCAGGGGCTTGCGGGGAAGGGCGGGCGGCGGTGGTCCCGACCCCACAGCGCCCCGCACCCTGCCCTGGCCTGCTGGTATCTGTCCTCCCAGCCTGCAGACAGGGGAGCTGAGCCCTCTCCCAGCCCCGAAATGACGCAGCCCCTGTTCCAGCATCGTCTCCCGTTTGGGCTGGCTCCATTTCAGAAGCCGTCTCCCTCCACCCCCTTCTTCCCAGCCTTCCTCCTTCCTCCTCCTCCTCGCCTCACCGTCACTCTCAAACACCCCCCCCCCCCACTCCCCACGCCTCGCGCCCGCTTCCCCCCGCCGCCCCAAACTCCTTCCTCAGGACCGTGGGATGCGGGTGAGCTCTGGTGAGAGTTGCCGGTCTCCATTTCTAAGCGGGGAGCCGCCGGGAGCGGTGAGGCAGCCGTGACGGGGGGGGGGAGCGGTCGGGGGGTTAGGGAGGCGGAAGGAGGGGGGTCCGCACCCCCTCTCTCCCCATCTGGAGCAGCCGCTGGTCCCGGGAAGGTGCAGCCCCCGGCCCCGCGCCCCTCGGTGGGCAGCGCTGCCCCGCGCCGGCGCTCCCCTCGCCCTGCCCCACGCGTGTGCGGACGGTGCGGGGACGCACTCACCTCGCCACTGACGGCGCCTTTTCTCACACCCTCCACGCCCCCCCAAAAAACCCAACAAAGACCAACTATTTGCATAGCGTTCGGCACCCTCACTCAGTATTTATCCCCACTTTTTTTATCACCCGTCTACCTCCGCCCAGACCGACCCTTCTGCCCCACCCCACTCCCCCGCATCCCGGGTGTAACCGGATGGCAAAAATCAAAGCTGGCTCCAATTTACCCCAGTTGTCTTCCTTTGAACACTCATAAGGTAGGTATGGTGGGATGCTGCGCTCCCACTCCCCATGTGCTCAGTGAGGTGCCTTCCTCTCCACCCTCTTCCCCCCCCGCCCCGCTCTCTGTTCCTTAATTGGCTGTATCTTGATGTGCACTTGTTTTGTTTAGCCTATTTTACCATTGCGGACGAGATAGGCAGGAAAAGGAGTGTTTGACTTGGTATGTCTCTGATTTTTTTTTTCCCCTCTCTCCCTGCCTTCCGAAGTTAATTTGCATTCGAGGTCTAATCCATGTTTTAAAATCCTGCCATTTGAGGACTGTATAGGAACAGGGCATTCGTTTCTATTTTTGAGGAGGAGCCTCTCCTGCATTTGCTCCTTTTTGTATAATTTCATTGTGCTCACAAGTGACAGGGATCTGCATCAGTTATTTTGCAATTTATTTCTTAAAAGAGTTGATCAAATTTTCTTATTTTTAGAATTGCAGAGGGAGCAAATACTAGGCATTAGAAAAGGAGCATACATTATTAACAATGTTGCAAACTTAGTCACAGACTATATATTCATATATATGTATTAATCTGCGTTCCTTGGAGTTGAATTTCTGCCTCCTGAACATTTGATTTTGATGAGAGAAATCAGCCAGAGAAAGTCAACTATACAAATACTAAAGTGTATTTTTAGTTCGTCACATCTATTTACAGGTGATTTTACTGCTGTTTGCTACTCTTGCTCCAGCACTTAGTAATTATTTGACTCCAGCAAGGCATTTCATAGGATTAGATGCTGCTTTACTCATTAAAGAGTTTTCAGTTTATCCAGGTGTAACTTTCATCTGCATCTCTGGAAATAGCTATGAGGCCACGTGGACTTTATGTAAAAAGTATAAAATATAAATGAACATATAAAAAGATTAGATTGTATCCATGGTTCTTTGGATGTGATGGAGAATCCCTCTGTGTTGAGGCCTTTATGGGTCCTTTAATAACTTTCACATATTTTATTTCTATCTATAAATGAATTTTCTTTTTTAGTGTAGTGATTACATGGATGGTATATGTTACATAATATTCATATGAAGCCTTTCAAGTATTTCTGTATGCGCACAAATTTATTTTTCACAAATATATGTGTGTGCATACTATACGTTTATACATGAGTGTGATAAAAAACATGCTGGAAGAGAAAAACTGCCCAAAATAAAAAATATGCATGAAGGAAAAGCCATTAAGATAGTTCACTGGGAGTTGGTATCTGGTACATTGCAAAAGTTACTTTAGTTTCAGACTTTACTGTAAACACCTACATATACCCCCATCTCAGCATAAAAATCCCTATGTGTGTATTTTGCCCTTCTAGAACTAACTAAATGGGACTATGAATTATGCCTAAAAAGATGCCACTGATATAAAAATCTTATAAAATAGTAATAGAATATGGAATTTTGTATAGTGCCAACAACTTTAGCACAATTCTTGGCATAAGCAATTTAATGCAATTTTATTTGTCTGAACCAGAATGATATTACAAAGTGAATTAATAGAACATTAGTACTGAAAAAAAGAAACAGTTCTTCCTTTGAAATATGAAGTGCCACTAACTTGAGATGAAACCTGAAAGTCAGTGAATAATATATGGGAAATATTAATATTTTAAATGTATCATATTTAAAATTGCTGTGAACTTAAACAAGATTTCATATCAAGAAAAACCAAGTAATTCATTTTAGGTTCTAATCTTATATGCAATGTTTTACAAATGAGGCAACTCACTAAAGGAGGGAAACCAGGTATGTAAGCATATCTTGTTATTTTGCACATGAAATATGGTCATTATGGAATATGAATTTAATTTTGGAAATGATAAAAAAGAATGCTTATTTTATTTTTTCTACTACGATTCAAGAAAAACAGTTTTAAGTAGATGATTAATTAGATGAAATGGACTAATATGGCCCATAATACCTGTATGGGCTTTTATACCTTGTGAAACCCCACCACAATGGGACCTCTATAAAAAGTATGAAGTCAAGTAATACAATCATATTTTATATTTAGAACGGGAGTTGATGTAATCCAGTTTAATGTTGTGAAAAAGTGAGCCCTCTGGCACTTGGCATGAAATTATTTTAAAATTACTCCTTCAAGTAAAGTTAGTAGAAAGACTGTACCATGGTTGAAGCCCAGCACTAAAGCTCGGGGGCAAACTGGATGCTGCTGCTTGCCTTGCCATCTGTTTAAGTGCAGACAAGGTGCTGCCCTTGGTCGTCTCCTTAGTTCAAGGTCTATTGGCTCCACTATTTCACTGTCCTTCTCCAACGAGCTCAGCGTGTGGAAGCCAAACCTGTGCTGCTCAAGATGGGCCAAATCTTGCTTGTCCCATGCATTGAAGTCATGTGGAGCTTTGTTTGATTGGAATGAGCAGGATCTAGCTCTCATTCTGCTCCCTGAAGTACTTCCATTAGACCTTAATGTCAACTAAGAGATTATTGTTTCATTTATTTGATGTGAATGGAGTTAGGTATGAAGGCCACCCTGATCTTGCCCTTATGCCTCAGCTGTCTAAGGGTTATATCCTATACACTTTGACTAGTGAATCAGGCCAGCAATAATTCTGGTCACTAGATACTGATAAGTAGGACATGCATTACTGAGCATTTTGAACGCTCAAAACACCTCATACCCGCGTCTTTGCATCGAAGCAAGTGCTGGACGTGTATGAGCTTAGCAGAAAGGGCAGTTGTGTGTTCTGGGAAAGAGTTAAGGCTGCCATGAGGACTGTCAGCACTTGTGAGGTGTCTTGTTGAAGGACACAAAAGCCTGGTTAGTCTGTAGACTGGCTCCCACATAGCCAGTTGCTCCCACTATGAGCTAGTTGCAGGTGCCACAGAAGAAGACAGGGTGATGATGGTGGGGAGGGACACAGTTATCACTTGCTACACAAGTGGATCTTTTTCTGTCCAGTTTTGGCCAAAGCTCTGGGACATTTGCTATAGTTCTCTCAATTATGTCTCATTAATTTCAGTAGCTTGTGTTTTCATTACAAATGCCCAGTGTCCTTTGGAAACTAAGTATGGGTATTTTAAATTCAGAATAACTGTGGTGAGAAAAAACCCAGGCTTTTCCTTTTTAAGCAGTTTTACCATTTAATCACAGTTTGTTTAAATATGCATTTCTCTGCTGTGAAATAACCTTTCTTTCCACATTTATGTGCACAATCCTAACTCATAGCAGAAAAAAACATTTTAAAACACTGTGTCATGCTTATAGGATAATTATTAATCTTGTCAGAATAAAAAGCGTACTAAAAGTATTCCATACAAAGGTTTGTGCCTCAACATTTTTGAGAGTTTTTTTTAAAGTAATCAGAGATGTCATAACAGGGGGAGAAACCATACGATATATACCATGTTGTACAAGACTCCTAGAGGACTATTTAGAAATACACAAAGCTTATTTTTTCTCCTTTTGGTTAGCAGACTACTTGATGAAAAGGTATGTTTTTATTTTTATTCCTGCTTGTGTCTTACAGTTCTATGAAGGTGATGGGAAACTACAAATTCCAGACTTTAGTTGTTATATATGATATAAAACTAAGGAAGAAAAATCCTCATAATACATATCTGGAGGGAGAAATACACAATAATCATGCAATTTGATAACAGAAAGAATAATTATTTGACAATAAACCCAATGTTAAATACAAGCAGAGTAATATTGTCCTAGTGAAAAATATAGCAAATAAAATGATGCTACAAAAAAACACTTATGAAACTTCCTCTATGTTTAGAACTTTTCCAGTTGAGTTCTCCTTTTTAATCATTTGTGACCACTGAGATATGGTTAGTGAACAAGCCAGTCAAAACTTTTCTGTCTTGATTTTCCTATCCCGTATCTACAAATCCAAAAATGTAACTTGTAGTAACTGCACTTGATGTTAGGAGGGTGATTTTGCTGCTTGTTTGCTTGGATTTTGCTCAAGACTTGATTTTGCCTACCCTGACTCATGCTGAAATTTCTGGTGCATGTGAGCAGTGTTTGTAGGGTCATCTACTGATTTTGTGCAAGAAGGACAGCTTTTCATACTAGGGATTCTGATAGAAACAGAAAAGGGATACTGTAGGATAGCGACTATTTTTCAAGGACGTTGGGCATTCACTCCTTCATTTAAGTTCAGTGAGAACTGTGAAAAATCAATATTAAAAAAAAGAGCAAATTTTTCTTTAGAAAGTTAAGTGTTATGGAAATTTGACTTGTACATCTCTGGCTATAATAAATAGTAAAATTCTATAGCTGGAAATGTCTGTTTTTATCTTTGTGTGGGTTTAGCATTAGCTATACGTATATAAAATGCAAATGCACCTTTCCTCATGTGATAACTGTTTGCTTTGCCTTTTTCTTTTAAGAGGTAGAAAAAATTATTAAACTACTACTGCCCTGAAAAAAAACCCAAACAGACAGAAACAATAGAAATTATTGTTCATTACTCAGGTAAGAAAATAAGGTCTGTAATCTGCAGAGGGTAAATTATGATTTTATATGCTGCTGATTTGCCTTTCTGAAATTAGGATCCTTGTACTGAAACTCTTTCAGCTATTTTTATTACTATTATAAAAGAATGAGATGCAGATTTCACACACCTGTTAGAGGGACAGCTTTTTGCACTGTGATACTCTGAAACCTAAGGAAAATACAGCAACTTTTCGGGGAGCCACCAATGGCTGGGGAGAGGAGAGTATCTGCACATGCTTCTGTGCCAGTGAATGCTGTAGCCGGTTGTGTGCACCAGGGGCTATGGGTTTTCTTTTCAGAAGAGGACTAGCAGAAGAACAGAAAGCCATGACTAGTTATTGATCCAAGTCCCCTCAGTGCAGCACTGTCAAGTTTTGGGATCAGTTTTGGCTGAATGGTATTGAGCTGCAACTGGGAAAGGAACCCAATCCAAAGCTCTTTCCACCCCCTGTGCCCACACCTGGGGAATAATTCCTTTGTCTGCAAGTGGTGGTTGAAGCTGTGACCCTCCTTCCAGCAATGCCCAGGACAAGCTGGCCCCAGGGCCCCCAGCAGGAGCTGGGGTCTCTGGGATGGGGGGGTGCTCCGCTTTGTTGTGCGGAACCCATAGGGAGGGGGCTTCCCTCCGCATCCTGACGCCAACTTTGCGCTTTGGTTTCATCTCTAATCTCTCTATTAGGGTTTTTAAAATTTTAAATCCTGGCTTCAGTTAGAAACAATTGGACTGTGCTCAGCACTGGCTGTTTTGGTAGGTTTGAAATTCCTGGGAAAACTCAATACTGGCATTTTCTAAACACAGTAAGCACACTGGAATATTAATAGGTGAAACATTTTAAAGGGGCAACATCACTTTGTAATTTTGCCTGTTAAAATATATCAGCTAGGGGCAGCTTGGGGGAGTTGCAGTAAAGACATAAGTGTTCTTCACAATTTAGAGCTTCTGAATTTTAATTATTTCTTTTTTTTCTACCACTGTAAAAGATCCCTGGAGACAATGGGGCTGTGACACTTAGCAACAGGTTATCCTCACTGTGCAGGGAGCACCATAAAAACCACAAAATGGACACACAGAATAAAATACAACACCCGTTGCCCTGTTTCCCAGTTTCTTTACGTTCTGGTGTTAGAGTAGTTGCACTACATCAGCAGTGGGTAAAAAGGAAAAAAACCCCAACCAAACAGATGGAAATGTCTCTAAAATGACAGAGTCTCTGCAAATTGCTTGAAGAACTATCTAAAATAATAATAATAAAACATTCTATATTGTTCTGGACTTTATTTAAATACAAATTTATGGAGCTGGTCACATAATAAAAATTGGAGAGTTTGGCACTGTAGTTGCTTTGGTGTATTTTTCACCATTGTAATGAGCTACAGGGAAACAAAGGAGGATATGAATATAAGGCAGTTGATATTTAGATTTGTGTGGCACTTTCATATGTTGAAAATGTCTTTTAGAAAATCTATTTTTCTTCTATCGTGTTACTGAATTGTAGAAGACACTGAGATAGAAAAGCTGGAATTATTTAATAACCAAAATGAGGAGTGGTTTTTGTAGTTTATTTCCTATATTTCTCATTGCCAACCTCTTGACTGATAAGGAATTTCAAGGTCCAGACAAAACTCACCCATGGGGTAGAATAGGCTGTTAGAGAGTGAGATGATAGATGGATCTATTCCTCACCTTCCAAACCCAGTTTCTTTATAAAGCAATAGAAAACAAACCTTTTCATAGAGCATCAAAAAGCAAGCTCAAGAACAACACTACTACTATCACACCTTTCACGGCATTTTTTTTCAGGCATCTGCCCCTGATTTTAATCCAAAGGAGCTGCTTTTGGAACTGGCGTGTCCGGCTTTGGTGTGTGCCTGCTGAGGAAGAGGTATGCCCTTTGTCCCTCACCTGCAGATGGCTTGGATGCTTTTACTTTACCGAGGCAAGCACTTCCCAGTGGGCTGCATTCAGAAAGTGCTTTTCATAGCATTAGTACAGAACCAAGTTACAAAAGAATATTAATCTAATACATTCCAAAATTCAAATATGTGTGATTAATAAGCATTATTATCTATAAATAAGGCTCTAATGATACTTTGGCAGTGTTGTAAACACAAGAATCAGAAGCAATTATTGTCATTATTGTTCTGCAAGTACCTTCCATGAATACCAAATGGATATTACTGTCCAGCTCTTTGGCACATAGAAATCCTGTAAAGAACAGTTGTCAGTCAGTAAGGCCTGGCCGGCTGCTGTTAACTACGTTTGTGTAAAATGTAGTGTACCTAAAGACAAAGCCGATGAGTTACTGAAAGCAAGACGACTGATTAAAAAAATTGTTCTTTGTCCTTTGCAACACCCAAAATTATGTTAAATAAAGCCTATGAGAAAGTTTTCCCATCCGATGAGATGAACTGTCTGGTTGTGATTAAAAATGGAAATGGACTCTCTGACAAAAACACTGCCCTTCTTTGTGTGAAACACACAAAGGTGAGGATGTCCCAGCTGAAAGGTGGTGTGTAAATAATGACAACATCCCCCCACCCCCCAGCTGTAAGAGGTAACTCTGGACTAGTTTTCAAGGACAGAAGATGAAAGGGGTCTTAATCCTCACCACATTTACCTCTCCCCTGTTCGTACAGGTCCCATGGACTGGAGTCACGCTGGTGGCCGGGTCCCACTCTCTGTGACACCCCCACTCGCCTGCCTTTGGCAGTCTCACCTCCCTCACCAAACCTTGCTGCTTTAGATGGCGCCAGCCAGCAGCAGCATTTTGTGGTGGGTGTTATGTTGTTCTTCGGATGCCAGGGTGTCATTGCGAGCGGGAACAGTGTGGGTCTGACTCTCCGAATATGCAGAAAGAAAAAGTAAAAAAAAAAACCAACCAAACCCCAAACAGTAAGCTTTACTTTCCAAATGTGTTCAATTCTTCTTTTCTCTCCTTGATATTTGGGGCGTGCGGCACCCTATACCATGTGGTTTAACATTTTGTTCTCTATTTGTAGGTCAACATTTCCATGATTAAACTTCATCCTTTATTCAGCCTGTTCTGGCTAGGCTTTGCAGCACATGTGATATAAGCTGTTTTCACAGCTAGTAGGCCAAATCTTACTCTGAATAAGGGAGCCAAACATATGTGACTGAGTCAGACACTTAAATCAACTCCTTGGTAAATGGGAGATAACTCCAGGTGCAGTGATGAACACTGAGAACCAAAAAAGTGGGAAGGGTGGCCAGCGTTCCTCTGTGTAGGAAAAGAGACAGCCTATGCACACAGGCAGTGAAATCATAGCCCTACCCAAATTTTGCTCTCCTGCACTTGTTTGGGGTCACAGAGCCCTCTTCACTGAAGTAATTGGGAATTTTTCCATTCAGGGTCAGGCCAGCCTGGGGTAGGCTCAGTTGCATGGAGCAGGCTGTGCAGGAGGGGGACAAGGCAGCAGGCACAAGAAGGTTGCTGGGGGAACATGGAGCACTTCACCTACAGCATTATGTTTCCTTCACTTGCCCTCCCTCCATCTCCCTTACCGATCTCATTTACAGACCAAGGCTGGTGGCTCTTCTTTCGCTTGGTGGCAGGTATCGGTTGCTCAAAGTCCATGAAGTTGGACTGGGCAACCTATCCACTTAAATCAGTGGAACAATTCCCAGAAGCACTGCCATCCAGAGAGAGTGTGACCCACCAGTAACCCTTAGTGCAGAGGATTTTTTTTTAAAGGACTCTGGCTGCCAGGCCAGCAGCTCTCTTCCTGTCCTTCTTTGCCATTGCCTGGCAATTCTGCTAAGTTCTGGGAAGACTAAAAGGCTCATCAGGCACAAACAGAAGTGCCGGAGGAGGAAGGGATGTCATAAATTATTTAGACCTGCTGTGTGGTTGCTGTGTGATGTTCCTATCTTCACCAGAGCTGGACTGGTTGGGGCTGTTGGGTTGCTATGCAGCAAGTACCAGAGTGAAGAGCAAGAGACCTCCTGCAGGAGGTCCAGAGAGGACCTATTTTCCTCAAATGGACATGGCTGTACCCATAATATTATAGAGAGAGGATTGTGCTTCATGTATAATTTGGTGATGAACTGCAGCATCACAGAGAGAACTTGACAATTAACCATTTCTGTCAGGAACAAGCACTTCCAGAATTACAATGGGGCTGCCTCCCTCAGCTAAAGGAAATACAGGCAGCATAGCAGGACCTTCAGTGACTTTCGTGTGTGTGGGGTTTTTTTTTTTTTATTGCATCCATTCTTTAGGGTTTGTTTATTTGCTTAGGTTTTTTTAAATAGCTTTTTTTTTTTTTTTCATTTAGGAAGGAAAACATATCCTGCCCCCCAAAAAATCTTATTGCTAGATCTTTGGTGAAAAAAGGTCAAACATTGATTACTGTGGCTTTTTGAGTACTGTGTTATTCATAGTTTAGAAAGTCCTGTCCTGATAAGACACACGGTAGACAACACAAATAAGATGAAGGTTATGCACTAGTCTGAAGTTTTGTGGACCTGCCTCATGGCTGGGCAAATCCCTTGGCATGTATGTGGACATCTGATCTACTTCTCTGCCATTATATTGGGAAGAAAAGCCTGCTGGCTATGAGATGTTACCAAGGATCTAATAGAAGACACTTGCCTTCAGTGCTTGTCATGCAGTTAGGGGAGGATGTACAGAATGAGGCACAGAAGCAGATGATCTGGTCCAATGTGCCTTGGGGATATGGAATAGTGCAAGGCAGGGGTAGGATGAACTGCACACTCCTGGAAAGCAAGAGGGAGAGTACCATGATTCTACCCTCACTGGAATGAAAGTTAATCAAGAATATGCTGGAATAAATCCCTATGTGCATCAAAGATACATCAGTATCAAATTAATGGAAAGGAGAAGGGAATTTAGGACAGCTAAGATCTGCTGATAGGGTCAGGTGACCTCCCTGTCCTTAGGTCTACATTTTGGAAACACAAATTGTACTTTGGTTTCACTTTTAAATATGTAAGCCAAATCGTGATGCTTACAGAGACCAAGAAGATTGGAAGAAGATGGGAAAGTCCTGTAATCAGGGTGTGAAAGGATTGCAGCAGGGTATGATGAAGTTAAGCAAAGAAAATTAGAATTTTTCTCCCCAGTTATTTAGAGAAAAGGAGTAAATCTCCATTTTCTTATGCTTAAATAACAGTCCCCCTCTTCCATGGTATAAAAGATCCCAAGATCAGGCAGGAATGAATTAGGACTGTGGTAACAGACATGATTTCAAGTTAATGAAGAGACAGTATGTTTTGTATTATCTTTTCTCTTGTTTTTGATTGCCGTTTTTGGGGGGTTGATATTACTGTAAGTAAATACATTTGTCTTTTGTTTCATTTTCCCCCTGTGACCTATTTCATTTAATTAGAAGGAAATGCATAATAGGAAATGAGTATCATCACACTGGGCTCCATCCAAAGCCCATGAAATCATCAGGAACATTTCCCGGGCTTTTCACTATCACTGCGTCCAGTCCAGCAGAAAAGAGGGGCTATTTCCACCTTATCTGGAAGAATGTGTGTTGTCAGTGTAAAAATATTACAGTTCTTATTTTAAGGTCTGGCCCCAATACTAGGGAAGGATTTTGCTACTGCGTGTGCCTCTCTGTGCCACATGTTTCACATCTGTGGCAGCACATTAAAGGATAAAGGTTCCTAAAACTTTAACTCTGAATATACATATAAAAAGAAGATACAAATTAAGGAAAAGATAAAAGATATTGATGGAAGTACAGGAGATGCTCTTTAACATGCATATTATTGACTCAATAGATTGTTACGGCTTCAGAGCTATTAGGGTCTGCTGTGTCAATGTGTACTTAGGGACTGTTTAATATGCAGATGGTTGACATGACAGACTGGAACCATTACAGTCTATCATGTCAGGGGGGATACATGAATACGCACTTTGCCAACACTGTAAAAAGTCCCTTTAAAATGCAGTAGCTGTTTTTTGCAATAATTTAATAGGTTTGGTTCTTTGGATGCCCAGAGACTTGAGAGTCAGGATTTATCAGCAACAAAATTTATTTCCAAATTAAGTCATTTTCCATGTGGAATGTGCAGTCTGGAGGACCGAGTGTAATCTCAGATACACAGCTCCTATCAAATCTTGTAAAATTAGCTACTGCACTTGTGCATGTGTAGAAGAGATCAGAATCTATCTGTCGGCATGTGTCTTTTTGAAGAATATAGTTTTGTCTTTTTGAGGGGTAAGGGAGAATGTCGTCTCATTTTTCATTCAAATAATCTTCAGTAGCAATTAAATAGCTTATGCTACCTAAGAGATCAGTTATTACAAGATAAGCAGCATGACAGTTTGGAAAACTGAATAAGTCTTTGATTATTTACTAAGTTTTGATATCTGCTATTTGCCTCAAAATGCTAAAAAGTGAAGTATAAGATACAAACATGAAAGGCTCATTTGATCATCATAAGGAAAGGAATCAGTAGTTTTGCTTTTCTTTTCCTCAACAACTTATTTTTTATTAAAATAGCAAAGCCAAGTGTTGTGTTTAATAAGATATATTTTTTTCATTTGAATATCAAATAGAAAAATACAATTAAAATATTTCTGCTTTTACATTAATCGTAGGCTATATTTCAGCAATGCATATATCTAAGAAGCTCAGCATACACATTTGGTATATATTAGATGCTTCTAACAGATGCCCAGACCTCTTCCCCTGATTTTTAATGTTCTTTTTTATGGCAGTGGTCCAGGGACATTTTAATTTGCAAGCCTGTGAACTTGGAAATAATACTTGTAGTGGGGCATTATGTCTAGTCCATTCCCTCTAAGTTTATTGTCCTGTGTCACCTAGCTCTGATTTTAGCTGATTTGCTGAACAGACTTGCATGGTGCAATTACAGCACAAAATTCACTGGGAAAAAGCACTCTGCCTTGCAAATAATAGTAATTGTACAATATTATAAAGGTCTTTCCTCTTATCTGTGGGAGAGTTGGGGGACAAATTCCACAAAAATTTGCATTTTTAGGCAAATGTGATGGCTGATTTCTGACAGCTCCTTTTACTGCCTGGTGCAGTAGAACAGGGAGACCATAGGGACAGTCTGGGTGTGGTGTGATGGGTAGGGCAAGTGCCAGGAGGTAGAAAGTGCAGAGAGTACGTTGCCTACAACCTGTTACACAAGTGCTCCTGGGTCTTCTGTGAGATATCTGCAATGACACAGGAAAGCCAGGAAAAGCTTAGGGAAAAAGAGAGGTCTGGAAAAGCCCAGGAGGTGGCTTCTTACAGCTGAATTTATGCTGTGCTCACGGAGAGGTCCCTAATAGGAGATATCTCTCCCTGGTGCTGAGTTACCTCTGCAACAAGGGAGGACCAAGCAGCAGAAGCCTGAGCTGCAGGAAAATGTATTGTAGCTTCAAACTGCATCAGTACCTGTGGGAAAGGTGAGCTTTGTTCCCTCCCCAGCTCTGGGATGGTGGGCACATCCTTGTGGCAGTGGGTTGTGACCATGGCTGTGGGAGTGGCAGCTCCCACAGCCGTTCTGCCTCCACCTCTGGCCTCATGTGGCTGTCCAGGCCACTCTGCCCTTCTCCTTCCCCAGTGCAGCCCTGGAAGTTCCATATCCCTGTCTGTGTTACCCATGTGCAGGGAAACATCATCAGCTGAAAGATGCACGTATGAAGGTACGATGTGAAGCACTGTGTTACCTGGTGCTAATCAATAAAGCAAAAATGTAGCTTTTGACAGCACTTGTAATTTTGACTATTGCAATGGTGTGCCATTTCTTTGAATGCAGTACGCTTCTGTGCCCCATTAAAGCATGGCTGGCATCGCTTTCAACTATTCACAAATGCTGAGATGTTGAAAAATGTAACATTTACAAAAGATACATCTGGTGTATATTTACAAGGCTCAGGAATCATTTAAATAGTGCCTGTGCCATCACCATATTAGGAGAAAAGTTAGTCCCAGCCGCATATGTGAAATCAGTAGTCAAATGTGTGCTGGTTGAAAGTCCATTACTGTGATATGGTATTTTGGGGTATTAAAGGTGAAACTACTAACCCGGGTATAATGCTCAAATTAGATAAATACAGACCTGCATAACATACGTGATAACTACCTATAAGCACCTGTTTAAACAGTGTGGTCAGAAGAGGGTTATGAGTTTTGAGGGATAAAGATTTAATTTTTTTTTAAGTAAAGCACAATCTTTGGCTTCTCATTGCAAGGTGTCATCATACCTTTTTTCCCTGTTGTTCAGTGAGAATGGTAAGACCTACCTTGGAATCGAGGAAAAAGCTATTGAACAGCTTCCTTTATATCACATAACATGTCAAGGACAAAAAGGTGTTTGTCTCCTCCTGCCAGTGCAATACCACTTAAGTTACATTTGTAAACTATTTTTTAATTAATGTGATGGGTCATGTTTTCACCACACTAAGGCAGGAAATTCAAGGTAAACCAGATACTCCCTTTCTCACTCACACAAACATGAATTAAGCATGTAGCATCAGACTTAATTTCAATTTCTAGGTGTGTAATTGAATCTAGCTCAATGTGAACTCTTTTTTTCTGCACCATCTCATTGATATCTGGATGTTAGTGACATTATTTAAAGCAACAAATCAACCTATAGGACTGTGTTCAACTATATGTCGTTTGACAGTAAATGGAATAAAAAAATGTTACTTTTCTCTAGGGGCAGATTTGTTAAAGGGTTTTCATCTTTTGTCAAGATATTTAATCTTGGAATGTTACAAAAAAATTGCACAGTTTGTACAAGTGCAGATTTCTGCATGCACAGTTTGCCTGATTGCTAATTTGGCTGAACACACTTAGCTTTAACTCACACAAATGAGAGAGGAAAGATAATTTTTCTATACATCCTTCTGAGTCAAGTGTGAGTTGCTGGACTCTAAGGGAAGCAGGTATCCACTTTTGGGGCTGAAGGCTGTCACTCTGGATCACCCTGTACATCAGTCTCAGTTCACGCATGCCAAAGAGAACAAATCCTAGCAATGAGTTGTTGAGTGATGCCAGCAGAAATGAATGTTTCTGAAAGCTTCAGGCTTTTGGAGAAAACAGCTGAAGCCAGCTCTGTGGCACTCACCACTGCTGCCTAACTGAAGGAGGGCAAGATTTTGGCACAAGCCTCCCATGTAATGGACAGATTTGAACACACCTTTGTTTTTCCACAGGCTGAGTAAAGCTGGTATGGGACTATAGAATTAAGCCAAAATGCCAAACCATGTTATTTCCTCAGAGGGGCTCACTAAAGAACAACTTTAACTAAATTATTAGCGCTACTAGTAATTATTATTATTAATTCCTTTTGGTAAGCCTGTCCCTCCATCACAGTAGCAATCACGTGCTGGGATGTCTACTGCTTAGGACATCATACTCTTTTGGAAGTGGATGCTTGTTTAATTGATAGATTGCAAAGAAGGTCTGACCTATTGCCTTTTCATGTTTTGCTTTGTTTCAGTTGCCTGGACTCTCACAGCTCCTTAGTAGCTTTTCTGATCCATCATGTCAGGCTGGCAGCTGTGCCTCTGCACTGTGCCTGCCTGCCCACCATGTGCCAGATTTCACTCTCAGATGCTTGGCATGCCCTCCTCCCTCACTGCTCTCTCACTGGAGATCTGGTTTTGCCTTCACCTCTATTAAACGCCTTGGTTTTAATGGGAACAACTGCTTTCCCTCATGGGTCCTCAGTCCTGGGCTTTAGGTGTGCAAGGACAGAGGAGGAGGGCACATTCCCAGATGTCCCTAGGTGTGTGCTATGTATGTGGGATCAGGCTTCTGCCTGACATCTGCAGACTGAGCCCTCTACCCCTCCCAGTGAATGGTCCCACTCCGAACCACGAGCATTTTAATTCTGAGATGTTTTCCCCAGGCTGTGTAACTTTTGCCTGCACTCTTGGCTCCCCACTGCTCTTGAGCATATTTCCCTGGGTCATGCAGGCCCACAAAGGTTGGCATCTCAAATGAATAAATTTCATTTTACATCAGTCCACCTGAAAAATTGTCCTCAGAGGTTTCCACCTCCTCCCCAACATCAGGAAAAAATGGTTGAAATTTTATAAGCAGATTTTCAAGAAGAAACAGATTTTTTTTTTACTGCCAAGCTGTATAATAGGTGTATTTGAGAGGTCGTTAACTTCAACAGTATAGTCAGAAACAGTGTTACACCCCACACTGCATCCATCGTTAAGCAATTAAGTTACTGATGGGCTTTTACATTTATTTACCTTGATGGAAAGATATGTTTACTGAACCTGAGTACAAATCAACATGAGGAGGTGGAAGTTCAGAGTAAATTTGACTAATGATGTTATGTTTTCATCCTTAAAAGAAAGGAAAAAAAACCTTTCTGCTTTTGATGCTATTTTATCTTCATTGGAAGGGATCCGAAATGATCCCAACTGTCATGTGAGTGCTCAGTTAGGCTTAGATCCTCTTTGATTGCAGCTGAACATCTCTCCCCGTTGGCTCATACCTTTCCTTATATGAATACAGCATACAGCACTTCAGGTTGTTTACTGAACAGCACTTTAACTCTTCCTCTGTGAATGCCCTCACGATTATATCTTTAAGCAAAATTTGAGCTGTGGCCACCTTGGCCTGAGGAGATGTTAATGTGGCCTCATTGCTGATGTGAAGGAAGAATTTCCTTTTGCTTTCACAGTAACTTCTTAAACAAATGAGAAATATTTTGTTCATGAATCTTAATTCTCTCTCCTTTTTTTCAGGCCCACTCTTTTCTCCAGTCTTGGTATGTGGATTTCTCTCTCTCCAAGTAATTCCTTAGCGTACCCTTGAATGGCATCTACCACACGTGAGCATCCTCCACAGTCTCTAAGATACTTTTGTTGTTTTTCTTCTTTGAACATTTGTTTTTTTGAGATGACATTGACAGACATGAGGCCTAAGTCTGGAGATGTTCTGTGGGTAGAACTCACATTTATTTCAGTATGTCGAGCAGTTTTAGGATCTGATCCATATTGAAGACTAGCATGGTGTAATGAGGCCTGGGCATATACAACAATATGTATTCTAACACAGCTCACTCAAAACAAATATGTTCCCTTCTCTTTGGCTGGTATAAACAAACAATCTCCATTGTGTTCTGCATGGCTCTGCTGCGCCGCCTTGCACATGGCAAGAGCTTGGCTTCCCTGTTCATAAAAACAGCATCTCCCTTCTGCGACGCCGTGCGCGCCCAGACAGACCTGCAGCTAAGGACACTGGTCTGAAACGGATAGCTGGTCTGGTGTTAAGTCCTAGTTGAGGGAATGAGGGAATTTTCTTGTGACAGATATACTTAAACAGGGTCTTGTTTCTGAGTCCTGTGGACTTCAGTCAGACAATACTGATTCTGGATTCCACAGCTGGAAAGCAGAGAATCAGTGTAATAGTTGTTGCAAGATTCCCTCACAATGACCCACAAAATCTTCACTTCTTATCCTCGCAATAAAAATCGTCACCTTTGTGAAAAATTCGTGATGACTTGAGGTGGAAACATTAGCAGGGGTGAGCTCAAAACTCATGTGTGAGACCCGTTGTCTGTGTGAAGCAGAGTGAGTTTGAACCCAGGTGTTACTTTTGTGATTGAGCTCAGACTTTTATGCCATTTTGCAAAGCCATTACCCTCTCCTGTAACTTGTGCTGGAAGCAGAGTGAGCTGTTTTGGCACTGAAATGATTTCATTGTTAGGCTAAGTGTTACACAGATGGCATTCTTAAATGTAAAATTCTTTTTATGATTCTTTCTATTTCATATTTATTTCATTAGATCATTATTTATGTTAAAGAGTCACTATTAATCTGAAACGTGCTCAGCTTGAAAGAAAATGTTGAGAGGAGTTTCAGGTATCTGATCCTCAGTCCTTTAGTTTTTGTGTTTTGCATTTTCCTACTTAAAATGGTTTTTTCTGTCTCTAGGTGCTATGTGACAGATCCACACAAACAACAGAGGGGAAAGAGCCTCACTTAACTGATTAGAGGAGAGAAGCAGTGAAAGGGAATATGCACAAAGCACTGCCAAATTCACAGAGCAAAGGAAAAGATAAAAAATAGAATGATTTCACCGGCCTTTTTTTTTTTTTTTTTTTCTCCACAGAGTAATGTAAGGTATTTCTTATACTAGCACCAGGGAAAGAATTTTCAGAAAAAAAAGTGATTTCTTAATTAAGGATCTCTAATTCAAAATATATTCATTTAATAAAGAGTAATTATGATAGAAGCAACTACTCATTCATATCAATAATTCATTCAGAAGTAAACAATATCAACATATTATCATTTATTTTTCTATTTAATAGGCTGTGATTTAAAATAAATCTAAATCATCATAATCATTCTGCTCCATATGCTGGGAAAGAAAAAGTCACCTTAAACCAGATGCATATTGTGAAAAAAAAAAGGAAAAAAAAGAAAAAGAGGAAGACAAGTTGTTCTAAAGAAACAGCATATGGGAGAAAATCTTAAGCCTCAGTAAAGATGCTCTGCTTTGTAGATGGCAATTTAGTTTTGAACTGAAAGAGGGTATGTTTAGATTAGCTATTAGGAAGATATCCTTCACTTAGAAGTTGGTGAGGCACTGGAACAGATTGTCCAGAGAAGCTATGGATACCCCATCCCTGGAATTGTTTAAGGCCAGGTTAGATGGGACTTTGAGCAAACTGGTCTAGTGGAAGGTATCCCTGTGCTGGGCAGAGGGGTCAGACTAGGTGGTCTTTGAAGTCCCTTCCAACCCAAACAATTCTGTGATTCTGTGATAACTATTATTCTATGATAGCGAGGCTGTTATGCCAAACAAGATTCTGGTCAATAATTTGCAACAACTAGGAGTCAAATACTAATTTCTTTCTTTTATAAAATTAAAAAAAAGAAAAATAAGATTTATCTCAGTTTTATTCAGGAAAAAGCAATAAATGTGATCAAGAAAATTCTAGTTCGAAGATGTTCATGTATGGAAACAATAGGCTGTTTGCAAGTCCTTATGTGTGAAAATAATAGTCTGTTTACAAGTTCCAAGTTGGCTCTGCACATGTACCTGCTTATGTGCTTGGAGCTGCATTTATTTTTCCTGTTGCTAATTACCTAGCCAATCCCTCTCCTAACTTGTATCCTTAACTACCCACATCATTTTGTCAGCTGACAGCTCTTTTTCAGCTCCCTAACACATCAGCACTCCTGAAGCATACTCAGTTAAAAACTTTTATTTCTGTCACCTGTCTGAGGTCCAGAGAGTGGCGTTTGGAGCCTGTGGATCAGGGTTGCGCTTTGAATTTCTTTTACTTTTGACATACTGAAAAAAGCATGAAGGGCTCAAGCCCTGGTCAGCCTGTGCTTCCCAGTTACAGCATCACAAGAAGTTGGTGTAGATCTCCGCTTACTGCTTTTTTCTGTTTTTGCTTCCAGTAGGTGAGGCCAGTGGCTGTGGTGGAGAGTGGGGTGTCAGCACTCTGCCTGTTCTGTTCCCACAGAGCAAGGCAGCACTGACAGCACACTCTTGGGCCCCAGTGCAGCCATAGGGCCCTCTTGTCCTTGGATGAGCTCAGCAAAGCCCTTTCTCTCTCCCAGACAGAGAGCCCTGTATTCTGTCTGGGAAAATAAGACTATGCAGCCCTTCTTCCCCAGAATTCCAGCAGCAATGCTCTCGGGGACCTCTCAAAGTGGTGGCCGCAGTTAAAATGCTGTCAGCATAGTGCAGTTTAATTCTGCAAAAAGTTGTTTTCTTAGCCTCTCAGGTGAGTTTTGTCACCTGTGTCATTATTGTGTTACTCTTCCAAGATTATTGTTGCTGTCCCAGCAAAGGCTGCCCAGGGATGTACAGTTCCAGGGCAAGCAGGTTTAAAAGGTATCTGACTTATGTTCTTTTCCAATCTATCTCTGTCATTAATATTCCTCCAAAAATTTTTAAGGAGAAAAGTGAGTCATGTTTGATTTTCCATACCCTAACAGAGAGGAGCCATGTACTTTCCACAAGCTATTGCATTATTTCTCTCTCCGGTGTGGCTCTGATTTAGTGCTGGATGAAACTCAAAAGGAGGATTAGTGTAGAGAGACTCCCATATGCTTGGATGCATTTCTGAACTGTGTACTATCCTCACTGCTTTTGATGAAAAAAGCTGGGCTATAAACCTGATGAGAACAGGCTTCCATGCAAGATGTTTAGTATTTCCTGCTTCCATTTGGGCCAGGAATACAGCACACCCAGCCACTTTTGGCCCTGTAGCTCTTGGTCACAGGCCTGCCTGAAATTTAGAAAACCACAGCAGTGGAAAATCAGTGGGGGAGTGAAAGGAAGTTGATTTTTCTCCACTTTAATAAAGGCTAGATTAGGGTTTTGTTCCAGTTTTGGCAAAAGCTTTGCTGGGGGAAGGGCACAGGTAGAATGTTTTTATATTAATGGAATTGGTTAATCTGTCTATTAGATGGCTGCACTGGAATGCAAGTCCCTTTTTATGGTCCTGAGTAGAAGAACTGCTTTTTAAGGGCTGCCCTTTCTGGGAAAATTAGAGCTGGATGTAAAACTCTGACCATATTGTATTTAAGGAAATTGAGAGCATAAGAAGGAAGCAAGATGAAGAGAAATAGTGAAAAAGGGAGAGAGGGAGGCCTCCCAAAGATAAACTGCTACAGTGAGTTGTGCTACTGCTTGGTGTCACACATGGGGGCTTCACTATACCTAACACCTGATCATTTTTCTAGCTAGTAATTAAATTGTAAATAGTGAAACACAAAGCAGCACTGAAATTGACCCTAAAACTGCTGGTGTACTGCCATTTGGGACTATCTTCTTTAGTATTTTCTTTTTTTAGACAGAATTTCCCAATAGTACTGTTATCAGTCGATCATTTTTGCTGATTCTCCTCTCCATTACAAAGGTTTCTGAGTTTGTGAATGAAAGGCTATGTTTTCTCAACCAAATCCTCTACTCCTCGGTCTATTAGTAAACTAATGTTAACTTACAAGATTTGACTGAAACCTCCGGGTCTGCCAGCTGGATGCTTGAGGAGTCCAAGCTGGCTAGGTAAAGAAACACCTTTTTCACATGACCCAGCTCGGCTCCCGAGTTGCCCCACAAGTTTCTATCAGTACAAAGGCTGACATTGTCTACAAGGAGCAACTCGGATTACGGTCCCTTCCAGCTGCATTGCCCCTGACCCCAGTGCTGCCCTGGGCTGCCCACGCTCTGCCCTCCCTGAAGCAGGGAGGCTTCAGCTGCAGCCCGCCGCTGACAGCGCCGAGTCTGCTCTTGAGGGTGGCCTTGGATGTGCTTTAAAAGGCAGTGCAGACGCTCTGTGAGGATAACATGGAATGATTATTTTAGGGCAGATTTTCCCCTAGAAAAAAAAATAGTTCTACATGTGCGCAGTTTGATCTTCACACAAAAGATTTATATAAGAACTCACTTCTCTCTGTCAGTTACAAAAAAAAAAAAAAAAAAAGCATGCTGGCAGGATTTAGGGAAGTGTGCAGGCTAAAGGATAGAAGCAGACAAAAGGGAGTTTTTCTTCTAAGAACATCTGCACAGCTGGAACCCTGGCAGTGCTGTGGTTTGAAAGCCTAGGTGTTGCATGACTGGGGCAAGGGACAATGTCTGTTTGGCACCCTCCTGACACACAAATTTGGCCAGAGATTCTTAGAGCAGTCCTCAGCCATGTCCCTTGCTGTGCATACACAGATGCATGGACATTATTTTGCCATCAAATGCCTGTTTTGGGGAATCTTCCACCCTGGAGGTAAACTATATATAAATGATCTTAGGGTAAAGGTGAAGGGAGAAACTGTGATTTCTTTAAGCGATAAAGTAGATATAAACCAGGCACAGAGTTAACAGGAATGGAATATCTGCAGTGCCTCTAGATCAGCAGAAACCAAACTTCCCTGACTCCTAGATGCGCTGCAAAAATGTGCCTATAGTTCAGGCTGGAGAAACTTAACAATAAGTCTGTTAGAGAAACAGCCCTGAGAGCCTGGCAAGGATAGAAAGGCTCCCTTGAGGCACCTGCACCCCAAATGTCTTTGTAAAGTCAGATCACCACCTACGGTAGAGCACAGGCTAGCTCAGTCTGGTCTGCTTTGTGGCATGAAGGAAATGCATGTGTGAGTCTGGAGTTGTTCTGATTTTTGTCTGTCTCAGGCTGGCCCCATTCAGCCATCTCTGCCCTTTCTGGGGAGTGAGTCCCAGATCCAAAGACAGATTCTAACAATACAGCCTGTGTGCATGCCTCTAATATAACATGATGCATATAACTGAATATAAGCAGGGATGAGGCTTTAGATCTTCCTCAAATCTCACTGTAACTTTGAGATTGTCAGACAGTGCTGAAGTGAGAGATCTGGAGTAGGAAAATTAGTGAACACAAAAGTCATGATATTTACTCAGTTTATGCATTTTCTCTCTCTTTTTCCATAAAACCTGCATAACTGGCATGTAATTGTTTTGCTAAGTGAGTCTTGAAAGCAAAAGTCTTGATGGCTGTCACATATCTTCTTTGTAGTACAGTGTGTTGTCCTCAGAAGATAATCAGTAGAACTTGCTCAGAAAAACTTAATCAGCAGAACTGAGCACATTGTCAGTGCTTAACAAATAATAAATTATAATAATAACCGCAGTTCCTTTTGACACAACCTATCAAACTTTTGCTTTATTTCCAGGAGTACCTTACTTACCTCTGTTTAAGATTTAATACTTTCTACAGCTCTGCTTGTTATGGTTGAGAGGACTGGTAATACAACCTAACAGGGTGGAAGTATTGACTGAAATAAAATTTTGACAACAGGCAGAAACAAAATACAAAGAAAATTCTTGAACTGTTCCTTTCCACTTACTGTTGTTGCTTTACAAGTCTTAAAAACTGAATTAAAGAATAGATTTGATCTGTTATATTGTTAAAATGTAACAAATTAATAGAATCACATTTAAATTTTCTGATAGTCTGTTTTTTAAAAGACAGACTGATTAGGCTTTCTTTACAGAGAGGTGAATGTGTCCAGAAGCACTTCCCTTATTATTAATTATTTTTATTATAAGGAGCTTGGATGGCTCAGAAAGTTGTTAACACAGCTGGGGCTATCACTTCTTTGCCACCATTGTAGTTTGGCCTTGGCTTGGAGTTACTAACACTCATATAATTTTCTGATTATTTGGTAGTTTTTATGCAATTTGGTGGTGGGTTTTACTCACTTTGAACAAGAGATGTATTCACGTTATAGAGAAAACCGTCAGGTCAGCTCTAAGCTGCTGCTAATTGTCACAGGCTTAAATGGACCCGTTTCAGTTTAACCCAGTTGAGGATCTGACCAATGATCACAACTGGCATTAATTAGCAGATGTGTTATCAGACTCCGTGGAGATGTCCTGGGTTGAGTGACAACAGAAGCGCTCAGCTGCTGCAGCCGGTGGAGCTGTGCCAGTTTGGCAGCTGATGGCACAGTGCCCGATGCTGGCAGGTGGAAAGCCAGGGTCAGGCCTGACGGAGGCACGCTGGTGGCTTCTGTCACCAGTCTCTGAGTAGAAGGAGCTGCAGACAGAGACCAGAGCACCAGGCATGTGGTTGTAGTAAAGCACAAACAACACAAGACTCCTGGGAGCAGGAAGACAAGGAGGATGCAGCACTGAACTGACTTGTCCCTGAAGCTGGATATGCACAAGATATTGCACTGCTAGAGAAGCAAAAGCCTCTAGCAAATGTGTTGAGGCTCTGGCTTTCCATGTGTGCCATCTGATCTGACACTGTAATGCCAGTTGCAAGTGTGTGGCAGGAGGGTGAGGGAAACACATTTAAAAGCAGGGGATCCTGAAAAGCAGTTGAATTTCACAGAGACAGCTACTGACAGTCTCAGTGCTATTATGGCTGTGACTGGAAAAGTATCTTGAGCAGGTCATGGGGGTGAATGAAGAGCAGGAATGAGAGGCTGCAATTTTATCAGGGAAAAAGAGCATGCTATCTTCCCTTTGCACTTATCTGAGTGCAGTGTGGGTTAAGACCAGGCCAGTAACCTGCCCAGATATTGCTCAGTAGCAGCCAGTTCCTCTTTCTCATGCCTACCTACCTCCACAGGATGGTGGCAGGAACAAGTTGCCAAGATAATGGCATGGGACCTTTGTAAAGATTTATGGTTTGTTAATATTTACAGGACAAAAATGAACATCAGGTAGCTCAGGGAGTAATTTTTTCAGCTCTTGACAGAGTTTGGAAATTAGCTTAACTGATCCCATGTATTTTGATGCACTGTGAAAAAAAGAAATTCTTTTAATCGTGGGATCTTTCTGTTGTAACCTAGGAAAGGAAAATAGCAAAAGAGTGAGAGTTCAATAGTACTGGGAATGGAGAAATTTTTAGATTGGTTGCAGACCTCTGACCCAGTTGACAGGAAGATGCAGACTACCCAAGGAAGGCGCTACCACCTGCAAATTCTCTGTTACCCTTCCTGCCATTTCTCCTGCCACTCAAAGCAAGATATGAAAAGATGTTTATGCATCTATTTGCTGTGAAAAATCTGGGTCCTTCTCTGAATAGTTATCTTTGGGCCCAAGGCTATGAAAGGGGATGATTGAGTCTCATGTGGGATATAGATGTCCAAGTCCAGGTTCCCAA
Organism: Passer domesticus; assembly: GCF_036417665.1. NCBI lineage: Eukaryota > Metazoa > Chordata > Aves > Passeriformes > Passeridae > Passer > Passer domesticus. The sequence goes on from NC_087475.1 coordinate 29,453,655, forward strand.
TCTACACATTTTTTATCACCTGCATTTTTGATAAGAAAGTTCTTAAGACATCTAAAACCTTTTTTCTGCTTGTGTCTCTTGGTCAGTCACCAGCTCAGCTGAGTTGAACTTCCCAGCATTTAATCCTGATTCATCTCCTCAAACCATCCACTGCTTCACCCATGTCTTCCAAGAGTGTCGTGGTAAAGCACATGTAACACATGACCAGGACTGAGCAGTACACAAAGTACAGCAGCTGTGTTCACTGTCATTCAAAGGCATTAACTTCAAACTCCACCCAAGCTTCAGGGGCTTCAAGCCCTTATCTCTTATCTGCAGAGAGAGCAGGAACCTTAGGTAGGAAGCTGCATGCTAAATATTTATAGGGGAAGAGATTTTTCATACTTCCTGCAGAAGTGGTGCTGACACATGTAAGGTTCTCGGGGAGGAGTTTAAGGCAATGAGGTACAGAATCAGATACAATCCCCAGCCCTCCACTGCTGAATTAGCTTGGTGTTTTGGATTGATGCAAGATAGAGGATCTCTATTGGTATACTCATTGCTGTGTAAGGTGTTTCTAAAACATTGTCTTCATAGCCTAATGAAAATACAGTGATTTTTCAGAAAAATCAGTAGAACATATCCTCAAAGGATATGATGATTATTGGAGTTTTAATTAAAATAGCAGGTGAAATAAGTATTATAGTGTGCTATTACTCCTAAAATAACAACAGAATAAAGATGCCCATTTCTTTTTTGAGTGCAATTTTCTAAATGAAAAAGTAAACATTAATATCTGCAGAGATCTTACTGATCTTGTACGATAATTTAGAAAAATATCCCTATTAGGGATAGTTATATATGCTTTTTGTTGGAAATGCAATCACAGGATATGCACATAGCTGCAATCTGTAGACAGATTAAGTAAATTAAATCACTCAATGTCTTTTTTCAATAGCTCTAAAGTTAAAAGTAATTTGCAAAGAAAATACTCAGTTTCAATTGGTTTGTAATATCTGTTAATGATCTTTGGAAAAATTTCTGATAACACGCAGGAATTCCCTCAGGGGCAGGGTTGTGAATAAGTGGATTTTTTAAGTTTGAGATGTCATTAGCTAGTGATTTCTTTGAAGTAAAAAGCTGTTACAGAATAAATTGCAGAGGTATACAAGTGAACAGGACAATCATTTTTATGAATAATATACATTATTTCCACTGTGCTTTCTGGCCTCCAAAGAAATAATTTACAATCTAGCTTGCCATTACAAACATCCTGGAAGAGCAACTGCATGAGCATTTTGTGCTTACTTTATGTGTATTCTTTGACTTAATATGAAAGTTATAAAACCACCAGTGTAAGGATCTGATTTGCCCCTTTTAATTATTTTTTTTGTTTTCTTTCCCCCCCAGTAGATAACTTTTTCAATCCACAAGGCTGAAACAACTTTCCTTAACTGAAATGACTCCAGCATCGCTATTCACTAGAAGACATCCTCCTTGATTTCTTGGGGGGCCCATAAGATGACTGAAGTTGTAGGTAAGTGCAACCTTGTCAAAAAGTGCCTCTATTCTCTTGGTACCTTGTCAGTATGAACATATTCTTAACAGTTCAGAGATGAATCAGGTATCTATCATGCCCCACTACAGCAAAGTAAAATGACATAAGGCAATAAGGACAAATGAGATCTCCTGGTTCTGTCCCCACCTTACCACCTTAGGATACCCCAAGTAGAAAAGAGTGCCAGCAATGTCACAGAACACACTTGTCCATGGGGAATATTGCCCTGCTTCCAAGGTTCAGTTGTACAACTCAACCATGGGCACCTGAGGATGGACCTTCTGCTTCCACAGGTTCCTGTGGGTGGTTCTGAGTTTAGATGGGGATGGAAGAGATGCTGGTCAAAAGAGACAGTTAATTGTAGTTATTGACCTTTTGATTTCCTCACCTTCCTCCAAACCTTTTTTGGACTTGTTGGACTTGGTAATCTTATTCCTGCAGACCTGCAGACAGAGCTGAAGACACACCCTGCTAGCATGAGTGTGACTGATGCCTCCAGGGCTCCCATATAGGGCTGGAGGAGAAAGGATTTGTCCCACACTAGAAACAGATGAGACAGTCACCAGTTTGAAAAGCCTCCTAGACTTTCTTGACCCTCTGAAGGCCCAGTGTGATGGTTAACCAAGGGTGAAGGTGCTGTCCTGACACATGCCATGAACCACTGGGATGATTGGACATCATTGTGTAGTAGCAGCTAGTAAAACACAAATTTTTTAAGGCTACGAGCAACTATTATTATCATCTAATCTGATTTTCTGCATAATACTTTCAACTGAATTTAACCCAAGCTGAGCTTTGTCTGAAGATTTGATTTTATGCCTAAAAATGACTTGTCATTTACAAATATGATGATGTTTCTCTCAGTACTAATCATGTGATAGCAAGTTCCATTGACAGGAAAAGCAATTCCTTTCATCTATTTAAAATGCAATACCTTTTTGTACCACCTTGCAGAATAGGAAAGACTTTTTCCTCTGCTGCTAATTAAGTTCCAAGATCCTGAGGACAAAATTTTATTTATATTATAGTCATGCTTAAGTAGAACTCCGACGAAGCCTGGGGATCCCATCACACAAAGTGAGGGAAACTGTGCAAGTCCTTTGGGACTGAGACTGTTTTAATAGACACATGGCACATTTTCAAGGAAGATGAGTGATTAAACTGAAAAAGTTGCCAGACAGTCAATGGATTGTTACCTCTCAACACTGATGGCTTTCAGAAGAGAAAGGGAAACGTGAAGTTTCTAAAAGTTAGACCCAAAAATGAGTTAGGAGTGTAGTCAAGTTCCTGGGAAAGGACTTTTCACAAGTGCATGAAGTGACAAGACAAGGGACAATGGCCTTAAGATGAAGAAGAATAGATTTAGATTATATATTAGGATGAAACTCTTTACTATAACAGTGGTAAGGCACTGGAACGTGTTGTCCAGAGATGGGGGACACCCCACCCTTGGAAATGTTCAAGGCCAGGTTATATGGGACTCTGAGTAACCTTCTCTAATGGAAGGTATCCCTGCTTATGGTGGTGGGATCAGAATTAGATGATCTTTAAGATCCCTTTCAACCCTAACCACTCTATGATTCAACAAAGGAAAACAACAGTTTCTAATATGTAGCTCTGTGTCCTGTCCACTGTCCATGAGTCAGATTGGCCTCCAGTGGCTGAAAGTTCTTTAAGACAACAGGGTACACTGAGAAAAATACCTGCAATATCTGGTTCATGAAAGGTCCCACTGTTTTCCAGAACTGCTGGGGTCCAAGGACATTTTCTAGATTGTTTGAGACAAAAGCATGTGTTCTAAGTTTATGGAGAGGTTTTGTTCAGTTCAGTATGATTTGAATAATAGAATAATTAAAGACCTCTAAGGTCATCAAGTCCAAACATTAACCTACCACTGCCAAGGCCACCACTAAACCATGTTGCTAAGTGCTATATCTATGAATGTCCCATGAGAATATATCTTTCCTGAGAGACAAGGTGGTGCTTATATTCTTTCTCTTTTCTCAAGAAATTTTCCATCCTTTTGACTTTTATCATTTTTATTACCATTCTCTGGACTTGTTCTATTTCTACTTTCTTTTTTCAGGGATGAGGTGACCAAATTTGAAGACAGTATTCAAAGTGAGGATGTGCCACTGATTTATATAATAGCATTATAATATTTTCCATATTATTCTCTAAAACTCTTTTCTTTGTACAAACCCTGTAAGATTCTTTTAATTCTTTGAACTACCATGCCTTTTAACATCTGTAGTTTACTCTGATCAGATTTTAACAAAGGAATAAAAGGCTCCATTTTTCACATAGAATTTTATTTATTGTTTGAACTTGAGAGGAGAAATTGGTTAACTTACAATTTAAAATTCTTGGTAATGTAGACCATTGGGCAAGGATTTCATTATCAGCCCTTCTATACTTTCTGTAGAAGTGTGTGAGGCTGAAAGTTAGTGTACAGGATCTTCACTCAATAGGCTTGTCTTTTGCTTTATAGACATGGACAAAACCTAATTTGGAGCTACCAGCATCCCCAAAGATGTCAGAAAGGGCATTCACCTGTACCCCCTTCCTGATGAAACATGCTGGAGCCCCACATTTACCCGCTGTTCATCCAGGACCAAGTGTGCATGCAGCACCTGAATTTTGTGATCTCCTGCATACTGTACCTCTCACTTCCACCCCTTTGCAAATGATGCACTTGATGGCTGCAGAGGGTGAGGATCTTGCTCTTGTGTCATGGCTTGGCATTATGGCTTCATCAGGATATTAGAAAAGGCTCAGGGAAAACAGTTACAGCTATTCTATCACCTGAGACACTTCTGGCAGCTCCCGCCTTTCCTTAGAATTACCAATCCAAGTGGTGACCCTGCCTGACCCTACTTATCTTGTAAAACCTGACAAGATCACAGCCTGAAGCAGTATAGCCACAGGCTCAATACTGCCTACCAAAGTGTCTGTTTAGTATTTTCAAGAACGTTGCTCTAAAGATTTACAATACCAGACACTAGATATATGGACAACACCAACGCACAGCTCTGACCCCTGAACATTCAGCCCCATTTATAAAGAAATTTGTGTCTCTCAAGGGGCCAACACTGAGCTGCTACGAACTAGCGATTCCCTACCTGCAAGCAAGTGGATTTTAAGTACAATTTGATTATATATACTAAGACATTGGGTAAAAGTATTTGAAAACTATGGCCTTGAGTTCAGAATTCATGATTCATTTTTTTCATTGGTTGCATTACTACTTTAGCAATAGAAAGGTCTCTGCCATTTCTGTGTAATATATAGAATTTACTTTTAGTTTGGTGTAGAGAATTTTCTTCACTCTTCCATGACCAAAGCAGGTTTTCATTAGAAGGTATTTTTAGATGAACTGTAAGTTTCCTCCCCAGCAAAAAATTTAGCTGCACCAAGTGAAAGCAAATGCACATTTCCTCAGATATCTCTAAAGATAAACACAGGTTTAAATATACAAAAAATTTAAGGGTTTAGTTGCATATGGGTTCATACACCGGATGGATTAAGTTCTTGCAAAGTTGTGTGGGCTTTTTCCCCTCTTCTTTTTAGAACAGCAAAGACTTGGAACAGACATTGAGGTCCTATTGCTCCTGTCGGAAACTTCTGTTGACGCAGCATGAGTTGGATGGGACCCAGAGAAACCAAATACAGACAAGTAATGATGAGTTGGCCATACAAGCAAGGAAAATCACAGATAACAGGTGCACACCAATTAGCAATGTATCTTTTGGGTCATCCAGTACATCTTCCTGACACAATGAAGTTGTTTCTTATGGCATATTTCTGTGGTTTTTTTGTGCCTAGACGAAATTTCCTAAGTGATGCCATATCTCAAGGGAGAGGTTGTGTTGCCTAGAGTATCCTGTTGTCAGGAGTTTTTTTTCAGTTCTTAATGTCTTAATATTTCTTATTTTTACGTCCCTTGGCAAATTTCGTTCTTTCCCTTTGATCTCTTTTAACTAGTGTGATGTAGTGTTTAGTTAGCATTAAGGCAACTCATAGATATTTAGTTCACTTAATCTTTCTTAATGGAGCAGTCTTTCAGCCTTCTTGTTATTCTTCATTTATTCTCATCACACAATTCCCTGTCAGTATCTTTTTTAGTTATGAGACTTTAAAGATGCGGTGCATTTCTCTGATCGTACAACAGATGTGGTACAGAGCTGAGCACCCTTAGTGTCTTGTCACCAAAAGCCCCTCCTGAGAGGGGAAAGGTCACCAAAAGCCCCTCCTGACAGGGGAAAGCTGCAAGCATTATAAACAAGCACACAGGTAGAGTATCCTGCTTGAACTACTTCCTTGGTGCCACTTTACTGACCCACAAAACACTATTAAAACAGTTAACCTAGGAATTAAATAAGTACATGGCATTTTGATTTTAAATTTTTTTTATTTCTCATTATGCAAAAAGACAGAATAGCAGAGATAAAAAACTTTGATGCTGTTGAGATTTTCTAATTCTTGGTCATGAACATAACAGATTAACATTATAGAAAAAACATCTTCTTCCATACCTACATCTGAGTGCTAGGAGAGTACATTGTAGAGAGTAATTATATACATAGTGACAAGCCTAGCTGTTCACTTCAGGCAATAAGTTCTGATCTATAAACTACAGTACTCCTTTTGTGCTAGATGAGATCTTGGTTGTAATTGACTGTCTTTACCTTTGTGTTCTGTTGGATTGGAGTAGTATAATTTTAATCTGTTCTCTTTAAATTTCCATTAAGGAATGTTTCGGCTACCTTCATCCTCATCCGATGATGCTTAAGGAACTCAGCTGGCTCGATCTTCTGTGCACCAGCAGGGACTTCTTTAAATGGGTAAACTGTATAGAACATTGTTTTCAAGTTTAACGTAGTTGGAATTAACTTTATGAAATAATGGCATATCTAAAGACAGGTTATATACATAGCACAGACATGTACGTGTGCATTTATATGTGCAAGTCTGTGTATACATGTGTATATATACATAAGTGCACACATATGTATGGAAATGCTGATGTTATTCACCTTTTTAAATCTTTACCACTAGTATTAACATGAATGTGCTGTTAAATTTGGCAGTGCTATGCGTTTTTGTTGGAGTTTACTTCTGTAAGATAAAATCATAAAGATAAGCTGTGAAACTCGTGCAGCTGATGACACAATTCTAGAATCTCGTGATGCTGAATCTCATATTTCTATGAGTGTGGGATGGATGTTCCTTGCTGAAATAATTATACTGCCTATTGCAATATATGTTTCCTTGTTTTTATGTGGGCACTGAGGTGTCCAAACTATTAAACGTATATGTACAATGAATCCTGTGTTCCTTATTTATTCTAAAGAAGGCAATTAATTTCTATGGTTTTATTGTATAATAAAGCAAATTACCCTAAGAATCTCTTACGAGCATAGCAATAATCTGTGACAATATGCATATTTACTTTTAATAATGATGTCCAAATATACATATGTGCATATAAATATGCATATATGTGTATACAAACACAGAGAGACATATACACAAATTAAATGAAACCAATTAGAATGTGGCATAAGTAGATTCAGAGCTTACTTGTTATGGCTGTGTGAAGGGATAATTTGAGTTACAAGGACATGCAAGAAAACATAGTTCAATATACTCCATTGGCTCATTCTCATTATGCTCACCCGTGACAGGCTGTGTGCTAAGGTGGGGTACCAGCAGACATTCATAATGACAGCTGGTTCAAAACAGAGCTTTCAAAGTAGTGCAACACTCCTAACTTCCTTCCAAGTCTTGGTGTTTGCCAGAGCTTAAGTGAGGCTGGTTCTTAAGGTCAGATATTCAGATATAAGTTATTTAGAAAGAATCTGATTCTTTATGTTTGAACTGTAGATATGTTCAATGTACAGGCTTTTTGCTGCCCATGAATTTGCATTTGGGTTCAGACATGGATTATGCTTGTCTACTACCTGCAACAATATGTATGTTTCTCCCTGATACCATACCCTATTTGCCTGGGATGTCCTCTATCAATTCTTCACTCTCTTGTGGGCTACATAAACTGAGATTCAGATGGGAGCCCTTTCTTTTTACTGGGACCAAAAATTCCGTCAGCAGCTATGTTGAGAAAAGGAGGAAAAGCAGCTTTACTTTAACATCACCCATATTACACCCCCTATCCTCAACCAACCAGGAGCACAGCAAAAAAAAGCCCAACTGAGCTTCAGTTGTTGTGTGTGACTTTTCCTGTTGGATGCGAATAGAATCTGGAAATACACATGCTCCTCCTTGGGAGAGAAAAGCAAACAGGTTTTATCTATATGCAGTTGAACTCAGTGAAAAATAACCAGGAACAGAAAGCACACTTGACGGTAAGGTATGAATATAAGTAAAGATAAATATCACTACACTAAATTAAAGGGAAATGTGCCACACTGTTATAATTATTACAGAGAACATGTGCTAATTAATTGTTACACTGTGCTGGTGCAAGAATTGAGTATTCCATATGGGACAAATAGAGGAGCTGACCCTGGAATGCTGTTGGCTCTTGTTTAGAAGCCAGTGTGTGAAGAGCATGCCATGAATGGCCTTGTGAAAATGAGACTGGTGTGCTGATTTGGTCTTAGAAATTACTTTTCTGAAGGGTTAGAAAAATATTTTAAATCTCTGATAAATTTTATTTGTACTGGGTGACTGGACTGCTGAGTGTGTGCAGTGTGTTCAAAAACAGTTTTTTGTTTACCATACCACCTGGGGAACCCAAGCACTAAGTGTCAGGCCTTCCAAGGAATTCAGACAAAATATAGCCCTGCTGTTAGAGGATCTTCAGTGCTGCCAGGACTTCTCTGTAGACGAAATCAAGGAGACCTGAGCATCAGGGGGTTCAGAAAAGCATTGACCATGTGCCTATCAGTCTCTTTTGGATCTGCACGCATTTCTGGAGTATTGACCCTCCTTTAGCTGAAAGTGCATCTGGGGAGATATTGAGGGGAACAGGATCGGTCTGTTCTCATTTCTGGAGGAGGTATGGGTCTCCTGCAAGCCAGAGGTCTGTGCAGGGCTGTTTGCCTGCAGCAGGCTTACTTGGCTTACAGACACCCGTCGTGCTAGCTCCAGCATGGTACGTGTGAGCAGTGTTGGCCACGCTCACAGGCTGGCGATGCTCCTGTTTGCCATCAGCCTTCCCTCCTGGATCAGGGCCGCTACCCATTGCTGAGGGGTGGCCAGGAGCAGCTCCCTCTGGTGAAGCTCTTTTGTGCTTTTATCTCCCTTTTCTTGGCAGTAAACTGCCACTGGCTCTCAGCCATGGCCCTCTCGCCCTCCCCAGTGCCCAGCTTGCATGCTCAGCCAGTGCCTACATCTCTTCCAGCAGCTGGCCCTACTCCTCCTCCACAGCTGGCTGCTGCCCCCTACTGTGGTAATTATTATTTATTATGGATATTCAGTGTACATTATATGTCCAAAGTCCAGTACAGTCTGAATCACTACCAGGGTCCCACTGTGTGGGCAGAAGCACACGGTCATACAGAGTTGTTTCACATCGATATTCACTTGACTCTCACACAGGGAAAGACTGAGGGGAGAGGGGTGAAGCTGGCTGTTGGCACCTATTAGCACTATCTGATGTGACACCTACTCTGTGCTGTGTTATGTGACTCCTGCAACAGCACAGCTGAGCACAGAGCTCCTTTTTCTCCACCTTGCTATCAGTAGCAGGTCTCCTGCTATTCCTGTTACCTAGCTGGAAACACCTGAGGTGTTTTCCAAACGTCATGGTTGCTACATAATCACAGTTTAACTCCCTGTTGCTGTGAATGCAGACATTGCTTGGCACAGCATGGCTATGTGGGATGCCATTTTCTTTCCTATTTCTCTCCATCACCTTCTTCTCTGGGTTTCTTTGTTCATGTGTCCCTCTCCTTACACTTCAACATTCTTTCACACCCTGCCTCTCTGAAGGCACCACCCTCAGTTAAAAACAGAGGAGCTGTAACTCCCACAACTTAGTGCACAGGCAAAAGTACCTGCAGGGAGAAGAAGATTTCTGTACATTTGGAAAAATACAGAATCCTGGACATATTCCACACATATATGTGCATGTGTGAGAGCAGGCTCTCAGCTGTGCCCTGCTCAAGAGGATGGAGCAATACTGCTCCATGGCAGCTGAGATCTGTCCCAATACGTAAATGTAAATATCTATTTTTACAAACCCTCCTACAGTTTGCTTTTAAAAAAAGCTTTCTCTTTAGATACTGGAAACATACAAGCCAGTCAGAAGTGTCCCACTTTCTCTATTTTCTCTAATTCTTACCTGTGACTTCCTTTGAAAGCTTTCAAAATCTAATGAATTCATGAGACAAAGCAAATTAAAACTGGAGAAGCTTTGCCTTCAGCACCCTGGGCCTAGTCTACAGGAACTAAAAAAATCCTAGGAGAGAAAATGGAAGGGTACCAAGCCGTGTAAATCCAGATAATTTAAAATGTTTGATTGTAAATGGGCTCACCAAACCCAGCAAGATTCCCACTGTCCATTACTTGCAATCTTGTGCCCTTTCAGCTAGCTGTGACAAGTTAATGCAAAGAACAAATACTTACAGTCTCTGCATCAGAGCACTTTTTGCCATGGATCACTTTTAAAATTGTTTTGGGTTTACATTTAATTGCTTCCTTTGCATGCTATGTGTACACATGCACTCCTCCCACCCCCCCTTATTTCATACGTAACTGTTGTGTAGGCTGAAGTCTTTGAATATGAAGTATTCAAACCTCAGAGCACAAACCTCAGGAGTTTCAGCCCAGGAATTGATTTGTCCTCTTGAAGATGGGAACCACATGTGTGACATGTGAATCCAGATCTTGGGTGGATTCTGGATACACTAATTTGAATGCATTGGGGCTTGGGATTCAGACTCATTTATTTGTTATGACACTAGTCCTGATTCCCACTACTGGGTGTTCACCTTTCCCTTCCTCAATAGAAAGAGAAATGCTTCTCATATTCACTTCTTCCAAACTGATTCGTAGTTCATTCCAGGACGAAATCATCATCAAGTATTATTCTCAGTTTTATTTCTTAATTTTCTCTGTGACAATTGCTTATAATTGACCTCCATAAAAACTTTAGAATCTTTGGATCATTTTGTCACCTTTCTCTGAGAAGACTCTGTCAATCCCACTTTTCCTCTGAAGGCTGCTCCACTGGATTTTCAAAGTAACTGGATGCACTTCCCCCCTTGTAACTGCCTTAGTGTGTTGGGATACTGAAGAACACCTTCTTGGGGTGTTCTTGTCCAACAAGCTCTCTCTTGAGCTGTTGTTCAGAACTAGTATTTTTGGGCTCCCTAAAACTGTGGCAAACTTCAAAGCTCTTTTATTCCCAGGATTTTCCTCATCTCCTTTTGAAGACAGGCAACATAATAGGGCTTCCCAGCCTTCTTGTGCTGCTGCATTTTTCAAGGGAAGAAGGCATCCTCTTGTCAGTATCTTGGCTTTTTCTCACTTTATTTCCCTTCAGAACTCCCAGATGAACACCATCCGGTTGTGGTGATTTACTGCACTTGAGTTTCTCAAGTTACTCTACAACTTCCTCCTTAGAGACTTCAGTCTGTATAAAGGCCACACTCTGATTTTCTTTGCAAAGTGCCTTTGGCACAGGAATTTCTACACTGCTCTCAGCAGCAAACACAATGCAAGAGATTAATTTAACTCCTCTGCTAGCTTGTTGCACTCTTCTGACCCACTGTATATGGATTTGTGGGGATCTCTGAAAAGTTTTTGTGCAAAGTCCAGGCTAAGAATAGTATTCTCCAACAGGTGAGGTTTGTCTCTCAGCTGGTATTCTCTTGCTCTTTCACTGAAAGATATTTCTGTGTGTTGCTACAGCCACTCTCAGCACTGGTTTATTTGACTAGTTTATTAAGCCCAGTATAATTTCTCTGCACTATGTCTGTCACAGGTGGGTTAAATTCTCACCCATGCAAACTGGCACTGTCTTGGGGGAGATGTTCAGGTGAGGAGCTGGTCCTGCAGGGGACCCTTCCCTAGAGCTTTGGCAATCCACCCCCGACAGGTCACAGCAAAGGGGCAGGATGAGTGCTCAGCACCACAACCCAAGAGGAGTGGGGTTTGTATCCTAGCCCATGGCCCTCATCAAGTGAAAACCTTTTGGTCTTTTGCCTTTCATAAAGGGAAGCTGGAGGGCTGGAACAATCCTTTCTCTTTTCTGCTCTTTCCTTTATATATTTTTATATCTGCTTCTTCCCACTCCCTTTCTGTTTTGAGAAAGACGGAAACTGCCGTATGGCAAATCCAGTCTTTGATTATTTTGAAGGACAGAACTAGAACATCAGAAATGGGGCAAATACTCTCCATGTCCTGTTTTAATCCCTGGCTGGTGCAGATTGGCCTTCAGTCCCGATATTTCAAAAGAAGGTCAGTTTTATGAAAAAAAAAAATGCTCACAAACACTACTGAGCTTTGTGACTTTAAATTTATTTCAGTGAACTTTGATGACCATTACTTGGTCTGTTTATAGAGTCAAACTCAAGAAATTAGCTTAATTTGTACTGCATTCACTAAAGAAACATATGTCTGATTTGAGACACAGACAAGCATCCCATTGATATGGTATGGATATGAGGCTGATGTTCACTATAGCTGCCTAAGGCCCAGATGTGGAGACTATATCAGAAATCAGTTCCATGACTTCATCCATCAAGGAGAAAAACATTTATGCTGTTGAGTCCATCCTAGCTTTCTCAAAGAAGAAGCTGTAGAAAGCCTACTGTGGGTATCCTTATTTTACTAACTTTCTTATTTCCAATGAAGAATTAAAATCTGAAACCTCTATTTCTCATGGGCCTTTGTGAAAAAAGACCCTGAGCTTCCTAAAACTTCCTAAATTGAAGTGAAATATGTCTCAAGATTCATAACCGCAGAGCTGTCAGCTGAAGTCCAGCCTATGAAATCTATGTTAAGAGACAAACAGGCATGCTCATCCCTGGCACATCTGTCTGTAATAAATGAAAATACCTTAGAAATTAATCGGGTCTTTAATTTTCTAAAATTTGGGACTTCATGTACAGAGCAGGATTCTTTATAAATTGTTGTGTCTGTCTTAGAATTAGCTATCTAGCCTCAGATAACTTTTCTTTCCCTTTCTGTCATGGGTAGTACCTCCAGATCTCTGTTCAACCATTTTATATGGTCATTATAGGATGGTATCTCATGTAGCCATATGAAAATAAGTCTCTGTTACTGGTGGAGTCTCTTTCTCCCTCAGCTACAGAGAGTGTGCAGGCAATTGCCTTAGAACAAACCACTAAGGTGATACTCTCTCTTTGCTAATGTCTTGGCTTATTAACATTTCAATTCAAGGCAAGTAATTCTGATTTGATGTATGTTTTTCTTTTACTGTAGACCACAAAAATGACAACGCCTCCCAAACATCCCTCTTCTAACCTGTTTTTACTGAAATTATTTCCAGTTTTTCTGCTTATGCAATAAGAAATGCTACTTTTTTGGTCTCATTTTCATAATCTACAGGTATTCTTATTAACTTGCAATATTTTGACTGAATCTAGTGATATACTAGGATCCCACTTAGCACATAAGCAAAATGATCTTGTAGTACTGTCCAAACTTAAAATACAGAGCATAATGCGGGGAGGCAATTTTAGATGCTTCTCCTAACTGATATAACCAATTTTGTACAATTGTAATATAGAAAAAATATATCAGAATACATATCTGAATTAATTTGAAAGCATAATTTCAATGGCGAGAACAAATAGAATGTGTTGATATTTATAAAATATGGTTAGCAATAACTAAATGAGGGAATTGAAATCAAGCTATACAGCATATAAGGTAATTTTTCAATTTTTGCACTCTGCCTTCTAACAAAACAAGCAGGTTACATAATGCCCTAAAAAGTAAGGCTCTAGGAGATCAAAAATTTTTCAGAGGCCATTGGGAAGAGACACCCAAAGGTATACAAAGCATAGAAGACAACAACAAAGAATAGTCTTATTGAGATCTATCACTCTTCCTAATTGAGAAGCAAGGCAAGACTTGGCCTTTTATTTTAGTAAGATTCCAGAACTTGAAAAGGCTGTTACATGGCCATGCTGGTGAAAGAAGAGTACCAAATACTGCTGTTGGAAAGGTACAAAAAGCAGCAAAGCTTTTTTTTGGCTTTTGGGTTACTTTGAAGTCCGTTTACTGTGTGGAATGTGTGTGCTGTCAGGACACAGGCTGGTCCCTTCTCAAAAGTTCTGCATCAGTAATCAATTTTTCTCATTAAAACTTGTATGCTGATCTCTTTCTCTATTCTCTCCCTCTCTAAGATACTGAAACTATTGTTCAAGGCTCAAATCCAGGTTCATCTGCCAGTGGTCTGATAACACCCACCATCGCATCGCCCCAGCCCCTCACTACACCTTACCCAGCAATGTGCAACACTTTCCTCTCCTTTTCATGGGATTTTTGCCAGGACTTAACAAGACAGATAGAGCTTGGAAGTGCTGCCTCCTGTGTCAATCAGGCTTCTAAAAATCTTCCATGCCCCCATATGGCTTAATGTGGGCAGCTACAAGAAATCTACACGGAATGCTTTTTGGAGAATGACTTCCTTGCATTGCCTTTCTCACACATCTCTGCATAGTCCCATGCAGTAGCCTGTATTTTTGCTTGGGATGATAGGAAATATTCACAGATAAACAACAAACAGCTGCTCTCACCATCTTCACTGATGTCAAAGGCTGTTGTGTAGGTGAACCAGGAGGGAAAGCCTACTGTAAAGTGTGAATCGAGTAAAGACTATGTTGAATCATTCCACACAATTGAGCATGTTTGCAGGGATGATTACTTCTTCACTTCCCAGTACACAGGGTATTGCTCGCTTCTCTTGGTAGGACCGACTTCCTGATGAAATACTACTGAATGGAGGAAATCTGAGCCATAGGTATGATGGTTGATCCAAAATGAGTGATTAGTAAACAATTTTCAGCTGATGTTGAAAACATAGATGAACCAGAAATGAACTTTAAATGCAAAAAATTGGTTGATTACATCCATTCAGTTCGTGGGGTGATTCATGGTTGTCTTCTCTCTGCAAATTTTCAGCAACATTGAAAAATTTTGCCAAATCTAAGAAAATGTCAAGACCTTGGCATAAATCTGTTACTCGCTCATGCATTTGAGTCTAGTCAACAGTTTCCCATTTAGTTACAAAGCATTTTTAAATTTATCTATTACTTCTGGACTCCTTAAGGTTTTAGGAAAGTTCTGACACAAATTTGGATGTGGAAATGGAATTTTAAGGATAGATGTACATAACTCTCTGAAGAGTTACGATGTAACTTTGGCTTGCAAGAGTCTTTTCTAGGAGGAATTTTGATTAATCTTCAGATGTGAATGTCACAGTTTAGGGCCATTTATTAAATTTTTGAGTCTTGCAACTGGCTCAGAACATTAGTGTACTTGGGAGGACCCATGACACTCTGTGTGATCTCTAAGTGGCATCTTGGAAAGGCAAGTTTTGTTCTTCTTTTTCTCCCTGTAGATCCTTAAAAATATGCAAATCTATGTGATCTGCTTCTCATACAAAGAGTTGAAAATTCAGCTATGGATCAAAGATTAGAGCATATGCCTATTATTGCAGCTGCCAGTTAACTGATCCAAATGTTTAACTCTTTAAAGAAATAGAGGGTCAGCAGCTTTCTGAATAATTGTTTCCAGACAGTCTGCTGTTAGTTGGATTTCTATATCACATTCAACTTCAATTGCTGCTGTCATTTATCTCCATTCCACAGAGTTTAACTTTACTAAATTCACATGTTAGCATTTGAGGCACTTACTCTTAGACACATCCAGAGCATGCTCCATGCTTGTTGACTATTTTTTATGGTGCCTCACAGATTAAATGAGAAAAACTGATGCCATCCAAACACCTGCCCCGTGTCTTTTGTCATGCCAGAAAGTGCAGAGACAAAGAAACCAGGCCATAAATGACTCAAAAATAAAACAAGTCAGAGTGTGTACCAACCTTTTTGAAAGCTTGTCTTCACTTCCGTATTGACAGTCAGAATGGAAGGTGCTTTGATGACAACCACGGTGCCACATTGTGAGAGAACACTGGGTTGCACTTCCTTGTCTTTCAGTCTTGTCTTTCCCTTATGAAGAAAAGATCTTCAGAGGTTCTCTGATCATGTCCTCTGTTCCACTCTGGTGGGCACCACCTCAGTCTCAAGCCCCCCAGGTATGGGACCTTGTGATGGGGTCAGCACTACCATCCACATTTCAGTGCTTCCTGATGGAGAGCCACCAGCTGCTGTCTGCAGGCTCTCATGCTGTGTCAGTCTCCTTCACTATCTTCCTCCTGCTTTGGTGCAGTTCCAACCAGGCAGTTGTTGTCTAAAATGATGCAAAAAATGGTGTAGGGTGTTTATTTTCAGGTGATAGTAAACTGAAAAATAAAACATATTGGAATTTTTTTCTTACTCCAGTTTTGGTCTGGACTATTCAGTGCCAGCATGCCCTGCTTCATCAAGTAACCAAGTCTCAAGTTAAATGCTTTCCTCAACAGATTTTGAGAAAGAGAGCAAACATGTTAGTCTAAACCAAAAAGGACTAAGGAGACAAAAGGGTTAAGGACAAGGTCTAGACCCTTAGCATCTCCTCAGGAGAGATGATAAACACCTCTCTTTGGCCAGGTCCAGTTTCCTACACCTTTCTGAGGAGCAGTATTGGAGAGTGCTCTTTATTATGTGTTGGGATGAACGTAGGGAATGTTTTCCACCATTTAAAAAAATAGAATCCAGAATTTATGGGAGTTTGAAAAGCAATTTCCTTTTAAGGTGCAAATTCCTAATTTGCCACATAAAAGTACAGGAATTAAGTGCTAAATCCTTCTTTGCCAGTGAGACTTGTGAAAGGAGGTACGAAAAAAGAGTTACTGTTAGGTTTCTATTCATGTCTCCTGAAAGCCAATGTATGCAAAAGTGCTGAAACAGCCCTGATTTTTTTTTCAAAGCCTTCCTGCCGTTTCTGACTGACTTTTAAAAAATGAACCCTTGTCCAGTTTTATTTGTGTGGTGGGTTCTGATTTTGTTCTCCCTGTACTGTATCACTTTTCTCTCCTCACCATTAATCTTCCATGAATGTTCCCTGGGGCACAGTTCTCCCTTTTCTGCATGGAGAGTTTCTATTGAAATTAATGGACTTTCTTCTCGTGGGTGGAAGGAAGAATACACCCTTATATCAGCCCTGTTGCAAAAGAATATTATTCATTGAAAAAAAGTGTTAGTATCACTCCTGAAAGCCCAAGGTCTAGTCAGGCAGATTATAGTGGGAGATCCCAACAGGAGGTCTGGTACAGAAGCGAGAACTACTTGTCCAACATGAAAACAAAAATCAGAACAGAAGACTTTTTAAATGTTGGAACAAAACCCCATAGAAAGTCAGAGGATATACTATGTGATGAAGTGTACTGTCCCCAACCTAATTCTAGGGCAGATCCATCGGGTCGAATACAGTGCAGTGAAGATATCCATTCATGACCTGTAGAACCAGGCATGTTCACAAGAACAGCATGGCACCAAAGACTAATTTGCTCTGCAAAGAGGCACTGCAGATTGACCAGAGGTGCTGGGCCATGCAAATAAAGGTATATTGTGTTGCGTAGATGTATCACCTAATTTGGAATGAGGGCTTGGGAGCTTGGACATCTTTGACACAGTTGAGCATTGCACAATGTACACATGCTAATAAGCATGGCTACGTGCCCTTAGAGGCTTAAATGGAAAAGTCTTATGTTCCTTCACAGAGAACCCTTTGCTGAATTAAAGAGGGTGTTGACAACCTTCAATTGAAACTGCATAAATTCTCATAGGAAGGATAGTAGCTGCAATATGAGGTCTTGAAGAAGGCGGATGACCTTATAAAATATACTACAGTATCTAAGTTTAGTAAAACAAACTCACTATATTTAAGTAGACTATGGAAATGTAAATATGCTTCAGGACTGGCCCCAAGCAGTTTACGTTACGGTAATGTTGCTGTCACATTTTGGATAGATCATTGCTGTAGATATTATAATCTAAGGCTAGGAGATAGAATTTAATATACATAGAGAAATTTAAACAGAAGATAAAAAGCCCTCTTTCCTCAACAGTATTTTCAGGAATGAACCTCACCTCCACCCTGTAAGAAAAAAAACAAACCCAAGCTTGTCTAAAGAGGCATTGTATGGATGGACTAGGCCACTCCAATATCTTTAATAATTTGGTATATTTCACAGGGAAGTCCTTCTAGTAAGGATGACTCCTTCCACAGTTCCTCTTTGCTTCCCATGGTTCTTTGTACCATGCAGTACTAGAATGGGTAGCAAAGGTTTGACAACTACAGTAGCAGACAAATAAGGATTTCTTGTGTGTTTACAGTTTGTGAAACCTTGATTGTTGTATGATTAACAGGTCAGTTGCCCTTGGGTTTTCAGTTTTAACAACCAATGTGTTTTTAATGTTTACGTTTGATTTGAGTATCTCTGACAAAGCTCTTGTTACTCATTTGTGTGTTTGTATTTTGGTTGAAGATTATATACATATCTATCAAGATGATTGCTTTAAACAGTGCTCTATCTGCTCCTTCCACCAAACCTGGATCGCTTGCTTTAAGATTAGCCTTGTCAAATTTACTTAAAGTGACCAGGCAAATACATACAAGTAATTTTGTTATAGGCAAAATTAACTAATGCTCTTTTTCATGGTGAGGTGCTGTAATGATTTTATATAGCAGTCAAACTATTTAAATACTAATGCTGTCTTCATGCTGTAATCACCATTCTAGTCAGACGTCATTTTTAGTAGCCTATAGGGAATTCCATCCCTTAATTATTCTTCAATACACAAACCAAGCATTCTTTAATTGGTGTAAATTGAACAGTGTTCCAACGCAAACAAGAAGAGGACAAACTAATCAATGATTCTGTGCATGTCTATTGGAAAGCTATTGCCATTAGATCAAGTAACGAATCCTCGACTCCATTAGCTTCAGAGGAACGATGGGGGAAAAATACTGCTAATGCCACTTCTTACTATCAATCAGTAATGAAAAGTGTGTAGCAAATCCTTTAGCAGAACTGCAGCTTTTCTTGCAAGTGCTCATGGAAATTTAAAATATGAAGATATTCTGACTTCAGACTCCCGAGTCATATGTCTTTGATGGGGACTTGTCTGGAAACAATGTGTTTTTGTTCTCTGCTGCCTTCAGTCATGTGGCCTGTTCTTTATTTTTCTTTTTAAAATAAATGATTCTTGAATGATAACATAACTTTTTTCAACTTGTCAGGAGCTTTTGAGTGAATTTTCTGTCTTTTTCAGGCTATTCTCTGTACATTCATATGTATTCACTACTGCAGCACAACATAAATTGGTTGGCTCTCCCATCTCTTTTTTTAATACAATCTGAAATAAAGGTGCTGTATTTAAGAAACAGATGAAAAATCCTTCTCATAAATGTGTCACACTCACTTTTCATTCTTGTCTCTTTTTATCAGTTCTCTAAAACTGATTATTTATCTCTGGAGAGGGAGGAAAAAAAAAAAGTAAAAGGCCCATTACAAACCTCTGGCCCAGATCTGCCAGTCTTAGAGTTTTAGTTAGTGTGGAAAGTGAAACTCCTCTGGAAAGAGATATAGTGGCTATGGCTGTTCACTTTTTAATCTATTTGTTTTTGATATAATATGCTATTTACTGTTTAAGGACCTTTCATGTTGCTTTAAATTGAAGTTTTTAAAACGAGTCTAGCATAAAAAGCTCTAAGTGACATAGGCTGAGTAGAAAAATACAGCATCTTGTACAGACAGCCTTTGTTCACCACATTACAGTTGAAAGAAGTGTAGAGCAGGCTTGGTAGATAACCTGCCTTCTTAAAACAAGAGGGTTTCTAATTTCCACACATCCTAATCACAGTCACATTACTTCACTCTCTGTACCAGACCCCTCAGGGCTGGCTCTAGGTTTTGCTGTGAAGTCACATGTGTGGGGCCTGAGGCATTTTTCCACTTTACTTTTTTTCTTTTTTAATCCTTTTGCCGGTTGGGACTCTCTAACTGGCTCTGTTGTCATGGGTGGCTGACTAGGGTGGTAAGGAAGAGAGCAGCACAGGTAATCGCTCTCAAGGTTTCATACTTGTTTTTTTTCTTATGAGGATGAAGATGCTGCAGTATGTGTTTTCTGAGGAAAAGGAAGCTTCTCCCCTCACCTCCTTTACCAGATGAGTGTGTGATTTACAGGTAACGAATTCCCCTCTGTTTCCCTACTTTTTTCCTTTGCTGATTGGTTCTTGTGTGTGGTTGTACTATTTTTCAAAAAATTGACGTGTGCCATCTGGCTCAAGGTATCTTTCTTCTTTCAGTTCTCTTCAATATCTTCTGTGGTAGCTGTTAGAGAATGTTGACGCCAGCAAGTGGCTATGACACTTGAAGAGGGGATTGTAGAGTGCTGAAGAGGATTTTCAAGAGTGATACACTCCTCACTCCGCTGAGAGCATATTCAGAAAGCCAGTGGGTCCTTTGGAGCCTGCATCTGCTTCCTTGGTTTGGAAATTTGGTCCCTGAAACAAAGGGATGCCAAATGTCCAGGGCTCAAGCAGATGGGAGACACTCAAAGAGAGATTGTGGGGCAGCTGTGGGGTGTAGAGGGGATACATGCTTTGAGATGACACCAGATAGTCTAGAGCCTGACTCTACCTTGTTATTAAAAAAAGAGGCCTTTTATAAGGCCATACTATGTGTACTATGTTACAAAGGGAAAACTTTATCTAAGCAGAATGGTAGATAATATGTTTCTATAAAGATTTCATAAAGGTAAAGTGAATTTCACTCATTTAAAAAAGACTGTGTTACCACTATTTCTATATATATGAACAAGCCATACTGGTGTTGAAACCACATAAGAAAAGAATCAGGCCAACTTCAAAACTACACTTGGGATCCAAATAACACCACTGGGAGGATTTAGCATAATAAGTTTACCTGAGGTTGGAACTTGTGTTTGCAGTTGCGCGCCAAATGTGGTTTAAGCTCTAAGAAAGGGCTAAGATTTGTCATCTGATATTCATGAAAAACAAAGGAAGACTTTTTAATTTTGGTTTATTTTTCAAAAAATGCCAGCCTCAGATTGTTGGGAAAGCTTCAGTAGAATAATTTCTTAATCACCTTTATGTTCTCAGGCATAGCTGGCCTTCAAAGTCCATATTAAAATTCCCCACTGATTTCCTTAGGATTATGCCCCTCAGAATGGATGACAGAAGAAACAAATACTCATCAGGCCTCAGCCATTGCCTGGCAATCCCAAGGGATATGCCCCTCTGATCCCCACAAGGAAATCCTCAGACACCATTTTACAGGATAAGGAAAATCTCTTCTTTCCCAAGGATGACAGAGAGAAAGACAGACCATGTGAGGCGGGATGTGCCACTCCCTTTTTGAGACAAAGAGAATGCACTAGCACACCAGCAGCCAAGGGAAGGGAAGCCAGCAGAAGGCTTTTGTAAAAGGCTAGGATAGTTAGTGTGGATGCTTCAATGTAAACAGATACAAATGTGTTAATGAAATAATGTGAAAATCCTAATTTTAGAGTGCAACAAAATGTCAACATTCTTTTTACCTTGTTACATACTTTAACACTTATGCAGGTGACTCCACAGATAATTTTGATTTGAAAAATATATTTTTTAAACAATACGAGATATTTGTTTGCTTTTTTGAATTTGAGAGTGAAGTGAGTGTTATACAGGTGTGACTCTTGGGGATGGCACTAAACAGGGACGGGAGCTGGAGTCAGTGGTCATTGTGGGTCCCTTCCAACTCAGCATATTCTGTGATTCTGCAGTTTTATGATATTTTTTAATCAAATATACAAATGCTACATGAAAGAAATAATATTCTCATTCATACTTGCATTATACAGGTTGTATTCTGTGTAGTTTTGGCAAATTACTATTATATCAAATTGCTATTGGTATTGGAACAGAGTCTGAGATTGCTTTGCTTTGTAGTCTCCACTTAGTCACAGTCATAGAGACTCTGCTTCTAAAATCTGTTGAATATACTCCAATTCTAATGATAAAGTTATGGCATATTGACTTGCTTTATTTTATAGTACTTAAGCCAGCTAATTCATCACTGAAAGCTTCTATTAAAAAGAATTTTTTTGTTTTGTTTTGTTTTGTTTTGTTATGTTATGTTAATGAGCTCACCTTTGGTCGTTAGACCATTCTATCTGTCCTGTGTCAGCAGATATGTCCCATCTGCAATTGCTCTCACTCATAATGGCAGCTGTACTGGGCATTTATAGTGTGTTTCTTGCCCTAGATTAATTTTAAAGTTTTTTATTTTTTTTTATGGTACCACAAAAGCAAGAGTTCCATCAACTTCTTAAAATAAGTTAAAATATCAATGTAATAACTGCTAAGGGATTGCTGTCAGCTAAAAACTATATTCATATTATTTTGGAAAGTAGCTTGTGCAGCCTATTCTCAGAGGTCTTCTGTGGGGGACACTCCAGACCCTCCATAAACAATAATTTCCACAGCTTCAGTGTCTTCACTGTGAGAAAATTTTTGCCAGCATTTGACCTGACTTTCCTTTGTTTCAGTGTAGTACTGTCACTTTCTGTCATCTGGCTGTAGTCCTGAAATACAAACTCTTCCCTGCCTCTTCCCAGAAGGCTTTTAACATTTGAAGTCCTTGGTTTTTATGTCCACTCATTTTCTTTTCCAGATGAAATCACCCCAGTTCAGATTTCTTTGCACATTTCCCAAATTTCTGATCATTCCCATTCCTCTCCTTCGGACACTTTTGAAAGCTGCTGTATCTTTTTTGAAAAGTGATTTTTTAATGGGGTCCCTGCCAGCGTGCAGCTGAGCAGCATGATCACTGCCTTATCTTACAAGAAAGCTTCTGTCTGCTCAGCTCCCAACAGCTCAGCCCTCTGGCACCCAGATATGCTTCTGATTTTCTTTCCCACAACTCTGGGGGGAGAGAAAAAGAGAGATTGTCCCTCATTCAAAATCAAGCTTCAGTCTTATGTTGTCTGCTCCTACCTAGTGGAACCTTCAAAGTTCTTCAGGAGCTGCTTAAGAGGGAAAGAGAGTCCTGGATGTTATCTTTCAGAAGAGAATGGAAACCAAGATTTTCCCATGTACTTGAGACATGTTTGACCCCATACAATTCTCTTTCTCTCTCTGTTTTCCTTCCAATATGAAAATCCCTTAAAAATGCAAAGTTTGGTTTTATCTCCTTTTCTATTTTTTTCTTGTGTAATTATTTGCATTACTAATTTAAGTGAATATGTTATGAAAGCATCATTTTAAACCAAAAAAGCACAGAAAATCAAAAACTTGATCTTTTTTTTTTAACCATTATTTCTTTCAAAATGGCTTGCATCATTCAGCACAAAATTTTTTTTCA
This sequence comes from Passer domesticus, assembly GCF_036417665.1. Taxonomy (NCBI): domain Eukaryota; kingdom Metazoa; phylum Chordata; class Aves; order Passeriformes; family Passeridae; genus Passer; species Passer domesticus. Next base: position 29,476,664 of record NC_087475.1, read on the forward strand.
TCTTCAGGTCAGTAAAAATGTTGTGAAAAACCCTCACTTAATTTTTGAGTGATTGTTCTCCTTCTTGACTTGACACATTTGAGCAAAATAACTCAGAAAATTCTAATATAATTCTGCCACTTATGTAAATTCACTCAGATTTTACATCAGGATATCTGGTTGGTTTTGTTTGCAGCAGCATGTTTTGAATATTTTTAAAAAATTGCATTATTTTAATCACAGAAAACACAGACTTAGGTGCCTCACTCCCTTAAAGTTAGCAGAAAACTCCCTTGAGCTTCTTTTGGGAAGGGTTGAGCCTTTAATCTGTGTTTGTTTAATAATAAAGTCCCTGAGATAGGCTGGTAGATAAGTTTCTTTGAGACACACTTGTATCAGTGTTCTCATATACCCTGGTTTCTTAGACTGCTTAAGCAGGTACTAATGATTTTGCCACAATGATGTCCTCCTGAGCCTCTGGTTTGTCTTTCTGTTCCTATTTCATGAAGGTAGATATTTTGCAGCAGAAGTGTGAAAATATATATATTTATTTATATATATATATGTAAAATGAGTGATTCATAATTAGTCTTCTGTTTTCTTACTCCATTAAATTCCATTCCACATGATCATTTTTGAACAAACATTTGCTGTCAATATTTGCTGAAAAAGTCCAACTCAACCAAGTAAATAAAAACATTAGAAAACATAATTTTGTTTCTTCATTCAGCTAAATCCATTAAGACTTTAACACAAGTAGAAACTAAAGACAAAGGGAATTTCTTAAACTATGAAGGCCTGTAGCACATTTGCATTTTGAAATTAATTGCTGACCTAATTATTTGTCAGTAGTAGGATAAGTTAATCAAATATAACTTACAGTAAAGCTTCTAAACACCCACAGGATTTTCTCCCTCAGAGTAAATTGTCATAGTGGTCCAGTTTGACAATCCATTCTCACTGTCATCTTGCGACCAAAGGAAGACTATCTGCGAAATGGTACCATATGGAGACACAAGAGAGAATAAAATACTTAGATCTCCTGTACAAAGGCATGATAAGCTAACAGTCACCAGAGGAAGTCAGGAACGACGAAGCTTTGAAAAAAGAAATACCCTGCCTTTCAAATCCATTTAGATTTATTTTTATACTCTCTCCAATTTGGACTAAAATAGTCTGATAAAAATATGCATATAAAATAGAAATCAAACGTATTGTGCAATGTTTCATTTCTAGCATATCTGTGGATCTGCATTTCATGCTTAGCATTAGTTTGATGAAAAGGCCGGTATTTATAGACAAGACTAGGACCTTTCCCTCTTCATCTCATGGAAACTGACTTTGTTATCCCCAAATAATATGTCGCAACCAACCACTTCATGACCTGAGGCTAAGAATGCACGATTTTACTTCAAAATGCGCTTGGAAACAAAATCTGATGAAACAATCAGGTAATGTGACCAATGCATTATTTTCAAAAGGCATACCTAGGCGTTTGAGCTAGAAATACCTCATCAGTAGTAATATGAACTACTTCATCGCTTCTGTTATTACAGTACTGCCTCTCTCCTGTCATCTGCTGGCAATGGCAACCCACAGAAAAGGATGTTTTTCTGATCATTTTGCACTCATTAAATACAGCTGTCACAATAGCGGATGCGAGACTGCATACAAAACTTTTATGCCACGTCAAAATAAAGCAGAAACATTTTAAAAAGATCTGAAACCTTTGAAGCCTTTTCTTGAGAAATATTGAAATATTGCTTTTTGTTTTTGTTGTTTGCGACAATTGAAAATGTTCCACAGCTACACACATTAAAACTCACTGCAGAACAAAACATCATCCATCAAAATTAAGGAAAAAAAGAAAAAAAATGGAGAAAAAATAAAACCAAACCAAATCTCTCTGAAGCACAAAGTGTTTGGTTTCTGAGAGTCTGAAGTTCTGGTTCATCACCTGATTTCTGGGGCTGAACATTCATTGAGTTTCAAGATCTCAAGGGACCTGACATTTAATTCTGGATTATGGATGAAATCTGCCCTATAAAACTTCCAGCTGAGTGAAAACATCTTCCCCTAGTTCCCCATTCTGAGAAACAGCTCCCTTTCAGACTAAGCAACAGTAAATTCTGTAGTTGTTTGACATTATTGCCTTAAAAAAAATATTTAAAAGGTCATTGTGAATGACCTCAAAACCATTTGGTGACTGGTGTGAATAGAGAACCCCTTATGAGTAGCATGAGTAATTTCTCTTGTTTGGATGCAAGTGTGTTCTGAAATACTGTACCATGCAAGGTGACCTATTGAAGACTTTGGTTACCCCTTAAGAGCTGCAAGAAAGCAATAATTTGCACCTGTCTTGCACTTCCCAAATTCAGAATTGCATTATCGTAAAAGAATAAAAATTGTTAATTTTGAAACATCTCCTTGAGTTGATGGCTACTGAGAAGCAGGTCAGTTGAGAAGATTACAGATTTTCAAAAATACTGAATTTTCCAATGACACCAAATTGTGGGTAAAATAGCTAATCATATGACCAGACTTAAGATATTCAGGATGGCTGATATTAAACTTCTCTCAAGAGACTGCTTCAAAGACAGGACGATACACATATAAAGCAATGACTTCTATTACTTGCAGTAACTCATTTAACAAAAATGAGATCCATTTCTTTGTAGTAAGCCTGCTCTTTGTTGTAAATCTGCCTTCCTGAATGTACGGGCCTGGGCCAATTATGTGATTTACTTGTTGTGAGCTTTCCATTCTCTTCTCATTTTTAAATTGAAATTTTTGCCTGCGCAAATGATGAGAAACAATGTGCAAGTGCCTGTGATTTTACACACATGTGTACATCTAAAGGCATCTTTAACACATACCTGAAAAGTTCTTCATGCTCACAATCCTGCCAGCAGTAGGACACATGGAAAGGAGGCCCTTGGAAGCCATGGCTGGTCTGGAACAGCCCCAAGTTCTCTCATTCCCCCTACAAAGTGCAAGCACATGATGGCCAAAGGGAGGCAACTTCCAGCATTTGTGTGGCTGGCACCCATGCAATGCAATCTGCTTTCATTATGGGGAGCTAAGTGTGTCTCCATGAGATTTGGTGACACTTACAACTGTTGTGTGGAGATACTATCAGCTCCCTCACTCTCTCTCTCCCCCTCCTCTCTCTCTGACTTGCTTCTTCCTGATGCAACTATTTCCTGCTCCCTTTACTTCTTTTCCTGGATACCTTTTATATTGTCCTTTACCTTTGCTGATGACATATTTTCTGTGGTGAAAGAAAGAAAATTGTGTCCCTGGCTTTGGAAAAAGGAGAAAGACAGCATAAATCTTACTCCAAGAGCATATTCTCCTAGAGCAGCAGTTTTGGTTAGATGGCATGACAGAATTTGTGAGTGAGAATACCAACACTGGGAAGAGCATTGCTGAGCTCTTGTTTGCAATTACTGCCTACCATCAACATTCCTGGCTCATGCAGTCCCAAGATCAATTCATCTGATATCCCAGACAGAGTCCGCTTCCCAGATTGCAGAAAACTTTTTCAGACAGCACTAGACTCCATAAATCTGAATCTCAGGGCACTAATCCCAGATATGGCTGTAGGGTCAAGTCACTTTGGGACTTGAGTGAATGGAGATAAATCACAGTGGAGTAACCGGTGGAAGGAAATAGAGTCAGAAGAAATCTCAAGCTGGAGGTTGTGAATGAGTATGAACAGAAATTAAGGTAAAGATGGAGAATTTGGCATGCAGTACAGGGAAGAAAGGAGTGAGAGAATTCAAATAAAGGGCACAAGTAATGAAAGAGAGACAAAACAGAGGAAAAGGAGGAATATGAAAACTGAGAAAGAAAAGGAAGAGTGCAATAGAGGGAATGACAATACATGAAGTGGGAAAACCTTACTGGGAAAGTTGAGACAAAGGGAAGATAAAACCCATGAGAAACACCTATAAGCAACAGATTGTGTGCAGCTACTCCTTTTCACCAGCCCAAAGTTCACTTTCTCTCTCAACATCAGAATTCTCCTGCTGGCCTTGGGCCAACTGAGATGCCCCACTGATGCCCTGGCTGTTCCTGTTCCTCCCTTCTGGGATCTGTGTTCCTTCCTACTGCCATCCCATACCAGGTCAATACTCTCAAGTGCCTGGCCAGCTCCTGTCTTATGGCTTTCAGAACTAATTTCCAGACTGGACTGTAATCTCAAAATCTGCCCGAGAGGGCACAGTATAATCCCAGCTCTATTTTAAAGGTCAAGTCCTGCAGGTTTTGCTTGGTTTTGACTCATTCAGACCTTCCAGTGATTTCAAAAGCCATTGACCTAGATAAGGGAGGGCAGAACTGGGGCCACAGTCAGATTTCCAGTATAAAAAGTGACTTTATTTTCAGATGGCTTCACTGTACCTGCCGTGAGGTTTCACTGCTCTATATTTCTTACTGAAATACGTGGAAGGTTCTGTACATCAAATACATAAAAGATTTGACTTTTAATTCCTACCATGTATTTTGGTAAGAGGAATTAAATGTCAAAACACAAAAGCAATTATACACTTAATGGTAAAAAACATATAATCAAGTCATTTTTTATATTTTCAAATTGCCGGGATTGAAATAAAAGGGCAAGAGGGTCTTACTTTGACATTATAGGAGATGGAAAGGCACATTTGTATCCTTTTGTACCTTTTACAAAATGAATATGCCTGTAATCAGACCCATTCATTTTGAAACGGAGATTGTGCTTTAGATCTATGACATATTTGCGAGGGTGTTGAGAAAGTATCTAAGTAAAATGTGCCATAGGAAATCAACTCTGGGGAAATGCAGTTATTCTTCATGATGATATACAGCTAGTTTGGCATAACACGGGGTGAAACAAAGCCTGCTTGTATGGGCAAGTCATGGCTGTATATTTAAACAATCATTGCTACAGCAAGGTAGGCAAAATTTCCTAACTCGGGAAATGTCCAAGCTTCAAATTGCTGGAGACTGGGACAGTGATCTGGGACACTCTGCTAGGAGGTTATCAGCTTCTCCTCTGCAGTAGCAGCTGCTGGAGGCCACTTTGGGGTTTAAGACACAGGTCTGTTTTTTAGCTTTGCCTTTTTCAGGTTAATTTTTATGCCCCTTTCCTCTGTGTACCTACCAAACTTAAAGGTGGAAGAAAGTAAAGTCCTGGTGGTGCCTGTGTTCCTATATTTGAAAATATTGGCTAATTGCTGGTGTATGTGTACATTCCTTACCACAGTGAGCCACTGCTCCTATTGCTATGCTGATAAGAAGCTCTCCAGCAGTGAGCTTCCAGTCTGGGCGCAAGGACAGGGTGTATCACAGCTCTCTCCAGCCTGAGTCGGTGCCTCTCCTTCCCTGTGGCTGGGGATGACTGATGCACGTTTACAGCCCAATCTGTCATTTCTCTATTGCAAGACCCCCTGCAGCTGAGACAGACTGGAGGTACAGAAATGGACTTCTGTTAGTTTAGTGACAACAGAGTGCTAAAATGTCTCTTTTCCACTTCTACAGCAGTTTATGAGGGAATGGAAGACCTACTAGTGATAAATATTGCTACATTACTGCAATATGGCAATTGCTTATACTCAGCATTAATCTTTGTGAGCCATTAGATCAAATTCCTTTTTAACACTGCAAAATCTAAGAACGTATCCTGTCAAAAACATAACAGATGTAAAGTGTGGGATCATTCCTCCATCCCACAGACTAGTGTACTCATATTTTTCCAAATTCTCAGGTCTGATTCCTGCTTATGATGATATTGCATTTGTGAAGCTGCGAAAAAACACTAAAAATTATTATGAATGTCCCTGCTGTGTAAGTAAATATTTACAGCTAAGTGGTTCTGATATGAGCTAAATAAAAACTCCAAACCAACAAATTCGAAAACATAACTTAAAATGCCCCAAAAATGAAATTCAAGCTGAATTAACAATCAGACCATATTTTTGCCATTCTAAAGAGGAAATATTTATTTGGACCATAGTGATTCCCGTATACACAGAGAGTTGGCAGTTTGCTCAAAGCTTATCCAGGTAGACAACTTACAGAAAGGATTTCCATCAATAGATTTACATCAGCAACCTGTCCCAGACAGGATGTGGGTTATTTAGTATGGAGCTGGGCAAACTAGGGTTCTATTTTAAAGTAAGCTCTAATTTTCGACTTCCAAAATTAATTTTTTTTGGTAGAAATGCATGTTTTCTTGCTGACTCTTTTATAAAGGTATCATAGAGATTAAAAACCTGATCCCAACAAAAATAAAGGTAAAAATAATCATTTGAGGAAATATAGAAAACTGGTCAGTTAATCTGGAGATCTGCTGCTTCTGTAGGCTGCTTTACATCTATAGAGGTCCTAAAAACACAAAAAGATTTTCAGAGAATACTTGTATTTATATTTTATGACTTAGAAATGGTAGAACATCTATTTTGCGTGCCAAAGCACTATTATTATATATCTATATTTAGCTTTCACTTTTAGTGGGTGTTATCTGCTAATGTATATTTTGTGGAGTTTGAAAATTTAGTGGAAAATTGTGGTATTTTTCACTTTCTGTAAAGAGTGCGCTTTTGATAACAAAAGAGGAAAAAAATCTCCAACCTGCTAAATGGTACTTACTGAGAAAGAGGTTTGTCTTTTCCAGGGAGAAGGAGACATTGAACTTTTAAATCCTACTTGCAGGGTTGCAATTTTACAGGGAAAAAAAAAAGGATCAGAAAAATCCCATTTTTTACAAAAGTTAATTTCTCTCAAATTTGGGCCAATTGAGTTCTAGCATGTTGTGTTTCTCCACAGAGAGAATGCAATGACTGGCATAAGAAGTCGCTGAAAACAAATTTTTTTGATGGACATTTTCTGTCACCCTTTACCATCACAGCATACATTTTCCTGTCACATAATATACAGTAATTATATGGATTTTGCTCTTTCCAAATCAGAGGAATGCTTCCTTACTTGAACGGAGGGGCCACAGACTACTAGTCAACCTAAAAATCCTGTTAGGATTACATCTCAGCATAAATAAAGAATTTGGATCAGTGCCTTGTTAGATCACCGCTATTTCTAGCTCGCTGAGTAAAAAGAGCATTTTTTGCAGCCTAGTTTGATAAGTAAAAGGTGTCTTTCTCACCTGCGTGCACTCTGAATTGTCACTCTCATTCTTTGTTCCTTTGCATGCGGCTGTTGTCAGCTCCCGAGTCACAGAACCACTTGCAGGAACGGCTCGGGAGAGTTTCGGAAGAAAGGAAAGGGAAAAAAGGAGCCGCATTTTTATTTAACGGGAGAAGGAGAACATAAAGAAAAGAAAGGTGTTCTCAAGAACGTAGCCTGCAGCCTTGTCAGGTAGCATTTCTTCAGATGGTTTTTTTCTCACCCCTTTCCCACCCCAAGATCTCTCTTCATCATTTTTTTAAACATGTCTTCTGGGACAGAGACATGAAAGTGAATTGTGGGTCAAAGGCAAGAATTAGGGGTTGCCAGGTCTGCTTTCTGATGGCTTTACTTTATCTTTGTGTCCAAGCTCTTGCCAGTTAGCAGGTACAGTGGGTTATCCATTCCAGTCACATCATTTTCTGCTTGATGACAAGCATCACACCTTCATCCATCACATTTACATTTCAAACTGCCACACTGCTCTATTGATTAATTATTTAGCAGCTCTTGGCCACTTGTGAGCGTTTCTGTGCTCACGTTTCACGGGGAAGGTCCATTCTTTTTATTTATGTGCAGTTTTGTAAAGCTGAAAAAAAGGGTAGAGCCTTTATCATACACACATCCCCCCAACCCATGTGTGTGTACCTGTATCTATGCACACATGTGTGTGAATATTTATGCATGTGCGCTTGTGTGTGTGTGCATGCCAGTACAATTAGGTGCACACAGGGAGCAGAAGCAGGTAACCTGATCAATAAGCACATGCTCACACTGATAATAGATTTCTGAGTTTTCAGAGCACTGAACAGCAGATCAATGAGACCTTGCAGGTGTGCTGGAGCTGGGAATTGCATCAGCTACATCATGCTCCCTACAGACCTGCAGGGAACACAGACATCGTCCTCTGGGCTTTGTCACTTTGAGCAAAAACAGGTGGAGCATTTTTGCAGGTGCCTGCTAATGGCTGTGTTTCTTCCACATCACAGTCAGGAAAGGGCAGCCTCTGAACAAGACAGGCGATCCAATTCAACCTAGGGCTCAACTTGCTCCAGAAAATCACTCCATCTGTCTTTTCCTCAGTTCTCCTTTCATGAGATGCAGAATGAGGATCTAATCTTATAGTCCTTTTGCTTGCTTTATTTTATTGTCAGATAAAAGTCCACTGTAAGAATAAAATCTACCTGCTTTACCTGAAAATACGTGTTAGCTCAGAAATCTGTGTTTGATGGAATGACGTTTTGCCTTGCTTCTGCTCCCTGGGGCACTCTGCTTTAGCTGGGTGCTATCCTGACCCACCACCACCCCTCACCCAGCAGTTCCCATGAGAGCAATCTGTAATCCTTTGGTGTCCCAGGTGGTGGTACATTTCAGACTACCCTCTGATATTGGTAACTGCTTGTCCAAAGATTAATGTCTCTAGAAGGAACAGCTGCAAGAAGAAAGAAAGATGCACCGTTCCACGATGGGAAGAGAAATATTTTCAATAAAGGCTTTGTAAAAGTCATCACACACTTACGTTGGAGCAGAAAATGAGGTAATCTTGAAATCTAGAATTAATTTAATATTTGGACCTGTTTTAATGTTTCTGTTTTCTTTTTTTATAAGCTTATTATGGATATAACCCAACAAATATAAACAGAGTTATTATTTTTCCTGTTATTAATTTTCAATGCTTTTTGACTTATACAAAGCTTATTAAAATAAAAAAGAGTAGGTATATTAGCTTTGTAGGTTCTGGTGAGACCTTTGAAGAGCAGGAACTACATGGCTTTCATTACTCCATCTCTCACATTTCTGTGTTTATCCTTCAAATTGTAAAAGTAATGTAATACCACTGATTTTTTGTTAATGGACAGGATTTGTGTCAGTATTCAGCTCATTATGTGAATGCTGTTAGGCTAGGGTTGGTCAACATTTTTCTGTCAAAATTACTTGGTTTATTGCAAAGTACATTGGGAACTTGAACAAGGTGAGTGAGTATCCTATTTATATTTACAGTACAATATTATACCACTCATACAATGCCACAAAACCATCTGCTTGGTCTGTTAGTGTTGCTAGTACACTATTTAGCACACAGAGAATAACTGACTGGGTCCTTTCTATTGAAAATATATTGAAATAAAAAAGTAGAGTTAGCTTTAGTTCTGACTTGTAGTGGAGAATTTGGTTGTTTGGTCAAATACAATCCCCATCTCTGAGTGCAGTTAAAGGAAATATTTAATGTTTAAATTAAATATTTTTGCCATTACTTCGCCTCTATATTTGCTTCTCCTCCTGCCTCATTCAGTCTCTTTCTGTCTCTATTCTAACAGAAACTTCTGTGAAGTGCAAATTAATCTACTTGTATTTTTTCAGCTCTTTCCAGAACTTCTCCACCTCTGGCATTTAAAGTAACCACTTGATGCTGACAATCCAGACATCTCCCATATCTTCTGCATTGTACAGCACCAAAACCACCAAAACTAGTGCCTGACAAAGAAGACCATTAAATCCCTGCTAGTGAGGGAACTATTTCTCTTGCTTTAGTGTATAAGGGAAGAAGGGAATGCAGCATGTAACTCCACGGAGGGAAACACAGCAATGGATGGTCTTATCTGGGAGAAGTCCTGACCTCCCAATTTCCAGTGTACTATGAATATTCACAGAAAAAAAAATAATTTCTGCTTGTTATCCTAAGTGATTTTCACTGATATAACTTCTGCGTGTGAAATGTCATTGCAGCAATATTAAGTTATAATTAGAATAATTAAAACTTCTAGTAATTTGAAAATCAACACTTTCATGGTTAACCAAAGGTGATGATATCTCTTACCGCTATGGTAAACAAAGTGTCTTATAATGTAAAGTGCAAAAATGAAGGACAGAATGCGAACTTTTAACTTATACAGCAGAGTGGTTTATCTTACATGAGTAACTCCAAAAAGAAAACAAAAATACTGGTACCGTGGCAACACTTGATAAGATAACAGATATTATCTAGACCTCTCTGTAGTACTCTTCCACTGTAAAGATCCAAAATTAAAAGAAGACAAATGAAATTCTTTCTCTAATATTGTCATCATATAGTGACAATGTACTGATCTGCCTTTTAATTTCTCCCCTTCATTTCTCTGAAATACCCCTTCTCTGTAGAATAACAGTCTCTTTTACATACCTGTTCATTCATTGATCCTAAAACTATCTGATACAAGGATGATATGGCAGCAAAGCTCTTCACACTTTTTCTTTTTTTGCTTGCTTCATCTCTTCACATTTGCAGTTAACAGGCTTGCTCTGTATAAAAAGAATAAACACAGTAATTGGTTTGCTATAGGTGTGTTTAATTTATATCGTCAAAAATAAAAAGGAAAAACAGCACTTCATTTTTTTTGGCTAATGAGATGAGGAAAGTATTTTCATAATTGAAAACAAAGAGTCTTTTAAATAGGAGTGTTATATTAGAAAGTGAGAACAATATAAAATAGACCCCTTTCAGTGAACTCTTCTCTAAAATGCCAAACATGATAACAAACCAAACCAATTAAGTTATGAGTGGACTTCTTACTTTACATAGATTAAAATACATAAACATAAAACTCTCAATATTTTACAGGATTACACAGCCTCTAATTCTTATTTATTAATTTTATTCTTATGAATTACCATTTCTGACTGCATGAATACTAACCAGTATATCCTGCTATTACCACTAATGAGAAAGGTTCCAAGAAATCATATGACAGATAAAAAAAATCCAAATAGAGCAACAGGTGGTTCTTAATATTATCAATGAATACAGCATTACTTTACCATTTTGAGGAGCAAATATTCAGCTGTTGCTGAGAAGGTGGTCAATTGCATCATCAAACTTAGCTGGCTTCCACTTGGTGAGTTCATTAAAGATGAACATCCACATCTTATTGTCAATCCTTTTCTGCAAAAGAATTATTGTTAATCAATTTTGATATAAAGGTCAGAGAAGAAGAATGCTATGTCTTTTGCCCAAGCCTGGTCATTCAGTCAACAGAAAGAGCCAGCACTGTATTTTCTAGAGGAATTAAAAAGACAGACAAATAAACAGCCAACCAAACCATGAAATGGCAAGTCATAGATCAAGCTAATAGTGCAGTGCTGTTGCCCATGGAGAACAGCACTCCTGCTTGACTTCCCAGCTCATGGTGCATTTGCTCTTACTTTATTAGCCAAGCAGGACTCACTTCTGCCTTCCCAGTACACCCAGAAGTCCTAGAAATACAGTGATGGTTCCATCTGTTATGGTAATTGCATTAACAACTATTCTTTTCAATCAAGGAATCCTATTTATCAGATGGTCACCTGTAGCAAGAAATCCCACATGTTGACCACATGCAACACAACTAATTTCTTTTTATTTCTTCTAAATTTACTATCTCGTACCATTTAACTACACTGACTTCCCTCTTGTTCATAAGTAATGTGACAGAAAAAATAAGGAGGCCATGACTCATGGTTTAATTAATCACTTCCAATTAATCACACCTTCAGGAGCCTCAAATAGGTACAATATTGAGAAACAGACTTCCTTGCTGTGCCTTTTACATATAACATTGATCCAGAGAAAAGGGAGTGCTCCTGTCCCTCAGGGGTGTAACTCTCTGCATTGCTTTGCTGGAGAATTACAGCAGGATTGAACAGAGAAATATTTTTGGGAAGCAATCACCTCACAGGAATACACATTTCTACTTCATTCCTGCCTTTTCTACAAAAATATTTGGAAAACATGCAGAAGGCATTGATCCATAGGTGCACAAAACCAGCTGTTTGTACAGTCCATCTTAACATTAATCTGGCTGAAATTGATAAACAAAAAGACACCGTGGCTTGTGAGATGAGCTCATTGTAGGTAACTGCTCTATACCTGCACAGCAGGAAAAAAAGTAAATTATGGTCTGTCTCTTGTTTTCTCCACACTAATAAATCTTAAATTATTTCCTAAAGAATGCAGAGAGGGAACACCCTGACTCAGAGCATTGTGTCCAAGTGGGGAGGGTCTCTGCAGGGTGGCAGTGACAAGTCTGACTGTTCCATGTCTTGAGACAGACCTGGGGTAACCTCATACTCAGGCTGTTAGGTAAAACATTAGTTTACAGCATCACTGCTGGGACTATGATAATGCTGCAAGAGATACGAACAGGGCTATTGATTTATTTGAATCAAATATTGTTGACATCAGCCAGAGGAGAGGACTCCAGGTCCCAAACTGGCTAGGGACCACTTTGCTGAAAAGAGCTATGATTACAGGTAATTGCTAGAACTGGAGTATGGACCTTGTGTTCGTGACTTTCTATGTCCATCAGTTTTATTTCCCCCTCTGAGATTTCTACCTTTCCCTCCAGAGAATACAAAAGACAACAAATACCACACAAGAAAACACAGTCACTTCTGCAAAGTGGTGCAGTGCCATACCTAGACCTGCAGGGAGCTGGCCATTAGGCTCTGTTTCAATAACCTTCTTTAGGGACAAAACTATGGTTAGAAGAGGTGCAAGGTGCACAAATGCACCTTCCACTTCCCCCTGGTTTTATCTCTCTCTAGAAAATGGGAGGTCTTGGAAGGAGGAAAGTACTCTAGACCCTATTGACTTCAGATGTCATTCCTTCCACTTTTTGAGAGGGGAGACATCCTGAAGCCCAGAATTCTGGTTGCATGTGAGACCTTTTTCCGCCTCAGCTGGAGCTGTGGCTGAGATGTGAGCTGAATTTCACAGTAAATGCAGCAATCTAATAAGATAGTGCCTTGATGTTTGGTGGTTATCTTGATTTTGGTAGTGCAGTGGAAAACGTTTTGTACTTCACATAAATGACACAGGCACAGGAAAGTCCTGTAGGAGCGGCAGCAACTGCATACAGCTTTTAGGCTAAGGATTAGCTGCCTTTAAGTAGGTTGCCCTCACTAGATTGAGAACTGATTGCAATACCTTCTTGTCTTTTCTTTACCTCAATCAATAATTTTTAGGGTTCAAAATAATCAGAGTGCAATAATTCCTCCACAGGAACAGTCATGTAGTGATGAATTACATATTCCAGTTTTCATAAGTATGAAAGAAGAAAGGCAAATTTTGAACAAATTCTGCTCTAGTGAGGCTGAATTTTTGTCTCTGCAGCTGACAGGTATGTGTCTTTAATGCCTTACAAAGTTTAATACTTAATGGGAATAAGCTTTGGTAACACAACAGACATTAAAAAACAGACAAACCAGCCGAAAGCTCAGCTGTATGTGTCCTGTGTGTGCCTTTAAATACTATTAAAATTGAATTTGACTAGACTTGCTCAAATCAGACCTGTTATCAACAACACATTGTCTCAGGAGACCAACATTTGTCCAGTTAGGGCTTCCTTCATTAATCGTCCAGCATCAAGCAAGCCAAATCCAAATCTGTGGAGAAAAAGCAATTAGATATTTTAAGCAGTGATAAGAACACCACAAATAATCAATTTCTATGGCATTAACAGCTACCTGGCCCAGAAAAAGTCTATAAAAGCTAGAATTTATTGCAGAACACCAGACAGCTTACAGAGCATTGATTCTTAGTAGTATGCATAGATTGCTGGATTTAAAGAGAAATCCCTAATGGTTTTTACCTTTAATTTTTTTCCTTTTAAAGGGAAAACAAGGATAAGGTGTTCATAAGGCCAAAATGCAGAAAAAGAAATTTCTAAGGACTGTTAAACAGAATTTGTCTGTCTTTCAGATGAACAGAATACTACCACGCTGTTTGATGGCAATTATATGCAATCTAATGCATAAACTTCGTAAAAGATGAGATGCCAAATAGAGTCATAATATTCTATGGTTAGAAAAATGCATTAATTTGGCTTATTTTTAAAACATCTATTGTACCTGAGATGCCAACAGACTAGAAACAATTTTTGCATTTGTTCTGCTTGTGAATCTCTAGGATTTAAAGCCTTCTATTTCTCCATAGCAATCTCATATTAGAGTATTTTATTCTGCATTAAACTTTGTGATTTGTAGATATTTATAAAAACAAAACAAAAGGTAGTGCAAAATCCAGCAGGCAGAGCATTATTGTCTGCAGTGGAGAACAGAGTTTAAAAACCTATTTAGTCTTAATGTTACCCAAACCAAATTTTTGTATGTTGATATTATAGCTGCCCTTTAAATGTTGAACCAAAACATATCTGAACTCAGATTTCTAGACCAACAGTCTGAGAAGTCAAAAGGGGCTTTGGCACTCTTCTCATCAGACCCTCTGTATACATGCACTAGAATCTTTCCCAAGTAGCTGGATTAAACAACGTCTTTCAGAAAGATGTCTAATCTCATTTTAAAGACTCCAAGCTATGGTGAGTCCACCTCCTCCCTGGGTAAGCTCTTCCAGTGTTTAATTACCCTTACTGCTAGGAGACGGTGTCTTATTTCAAGGTTGAATTTGTCTAACAGCATTCAAATACTGAAAATGTAGGGTGTTTGAGAGAGAGCAAATATAAGTGACA